>NC_081845.1:6518386-7190886 GCF_963259705.1 Myotis daubentonii
GTCAGGCCTGGGCAGGGGACCCCCAGCTCCCCGCGGTTGCAGGCTCCGCCCCTGCCCAGGCCTAACGCCTCTGGCCGAGGCGTCTGGCTCGGGCAGTGGGGACCCGCAGCTGCAGCGACCCTGTGATCATGGGCTCTGCTTTAGGCCCAGGCAAGGGACCCCTAGCTCCCGGGACTGCCAGCTTCGACCGTGCCCAGCTCCCATCGCTGGTTCCACCCCTACTTCCTGCTATCACTGGCCAGGGCGGCAAAGGCACCTGATTCTCTGATCATGGCTTGGGGGCAGGGCAAAGGCGGCCCCATGGCTGCCTTTGCCCTGCCCCCCAGCTCTCAGCTCCCCCCTGGGTTTCCTATCACTGTCAGTGGCAGGGGGCTTCTTCCTGCTTTCCTTTTCGCCTCCCTGCATTGTGCCTACATATGCAAATTAACCGCCATCTTGTTGGCAGTTAACTGCCAACCTTAGTTGGCAGTTAATTTGCATATAGCCCTGATTAGCCAATGAAAAGGGTATCGTCGTACGCCAATTACCATTTTTCTCTTTTATTAGATAGGATATATATAGTGGAATCACAATGCAAATAATTACAGATTTCTCATTAGAAACCATGGAGAACAGAGACAGTAGAACAATAGTTTTAAAGCACTGAATTTTTTTAAAAATCTGCAAAGGCAGAATTCTATGCCAAGTGAAAAATATCTTTAGAAATAAAGGTGAAATGAAGAAATTTTATGACAAAGAAACACCAACACAATATTTCACCAACAAACCTTCAGTATAAGAAATGTTTAATATATTTCTTCAAGCCAAACAGAAATATTTCCAGGGAAAATTTTGGATCTTCAAGAATAAATGAAAAACACTAGAAATGGTAAAGATCTGGGTAATTATTTATTCTCAAGTTCCATAAAATATTTATGACTTACAAATAAAAACTATAACATTGTCTTGTCAGGTTTGCAATGTAAGCACTTCTAATATGTATGACAATGTATATGTGGTAGATTAGATATTAAAAAGATCTGTATGATTGCATAACATTAAAAAAAGAAGTAAAACTTTCTATTTGAAAAAAATTGCAGTAAATCTATAAAATCCTTATAGACCTAAGGGGAGAGAAATATCATTTCACGGATTCGAAAACCCAATGTCACTAAGATGTTAGTTATAACTAAACTAATCTATGAATTTAACATAACTCCAATCAATGCTTTATATTTGTAGAAACTGTCAAGTTAATTTTAAAACCTATATGGAAATAAAAGGAGCTAGAATGGCCTAGGAAATTATTTTAAAAAAGAACAAAGTTGTAGAACTTACCCAGTAAGATAAAGAAGCTTTTTATAAAGCTACAATAATCAGGACAACTTGGAATTTGCAAACAGATAAACATATAGATAATAAAATGCAATAGAGCATCCACACTAGTAAGTACATCCATATGCATATTGTCAATTAATTTTTGGTAAGGGTGTCAAGGAGATTCAATTGAGAAAAGAAAGTCTTTTTATTAAATGGTGCTGGAACAACTAGGAAATTCATATTTTAAAAATGAACATTGAACTTTGCTTCTCATAATGCATAAAAATTATTCAGAATAGATTATAGACTTAAATGTAAGACCTAACAGTATGAGATTTCTACAAGAAACATGGGAGAAGATCTTTGCGACCTTGATGTTTGTAAAAATGTCTTAGGTACAAAATTTACAATCCCTAAAAAAAAATTTGAAGAATTGGACTTCATCAAAATTAAAAACTTCTGAACTTTGTGTGAAGGACACTATGAAGAAAACAAAATGGTGAGCCTTAGTTTGGGAGAAAATATTTGAGGATACATAAAACAAAGGACACGTATGTAGAACATTATATGTAAAGAGCACTGACATTTAATACTAAGTCAAACCCCAGTTACAAATGAGCAAAAGATTTGAAAACAAAGACATTTTTCCCAAAACAACATAGGAATGGCCAAGAAACACATAAAAAGATATTCAACATCATTAGTCTTCATGGGAATTTAAATTAGAATCAAAATGTGATACAACTGTACTCTGATTCCATGCCTGAAACTAAAAACATTGACAATGCAAAGTGAAGGCAGGAGACAAATTAGAAGTCACACAAATACATACAGTTTTTAACTACATACAGTTTATTGTATGTAAATTACTCTTCCATTAAGTTGGAAAACAAACGCCTGTAATCTACCTTGTCCTAGACAAAAATAGTCCAGTCTAACCAGGATTAATATATATATTTATACTAAAGCATCTGAAAAAAATAACCAAAACAAATCATTGTAAACAGCAGGAGTTCTAACTACGCTCAGCTATGCAAACAAAATAAAGTCAAATGGCTAAAACACTCACATCAGTGGTTTACTGTTTTGGCTCAGCCCTTGCTTAGCAGGTCCATTTGGTTTCTCTTTCTAATGGGAGCATTGCAACCATGACTCATTCTGCAATTGGCATCCTCAATGTGAGTGTAGGGAAGCTAACAGACTTGGCATCATTTTCCTGCAGGAAAAAGAATCTGACAGAAACAGCACATCTGTATGGTGTACAGATGTTAACTTTATTAAAATAAAAACATTCTCCTCCCACTTCACATTGTGTGGGCAATACTTCAGCTCCAATAAAGGACCTATTTTATACTTGCCACCGGACAATTAAATGTACCAAAAAAACTGTAATCAAATAAAAATTACAATGGTGAATTCCAGGTCCCTTTGGTTTTTTTAAAAAAAATACTTTCAAAATTTTCTTTTTGCCTCACAGACATACAGAATTGTTTTTTAGACACAACACATCTATATGAAATGTTGTAACTTGTATTAATGAAGAAAATGGGTCTCCTGAGAAAACAGAGGCCAAGGATCAAGCCACTTGAAATTTATTTTAATTTGTTTTGTCTGGAAAAGGCAGAAAAAAGATTTTCTCATTTCCATATCAGTTAAGATTCAGTATTCACTGGTCAGACAAACAAATTGCTTCATATTGACATGCTAATGAAGTCCTTTAGTGCATATTACTCACACCTAGTGTGGTATATAAATCTTGTTAATGAAGAGGTCAGAAAAAGCTTAAAGATGGAGAATAAATTAACAAAAGTCTTGGGACAGTGAGTATGACATAGTAGAATGCGGACCTGAGGCGGTAAGCTGCTTGCTTCCCTACCTCGAGTGCCAACTGCTAATAATCGCCAGGGACCTCCCAGGTATGGCTTAGAGATGTTTTATTTATTTATTTTTTATTAGTTAAGGTATTACAAATGTGTCCTCATCCCCCCCATTAACCCCCACCCCTCTCCTCCCCCCCCCCCCCGCCCCGCACACTCATGCTCCCATCCCCCTGTTGTCCATGTCCATTGGCTTGGCTTATATACATGTATACAAGTCCTTCCGTTGATCTCTTCCCCTTAACCCCACCCTCCCCTACTTTCCTTCTGGGGATTGATAGCCTGATCGCTGTTTCTCAGTCTTTGAATCTTAGAGATGTTTTAATCTGACTTTGTAACCTGAGTAAACGTTGCATTACAGGAACAGCGGCCATGAAAGCAAGGCAACCAATGTCTCGGGCAGTGAGAGTGGGTGCTGTAATGCAAGCGTAAGGGGGTGGCACAGATACGGAGAAGACAAAATATGAAAGGGGACTGCATCCTCCAAATCTAGAATCTCTACCCGGGTCTAAGAGTAACGCGGAAATAAAGAGAACAAGAAAAGCGGGGGAGGGTTGACCCCATAGATTCACCCTAAACTGCACCATAACCAGCCTGAGAGGATCCTAAAGTCCAGCGGTAAGCATGGCAATGATTCAGAGTCAAGGATAAGATAATTTACATAAAATGTACTTTTCTCCAGTGCTTGATAGCTGGATTTTCTTTAGCAGGAACAGCAAGTTTTTATTCCACAGTTAGAATTTTAATGCATGTAGCAGACACGGCTGTATTTGCCCCAATGTTTGAAATTCTTCAGTTTCTATAATGGAATCCCTGGTTTGTAGCTGGGAGCCTCCCTTGCAGCCAGGTGTGGCCATTTTACTAAGTTTTGGACAAGGGATAGGTGTGAAGTGGTGTGTGTTGAGTTACATATGCACCTGAAAAAAAGAGAAGTGTTGATACTGTGTAACTAAGCTAATCACGAATAACTGGAAAGGAGCAAAGGGAAGGCCCAACATTATAGTCATTTGTGCAGCTTTGCCAGAAAGCTGCAATTTAGCCAGTTTATGGTACTTTGTTACAGCGGCCCTAGCAAACTAATACCATTAGTTAGGATAGGTAATGTCAGATGGTGTAATAAGCAAGTCTTCACATCTCAGTGTATACATCTCGTGCATGTAGATTCCATTGACTGACTGGCAGACAGCCTTCCACATGGTCATGTGTAGGTCCCCATTCTTTCTATCCTATGGCTGCACCAATCCCTAGGGCCTTGAGTCTTTTGCTGGGTCCTCCATCCACACAGCTGTGGTGGGATGAAGGAGGGGTAGAAGGGAGAAAAGTTATATTTGATCAAGGACAGAAAAATAGGATCCTATGGGTTTCATTCTTCCCTTGGAGCTCAGAAATGTACTGGTCATTCCATATCACATACATATACATAATCCTGGAATCCTTTCTGTGATGTGGACTGGCATTTACTAGTCATTCCAATCTCAAAGGATTAGAAATAAGACTGAGAAGTAGTTTAGGAAATATCTTTATAACAATAATTAGGACCACCTTTTATATCTATTACAGAAAAAGTCAAACACTGCCCAACTGGTGTGACTCAGTGGTTGAGCTTTGACCTATGAAGCAGGAGGTTAGGGCTCGATTCCCAGTCAGGGCGCATGCCCCTATTGCAGGCTTGATCCCCAGTAAGCAGCCAACCAATGATTCTCTCTCATCATTGATGTTTCTATCTTTCCCTCTCCCTTCCTCGCTGAAATCAATCAAAATATATATATTTTTAAAAGTCAACCAACTAGGAATTTCTTTATAAAACTAATAACAAAGGAATATAGTTCTAATAAAATCACTTCATGCCACAAGAATAATAATAAATATTAAAACAGATAAAATGTGACCAATATAATTGATCCAAGTCAAGGAGGCAACAATATTAAATTGTACTGGACAACTGGTGTATCCAGGGCACTGTCGTATCCGATACACTCTGTAAGTAGAATAGGCACGTGTTTGTTCTCACTTATTCTCTCTTGCTTCCCAAAATAAATTTAGAGCCACTTTCTTCTCCAGGAGACTGCGTTCCTTGCAATCTATTCATAGTTTTGTGATAGTTCCTTGTTTAGATGTTTCTATTTCAAACAATACTCTCTAGAATAGCTTTATTTTGTCTTCATCTGAACATATAATAAAAATCAAAAGAACTCAAATGACTGCTTTACCTATCCCAGAACCGAAGAGAGGGCAGACGGGCCACTTATTCCTGTAATTCACTTTAGAAAGAGCAAGTGAAGAAAATTCAGGCCTTGGGCAGGCTATTGCGTGGATCCATCACATTTTCAGTCTAATAACTTTTTCAGAAACACAATAAGAGAACGGCAAGCCATTTTTATTCGAATAAAATCTACTTCCACAAAACATGGAATTACCAAATGACTTCACAGGCTATTCACTGAATATCCCATGGATGATTTTAAGTTACATTTTGAGGAAGGCTTGAATCAATGGTCCATAAAGAAAGGCAAAGAGAATTTTATTTACCATGAGAAACTTGTTGAAGTAATGGGAAAATACAATCACTACTTGTTTCTAGAAAGGTGGTCAGAGCACCAGACAGGAACACACAATTAGAACTCTCTGAATGTAGATCTCAGGCACAAAATTTCCCTAAATGCACCACTTGTTCCACAAATTTCTTAAGAGTGAGCTAAGTTTTAATACAGTAAGGAACTACAGGTGACCTCATTCTATTGCATTTTGCTTTATGGTGCTTCACAGATGTTGCATTTGTTTTACAAACTGAAGGCAAGACCATCTACCAGCAAAAAAGATTATGACTCATTTTATTGCAGTACTTGATTTATCATGGTGATCCGGAACCGTACCTGCAGTTCTTTGAGGTATGCCTGTACTAATTAGTGTTTCCCGTGATCAAAGATCTGGGGGAATACCATGCTGATCACTCTAAATTGAGTCAGAGGGTTGGAAAAAGCAAGGTGATGGAGGGACATCACCCGTGTTAGAGCAAATGTGACCCAAATGGGATGAGAGTAAATATGGGAAATGGTGGTGGTCATGGGATAGCTCCCTTTCTGAGCATAGTGACTCATTGCGTCATTCTTTCTATTGTATATTTTTAGCTGCTAGAACTTATGGAAGAAGACAGAGAATCAACACAGGACAGTCTTAATATATATAACAACACGAGATTAAAGAAAATATCAATTGAAATTATTTCAAGGTCATGAATTTGGCAAGAGGGGAAACTATTTACAAGCTGAACTGACAGAGAGAGGTTCATTTGTTACAACTAAGGCAGCTGAGATAAACATGAGAATTGTTCGGGTATGCTCAATCATTTTTCATAAAACACAGGCGAGGGCTGATGAAGCAAAATTGTTAGCACATAATACTACTGTTATTTTTAAGAGCTCTCATTAGTTTCTCTCTCCATATTGCCTCCTTCCTTTTTGCACAAGTTCATGTTTACCTTTACCTTTTTATAAAAAAATATATATATATTTATTGATTTCTTAGAAGAAGGGAGAGTGAGAGAGAGATTAAAACATCAACGATGAGAGAGAATCATTGATTGGCTGTTTCCTGCACACCCATCACTAGGGATCATGCCTGCAACTGGGCATGGGCCCTGACCTGGAATCAAACCGTGACCTCCTGGTTGAGGCTCAACCACTGAGCCATAACAGCTGGGCCATGTTTACCTTTCCTATTCTGAAAATATCTTCCCTCTGCAAGGAGATCCCCTTGACTTTCACACAATCTTTCACTTTTTTATTACCACCATTTTCAAATGAGATGGCCACAGTCATTGTTTTTGTTTGCTCCTCGCCTAACTTTTTCCTGCTCTTTGCAATCAGGCCTTTCATACCACTATTTTTCGCAGGAGACCTTCACCTTAACTTCTTGATAGCATTTTATGCTATAGCTCTACTCCTCTTTTTTTTTTTTTAATATATTTTATTGATTTTTTACAGAGAGGAAGGGAGAGGGATAGAGAGTTAGAAACATCGATGAGAGAGAAACATCGATCAGCTGCCTCCTGCACATCTCCCACTGGAGATGTGCCCGCAACCCAGGTACATGCCCTTGACCGGAATCAAACCTGGGACCTTTCAGTCCGCAGGCTGACGCTCTATCCACTGAGCCAAACCGGTTTCGGCTCTACTCCTCTTAATTCAGAACTTCTTTCCCTTTCCTTTCCTGTTTTTAAAATTCCTGGTTCTCCTCCTAGATCTCTGTTTATACTTTCTCACTATCTTTTGCTGATACATCTTCATCTCCTTGCTCTTATAATATAGATACTTTTCCTATCTTCTATACATACCCTTTCCCAATCTCTCCTACTACATGACCAGAAGTTTCTTCAAATCTATATCGCTGCTTCTATTACTGCAATTCTTTATTACAACCACATCTCCCCCTAAATATTCTACCAACCCTCAAATCTGTTATGAAAGCATTGAACTTCTGCCTTGCCAATATTTCTGTTTAATCTTCAATCCCTGTGGATGATTTTTTCCTCCCCCTCAACCAGCTTTGGCTGTCCACTCTTTTCCCAGATGGACACTTTACCTTATCAAGCTCAGCTACTTTAGACAAGTTGCTTTATTCATCAATTTATTCAGCAGATATCTGCACAGTGTTTGCCATGTATCAGTCATCACAGGCACTGGAGTTACAATGTTAAACAAATCAGTCATGGACCTTTCCATCATTTCTTTCTGATTATTTGATTAAAGACTGGAAGGAGTTTAAAAATGAGTAAGAGCTTGTAACTGTGATGTGTACAATAAAGGGCGTGGATGTGACCCTGCTAGAATAATTAAGAGATTGACCTGGTCCAGAAGGTCAGGGAAGGCATCCCTGAGAGAAGACAACTGAAAGAAGAGTGGACCGAGATTTTTCAGGTAATTCTCCCTTCATTAAGAAAACCTTCCTTTGTGTTTTCTTCCAGTTCTCTGAGTCCTTATAACTAATTGGTTATTGTGGGGGTAATGTCAGGTGTCACCAGGGAGGACCCAGATATTTGGTCACACATTGTTCTGGGTGTTTCTGGGAGGGTGTTTTGGATGAGATTAACATTTAAATTAGTAGACTAAGTAAAGAATATTGCCCTCTCTAATGTGGGTAGGCCTTGTCCAATCAGTTAAATCAGTTTAAGGGCTTAATAGAACAAAATGGCTGACCCTCCCCAAGTAAGATAATTCTTCCTGTCAGCCTTCAGAGGGGGACATCAGACTTCTCTCGCCCGCAGGCTTGAACTGAAAACAAGAGCTCTCCCTGTCTCTCAAGCCTGCTGGCCTTTGAACTGAAACTACATCATCAGCTCTCCTTGGTTCCCAGCTGGCCAACCCACCCAGTAGATCTTGGAACCTGCCAACCTCCATGATGTGAGTCCATTCCTTAGAATAAATCACATGAGCCAATTCCTTACATATGTGTGTGTATGAGAGAGTAGTTCTGTTTCTATGAAGAATCCTGACTAATACAGTTATAAAGATTTCTAATGAAATTTTTACTGCAATTTTTCATTCTGTTTTTATGTCAACCCACTGTGTAAAGAATGAGAAAAGTGAATTACTGTACTAGCTCACACATTTTTAGGAAACGTTCTGTTTTTGCTTAGGAAAAACACCTTGATAAGTTTCTAAATAAATTGAGAACTACAGGAAAATATCAAGGCAACAAGTCATTATGGGTAAACTGCTTTATATGATTTAAAAAGATGATTATTTTTCCTTCTGGAAGGGAATGGTAAGGCAGAAGCAGAGAAAGAAGGAGGAAAAAGGAGTCATTGATATGAGGGAAGGGAGAATGAGACCCTAAGAAATGAAGATGCACCAAGTTCACTACTAAGTATTTGCATGATTCCACGCAAACTTGAAGGTGTTTCCTCCTATCCCCAATAGAGCCCTATTTTGTTCCTTTACCTGCTAGCCCTGCATTTTCATGGGCCACTCCCAGGACTTAAGCAAGAATTGTTGGTCACCCTAAACCAGCCGTGGGCAAACTACGGCCTGCGGGCTGGATCCCTCCCTCCCGTTTGAAATGAATAAAACTAAAAAAAAAAAAAGACCGTACCCTTTTATGTAATGATGTTTACTTTGAATTTATATTAGTTCACACAAACACTCCATCCATGCTTTTGTTCCGGCCCTCCGGTCCAGTTTAAGAACCCATTGAGTCAAAAAGTTTGCCCACCCCTGCCCTAAACCAATCATTGCAATTATACTTCTTTGTTTCTAACTAAGTTAGGTGTGGCGTGTGTCAGAACCAGGGCTTCTGAAAAACTAGTTAACGCTCTTAAAGAAATGCTTAGCCCAGGACCCACCGCTTCTTGCCTAAACACAGTTTGGACTTTGACAGACCGAACTTGAAAAATTCAGCAATCCCGGAACTCCCCTACCACGGGATTTCTTGTGTGAGAAAAGCATTTTTCTGGTGTGTGTGTGTGTGTGTGTGTGTGTGTGTGTGTCTGTGTTCATCTAAGCTTCCTGGTATTTGCAGCCAAAGGCAATAGAACGGAAAGGAAGTTACTTGTCAGTAACCTGATGAAAGAAATGTGTAAGAACTGGAGAAAATGAACTTGCCTAATATATTCTAGACTGAAAATTTGATGACTCATAAAACAATTTCTCAGGCAACTCTCCCATGTTATCTATCAGGCCATAATTTGTCAATATGTTTAAATATCCATTAGATAATAAAACTGCAAGATACTTATTATGTATGTTTTTAATGTCCCTGAAAAGTAAATAATGAATGTTATAAAAGTCATTTTACATTGGCAGCTTCATAATAGTCTGTATACTGCTAGCTAATAAAATCTGCATGAGAACATGGAACTTGTCTTAACTCATTTTATTCCTAAAACTAGGAATTCTGGGAAGTCTTAGAAAATATTTACATATTCGATCATCCTATACCCCTAAAGTAATACTTCTCATTTTTTCAATTGGAAGCAGAGTATTGTTCACATTCTATTAGCAATGTATATTTCCTAGTTTCATTGGGTCTTACAAAGTAATTTTGATTATAAAGATAACAACATCCCTGTGTTTAGATACTGAGCTAAATATTCTTACTCTATTTCATTTCAGCCTCATACCTTCCAATTGTTCAGATGAGACCCAAGGTCTAGATTTAAAGTAACCAGTTTCAGGTCCTAAAAATATAACCCAGGTCCCTCTGTGTGAAAGTTATGAGTTATTAAGACAACTAATAAATTAATTTTAAAGCCTCATAAAACCAATGTAATGAGAGTTTTCTTCCAAGTTGTTTGGTAAGAGAACTAAGTTTTTTTCATTTATTTTAAAATTAAAAACATTATTAAAAACACATATAACCTGGTCTCAATATTTCTAATGACATTGGTTTGTTTGTGGGATGAATTTAGAACCAAGATATTTCAAAAGTTGAATATCACATTTAAGATTGAAAAATACTACTGAACTCAGAAATAACTTAGATACATTTACAGTTATAAAACATTATATAACTCCTCTGCATGTCATAAAATACCATGATGTTCAAATTTGGTGTTTATCTGCAGAAGTTCACTTAGGTCTTTGGTCCACTCTCTTTTCAGATCAGTTTTTCAATATTTTATTAGAAATCTTTGATGACTCAATACAGTTACAAACACACAGATTAATCACTAAATCAGCAAATATTTATTGATGACCTGTGGAATGAACAGTACTATTTCTAAGCATTTTGGATTACAAATTATGTAGAAATAGACAGAGAAATTGTTCCTGCCATGCACAAAAAAATTTAGAAGGCAGGAAAATGTATTATTAACATGAATAGTGTGTTCAAATACACATCCTGACATTGAAATGAGTTAAGAAGGGTGTTGGGAAATGTCACTGTAGGTGGCAACGGTAAAACATTTAGTAAAAAGAAGTTTCCTTGAGTAGATAAGTTCACAAATGATTGAGTCAGATGAATTCTAGCGCTGCTGATCGAAGGCTGCTTTTTGTCTGTCGATGGCTTATTGGGAAGAGGAGAGCCTTGGAGAGGGAGATAGACACAGCTGATTTCCAACTCTATGAGAGCTGGCAGGAGAAGGAGGCTGTGTGATGGGAAACTTTCAAGGCTATTATTAGAAGATTGAATTTGATTCAGAAGACAGTGGGATTCTCGACAGAGTTAGGAAAAACAGAGAGAGGTAATCAAGGCAACAGGCCTGAAATAGAGATTAATCACGCAGTGCGAAATAACTACAAAAAATGGGACTCCAAACGCAAGCAAGGAAGAAGATAGAATAATCTAGAAACAATTTGCCAGTGGTCAAGGGAGTCTGCTGTGGTGATGGTGGCAAATGATTGGATGGTTCTGCGCGGAAGTGGTGAAAGCAGATGGACCTAGGAGGGTGGAGATGGAATCAGAATTCAATGCTAGGAAAACATCGTGATCACCCTGTAGTTTCAGAGATGTTTATTTTGTCAGATGTTCAACAACTCGGTGATAAGTTCCATTTGTTCACTCAACAGGTCTAACATATAAAGGGTTTTAGCACTGTACTCTTCCCATGTACGATCTACATTTTCATGTTAAAAAAGAAACTACTTTCCTTGTATAATTCACACTTTTCATATCTAATTCACAGGGAATCAGAGAAGTTTCCAAGTAAGTAACTGCTAAAAAGAGATGACGGATGGAATAGGGGCCATGATGTAATCAGACCTGGATTTTAGAACCGTCCTCCAGGCTGAATGGTGTACAGAAATGAGGAAGACTGGATTGGTAGCTGCATGACCTATCAAGTAAAATCACGGAAAAGGGTGATGGTGACTTCAGCTATGATAACAGCAGAGAGAATGGGGCGAAGGGATTGAATTGATAGATGTTCAGGGGAGAGATTGAATTTAATAGAACTTGATGACTGGCTGAAAATGGGGAAATAGTGAGGGAACTATCAAAAATAAGCCCCAGGTTTCTGAGGTCAGTTTTGTTGGAGAGAAATATTGGTGATAAAATAATGAGTTTCAGAAATGTTGAATTTGTGATGCCTGTGACGCATGCAAGGGGGACTGTCTCAGCTGGTGCTGTGGTGGGCACTTGGCTCTACAGACGAGAATTCCAGAGAGAGGCCCAGACTCTTGAGCACAGAGATTATGACTGACACCAAAGGAATGGATGCAATCACACCCATGGTGAGCAAGAAGAGAGGAGAACCAGACAGAATCCCAAGAGACTACTATTTAATTATTCCATCTCTGTTCTGGTCAAGTAAAGCAACAAGAAAGATAATGGGTATCTCAGAGCAGGTGTCATGGGCTTCCTCAGGTGGCTTTCCTGGGGATCCTAGTATATGAAGCCCCAGTTAGTCAATGCATTCATTCAATACCTACTTTTTGTTCTAGACACCATACAGGGCCCTAGGGAGCACCCTAATCTGAAGGTGAACCTCCAGAGTTTTGCCCTCAAGGTTATTTTATGAAGCTGTAAATTAATCTCACAGTCAATCCAAAATCGAAGTTCTCATTGGGATTGATGTTCTTCGAGGCCATTCTGAATAATAAGGCACCTCCATTGTGGGGATACAGCTGCCTTTGTTCTTCAAGGTGGCAGGAGGCAGGAATATTTAAAATTAACCATTCTGTGGGTGATTTTTTGTGGCAGAGGGAACTGATCGATAGTATTATCCCCTAAAAACATCTCGGCCACTTTGGCTCTTTTGTATCCTGTCGTGCTGAGCTGTGAATTCTCAGCCAAGTATTTCACCAGGAATTTTCTTTTTGAGAACATCTGAACCCTAAGTATAGACGCCCTACTGTGTATCTGGGAGCAATTGGATTGTCATTATTGTTGAGGGGAAATATGAATTAAGCTCTTCATAACTAAAGGCCAATTTATTACTCACATATTTAATATGATAAACATATAGATATTGTTTCCCTCACAGCATCTCAGGAATGCTTTACAATACAGGGACACATGCAAGACAAGTTACTCCTCCCAGTAATATGTTAATACTACCTCGGTTTTATAGATAAGAAAAGTGAGACTCTAGAAAGTGATTGCTAAGGCCACCCAGCTAGCATATGGCAGAGTAAGATATTTAGATCTAGATATTTAGATCTCAAAGCAATTATTTTTCTAACTAAACAAATATTTTAGGCACCCAACATATGGCACCCAACAATTTCATTCTCCACAATAACCATTATTCTCATTTGGGGTAGTGATTTCCCCCCTTCTTTCATGTGTTTCTAATCTTTCTTCCTTTTTATTAATCTTTGATGTGGTTTAATTATGTTTGCCTTAAATCACTTTTTTTGAAAAAAATAGGGTATCATAAATAAATTAATAAATAGTCAAGACACATAAATAGGTAATAAATTCAAGGCTTCCTGATTCCCTTGAATTCCCTTGTCATTGTCCCTGGCAATGACAAAATTTAAATCATATTAGCTGACAAAGAAAGAAAGCAAAAATATAGATATGGAACAGATTTTAACACATTCTCAATAAGGCACTTATTCATTTCTGCTAATGAAGACAATTCCCCAATTAAAATTAATTTTAATCAAGAAAATAGTCCCCACTGCTTCTGCTTATAGCTCCAAGCCCAGGGGATCCATCCATCTTCTCTCTCTATTCAGAAACACTTAATGAAATTATTTGGAGGGTCCAGTGAATCTGTAATTTCCAAAGAGAAGAAGGAAAGAAGCCAGGAATACAGAGAAGTAAGATGGGGAATGGATCCAAATTTCAGCACCCAGCCTCCACCCACCAGCAAAACAAACTATTTCCTCCTTCTGAGTCACGTTTCCTACCTCCGCCGAGTGTCTTGCTTGATGTCCTTTCTCATTTCACTTATTTTCACTATCTAAAACTCCACCACGTAACAGGTTGTCAGTGCTAGTTAGTACCTCTTTTTTTATAAGTGTAAGTATTTCTGGGATTCATTCATTCAATGATTATTGATCAAACCTACCACATGCCAGGTTCTGTGCTAATAACTGGCAATGTAGCAGCAAAAACATACAAACAAAACAAACAAAAAACAGAGAACTTGGGGATAATGGTTTAGAGTTAGTAAAGTATTTAAATTGATTTGCTTTTTTGTTGTTGGCATTCACATGAAATTACTTTGACTGAGGGACAAAACTACTGTGTGTAAGGATAAGGAGGAAAACGGGTGACGTGTGACAGTTAATTGCCCTGTCCTGACTAGAACTGGGTTAGTTATCAGTGAACAGCTTCCTAGCTCCCAATTCACCGTTCACCTGACCCACGCTGTGAGGATGGCCTGGACTCCAAGCATTTCTCCTTTACATGAGCATGATGTTAAGCTTCGTCAGCCAGAGGAACTGAAGGGATATCTGGTCGGTGGACCATGTTTGTTGTTGCTGTTGTTGTTGTTGTTGTGGGTTCTGCTCTGCCTTAGAGCCCACAGTCCCTTGCTGACCTCACAGCTCTGGCCTGGTTCCAGTGGCCTCCTTCCTGCAGTCCTCCCAACGCTAACATCATGTCGTCTGGTCCCACTTCCCCAACAGCACTCTAAACCTCTCTGTCCACCCACCCACCAGCCCCAGTTCACCTACACCCTAGAGAGGTATGGTGGCCTTGACGTCCCTACACCCTCAGAGGCTGCTTCCTGGTTTCCCAGCGGTTTCACCAGCTCTGGCCTGGGCAATCCAGAAACTTCCCCACCACCGAGGGCCTACAATCATACCTTTTCCAGCAACGACTGAAACCTGGCCTGTGGGGGGAGGAGGACACCCCTTCCAAGCTGGTCCTTTCTTAGGTCCTCTCCCTCAGTCCTAGGGTATATTTTCCAGTTCTCTGTATACATTTATAATTACTCCCCTATCAGAGCTTAATAATAATTCATGTAAATTTCCAGACTTTAAATTACTGTGTAGTTTCTGTCTGCTGACGGAACCCAGACGAATACAAAGGGTTTTTGAGACTAGACACCAGGAGAATGGCTGATGGTAAAAGGAGGAAATAAAAAGATATCAACTAAAAAACACCTTCACCAATCAAAACTGTTTGACCAGGGCTAAGCCCAACCCCATAAAATCAAAAGGGAACTCAATTCTCTTTCTTCTCCCCATCTACTTTGTCTTCTCCCAAGTGCTCTCTTGATTTTAGGACCCCAAGCTAGACATTTAAAGAGGGCTAGCCTTGGCCCTAGCTGGTTTGGCTCCGTGGATAGAGCATTGGCCTACGGACTGAAGGGTCCTGGGTCCAATTCCGGTCAAGGGCACACACCTGGGTTGTGGGCTTAATCCCAAGTAGGGGGGCATGCAGGAGGCCCCCTGATCAATGATTTTTCTCTCATCATTGATGTTTCTGTCTTTCTCTTCCCCTCCCTGCTGTGTCCCCATCTATTTTCTCATCATCACCTCCTGCTACTCTTTCAGAAGCTTTCTATGCCCCACACTGAGTTGCTCACCACACTTGCTCCTGCATCCTTGCCCATCCCCAGGCTCTGCCCTGTCTGGAATAACCATGTAATTTTGTTTCAAGGCAAGCTAGCAATTGGCACTGTGTCTACTTAATATTAATCTACAGGAAAGACTGAAAGTTCATTCAAATAACTACCTCACGGTTAAGCAGACCCACCTCCTAGGAAGCCACTTAGTGGCCATCTGTTGTTCCATGGGAATAGCCCTTGGGAGCCCCTCCCCTCTACTCCAATTAGCTTTTCATAGCATCTTTACAACTACAATCAGCGTTCTCCCTGGGAGGAGCTCTAATAAATACCATTTCACCATCTTTTAATTGCCAAGTGATGTTTTAGCATCCAAGACAGAGAGGCACCCTCAAAAGCTGCCCATCTGATCAAGCCCCTTATCCACAATGACAAATCCCCACCCATCCTTCAAGATTCAATTAACATACCCCGATCTTACCCCCAACTCCCTAGCAAAATTAAACAGACATTTTAAAGGCACATACTATGACCAGTGCTTTGTGATTTGTATTCTAAGTGTTTTTCAAATATTAGTTCACTTTTTCCTCACAACAACAACTCTACAAGTTATGTGCTATTACCTATGTCTTATTTATAGGTTGGAGATCTGTCATGTAGCTAGCAAATGGTAGAGCTAAGATTCAAAACCCAGCAGACTGGCTCCATTGTCCTTGCACTTGGCATGTCTGCTGAGCTGTGTGTTTTGTTACTTTCCTAATCTATTGCCAGTGCTTTTCATGATCATTTCTATTATAGCAGGCATGTAATTATTTATTAAGTATTTGTTTACATTTTGATTTTCCCTCTAGACCTTGAGACCCCTTTAAGTAGGGCTCATACCCATACATATATTTCCAAGAACTTACTTGGACTCAGTATGTATAGGCATTCTCTAAATAATTTCTGGATTACTAGTTAATCAATTAGTTATCAAAAGTAAAGTCCGTGTTTGGATCTCTACTTAAGAATCCAAGGAAATACCCTACAGATACTAAAAGAGTTACATTTCACATAGGGTAATTGAGAAGATTTGTAACTTGGTGAGTTATGTGCTCAAAATCAAAACAAATGTCTAAATCATACTTGCTAACGTTAAATTCAATTACCAAGCTGCATGTGCAATAACAGAATATTTTCACAAGCAACTTTTATAATGTTGCCTCTAAAAGCATATTAGCGAAAAATGCTTTTGGTGTCATCAAGCTGATGAAAAAAGTCAAGATGACTTTCTGATACTCACTTTGAAAAGAATTACCACAACACAAGAATAATTAAGGCCAACCAGAGAGATAAAAACCTTCAGAAGAAATGTCAGAATGTGTGAAACAATTGTTATAATTTTTTTCCCTCATTTGTAAGTTCACTTTATGCCTCTGAGTGCAATATGAATTATTTACCAAAATTAGCTGTGATCACTTACAGAAACAAGTACCAGTGGATTCACACTTAAACCTGTGTAGCTGCTTTATTTGCATGTAAACGGTGCTAATGTCTAATTAGAAAGGTAACCATAGAGTAAACAATGCTTAAAGTTATAGAAATCCCCACTCCCTCCCTTCTTCTGATTTAAGAGATAAGGAAAAAAGATCCAGTAGAAAAACACATACTTGTATTTGAAAACATCTTCGGAAACCATATTCCAGCATAGAATTATGTACGACTTCTTTTTGGTTTCTGACTCTCTGCATCCATTGTCATTCAGGTTTATGGAACACACTAGAGAATGTTATTTTAGACTTGACATATCACTCTGTGAAAAGTCTGACCATAAGCACCTATACGTTATCTTATGAGGTTGAGACCTTCCCTTCCCCTCCACCTAAGCTGTTGGTCTTGTGTCCCTCCTGGGACATTAGTCATGGTCTCAGTGCTTACGGGATTCTCCTGAAAGGACAAGGACAACGTGCCAGCTAGCCGGCAAGGTGCCATGGAAAGTGTCTTCAATTCACTCACTGAGCACTCCGGTAGGTTCTTTGTTCATTTATCTTTCCTGTTCTAATCGCTTTCAATGGACCCCCTCCCCCTTTTCAACCCAGGACAGGTAGCAGTGGCAGCCTGCCTGGGCCTGCACACCCATTTGCATTTCTTATTTAATCAGTAGGGCGTCTTTTACATGAACATAGATGCAAGGGGCTTGGAATGATGGAGGGTTGTCCATGTGGTGTTGAAGGCAGATCTATGATGACAGGAGCCTTTCTGAAATCAGACTGGCTCTCTGAAATCACGTCAATTCACGGCCACATCTATAAATGACACTGGGAAATGGGTCCCCTGCACTTGGTTAGACCTTGGAAATCTCCTGTTGCAATAACAGCAACCCCTTTGCCTGTTTCTTAGGGTGATGCCCTGCCACGGGGAGGCAGTAAAGACGGCGTTGGAGAGATTGTGCCCAATGCATTTTCAAGATGAGACACTGAAGGTGTCCCATGGGTTCTTAACCAACGTTTAATTTCCAGTCTCAGATGCAAATATGGAAACCTAACCCACAGCCTACATTACATTCGCCCCCACACACGCTGGAACTTGATAAAGATGCTGTTTTATGAGTCAACAAAAATATGTATCATTATTGCTCCTTTCTTGCCCTTGGACATCCTTTTTCAATAGCCATCGCACCTTTGTGTGCACACATGTGTATACACACTTATAAACACAAAGAGGTGCATATGAAGGAATAGTTTGTGTCCATGATCTTTTTGGTTGTTAAGCTCTTTTTGATGAATATCATTCTCAGTATAACCTCAAGTTCAGCAAGCCACATACATCCGAGCATGGTGGACACTGCATGGAGCCACTGTTAAAAGCTAAGTCAATTTATAAGCATTGCCATGCCTGCGTCTTTAACTTTGCCTGTAGCTGTAGGCCAGACTGCATTTCAATCAGTTCGAGTTCAGCTGTCTGTTTTATTACACCCAGGCCAGTAACACTTGGGGCATTTTTAGTCCCTTCAATGACAAATGTATATTCAACCACTGCTGTGAGCAGCAGCTCACAATACAGGTCACCAAAGGACAACAAACTGAGTAGGTATGTCAGAGAAATGTTCAGAAAAATATCTCCGTAGGTGCCTGAAATTGCCTCTCCCTTCAATCTTTTCAATCTTTCAGAAGCATGTAAAGTTGCTGTTTTCAAGCCTTATAAAAAAACTAGTATCCTTTATAAAAAATTAAAAAAATCTAGATTGCCAAAGACATTTCTAGCAAAACTTTATAGAAATTTAACTCATGCAGATGACAAAGCCAAGACTTTTATAATAAACTAGAGGCCTGGTGCACGAATTTGTGCATGGGTGGGGTCCCTTGGCCTGGCTGGCGATCAGGGCCGATCGGGGGCCTCGGGAGGTTGGCCGGGGAGAGGGGCTGTGGGAGTTCGGCATGGAAGGTTGGCTGGCTTGGGGGGCAGGGCTGCGGGAGGTTGGCTGTGGGAGTGCACTGACCACCAGGGGGCAGTTCCTGTGTTCAGTCATTCGGTCACTTAGGCATATATATATATATATATTAGAGGCCTAGTGCATGAAATTCGTGAACTGGGGGGGGGGGGTCCCTCAGCCCAGCCTGTGCCTTCTCACAGTCCAGGAGCCCCACAATCAATCGCCCCACAGAAGGAGGCTGCACCCACCCACCGCAGCAGCACTGGCCGGGGGCCTGGGCCTCCCTCTGTGGGGCAATTGATTGCGGGGCTCCACGATCAATTGCCCCAAAGAGGTAGGCCCCCCAACCCGGCCAGTGCTCCGAGATCAATCACTCCCGCAGAAGGAAGCCCCGCCCACCCACCACAGTGCTGCTGGCCAGGTAATCTGGGCCTCCTTCTGCGGGGCAATCGTGGGGCAATGGAGGGGCCCCCCAACCAATTGTATCACACCTGTCTTGGCTGGCCTGGCGCCAGTGCATGTCATAGCATGGTCGTCCGGACGGTCATTCTACTGTTTGGCCGTTTGGTCGATTGGCATAGAACGCTTTTATTATTATAGATGTGGTGGTAGGTTGGGCATAATGTTTTCTTAATACCATTCAAGAAAGTCTATTCACACATGCCACTCTGAGCTTCTTCGTTCAAAAAGCTGAAATAAACGTCCTTAAATGGTACGATGCATCAGTTATGCTCAGGGAGGCATGGAGAGAAACCCACCTCCACTGTGCTGTCTCCTAGCCAACACAACTGAGAGAAGAGAAAGTGTCAGACGTGCTAGGCCAGGAAACACTGCTAGAGTTCTGCCTTGATGCCTGGGCCCCTTGTGAAGGCCCTAACTACACCGACGTACCTGAATTATCTCTGTGAAGTGCGTGTATTACATAAAGGAGGCAGGAAATTTTCAACAAGTCTCATCAATCAACTGCAAACTTTGTTTCTGCTGACCTGAGATCTGGCTCCATCTGTTATAAAATCCCAATTAATTTGTGCAAGATGCAAATTTTATTTAACTGAAAGGAAGTCTGTGCAATCTTAATTGTTGGCCTTCACTGTGGTTCTCCCGCCACAGAATTCCACCTCCAAATCCATCGTGTGAGAGAGTTTCCTGCAGCAGTAGCTTCTAATTTGCTTCTCTCCATTCTGATGCCTGTAATACCAGGAGTCAATCACCTGACAACTATTAGAACACCAAGAGAATACATGTTTTTAAAGTCTGAAATCTTTTTTTCTTTTTTAGGAATTTGAGATGTGCATAATTTTATCTATTCTATACTATCTCTCGAGCCTAAGAGCCCAAGAAATAAACCAGAGTGTGTTCATGTTAAGGTTTACCTACAGGACCATTGGCAACAGGCACATAACCAGATTTACCTTGATCAAACTCAGGTAAGGATCAACCTCCTCAGAGAACAATCAAAGAGGATTTGATTTTCTGATATAAAATTCACCACGGACAGTACGATCATATCCAAATCAATACTCACTCAATACCACATTTGTCCCTAGCAATAAACATTAAAAGGAGGCACTGAGTGTTAATATGTCAGAGTCCAAAATGACTACGCCTATGGAGATGTGATAAATAAGTGTACGGTGTTTGTTATTCACTGTTTCCCTTTCGTGTTCTTTTTGCCAGAATTCAGCACCATTTCAAACAATTAGAGAAAGAAGGGTGGGCCAAAGGCAGGTTTACAGTTGTTCATTTGGAAAACAGTGCAGTAATTAATAAGTAATCATATAAGAACAAACTCTGTGTTTCGAGTACTCCCAACTGTAAACCTCCTCTTGCCCACTCTGTGTCTTTAGGGAATATCTTTCAATGGTATTGTGCTTGTAGGTACATGCACTTTGGTGACACTGTCATCCCTTCTTAAGCCCTTTGCAGGACTCAGTGCTCGAAGCACCTGCTCCTGCAGAGGCCTGGCTCTCCATGTCCACGTGCAGCTACACCACTTAGAACATCCCTTTTTGTTCTCAATCCAGCACATTTCCAAAACAAAGCCAAACTCTGGTCCTACCACCCGAAAAGCATCATTACGCCTCTGAAAGCTCTTTAGCATCCCATTTGGGGGATGGATTACCCCCTCAACCAGGTGAATTCTCATGCATAACACATCCAGAGTTTGTATTTTTCATGTCATTGGCCCATACTCCTTTGCCAAGGCTCACCCAAACCACCTCTTCATTCCTTAGAACAGCAGTTCTCAACCTGTGGGTCGCGACCCCTTTGGGGGTCAAATGACCCTTTCACAGGGGTTGCCAACACCATCGAAAAACACATATATAATTACATATTATTTTTGTGATTAATCACTATGCTTTAATTATGTTGAATTTGTAACCATGAAAATACATCCTGCATATCAGATATTTACATTACAATTCATAACAGTAGCAAAATTACAGTAATGAAGTAGCAACGAAAATAATTTTATGGTTGGGGGTCACCACAACATGAGGAACTGTATTAAAGGGTCACGGCATTAGGAAGGTTGAGAACTGCCTTAGAAAATGCCTCTCTCCCTCAGCTATCATATCATGAAAAAAAAAATCTAATACATTAATTTGTCCCATTTATTGGTGATCAGTGTCACAACTATCAGAGGTGATTGCCTGGTCCATGAAGTTTTTAAACACATACTATTTCAGAGCCCACTCTGCCAGGGACTTGACTACTCATGGAAGACACAGCCCTGAGCAAGATGCACAGTGTCTACCTCCTACTGATGCGATAGTTCCAGGTCCTCTGTCACTCCTGGTATTTTGTTTGCTTGCTTGTTTTTTGACTTTTCTTTATTTTCTCTTGATGACACTTGCCAGGGGTTTTCACTGTGTTATTAGTCTTTTCACAGGAACAGCTTTTGCTTCCATCAATGTTATCCATTTACCTTTTTCCTATTTTATTTATTTTTGGACTTCATTATTTTTTTTCCTTCTATTTTATTTTTTAAATATTTTGTATTGATTTCAGAGAGGAAGAGAGAAATAGAAACACCAATGATGAGAGAGGCTCATTGGTTAGCTGCCTCCTGCAGGCCACACACTGGGGATCATGAGCCCACAACCCTGACCAGGAATCAAACTGTGACCTCCTGGTTGGTCCATGCTCAACCACTGAGCCATGCAGGTGGGGCCTCCTTTTGTTTTCTTGACATGAACTCTGCTGTTCCTCTAATTTCTTGAGTTGCCTGCTTGCTTATTTAATTTCCAGTCTTTCTAATAGACATATTTGGAGGTCATACCTTTCCTTCTAAGAGCTGATTAACTTGCATTTCACAAATTTTGATAACATTTTAATCTTGTGTTTGTTTGTTTGTTCTATGAGTTATTTAGAAGGGCATGTTTTATGATCTTGTCATTTTAATTTTGATTTCCATCTGTATTGGTCAGAAAATGTGGCCCTGATGCTGATGCTACGGTCTTTGGTGATTCTGTTTTGTGGCCCAGTCAGTGACGTTTCCACATTTGCTCCCTGTATATCTGAAGGTACAGCTGTACCTGGGGGCTGCAAGGTTCTACATGTGTCCATTAGATGAAGCTCACTCCTTGTTTTCGTTTCAACTTCTATGGTTTTATTAAGTTTGTCCCTTACATGTTAAAACATCCCAGATACCTGTATTCCAGTATGATCGTGGACTTGGAAATTTCCCCTGGAAATTCTGACAATTTTACATCATAAAACATGTGGCTATGTAGCTAACTATGCGCAATTTCAGAAACATGATATTTTTGCATGAGAATTAATTCTCTTCCTACATGTCTGAGTCACCATTACTCCAAATCAAGCTTTTGCCTTAAAGTCTGTTTGGTTCTGAAATAAATATAACCACTCTGCTTTCTTTGGTTCATGTTTTCCCTGCAGTTATCCCACTCCTTTGACCTTAGACATTCTTGTTCTTCTGCATTTTAGTTAACCTTTGTGTGTATGCCCACTAAAGCAGTTGTCATCATCATGCCATTGTCAGACACTTCTCCTGAACCTATATGCGCTGTTCTTACCGATCCCATGGAAAGTGAATCCTTCTATTCTCTTATCAGGTCAATGATCCAGGAAACCCCTTTTCTCTCGATTCCACTCCTGTACCGAAATGACTAGGTCTCTTATTACAGCTTTAGCTACTCTTCCTAATCCATGTCTACCAGACTTACTGTCTCAGGCACAACATTTATCTTTACAGCACACATTGCCTTTTTTGTTCATTACAATATGTTCAAAATCCTGCTATTTCTTCCTGTAGAATGGTATGTGTGTCTCCCTATTCCAGTTTCTGGTACCAATAACTTCTTTTTTTGAAGACCAAGAATCTTGTGATGCTAGAGTTCCTGATGTCCCTTCTCTCCTTATACCCTTCTCTTCCATCTCTGCCTTGTTTGTGTAGCAATTGTTAGTAATTGTTATTAATTGTGTGCATTGTTATTAATTCTGAGATGAAATTTCTGAAATTCTGAATTCAAGGTTTTCCATCAATCACAACTTTTACTTCTCTTCTTTTCCCCTTACATTATACCCTAACATAATGCTTAACTTGATATTGGCAAATTAAAATTTTTTAAAGCTAGTTATTGGTCCTTTATTTAAAAAGATGCCTCCAATATCAATCAGCAGCTCCATTCCAGAGCCAAATGGGAAAGAATAAAACATATATAATCATATTCTTCCCATTCCCTCTCATAATTATATATGCAGGATTATTCCTCCTCATTCCCATTATATGTGCAAAATTATTGTATTATCTTTTTACTTTAGCAGATAAGCATTGTCTGGAATAAAAGCAATGTTCATATCCTCAGTTATACCAGGGGAGTATCTGTAAAAGCTTTCATAGAAGGAGATCCAGAAGACAAATCAATTAATAAGTGTAAATTATTATTAATATTTGCCCAGCACCATGTTACCAAAAGCAGAATTTCTGCCCTAGAGATCTTAACATGTTTTTAATGGGAGGAATGTGGAATGAGAGAAAAGAAAACAAATTATTGCAGGTGTGTGTGTGTGTGTGTGTGTGTGTGTGTGTGTGTGTGTGTAAGCAAATATAACCATTAATGACAGTCAGAAACATTTTTAGGAATGTAAAATAAAAATGTACCTTTTATTTTTGATTCAAGAATCCTGCAAACTTCTAAATACATTATTATATCATTTTTCCTTTTTATAATACTTTTAAAAAGGTAAAGGAGGACACTGGGTACATTTTTAAGTGGTTTATTGTGAACATGAAGCAAAATCAGAGCCAACTATTACTTTGTTCAAAAGCTCATTGCTACTTAATCAGATAGTTGCCCATACTATGTCAGTCATTCAAGGCAAAAGGATTTTTTATTTTATTCTAAATTGACTTTTTTTCATGTGGGTATTCTTGAGGCCCTGTGACTATAATTCATACTGCCACATTCAAAAGAAACAATTAAAAGGCTATTGTGAGCACAACCTCAACCTCACAGCCTGTCAGGGAGCACACATTCTCAGAACCAGACCATGTCCTGGCATCTGGAATCCACAAGATGGCAGTAGTGTTCACTTTTTTTCTTTTAAAGAAGTTAATTTTATGACTGTCATTTGTCTTTTTTTAAGATAAAGATAAAATTTTTCCTCTTCTGAGCTATTTCTTAGTATCATTAACAATGATTAATTTGACATTTCTGAAACACTGCAAATAAAAAAATACTTGTCTACGCTTTGTTCTTTGTATCAGTATCTTGAAAGTTGATCATCTCATTCTTCAAACTTTTGTGTCTTTCTTCTGCTAAAAGACTCAGAGACTATGCAGTCCAGTCCAGTCACCAGTAGCAGCTTTGGCTACGATACATCAAATTGAATACTAAGGAGAAAAATGCCTTGTCTTTTATTCAATAGTTGTCAAGGTCAGTAAGACTTGCCTGAATAATAAAGCACATGTTCTGTGGGCTGGGTAGGGTAGGACATTAGACTAGGTTGAGTCCTATGGGTATTGGAGTGAAATGGGTGAGAGAGATGAGGGACTAAGTAATGTAGTTAGGGACGAGTGATTGAAGAAAGATAGAGAGCCAAGGACTTAACTTTAGGGAACTTTCACACTTCGGAACCCATGATAGAAAAGAGCTATGGAAGATCCATAAAGTGATCAGAGTCTATTGTACTGACACAGAAGCTGAAGATAAAAGAATGGCTCAAGAAAGGGGTACAGGTATCTGATGGCATTAAGTATTCAAGAAAGCTCATTGGGTTTCACAAGTATGGGGTCATTCTTTTACCTTGACTATGTAGCTTAATTAGAGTCAATAAAAATGAGATTATAAAAGGTTAAACTTAAAGGAGTATTGGCAGAGAAATGGAGAAGTTTAAATTTGTATTAAAGAAGATTAAGAAGGAAAAAACAAAATTAAGGGTCTTAAAAGCAGGATGGAGAACACATTGATGTCTACAGACATGGAGGGGACCCATGGCAGAGGGCTTCAGCCCACTAGTCACAGTAGGCAGTGAAAGCATCATTTCTGCAAGGAGCTACAGGATTGTGGGGTTGCTCTGAAACAATTGGGAAATTAACATGAGAGGCATACAACGGCTGTTGAGCAAAAACATAGGTATCTTTAAAGTTGGTGTAGTTGAATTTATTCAAAAGTAACTAAAGAAATAAAGACCATTCAAATCCTGGTTGCACATTTCTACCTACTAAGGTTTTAAAAATGATATTAAAACTCATTTTTTATTTTTAAAAAAATGCTGCACCTTTCTTTGATTCCTTAAAGATATCCATTTTATTTCTTGGAGTCAAATACATATGAAAAATATGTTTTTCTCAACAAATTTATCATATGTATTTTTCTGTGCCTATCTCTGCTCAGGCAGAGTCAGAATGTGAACATGGAAACAAACCTGGACTTGCCTAAAGCACATGTTCTGTGGGCTGGGTAGCGTATCAAACAAGCAACCTTAGAAATTAACGTTTTAAAACAATATTCAGTCATTATTTACCACTAGAGATCTGGTGCAGGAAAGAGGCGTTGGGTGTGTTCTGCCCCAGCCCAGGAGCCCATCCCTGGCCTCAGTGAATATGCAATACTCTGATTATCACTCATAGCTGTTACCCACTAGTTTCTCAGCTCTTCATTCTTGAGAGGAAGAAAAACACATAAAGATCCTTTAATCTTCCTGCCATTACATAGACAACTGGAAATAGATAAAAATGCCAAATCTGTTCTAAAACCTCACCACCTGTCTATACTTTAAGTATATCACCGTATTTGGTAGAATTCTTAACCGAGCCATGAATTCACTCAACCTTTAATCTAGTTGGTAATCAGTCTCCTTAATAGTAAAAGCTAGGAGAATTCAGCAAAAACATGTGTTATCATTTTAAAAATATTTAGTATATTTAAAAATAGTGCTATACAAAACGCAAAAAAAATTATTCTGTGGATTATTTTATGAAACATAGTTATGCCAAACGGACTCTCTCTGATTAAAAATTCTACACAGACCAATTTTCATTTTTTCTTCACAAGTAATTTTCATGTGCTTATATTATCCTCAGATAAAGATTTTTCCCTGCCCCATAGTCACCAAAATGTGTGTTTAAATGTGAGTGTCAACATTGGCTATCATTGGCTTTGGGCTACCCACACTCTTTTGCCTAGAATCCTTTGTGATGGAGCGTGCATTTATGTAATTTGTGACCTGTTTAAGATTATAATGTAAATGAAATACTTGTTATTTCTTTTGTGTAAAGCTAGTGGCCTATATGTGGACTGAGTCTATAAATTCGGGCTCATTAGCATTAGGTTCAAAATGATTAGTTAACTCCCAGAAGGCATTATTACCCTGAAATATTTTGATTATAAATCAGAATACAATCTCATGATAATATATCAGTGTTGTTGGAATGGGAAATGCTCTAGCAAGACTTCAAAGATAAAGCCAGGAGACAGGATCAGAGACAATAAAACACAGGGAGACACTAGTATACAACAAACACATACTGAGGCAAACAATCAGAATCCTGCTCAACAAAGAGATGAGGGTCAGAAGCCAGTAGTTCAAGGTGACTTGTGCTGGTTGATCACGCAGAGAAAATCAGTGAGGAAAATGCACAAACTGCAAGGTAAGACAATGAGGGTTGGAGAAGCCAGCATGTTTCACAAACAGCAAAAGGAACCCATTGTGAGGTCAAGTTCCACCACAACCAGAAAGTTCCTTCTAAGGAGCATATCAAACAAGCAACCTTAGAGATTAATGTTTTAAAACAATATTCAGTCATTATTTATCACTAGAGGTCTGGTGCATGAAAATTCGTGCACTCGGGGTGGGTGGGTCCCTCAGCCTGACCTGTGCGCTCTTGCAGTCCAGGACCCCTCGGGGGATGTCTACCTGCCGGCTTAGGCCCACTCCCCAGGGTATCGGGCCTAAGCTGACAGTCAGACATCCCTTTGGAAGCCTGGGAGCCCTTGGGGGATGTCCAGCTAACAGCTTAGGCTCGCTCTCCCCGGGAAGTGGGCCTAAGCCATTAGTCAACCTTAGTGTTGCCGCGGAGGCAGGAGAGGCTCCTGTCACTGCCACTGCACTGGCCAGCCATGAGCCAGCTTCTGCTGAGCAGCGCTACTCCTGTGGAAGCTCACTGACCACCAGGGGGCAGCTCCTGCATTGAGCATCTGCCCCCTGGTGGTCAGTGCTTGTCATAACGACTGGTCATTCCTGGTTGTTCCACCATTATGGTCAATTTGCATATTATCCTTTTATTATATACTAGAGGCCAGATGCACAAAAATTTGCACCTGGGGGGGGGGGGTCCTCAGCCCGGCCTGTGCCCTCTTGCAGTCTGGGACCCCTTGGGGGATGTACACTTGCCAGCGGGTAGCAGGCCTAAGCTGCAGTCGGACATCCTTAGTGCTTCTGAGGAGGTTGGAGAGGCTCCCACCACCATCGCTGTGCTGGCAGCCGTCAGCCTAGCTTGTGGCTGAGCAGAGCTCCCCCTGTGGGAGCGCACTGGTCACCAGGAGGCAGCTCCTGCATTGAGCGTCTGTCCCCCTGGTGGTCAGTGTGTGTCATAGTGACCAGTCATTCCCAGTTGTTCTGCTGTTAGGGTCAATTTGCATATTACCCTTTTATTATATAGGATGATGAGTATACAGGTCCACTGAGTTCTAATTTCTGATCATCTGGACCAGGCTCACTTGATCTTGGCTGTGCTCCTTCACGTGTCTGTGATCAGCTCGGGTATTGGCTGGAGGCTGGTTCATTTTAAATGGTCTCACCTCGAAAGACTAAGCTCTTCTCCATCAGGTTGGCCTAGGCATGTTCTCCAGGTGAGGAACAAGGAAAGAGGCTATGCAAGTGTTTTGTCAAGCCTTTGCTCATATCTACTTTGGCATCATCATCCCTTTGGCCAAAACAAGTCATGTGGCTAAGCCCAGAGGCAGTATGGGAGGGCACAACTAAAGCAGATGGTACAAATTAGAACCATTAATGCAATCAACATGCCACAGTAAGGAGCCAAGATCAAGGCATTGGTAGTTCAGAGCTAAGTGACAAGGACAGATAAGTGCACATACTTTCTGATAAACAATAACCTGGCAACGGATGCATGGAAAGAAAATATTTACCTTGTAAATACTTGCTGAAAAGTAATTAAAGAAATAAAGACCATTCAAATCCTGGTTGCACATTTCTACCTGCTGAGGTTTAAGAAAGCAATGTTGGAGATTTAGGCTACATTTAAAGAAAGTCTCGCTGACAATGGGAGTTGTTAAACACTGGAATAGCTACTGAAAGAAACTGCAATTTTCTTCTCTTTTAAAGTACTTACATTCAGACTAGCTACCTAGTTATCTGGTATGTGTTCTTGAACAGAAGCAGAAAGATGAACTAATTGACCTTTCAGAATCCCTCCAGACCTATTATTGTCATGCTGCACCTATTCACACGGTGGAAGAAAGACTCTAACAGCCTGCCTTTTATTCCTACACTTAACACGCATTTATTATAGACCCTTCCTGTGCTTGGCACTCTGCTTGGTGCTAGAAATGTAATCCCAGCCTGAAGGAGATCACAGGCCTTGGTCAAAAGGTGGAGCAGAAATGCTCCATCTACATAAGCGTTACAGCGCAGGAGTGATAGAAGGCACTATTTAAAATGGTGAGTGTCTTCAAAGGACAAAGGCGACTGTGAAAGGAAAGATCTCTTGCCCTGAGTCTCTGCCCATCTTTTGAGCTGGCCAAGGGAGCAAGAGGCTCTTTTGTTCCGCTGTAGCCCATTGATGGGTTTCAGACAGACAAAGGGACTTAGACAAAGAGTTATAGGTTAGGGCCTGGAAAGAGCAGAGTTCTCTGCATAATTAAGTGAGAATCTGTGATCCTCTAGAAAACCCAAGGTGAGAATGAGGGCGGACTAGAGATGGAAGAGGGAAGACACGAGTCCAGGCATTACATGGGGGAATAGCCACTGAGAAATCCCTCATTCTGTGGCAGCTAAAAGGATATCTAAGAATCTAGCAATGTAACTATTTTTTTAAAAAAAATCTAACGAGACTCTGTCCACACAACATAGCAGGCCTCGCTCATCTTTCCCTGCTCATCCCCGCTAAGTACAACAATAAACTCTGGAATTAATGCAGGATCAAGTCAAAGAAGAACTCGGAGGCCTGGTAAGAGGAAGGTGCACTGATGAGGGAGCCAGGACTAAAACAACAACATAATGTTAGGACAGCTTACAACCTCCGCCCAGCAGAAGGAGGCAATCCAACCCTGGCATTTCCCACCTCCAAAACCAATGACAGAAAGTGGCCCAGGCGATCCTGATGACCATGGGATCTGACGGGAGTTCTGTCCACAGAACCCCTGCTGGGGACGGATCGAAGCTCCAGGAAGGATAGGCCTCCAAGGGAAACCTCTCTTTCTTTGACAACCCTGAGACTCCTCCCTCTCACACAGAGTACCACCTGGTGGGGGCACTGGGCACTTGGGGAGAGGATCCTGCCACCACAAGCACCTCCCCCACAGTCCTGAGTCTCCACTCGCTCACCTAAAAGCTCAGGTGAGGTGACAGGCTCTGTGATGTTCCTTCACCCCCTTTAAGCAACACAAGTGGGCACCTGTCAGAGCCCCACATCCTCCCTTACAGTGTGGCTGGAGGAAGGTCTTCAAGCAGAAAGGAAATGAAAACGAAGAAGAAGGAAGAAAAAGTGAGCAAGGAAATACAATACACTATCCTCCTCGTGAGTTTTCTAAAACATGTGCTATGATTGAAGCTAAAATTCTAACACCATTGAATACTGAAGACCATGATATTTAAAAGCGAGGAAGGGAAAGGGTAGGTGGAAGTAAGGTTCCCCATGAAATGTGGTGTGTAAAAGACTGTCTGTGGTACAGCGTGTGTGTATATACCCAGAGAGAACTATACAGTGATACACTCAAAACATGCTGCTTTTAAATGTTAACCATGTGCTGATTACCTTTCTTGAAGCTTATCTAAAAATAAACTGAAGAAGAAAATCTTTGCAAATACAAGGTCAGGACTACCTCATACATGACCTCATGTTGTTTACTACGGCAGTACAATGAGGGGCCCTCTCAGCCATGCAGACCACAGATCATTAGCAAAAGTCCCACTTCGTGTGACTTAATGTCTGCATTAATGTTGCTCTGAGTGGAAGGACAATCAAGGAGAGAGATCCATGTTCCCTCTTGGTATCAACTCCAGGATTGAGATGCATGAATAGCCACGAGGTAAAGAATGAAGAAAAATAGTTCAGCAGAGGCAAAAAGAGAGCCAATTTCACCATGAAAATTTAAGTTCCCCCTCCCCCTCTCACCTCCACCCACTGGAGAGTCACAGAAATCTCCATGGAGGCCTGGGCTGTTTAAACAAAGCCCTGTGCCCTTGTTCGAGCCCATTTCATTTGCATCTCAAAGAACGAAGTTCTTCAGCCGACCACTAGGTGGCAGCAGCATGACCTTTTCTTGGTCTATGCCCCTTGTGCCCACTGGTAGAAAGACAGGGTTAAATCTTTTAACCAAAAATTGTACCTTTTCAATAATGTCCATTGACAAGATTTATTATTTTAATTGCTGAAGCATTATTTCTAATTATAATACAAGAATCATGTCCCTTAAATATGTTACTTAAAGAACCCAGCCCATGTTTGCAACACATCCAGATTGAAATGCAGAAAGGGAACGCCTCACCATCTGAACCCCAATGACAAATCCTGTTCCCTCTCGCGTGACAGCAGCAGTGGGTGAGACGGATGACTCGGAGCTTGCATACATTACGATTTCCCCCATTAGCTATTTATAGGGAAATCTTTTAAAAATGTATATGCTTAAAAGTTTAAAGTGTGCTACTCAGGATGTTACATTGACAAATGGATATGCTGTAGGTTACTCAATTCTTTCACTCTAGACTTAATTTTATTGCCAAAGGAAACAGATAATGTAGGATATTTCAAGTTCCTGATCAAGGCTCTTAAATAAAAAGATATTTTTTTTCTAAATAAAAAATAATACGTCCAAAATTCTTAAATAAAAAAGAAAGGATTTTTTTTTTACTGGAAAAAATACAATAGTACAAGAAAATACACCTTTAAGAGTGATGCAGACCAGACACATGGTGGTATTTGGAGATATGGGAAGAATAAACAGAATGAATGACAAGAAAAACCCCCAAAAGGGGAGTTAGTCTTATGTTGGCTATCTTTGTCACCTGGTCTCTTCTTTAAAAATGGCAAAACAGTGAAGAAATTACTGTAATGACCGCCATACTAGAATTCTGTTTGCCTCACTATTAAGTGAAGTTCATTTGGCTCCTGTGGATAACTGAGGTGCATGGGTCAGGAGATGGAAAGGGGTTTTCCGTAGAGTTAAATTACCTATTTAATTGCCAAGTCATTGTTTCATCCTGGGTAAGAGAATTATTGCCTGTACATGTCTAATAGTAGGAAAAGCAGACCAGGCCTTACACCACCACTCACCAGAGGCCTCAGGTTCCACTGTTATCTTGAAGCCAAGAACACAGCCTTCCCTTTGGCGCCCAACCAGAGAGGCCAAAGCTCATTGCTTAATGCTGCAATGGATTTCTGAGTGACAGCCCCTTCTTATCTCATATTTCAATTTCTGTACCAAAATAGACCCAGGAGACAGTTGGTAATATTTCAACTCTTGTGGATTATATTGTTTAAATCAAGAACAAAATGTCCTAAACATATACAAGTATTTTGAAGATCCAAATTTCTGTTATTTGAAATCAATGTATTATTTCCCCTCTCCCCTCCTTTTTTTTTTTTTTTTTTTTTTTTTGCTTCCACTCGTACTAGATGACATACATGAGGGGCATAGGCAAAGCTAAGGAACTTAAGTCTGAGAGATGCCAGGAGACCACCTTTAAGAAAAACACCTTATTCTACAGAGTTATTAGGAAAGTCTTCACCAGCATTTTTTACATCCACAAAGCCTAATTCAGCTGACTCCTGTAAATATTGTCTCTGTCTTCGGGGAATTTGTAACTGAATAGTGTAACCAGCATAACAAAATGTTCAGTGATGCAAAAGATCACAAAGAGAAGAACAGAGGAAGAGAGGGAAACAAGAGTCACTATGGAGAAGGAGGCGGTGATTTACATGGAATGTTTAGCAGGGGAATATTTTATAAGACTGGTTGTGCACATGTAACCTGTCTAGAAACTATGACACTATATTAAGGAGATGTAGTGTTATGAAAACAAACAGTGGACGAAGAGTAATGAGATGAAGCTTCTAGTGTCCATTGACACGGAATGTGTGACCTTGTCAACCACGTTTAACTTTGTATGTCTTTTGTTGTTGTTGTTAATCCTCATCTGAGGATATTTTTCTGTTGATTTTTAGAGAGTGGAAGGAAGGGAGAGAAAGAGACACAGAGAGAGAAATATCAATGTGAGAAAGACACATCGACTGGCTGCCTTCCCACACGCCCCAACCAGGGCCTGGGTCGAGCCTGCACCTGAGATACATGTCCTTGACCGGAATCGTACCTGGGACCCTTCAGTCTGCAGACTGATGCTCTTTTCACTGAGCTAACCTGGCTAGGGCATAATTTTGTAGGTCTTCACTTCCTCATCTACACATGAAGGTCTTGGTCTAGAATTATTTCTAATCACTACACAATAGGAAACTTATGTTTTAAGTGTAGGAGTCAAAAATGTTTAAGTATGTATTTTGGAAGAAGTAATACAGTGAATAAATATTGTTTCCTTTGAAAAATATTTTTCTTACATTTGGTGCTTTGCAAAAATAATTTTTATAAAGTATTACACATGTACAATTTTTTAAAAGATTTTGCATTATTAAACGTTGGAAAAGCAGGCAGGACTTGAGGTGTTTCTGAATAATGACTCTCAGAACTTTTTAAAATTATCTAAATCTTCAAACAAGCTGATAGTTTATTTTAAAAATATCTTGAGATGTGGCATCATAAGAATTAATGCTTGTGAAAATCTTTTGTCAACCATAAGGCAATATAAAATACAAATAGCACCATTATTTTTGCTCGTGCTAGGAAATTCCACATGTACTGTCATCGAGTTCTTGGTTTTATGGCTTATTCCTTTTCATTTTTAGTGACAATAAAATCTAAATGTTAAATTATAAGCAAGTTTCTAAGACAATTCATATAAATGTCCTTTCTCCTTAGTTTTGAGAATGCTGCACAAACCCAAATATTGTCTACGATTCTTTAACAGTTTTATTCAAATACTGTACCAGCGCTGATTTCCACTGAAGAAGCTATCTATCGTCCCTCATGCAGCTCTGGATGAATGAGTTTTAATTTGACCCTCAAGAGTCAGTCTAGCCAAATAATAACAATGAAAATGCATGAGAACAGCAATTTCGACCTGGCTATTTCACAGACAAGCTTATTTTATGCATCAATAGCAAATAAATCAAGAAATTGGATGGACTTGCTGAATGTCTCTCACTGCTCTAAGTAAATCCATCTAGCTAGCGTAACAAGCAGTTGTGAAGATTGGAGTGTAAGCAGAGAAGAAATATTGATTGATTGCTTTATTTAGAGTAGAACTGTAATGCCACCTATGCAAGGAATTTAGCATATATTGCTAGGCAGTACCATCTTGTCGCTATAAACTCAACTGCAAGATAGATTAGACACTGGTGCGTGGAGTCTGGTCCCATAACTTTAAGCCATCTCTAATAGCAAAACAGCTCCTACCAAAGGCACTGACTTTGGGGAAAGGCAAGTGACTGCTGGCTGGCACACTGGATTTCCATAACACATACTACAGGGTGGCTGAGCACCTGTGAGAATGTCAAAATTCACATGTAGGAGCAGGTTGCTATCAATCAACCTTGTAGACATTGTAGAGAGGAAAAACACCTTACATCAAAGAACTAAATTCCAAATTGACACTCCATTTTTGGAGCTTTAGACATTGCTATGCACTCATAACACCAAAGCATCCTAAGAATAACCTCTCCTTCTTGTCGGCAATTTGTATTGCTGCTGTAATTATTATTTCACAAATAAGAATAAAACAAAGAAGCCCCAACCCATAGACTGAGACCTAATAGATGCTCTACTGAGACTATAATGACACAAAAGAATTAAAAGAGTAGGAAATAAGCAATAGAACTGCCCCTCTAGAAACTGTGCTTACGTTCTAGTTGCATGATCGGCAGCATTTTAATAATATGCCAGGCCAGAGGGAAAACCCTAGGAAAATGTTTACCAATTTATGAATTTCTAGAATATTCCACAAGATTATCCAGATCACACAAGTTTTCCAGTTGAAGTTTCTCTGGGATTTACTAATCAATCTATTTTGAAGTCTCTCTTGACCAACTTCCTGCCGATGCTCCACTCACGAGCATTTGAAATTCTGCACGTTGCCGGCAAACTTACTGCCATTTCCCACTTGTACAGGGTTGATGCAGACACTCCTCAGGGAACTTAAAGTGTAGGGGAAGCGAACTTGAAGAGGACGCCATTAAAAATGCAATCAGCAACTTGATGCTGAGAAACGCAATTGTCCTAAGTGCTATAGAAACTCTTGACATTCAGGGAGAGCGACACCCCAAGAGTTTGCTGCATCTACAAACTAATCCCCTACACTATAGCTGATAAGTTACCCTACATCATGAAGTGAGTTATATCTGAAAAATAAACTCAAATTACTTCTTCAGCCTCTTCAAAGGGAATTACTTTGGCTATTAGAACCAGAAGAGGAAAGCAAAGCAATATTCAGAGTTAGGGTGTCAGCTAGGTGTTAGCCCCTCCCTGGCTAGGTTACCTGCCCAGAAGGGCAGTCTTCTGGTGCATGGGATTCCAACTGCTGTTTTAGAAAAATGACAAATTGCTACAGACCCCAGGCCTCGGGAAGGCCATCTGCAAATGTGATGGCTCAAACTCATTTTATCACTGTGCAAAACTTTATGGGCATTTTTATCACAAATGTTGTCTGTTCTCACAAATAACTTGGTAAAATCAGTTATTGCATGATTCAGGAGTAGAACCATTGGTTATGTTGGTTCTACCAACATAGAAAAGTGTTGCAGCATATTTGTATCTCAGTCAAGTGAACAGCAGTTGCTAGATGACTGTAAAAAAACAAACGATGGTTATCATTCTTTTCCAAAAACTTGGCTTACAAAGAGCTAGCCCGATGTCCTTCAGAGACTCTACCATGCAGTCCCAGCGCACCAGCCGATCCATCATGCGGACTTCTCTAACCACCACAGTTCCTGCACTGGCGGATTGCAGAAATGGGCCGGGCACCCTACTCCTGAGTTTTACAGATTCCACTCGGGTGCAGTGCTACTGGGAAGGTGAGAATTAGTTTCTGGATATCTGTAGCTTGCTGGGGCATCTTCCTGCTGGGTGGCATGACGCCTCGCCTCGGTGCTCTTACCGTTTCCTCTGCCTCTACCCTGGCAATGACCCCCTTTTTCGATAGCACCTGCATATCGTGGGACCAGACAATAAGCTCCACAGGAGTAGGAGCTTTCTATTCTATCTTTGTGTCCTCGACCTCAAGCAATAGTACATGTCGCATAGAAGTCACCCACCATGTGTTTACTAGTTAAACTGAATAGTGGCGAGGCATTTCATGGTGTTAGCTTCCCATTTCTAATGACCGATATTCTCCCAATTTTTCTCACCCGATGTCCTAGGAAGCATAACCAACCCCTTGGCAGGCGTCCAGAGGCTTTTTGGTTCTCCGATGACAGAAGAGAAGCCAGACCAGAAGGTTTTAGCCGTGAAGCTAGAGCAGCTCGACGCAGCCTCGCCTGAACGCAACCTAAGTGCATCTCTGTGAGATGTTGAAATGGAAGCAGTTTATCACCCACAATAAACAGAAAATGAGCATGATTACTCTCATTTCTTACAGTACAGTATAAAGAGAAATTGAATAAATACCCTTGATGCCCAAATCACTAGGTTTCCTACTTGAAATGATTGAGTGAAAAGAGACAATCTCAGGGAAGGTTTTCTAAAATGGGCCTGTTTAAGCAGCTTGTTACCTCAAGCAAAACGGCACATTTAGATTTATAAAGTGCAAGTCGTCGTGGAAGCACCTTTGAAAAGGTTATTTATGCTACTCAAGGCAGGAATCGGATAATACCAGCTGGTTGTGCAGAGAAAATGCGTCTCCAGCCTGTTGGGCTTGCGTAGTCACACAGGAAACCAATTTCCTCCCATCAGTGACGTGCCCCCACTAAGTGAGAAGAGAAGGCAACTCAGTTCTCTTGAGCCTTCCTTCTGCTCATGCCAGCGGGGAAATATCTAGAAGATTGCACAAATCGTCTGCCGAGGGTCGAGCTGCACAAACAGGAGAAGACAGGCAAGCTCTCTGCCCCTCCGATGGCCCTGGTGGAGTTGGCTTTGACTCCTGTGCCACGGGGCTGTTTTGTTCATGGTTCCCGTCTTCCTCCACAGTTGACGACAGACACGCTGTGTCTATTCTAGATTTGTCTAGCAAGGATTTCCCTGATGCGCTTCCTATTTGAATTACCCCCTTCCCTTTCTTCTCATAACATGTCACAGGTTCACTTTCAAGGCCAAGGAGAAGAGTAAGCTGAATATATATATCCAAGGGTGATTTTGGTAATTAGATAATTTCTTCCACTTCACACTTCCATTCCGTTTTACATGTTTTCCAGCCCCAATAAAGGACCAAAAGCATTTCAAAAATCACATTTTGCAAATTGAATATAAAGGTTTTAAAGTCTCCTCTAAAATTGATGGGAACATAAAATTAAAATTCTTTTATATACTAAAGTCAACCTAATGAAGACTAAATTAATGGGGTTTCAGAAAACCTTCTTTTATTTCCTTAAACAGCTCCAGGTAAGAAAAATAAAAATTCAACTCTCTAGTCTGAAAGTTCTTTCATGAAAAATAATTAAGGTTTGGAGAGTGAAGTTTAGGAAGGGATGAGAGGGGGGCCATTCTTCCACATTGGAGCTCATTTTTAAGGGGATCATCATTTACTCATATACAGAATGGTCCTGAAAATGTACATGGACAACTTCTATATCTGCAGAATAAAGAAATCATCATCAAGGTTTCATCTATGAACAACTGACTGCTCTGGGAACTTCCACCTGCTATACACAACTAGAAAACCAGACAAAATATATGAAACAAATGTTTTCAGACAGTGGACAACAGGTGATGTAGGCGAGTGCTTCCGGAGAAATGGGGGGAAAGTGAGGTAAGTCCTACAATTATTCTAGTTTATTGCCTGGAGGCAGTTGCTAGGACCAAAATCAATGAGGCTGAAAACAAAGAGAGGCGGAAGTTCTCACTGAGTATAAGAAATCAGTTTGGAGTTTGGAGAAGCCAGAGTGTCTAAAATTTGCAGGACTGAATAGTGGAGAAGAGGAGCTATGCAGACAGCTCCCAGGATCTGCAGAGTGTCCCCGAGTGTTATTGCCTGAATACTGATCTACACATGCACATGGAAAAACTCCGAATGCTGCGGAGAGAACCAGAAAGCACTAGGATGAAAACTATGAAAGGCAGGAAAAGAAAAGAGGCAAAACAGAAGTGACAACAGGTAACAACCAGCAAGATGGTACATTTAACCCAAAATATATCAATAATTACATTTATATAACGTGTCTAATGCCTTACTAAGAGTAAAAAATTATAAAGAAGCAAAACCCAGCTTATGCTGTCTCCAGAAAACCAATTTTAAATGTCAATATGCAGATATATTAAATGTAAAAGAAATGGGAAAAGGTATACTATAAAAAATAACCAGAAGGAAGTTGGAGTGGCTCTTTTAGCATCAGACAAACTAGGCTTCAGAACAAGGAATATTACCAGGGATTAAGGGGGACATTGCATCAAGATAAAAAAGCGAATCCATCATAATTCAAAAAGTGTGCATATCTAATAACACACCTTCAAAATATATGAAGCAAATATTGGTGGAACTGAAGAAATATGTAGATAAAGTCCAAAGTGTTGTTAGATATGTCAATATTTTCTCAGTAATTGAAGAAGAAAACAAGTAAAGAAAAAAAAACATTAAAATATGGTAGACCTGAGGAACAACATGATTAATCAACTCGACCAAACTGATATTTACAGAACACTCAACCCAAAAACAGAATAGAGATGATTTTTCAACTACATGGAGCATTTCAACCGCACATGGAACTGCACATGGATAGATTTTGTTCTGGGCCATAAATCAAGTTTCAATAGGTTAAAATAGACTGAAATAATATAAAGTATATTCTTTAATCACAGCAAGATTAAACTAAAAATCAATAAAAAAAGATATCTATAAAGTTGTTAACTACTTGGAAATTAACACACTTCCGAATAACCCATGGGTCAAAAAATATTACAAAAAAATGAGAAAGTATTTTCAACTAAACAATAATAAAAATACAAGATCTCGATATTTGTGGGATGCAAGAAAAGCTATGCTTAAAGGGAAATTTATAGCTTTAAATACTTACATTCAAAATAATTTTAAAATAATAATTATAAAATAATCATTCAAGAAATTAAATCCCAAAATAGCAGAAGTAAATAAGTGAAGAAGAAGAAGAAGAAGAAGAAGAAGAAGAAGAAGAAGAAGAAGAAGAAGAAGAAGAAGAAGAATAGAAACTGGATAAACAATAGAGAAAAGTCAGTGTAACCAAAAGCTATTATCTGAAGAAAAAAAGAGGATATAAATTACCATTGTTAGAAATGAAAAAGATGGTATCACTACTAATTTTACAAATATTTTTTAAATGAGAAGAAAATATTATAAACGTAATTATGCCAATAACTTTGACAGATTAGATAACATGGAAAAAAATTCCTGAAAGATAAGAAAAAAAGTTTACTAAAGAAGAAATTGATAACATTAAAGACCTATATCTATTGAATAAATTGAATTCATAGTTTATAAACTACCCCAGAAAGAAAATTTCAGGTTTAAGTTGCCTTATTTGAATATTTAATTGAACATGTAAGGAAGAAATAACACCAATTCTTCCAGAAAGTAGAAGAGAAAGGCATATTTCCCTGAGGTCAGCTTTATCTTGATTCCAAAATAAGGCCAAAAAAAATACAAAAGAAAACTACAGTTAAAGATTTTTCATAAACATAGACACAAATATCCTTAAAAAATATTAGCAAATCAAATTCAACCATGAAACAAAGACAATGCATCCTCACCAAGAACTGGTACTCTGCCACCGTCTTGTCTTTTCTGCAACTGCTAGGGTTCAAGGAATCTGGAAAAGGGTCTGAGCATACATGAATGAAGAGGCTAGAGAAGAAATACTAATTTGGAAGGTATTGGGGAAAGCCAGAGGAAGATTTAGTTCTACTGACTAAGCTCATTGAATCTCCTGACCCAGGGCTTTTATTCCCACATTTTGCCCTCTAGCAAAGCAGATATACATATCAAAGGTAAGGTCCAGTAAACAGTAAAGGACCTTCAGGTTGGGGGACTTGCCTTCCGGCTGTTCCAGCAGCAGCTAATAACATGCAGATTTTCAGCCCTGCTGAAAGAGTCCATTCAACCTTTTGAGGACTTCTCACATTTTTATGACCTGCTGGACTTAGCCTCCAGCAGTCCTCGAAAGACACTGCTAAGAAAATAAAAAAGTAATCCACAGACTTAGAGGAAATGTTTTCAAAACACATTATTGGTAAATGGACTTGTGCCTAAAATACGCAAAGAACTCATAATTTGGTAATAGGCTGTCAAACAACCCAATAAAGACTGGGCAAATCATGCAGACACTTGTTAAAAAAAGAAAATGTACAAATGGCACATGGGTACATAAATAGGTGCTCAGTATCATTAAGCATTAAGGACATATAAGTACTACTACCTGCCCTCTAACTCGGCTAAAATTAAAAAGACAAACTCTACCACGTACGGCTGAGGCTATGTGTTAACTAAAATGTTATACTTTGCTTCAATGTACAAATAAAATTAAAATTGCTATAGCTACTTTGCAAAAGAGTTTGGCAGGTTCTTATAATGCTAACAGCGCATTGACCCCTACTACCCCAAAATCCCAGTCCTATGTATTTGCTTAAGAAAAATGAAAATACATCTCATGCAAAAACATATCTGAAGATTTGTAGCAGTTTTATTCAAAAGAGCTCCAGACTGGAAGTAAAGCAAATGTGCCTCAAGTGGTGAATGAATAAACAAATGGCATAGTCATACAAGGGAATACTACGAAACCATAGGAAGAGTGCACCATGGGTAGACTCGAAGCATAGGCAATTCTCACATGAATCATGCAGATGAAAGAAATCAGACGCAGAGAACTATACCCTATATGACAAAGACAAAGCCATAGAGATGGAAAGACCAGTTGTTGCCAGGGACCAGGGCAAGGAGTGACTGAGTGCAAAGGGTCACTGGGGAATATCTAGGGCTGGTAAAAATGCCTTCTAGTTTTACTTGTCCCCAGTGCACGGATTTGTGCACATTGAAAGGAAATTAATTAGAAGGTGGCCGACGGGGCAGGACTGGGTGAGACAGGCCAGACACACCCTGGAGCCAACCTCCTGTAGTCCCTCCCCTGCCAGCCACACCTGGGGTGGCGCCCGCGGCTCTAAGGTCATCTGCAGAGTGAGCAGGGTCCCTCGGCCCAACGGGTTCTCTGGCATCCCCTGAGGAGTCCCAGATTACAAGAGGACGGTTCTTGGGTGACACACCACGAAATCGGGCTCCCTCCTCAATGGTTCCAGGTCCGTCACCCAAGAACTTCCACTGCCAAGTCACCGCAGCTCCGCAGCTCCTGCATTGAGTGTCCGCCCTCTGGTGGTCAGTGTGCATCATACCTACCGGCCAGTCAGTCGGTTGGTTGGACAGTCGCTTAACCTTTTATATATATATATATATAGATTGTGGTGATGTTTACTTAGCTGTATGTCTTTGTCAAAACTGTACATTAAAATGATTACTTTTATTGTATAATTATACAACAATAAAGCTTATTTTAAAAAAAAGATGGGAAGGAAATATAATCCCAAAATACCCATCATTATTTATTTAAAACCATTACATATTTTTTCTATTATTTTATGTCATTATGTGTTTTATCTTTTATTGAGCAGAGGGAAAATCAAGCTATTTAAAACTGAAGTTAACTATGTGGAAGGATCTTTAAATGGTAAAAAATAAATTAATAATAAAATTAGAGTACTTTGTAGAGTATCTGATAGTTTTAAGATATATTCTAGAAGTGCAAAGAGTACACGTGGGTGTGCTCATTGTGATTTATTAAGTAGTTTGATGTATCTACACAATTGTCAATATTTATTACTTTCAGTACTTCGTCTGAATTCTAGTTTCATTTAGAGCACCTAATTTTTATAATCAGTAGGGCATTCATTTTTATACACAATGATAATAAAAACAGCATTGGGATAATGTCATGCTTACCCTTTTTGCAGTTCCTCTTCTAGACTTTGTTGTCAACATTTGGAAAACAAACTCATTGATGGGAATAGATTTTCCCTACTTGGCTTTCAAATTTATTGTAATCAATCCTGTAACATTAAGCACTTTTCCTCATCAATATGAAAACTAAACTTCAGGGACTGACCTCATAAATAGATCAGAGAAGGACACTGAGAATAGGTTAACAACATTTTCAGATAACCAAGCCCAAATGTAGAGTTTGAATGTGCAATGTGCAGAATAAATCAAATTCAAAGATACATTTCAAGCCTTTCAATAGCTTTGCTGAATGAGAAAAGAATGACCTGGCAGATCTTCATCACCTTACACTGGCCACACCTTGGTTTTGCACCGCTGCAGAAGGTATAAGTGCTGGGCACACATACCATGAGTTCATTAACAAATCAATTAGAATAATATTGGGTTGAACAAAATAAAACCAATTTCCTCAGATAAGGACTTCTTAGAACCTCCAATATTCTAATCTGCACTGTAATACTTGGAAAATTAAGGCCCAAGTTATTTGACCATAAATTCAAGGATCAGCTATTGAAATTTATATTTGAAAACAAACTTTGGAAAGCTGTGATAAAGTGGTGTCTATTTTCCCAGAGAAACTTTTTTTTTAATATGTAAGCATAGTTCTTTAAACCCCTTCTCACTTAATTATTTAATAGGTATGTTGTTTAATTATTCTGCTTAATACTTGTTAAAAATAAATAATTATGCTGTTGCTTGTTTTTTTTAATATCTCTGGGAAAGTGTTTATTTGTATACCTGTATATATTTATGCAACTTGTTTTTAATAAGTATATAATTATAAAGTGTATGTATATAATTTAATTATAAATGTTTCTAACTCATTTTCTCAACCTAGGAACAGCAAGTCTTGTTTATATCAGATAAGCATACCCATTTATCTGCAAAGGAACACTTTTTAAATAAGAAACCGTTGTTAGAAAACAATTTCCATTGTTCCTGGCGGGCTTCTGCGCTCTGATGACCAGAGGCGGTGGCGGCTTTTTCCGTGCTGCCTCCTGAAGGACATTCTTATAGCAAACAGCCTTGGAAAACAACCTCCCTCTGGGGAGAAGGATTGCAGACAAACACTGGGCAGGTTTGCTAGAAAGCACTTCAAAAAAGGTGGTTCTTTTAAAAGATCGGTTCCTGGGCAATCTTTAAAAGTTCGGGGCTCTCCGGCCATGTGGTGCCCACCTGGGCTGCTCCACACCACACCCCAAGGTCCTCAGGTGCAAGGGAAACGTTGTGAACATGAAGTTCACGCTCCCTGCTGTGCCATGATCAATAGCAGCCTTTGTCTCCGACCCAAGAGTCTCGTATCTTCTACAAGCATCCATGCAATTGTGACAAACTACTCATTAGCCTGCAAATAGAAGAAAATCTTGGGCTTTTTATAGTTGTTGGCAGCTGTAACATTTACATTGAGGTGACATTTTCAGGTGAATATCTTCCCAGGTAATCGCAGGAAAGATGTGAAGATGTCAGTGGAGGATTAAATGACACAAGATAGGGAAGGAGTAAGGAGGGTCAGTCTTGTTGAAAGAACTAAATTGGTTCCCAGGGACTGCTAATGTAAGACACAAAGACCGAAGATAGAGGCAGAGTTTTAGAACACAGTGGTATTTTTTTCCATGGTCCACACGTAACCTCTAACAGCTTATGGGCTTAAAATAGAAGAGGGTGCCAGGAAGCCAGATTCAGGACGAGTATATTCTATGGACCTATAATATATATAAATATATATGTATCTGTGATATTATATATATATATATATATATATATATATATATATATATATATATACACACACACACACACATATATCAGATAAGCATACCCACTTATTTGCAAAGGAACACTTATCTGCAAAGGAACACACACACACACACACACACATGTGTGTGTGTGTATATATATATATATATATATATATATATATATATATATAATATGTACCTTATATATACATAAATATACCCATTTATCTTCAAAGGAACACACACACCTATATATAACATACATATACATATACATATACATAAAGCTACAATAATTGTGTCTGTAAAACAGAGTACATCTTTATTTTGATTGCCCTGGCATGATCTGACTATACATTGCATGTCTGCAATTCTAGAATAGAAGGAAATTAGAAAGGGAACTTGTAGGGATAAATTCAAAGCACAACATCCCACCTAATAAGGAATTTCTATATCATTTTGCTTATTTTTTTTAGTACAAAGCCTCCAAGGTTTGTCATATGAAATTGTATCTTGTTATTCAATATGTGGGGGGCAGAAAAATGGCCCATTAGATATCCATGCCTCCATCTCCAGAACCTTTTCTCCAGCTGGAGGCAGGAAAGATGCAGCAGAGAGGAAGTCAGGGAGAACTGAAGCATCAGGGAACTCAGCTCGGGGCTGCTTGGGGGGCACCACATGGATGCACGAGGAGCAATGTGGGCAGACTCGGGAGTGAAAACCTTGCTGTCAGTCAGCCAGGAAATGGAGATCTCAGTCCTTCAACCACATGAAACTCAATTCAACCAACAGCCTAAATGAGCTTGGGAATGGATTCATCCCCAGAGCCTTGAGAAAGAAGGGTAACCCTGCCATCATATGGATTTCTGCCTTATGATACTCTAAGCAGAGGACCCAGCTAAGCTAAGATGAACCTAGACTTCTGTCTGACCTATGGAACTATAAATAATAATAAAGCATAATATGCTAATTAGACCAGACATCCTTCCGGGTGACCTTCCAGATGAAGCCGGGGCTGTGAGGGAAGCCTGGGTCCCGGGTGCCAGAGGGAAGCCGGTGCCAGCAGCTGAGGGAAGGAAGGCCTACTCTTGCACGAATTTCACGCATCGGGCCTCTAGTGAGATAATAAATGGGTTAAGTGCTAAATGTCTGGTAATTTGCTAGGGCAAGAATATAACTGCTGATGGACGATTTGTACGAAGCTTTCATATCTGAGGATTGAAGCACTGATAACCAGATAAGCAAAACCTATGGAGATGTTGCCAGTTTTTAATTCAAATGTCATTTATTTGCCTACAGACATTTGTCTAGTAAATGAAATAACTTGATGAATAATTGAAACTTTGCTATTTGATACCTTTTCAATTATTCAATAACAAAAGAGAACAGTAGCACTGCCAGAGAGTTTAAATAAATATTTCTCTCCTGAATTTAGTTAACTCTTACACTGTGACCACAATGTCAAGGCCACCACGCTGAGTATGAAGATTGGAAACTTCCTCTGAATTACTCTCTTAGGCATTGAACATGAGGTCATCGGAGGTTAGTGAAGCACATAGGTTAGCATTTGCATCTTGCCCAGCAAATGACCTAATCCTTCCAGAGGATCTTTCCTGTTACTTTGAACAAAGGAAGCTAACTTCTTTGAGAATAAAACTCTTTGACAATCTAAACAATGAACTTGAAGTATGGTAATCTGTGCTTTAGAGAGATGATAGTATAACTGGTCATTAGTTACCTCACAGCAAGATTATCTTCATTAACAAACCACAGAATAGAACTAGAGACCTGAAAAGAGAGGGGGGTCTTTCTAGGGTACAGTGGGTAGTTTGGGAAGATGGTGCTTATTTATTTGGTAACTCTGAGTCAACACTCCAGAGGAGGAAATGCATTTCAGGATCATTCACAAGGTCTTCACTCCACATGGCTTCTCTCCACCCTTTCATTGAATTTTAAGGTACAGTGGCTAATAACAACACATTACCAGTGATCTACTTCCAAATGTAAATATTTCAAAAGCAGGAGACCTTGCTTATTTGCGGGCATTTGACATCAACAACAGCAAAACTAGACTAGAAAAAATGTGCTGGCGCCTCCCTAGAGAGCATTGCATCCCTGCAGGTAGAACTCCCATTCCAATAATGACAGTACATAGTATCTCCTTATAGCATACGGACTCCAATCAAGGGCTAGCAGAGAAATGTAGGGGAAATTCTTCTTATTGAGTCAATGTTTATTAAATGTCCCTTTTCTTTTAGAAACCTGTATATCCATAAGGCTCAGGGGCTTAGGCACAAGAAACCACGTCAGTGAACAGCAGTCTGCATTTTTTGTTTTCTGCGAAGAATCAGATAGCAAATATTTTAGACTTTGTGGGCCATCTGTTCTAGGTTACAACTACTTAATTATGCCAATGTAGCACAAAAGCAGTCAAAGACAATACATAAACCAAGGACTGTGCCTGCCTTCAAGTAAAACGGTGCTTATAAAAACAGGCAGCAGACCAGATTCGGGCACCAAGCTGTAGTTAGCCAGATCCTGCTCCTATTTCGATGTACCTAGAACACAATGCTGCCCTTACAGACCTGTCGAGCTAAACACTCTGGGCAGGGGTGAGTTTCAGAAAGAAACTGTCTTCATGATTACACCCTAGAGTATCAGGAGCACATTCCCACCAGGCATCAGCTGGCCAGGAGGAAGACGGACTCTGTCAACTCTAGACCTCTGGGGATGACCGATTCCTGAGGGGGGAGGGGAGGTCATGAGGCGCTCCCTTTGTGTTCATCTGAAATTTATTTTTTCACAATTCTGAAGACTAAAAGTCCAAAATCAAGGTGTTAGCAAGATTGGCTTCGTCTGAGACCTCTCTCCTTGGCTTATAAATGGTCATCTGCTCCCCATGTCTTCACATGGTTTTCCCTTTGTGTCTGTGTCCAAATTTCCTCTTCTTGCAAGAACACCAGTCATATTCCATTAGAGCATAGCCTAATGACCTCATTTGAATTTAATCATCTTTTTAAAGATTCCAATACAGTCACATTCTGAGGTACTAGGAGTCAGGGTTCCAACATATGAATTTGGAGGCGACAAAATTCAGCCCATAATACCTTCTTTCGGAGGAAACCCAGAAACACTTAGATCTAAAAGCAGCCCTGAATTTTTTTTCCCTTCTGTTTCATCTCCCCTGAACCTATACTGCCCACTTACTTTCCAGGGCCAGCACCAGCATAGTCTGGAGTCTTCCCCACCTTAGTCTACCAAGAAACATATACAGGCTCCCAGCTTCTCCCTGATGGCTCTACTCCACAAAGCATGCTCCTAGCCTCTGAAGATTTTTATAGGTTTCAAGTAGTGTGCCGGAAACATTCTTTCCTTTCAGAACTTAGATCTTGTTAGAAGACATAGTCTCACTGGGAGAAATCATTGTACATAACAGGGACCAAAGATGATTTGTAAATTTCACTATTAATAATAGTAACTCACATTAACATAAAACTTTACCACCAAAATATATATCATTGCCTTTGATTGCCATGGTAGCCTGTGAGGAAATTAAGACATCCCCATTTATAAATGAAGAGCCGTAGAGAGTTTCAGGGATTTGCCTAAGATTGTACAACTACGTTACACAACCAGAAAGATCCAGGGCTATGACCAAGACTGGGGATTATTGGTTCCTGATATTGCTCTCATATTCTAAATTGCTGCCTCCTTATTTTAAATGACAGTGCAAATAAGGCATTTCTGATGGAGAAAAAGGAGGTGAGATGAAGGGTAGACTTGTGGGAGGAGTGATGAGCAGATCCAGTCCTAGAAGAAGGAGAGGAGGTAAGGGAAGTGGGCTGCAGGGTTCAGGAAGTGCCATATACCAACCAGAGAGAGAAAGGCTGCTAGGCTGATGGTCACCAAAGTCTGAGTTACTAGCTGAGGGAGAACGCTGAGGGAGAAGATATGCAGAGCTGCCCGGCTTCCCCAAAACATTCTCCAAGAGGAAAGATGGCAGAAGGCTATCCCAAGGGGTAGCTCTTCCGCTGGCCCCGGGGAGCAGGCTTGGAGAGCTATGTCCAATGTTCCTGGATGATGTTCCACAGCCCATGTATGTGAGGCACAAGTAAGCCTTAGTGCCTACATCCTGTTTACAGAAGAAATGGTCTGTGGGGGAGAAGCCCTCACATCAGAATGCTTTGTGTTGAAAAGAAATTGTACACTCCTTTCCTCCCTGTTCTCCAAAAAAAAAGAGTTTTATTTTTTAAAGAGTTTGATGCTTAATTTGTTCCAGACAAGGCCATTCGGAGCTTTTCAAAGGGGCTTCATGGCTGCCCTTGGGAGACAGTGCCAAAGAACATTAGATTTTTGAAGTCTAATTTGAAAAAATGCTTCTAATTCTGATCCTACAGTTACTTTTAGTAAATTTCATGCTATAATTTCTTATTGTACTTCCTCTTGGCATTATATATGATCCTCCCCTTCTTCTTACCCTTCAGATGGAAGTCACGAGTTACCGCATCTCTCCAATTCATCACTTAGCTAAGACGTATGAAGCATGTTGAGTTATTTTATCCACCTTTTTCAGGCTCAAGTCCTTAATATGATCTCTTTATCATCCCCAGTACTCTTCCAGCAAAAGACCTCAAAATTGGGAAGGATTTTAAAGATCACCTTTGTCCAGCCACTCAATTGATACCTAAATCCCATAGATTCAATACCTTTGAGTCAACCCTTTATTTGGACAGTGGAGATGTGATGTGTGTGTGTGTGTGTGTGTGTGTGTGTGTGTGTGTGTGTTCTGTGGGGGTGGTGGGGGCGGGAATCTATGGTTTACACTATTGCTCCATGCTCTGAAAGCCAAGCAAAAATCTACCTTTCACACATGTGGTCAATCAAATGTTGAAAAAACTTTCAAGCTCATTGAAATCCCCAAGACTCTAAGGAAGATCAGGTAGTAAGGGCATACATTAGGCTTAACTATGGAGTAAGCAATTTGTTTACCTGCTCATCAGCTTGACTAGAAAACACAAAGAAAGCATCAAAGTGTTGTTCCCTGAATTTCCATTCTCCCCATGCCTTCTTCCCGGCCACTGTCCAGCCTGTTCTGCCAGGAGAGTTCTATTGACATTTCTCCCATCATTTACCTATAATACTCCCCTTATGTCCCTACTCGGTGGTTGGTAAAATCCAAAATGGAATTTGGACAACAAAGGGAATATGACAGAATGACTTAGCCTTTCCTAATAACATTTTATTTGATCAGCGACCATCATCATTTAACATTAATAATTACATGATGCAAATATCAGTTGACCTAGGAGCTTAAAAGGGGTGAGACCTTGTGTGAGATCTGGAAAGTGCTTTTGACCCTTTTAAAAGTAAACTTGCTTTGTCTAGCCCAGGGCCCAGGGCTGGAGAATAATAGTCATAAGTCTCAGATTCTCGAACAAACCTACATTTCAATGTTGACATAATTGCTTATGTTATTTGTTTTGGGAGATGACTGAACACTCAGGCAGAAGTTGCAAATCAGCTCAGCTGAATTGCACTTGCATCCGGGAAGTAAGAAGCTTACCAGAAGCATTCTCCTGTGATTACTCACATATTCAAGGGAAGAAAACTCTGGACTAATTCGTTACCCTCAGTCCCAGAAATCCCTACATGTTATGGATGGAGAAACCCCTTAGCTCAGCTGCTTGTCAAGGAGAATCCCTGAACCTTCCCTGATTGATGGGAGGATAAGGGTCTCTCAGGAAGAAAATGCCACTGTGTCCTGGGTCACCTTTGCCAAAGTGGCATTTAAAGACAACGGCATGTCACCCTGCCCTTCTCACCCTGACTCCAAACCTCCTGAGTCTCCCTGCCCTTTTCTATTCTTCCCATCAATGGCATTTTCACTTTCCTGGCCCTGAAATTAATCTTTGCCCTGAGCAGCTCCATGTTCTTCTAGAATGAAAGCCAGACTTGAACCTGGCAATCCGGATCCTTCATGGGGCATCTCACTTCCCCCCTTGGGGCTGACTTCCCACATTCCCTTCCTAAGTCTTCTGACTCAGGCAAAGCAAGCCACTGCCCCCAACTCCCACGGACACAAACATTTCCATGCCGGCTCTCGATGTCCTTTCTGCCTGGCACCCCCTTTGCCACTTGTGTCCAAATGCATGTGTTCTAGCTGCCCTTCTCACACTGATGCTTGCATGGGGACTTCTTTGATTCTGCTCCTAAGTCCCCCTGCTGAACTCTCAGGGAATCGCTTCCCTTCCCTCCTGGTGGTACTCATGTAATCTAACTTGCACTATTTCATCCTCTTTCCACCTGACTACAATCATCAATGGCACCAGGGCCCAGGGCTGTGCTTCTAACCCGTAGTGCTCAATAAGTGCTTATCAGATATTCATAAACTCAAATGCCAAGGAAAAGGAAATCAAGAAAAAAGTAGACATAAATGGCACATATACATGTGATTTGGGGCCCATGACCCAGCTTGGTAGAGCATCGACCTTGGGTACTTGATCCAGGGCATTTTTGTGGTTCTATCACTGCGTCCTTTGTGACAGGCATGTTTTGCTAGCAGAGAAAATGAAAGCGCCTTGCTTTGCATACCTTGCTTTCATCGGGTTTTAGTGCTGATAACCCATCCTGGAGGCTAGTTTGCATTTCATTCGTCGCTGGCTCCCTCACAGCTTTCTGTTCCACTGGTGCTCTGGCCTCCCTCCGAACATCCAACATCACCACGCTGCCCTCTCACATGCTTTAGGGTGGTTGCCGAATCTCATTATGTCTTACAATCCTTGAGGAAAACCAACATCACTCTGGGTAATCCTCCTCTGCTGCTAATTCTGAAAAGGCCCGGGAAGCACAAGGAAAACATCAAAGTCCTGAAATAATTCCAGTCTCCCTGGCGCTTCTCAAAAGTGACAGCAGAAGCCCAGGAACGAAGGCGCAGCTTCCAGAAGCCAATGGCCGAGCCGCCACCCAGGACTGCAGTAATTGAGCGCTAACGTCCTGAGCGGTTGCTTGTCATAAATCTTCTCCATGTAAAACTCCAGCCTCCGCGGGCAAGATGAATGCTTAGCAGTGACGACAATATTTATTAAACCTCTCTTTACGTTGCTTGGCAATCTCTGCTCCCATCAAACAAGTTGAAGTAATTGACATTTAGCACATCAACCCGCTTTTGACTGAGGAGCGTGGCATTCGTGTGGATGGTAAACATTTGGCAATTGCTGTAAATGTCTCCACATTTAACGTCATGACCTTTTCGCAGGTAAATGTTTTTGGATAAAATGTAAATAATGATTCACTGTATGTCAAATACCACAGTATGTCAAATCCGGGGCAATGTCAAGTTTGCTGTCTTGTTACCCTCCAGAGGTTCATAGATTGGTTGACCTGTTGCATCTTTCAGTGAGTTTTCTGTTAAAACTCACTATTATTTATCATCATTCATTGGCTTTCCAAACATTTTTTTGCCTAGAATATTCCTAATTGAGAAGAAGTGTGGTTTGGCTTCACTGTTTAATTAAATGAAACTTGGCCTTTTAAAAATCCATACTCCGGCATGAAAAAAATAAATTTATTTCTGAGAGCTCCAAGCGCCAGGATCCACGCATGTCTCAGAACCTCTGAACCAGTGACTTCAGCTCATCAAAGAAAGTAAGACCACAGATCTCTCACCTTCCAACTTCTCTGGGCTCTCCTCCAATCACATAACAGATGCTAATGTTATTGAAGCTTAATGTGACTGCATCCAATCTTGCTGCTCTATAAAAATCCCTTCTCATTCATCAGAGTGAACGGGATTGCTCTAATTGATAGCCCACTAGGTCCTTCCAGCTGCCCTGCTGTATTTAAGCCCTTTCCCTAAGAGGACTGAGGCTTTCCAAAGGAAGTGCGATTTGCACACACAAAGTGAAAACTGAATTTTCTTCACGCACCTTCCATTTCTTCGGTTTAACAAAGTTTTCTAGATAGAGTATTGTGCAGCTGTTGAAGTGATTTAATTCTAACATGGCAATAAAAATAGATATGCGTTGATATGCTAAGAATAAAATTAAGCCTATTTAATCTTTTTACTGTTGAAAACTAAGATAAGCATTTTGGTCATATTTCTAAAGCAGTTCCTACAGAGGAACTCAGGTAACCAGTTGGGGGGAAAAAGCTTTGAATATTCATGGTATGCCTGGTATTCACTTTGTATTTTGAACAATCTTATTAAACACTCTTTAATAGAATTTTATTGAGCGGCGACTATAAGCAAAGGCACATTCTGTAGACATTGTGACTTTGGCTCTGGATAAAGCATCAGCGTATCGTACACTCTGGGGGAAACGTTGTTGCATGGTCCTGCTCTTGTTTTCACAATACCAAGTCACAGTTAAAGCTACTGAAACCTCCGTGACCAATTCTTTTAAACTTGGGAAACTCTAGCCCATAATTTCTCAATGACTTGTCCGAAGTCTCACACTGCCAGCTGCAGAGTGAACTAAGAGCCAGGTCCTCCTGTCTCCCAAGGAGCCTGTGACCCTCCTACCCTCCTAATTCGTTCTCTAGTCCATTTAAAATTAAATTACAAAAATTTGAAAAAATATTCATGCAGTTGCCACTACCTAAAAACACACCAAAACCTGGGTACACACACACTTTAGTATCTCTTAGGAAAGCTGTGGTTAAAAATCATAATGATGCCCATGCTGGTTTGGCTCAGTGGATAGAGCATGGGCCTGTGGACTGAAGGGTCCCAGGTTCAATGCCAATTAAGCGCACATGCCTGGATTGCGGGCTCGATCCCCAGTAGGGGGCGTGCAGGAGGCAGCCAATCAATGATTCTCTCATCATTGATGTTTCTATCTCTCTCTCTCTCCCTCTCCTTTCCTCTCTGAAATCAATATATTTTTTTAAATCATAATGATATTCATAATATCAAGCTCCTGCATGATGCTTAGTAGCTTCCAGATATATTCTAAGCCCTTCACCAATGTTAACACATTAAATCCTCCCAACAACACTGTGAGTCAGATCCTGTTATTGTCCCCACCGTACAGATAAAAAACTAAGGCACAGAGAAGTGAAGAAACTTGCTCTTAAATAAAATGTTTACTAAGCTAATGAGTCAGTGAAGCCAGCAGGAAGAATGAGCTTACCATGTGTATTGATGTTATAAGATTTCCATAGTGTGCATATATGTGTGCATGTGTTGCTCTTGTTTGTTTGTTTTGTTTTAATCACCAGGGAAATTTGTCAAAATTTGTCCAGGATTCTGGCCCTTTATAACGATCAAACCAAAGTCTCTCTGGATGTGGTCTACACCGTGGATTAATAAATAGATGGTGCAGTTGAGCCTCCCGTAGTACAACTGAACTCAGCAGGAAAGCAGAGTTCTAATTAACGGATTAGAATAAGTTATATTAAATTCTGAAATCCAATCATCTTAAAATTCTTAGGATAGATTTATGTTTTATAAAGGAGCAGACACATCTCACATCATGTGTTGGGAAAATTCACACGAGTGGGGAGTGAGAGCTGGCAGCGCTTGCTAACTGGGCATCCATGCAATCGCTCCTGTCACCAACATGCCCGAAAAACAGAGCTCAGAATTGTAATCATTAATCCCTGATTTAGACCAGTGAACTGCAATGCCCTTTAAGGCTAAACTAAATTTTAAATTCCATTCACTTGAAGAAGTTCATTGGTGACCTTTGAGAAATCAATTGCAGTATCTCAGGAAAAAGATGGTCTAACTTCCCTATCAGCTGAGGCCCTGCACAGACATGCGCTATCCCTTCCACGTGTGTGGGAGAGCACGGTCACTGAAGTGTGATGACAGCCTGCTAGCTCCTAATCGGAAACTCGGTTTTTACAAAGTTTTGGCCTTCCCCACTCATTGTTTGGACTACTTGAAGAAAAATCAAGGTCGCTTTTTTTTTATTACAATCTTTATTTTAAAAGCCATAAAAATTTTTTTAGGAAAAATAGGTGAGCCCAGCTGGTGTGGCTCGGTGGTTGAGCATCAACGTATGGACCAGGAGGTCGCGGTTCGATTCCTGGTCAGAGCACATGCCCAGGTTGTGGGCTCGATCCCCAGCGTAGAGAGTGCAGAGGGCAGCCAATCAATGATTCTCTCTCATCATTGATGTTTCTATCTCTCGCTCCCTCTCCCTTCCTCTCTGAAATCAATAAAAAAATATATTTTTTAAAAAAGAAAGAAAGAAAAGTGGAGGTAATTTGTATATAGACAAACTTCAGAGGTAGTCAAGGAAACAAAACTTTCAGAATGTAGATACAGGAAATAGTCATAACTACCCAATCAATGCACCTCCCATGAGTGGCCCAGGCAGGCCATATGCTCTCTGTCTGGGGCCCAGGATCCCTTGAACATTCAGGTTCAAGAGTCCCTTTCCTGCAGCTGACCCTTATTTCCATGATAGTGCTTATGGCACCAGTGGGGCTCCCACACCTTCCTCTCTACAGACTCCCGACATCCCAGGGGCCTTGGTCCATGGAAGGCCAGGATCCAGGACTTTAGCGAGAGATGGAGGCTGTCCTTTCAGATAACTCTGTGACTGACTGACTGTGAGCACCAGTTCATAATTTTCGTGACATTTTTTAGTTTAATACATCCACCAGTGATGTAAACAACTGAGTACAAGGTTTAGACAAAACAATGAGTTGGCCCTTGATTTGTGGGATCGGCAGAAGCTTGGAGGGACCGTGAGAACTGGTCCAGGAGATAATGACAGAGGTGTTCAGATGTCCCACGTTTCATCTCTTACAGAGTGTTTGTCAGTTGCCCTCTGACTCTCCATAAACCACGACACAGGTCCCAACTCCTATCTGCCTACAGCAGAGTTAACACTGCTTCTCCGGACAGCCTTATATAAATAAGTTATGGACAATATATTGCCAGCTTCCACCAGCTAATAACATCATGTATTTTTGATGTATTGTTGGGCTCTGTCGGTTGGAGGCTTACCCATTGAGATGGATAATGGTTGTGCTCTTTCATTTTATGCACTTAGCCTTCTTTTTGAGAACTGAGTTAATCTTGTGTTTTATAATGGTGAATGCCAACGAGCAGTCTCTCCCTCTCTGTCTGTTAAAAATAAAAACAACCTGTTTTGGCTTCTAACACACTTGCCACTTCTGTTTATCCCCTGCTTGGACATTTTTATTAGTATAATTGTTTTTGGAAGCCTAAACCAAAGGCTGGACTCTAAGGAGATTGAATTCCTGTGGAGCAGATTTATGATCCAATATGAGAAATTCTGGTACTTAGAAATGCAGTCCCCAAAGTCAAGAAGGATTGGATGTCAGGATGTTTTCAACTCATTTCCTAGAGGAGATCTAAAACAAGTGCCTGGAGATTCCAAGGATTCAACAAATGGAGTTAACTTTCAGATTAATTTGCATTGATATCAAGGAGTATTAGGTGATTTAACCATCATTAATTTCAAATTGTTATACAGATGAAAGAGCTACTTTATCCTAAGTGCAAACACAATGGCAAAACACAGGCACTTATTTAATTGTTTTAAATTGACTGATTGTGAGTATTTCTAGTAGGACAGATTTTTCTCAACGCCTCTGAAATAAGCAATGCTGCAAATGTGTGAATAAGCACCAGTGGGTGTAAACACACCATTGCACCATAAAAAGAAGGCTTACACAGCTTTGGGTTTTCTGCAACTGCAAATCTACACTGACATTCTAATAAATTTCCTACTTTACAGAACATCAGAGATAGAAGGGACCTTAAAAGATCATCTAGTCTACCATCCTTATTTCACACTAGACCAGTGGTTGGCAAACTCATTAGTCAACAGAGCCAAATATCAACAGTACAACGATTGAAATTTCTTTTGAGAGCCAAATTTTTTAAACTTAAACTATATAGGTAGGTACATTGTTATTAACTTAATTAGGGTACTCCTAAGCTGGCCTTTGGTAAAAACGTCCTCAATCTGATTGAGGTACGTTCGCTGAGGTCGACAGCTTCCAACTCTCCCATCCACACTCGTCTTGTATACTTGTTTCGTCTATCTCCTTTCGTTCATCCTCTCTATATGTCCAAATCAGCCGTGGGCAAACTACGGCCCGCGGGCTGGATCCAGCCCATTTGAAATGAATAAAACTATTGAAAACAAAGACCGTACCCTTTTATGTAATGATGTTTACTTTGAATTTATATTAGTTCACACAAACACTCCATCCATGCTTTTGTTCTGGCCCTCCGGTCCAGTTTAAGAACCCATTGTGGCCCTCGAGTCAAAAAGTTTGCCCACCCCTGGTCCAATCCATCTCAACATACCTTTCTCAATCCTCGACACTACATCTTCTTTCACTCCACAACGTTCCCTAAAATTAACTTAATAAACTTTACTTAAAGTTTTAAGTCAACTTCGCACTGTATGTGCATGCCCGCACATGGTATTTTGTGGAAGAGCCACACTCAAGGAGCCAAAGAGCTGCATGTAGCTCACAAGCCGAGGTTTGCCGACCACTGCACTAGACAAACATAAGTAAGTGGATTATCAGACAGCTGTATAGAGGAAGAGATTAGGTCAAAATGCAGGCCTACCTTCTACTAAATGTTCTTTCCACCAGACTAGATCATGCCCATCTATAATAATAAAAGGGTAATATGCTAATTAGAATGGACATCCTTCTGGATGTCATTCCGGATGTCCTCCGGACAGAGCCAGGGCCTGAGCGAAGCCCAGGTCCCGGGTGCCTGCAGGCAGCTGGAGCAAAGCCTGGGTCCCAGGTGCCGGAAGGAAGCCGGCGCTGGCAGCCAGGGGAAGGAAGGCCTACTCTTGCATGATTTTCGTGCATCGGGCCTCTAGTTATGACCATAAAAAACAAAGTGGTAGTGTGTCCTTGAAACTATTTGCCATCCTTGAATGACATTATCATGATAAGAGACTCCAATGTTAATATTTTTAAAAATGAAACTAAGTAAAAATCAAATTGTTTTTGTGTATAACAATATTAACCCTTTTTTCTATTTTTGTTGTTTCATTTTTATTGATGGTTCATGGAACTTATTTTTACTATTTCTCTAACCTTGAAACTATCCTTAAGAAGATGTTTTCTGCCCTGGCTGGTTTGGCTCAGTGGATAGAGCATCAGCCTGCAGACTAAAGGGTCCCAGGTTTGATTCTGGTTAAGGGCACATGCCCAGGATTGCAGGCTTGATCCCCAGTAGGGGATCAATGATTCTCTTTCATCATTGATGTTTCTATCTCTCTCCCTCTCTCTTCCTCTCTGAAATCAATAAAAATATATTTTAAAAAAATAAGATGTTTTCTGATTTTGTTGTTTTCACTTAGGGTGCAGTAATTGTGAAGGCTTGGTTAAAATTTGAAAAGGACTATCTGTATCATTTTGGTAAAGCTACGAAGAGCTATTACACCTCTACCATCAATTACTCAGTTACACATGTTTTCATGCTAAGCTCAAGAATGTGATTAAGATCATCAGATTCTGAATGATCATCATCAGGATCTGAGAGGACAAGTCTAATTAACATGCATGTATCAATATTAAAAATTAAAATGTTGTACTGTTGGTGAGAATGTTCATTGGTTCAGCCACTATGGAAAGTATAGAGGTAGAAATCACTGTCTCACAGATATCCGCACTCCATGTTCACTGCAGCATTATTTACAGTAGCAACAACTTGGAAACAACCTATGTGTCCATCACTTAGAGCTAAATGGATGAAGAAAAATGTGCTATATCTACAATGAAATATATTACTCAGCCTTAAACAAGGAAAATTTGCCATTTGTGATGAAACGGATGGATCTTGAGGGCATTCTACTAAGTAAAATAAGTCAAAGAGAGAAAGACAGATACTGTGTCATCTTGCTTAAATGTGGAATCTAAAAAAAAAATCTCAAACATACAAAGAACAACTTCATGAGATTTTAAAGCTCTTTTTCCAATAGCCTCAATCAATTGCTTTCAATTTCTTATGCAAATGAATTTACAGATATGTAAATACCGAGTCACTGAAGAAATGCAAACCTGATAAATCTGTAATGATGCAACTCTTATTAACTGTCTATAGTTCCAATGTGAGCTCTTGTAATTTACAGCAGTGATGTAATTACTCTATTTCTAGTAAGTGGCTTCTGTAGTGACACCAAGTTTGTAGTTTGTCACATGGATGACAGCACAAGTGCATATATAGCTGTTCATTTTTAATAAGTCAGCTACACGGATGGGTATTCTCTACCGGTAACAGTATGGGGCATATTTATGAATATGCAGGGACATTTACTTAATGGCACATTTAAAACATTAGATAAGAAGTAAATATGGTAGACAATGAAACGCAGCATGCAAGTACACAAAATGTTCTGCATTTTGTAAGTTTTGCCTTGGCAGCTTCTATGTATATCCATGTGTGCCATGTTCCCAGTTAATGTCCTGGTGACAAATGTCATCACAGTCACACCTCACGTGAAAAGAACCTCTTGCATCATGTAGTTACAAAGAGAAGAATGACTAACCTAAAATCAATCAGCACACTTAAGCACATCTGGAAATACTTTGGAATCCTATTTCTAAAATATTGATATTAAATACCAAAGACTGGCTTTTATCTAATGTCATTGCTTTAAGGAAACTTTTCATTATTTACTTCAAAATCTAAAATATTGATAATGGCATGATTCATAGAGAGTGATGACAGTAACCTAGTAACCTTTCACCTTTGTCCTAGCTTGAAAGGTCACTTGGTTTTGTGGAATTTATGGGCACTTGTTTCCCATAATTGTGAACTATTTGTCAGTGAAATCAGATGCATGATGTCAGAGGAGACAAAGACATGCCAGCCTAACACTGAATCTCCATGTGGCTCTTTGGATCCCAATGCTGGAGCAGAGCTTTCTACACAGTAGGCACGTGATAGCCATTGTTGGAGTGGAGAAAGGAAGGAAAAGAGGGAGAGAGGAAAGGAGGAATGAGAAGAAGAAAAGAAGAAAAAAAGAGATAGGAAGGGGAAGAGAAAGGAAGGGAAAATGGAGGGAGAAAAAGTGGGAGGGGAAATGGAAGGGAAGAAAGGAAGGATTGGGAGGAGAGAATTCTGCTGCATCCTCCCCTTAAACTAAGGGATTCCAACCTTGTAGTCGTAGCAACGGCATGCAGGGCATATGGATTTTCTAGATAAAGATATTCACGCAATAATGATACTAAGAAAATGCATCAGCGCAATGTTCTGCTGCTCTGAAATTCTGAGAGAATTCCTCTGGTTACAGTGTCTTAGAGTTCCATTCAATTAGGTTAAACAAGCATGAGATCATACTTATCATTGCTTTTCAATAATAATTTTTAAACACTCTGATAGTGTTTATTACCAGTAAGTGTCTAGTACGGGTCCAATATAATGCTAGTTGCTGAAAGAAAAGCGAAAGTACAATCATCCATTAATTCGGCATTTATTAAGTATTTAGTAAATTACCAGATGTGCTGAACACTTTCCCTGCCCTTGAGATAATCGCATTGTTCCTGGGAAGCCAAAGCATACAAGTGTAAAATAGAACACTCTGAGAACACTGAGATAAATATAAGCATGTAATACCAAAGATAGTATTAGCCAACATTTAGTAAGTGCTACTATGTGTCGGTCAAGATGCTAGGCATTATACATGCATTATGCTATTTAACGTTCAATGTATTTTATATTCATTGTCATTAAAAACCTCATTTTATAGCTGAGAAAGCTCAGCCCAAAGCAGTTAAATAATTTGCTGAAGTCATCAGCTAATAGCGTAAATCAGTGGTGTTTCTGGCTCCAAAATTCATGCACTTAAACATTACGCTCTACAACTGCTGGTCACCTGCCTAAATTTTTGGATGTAGACAATATATTCTAAAGAATAGAAATTCTGCTTAGCCTAGAAAATTTTTTTTAAGTTGCATGCAAAAGATAAAACTTGAGATACAGCTCTTGAAGTGTTAACATGATTTATATTACTTGAATAAATAGAAGAAAAAATGATAATATCAAGATGAAGGCAGAGATAGTAAGTTCAAAAGTGTCAATGCAATTTTATGCAAAATGATGAGATCTGTCGAGGAGCAGATAATTTAGTGGATGAAAGCTTTGGGCCCATAAGTCTACTGAGACCAATGGAAATGCCCAGAATGGCAACCTAGACCTTGAGAGACACCTCCCTATGCTTCCCAGTCACCACTTAATGACACCAAGTTCTGTTTTCTTAACATTTGCATGTTTTCTCCTTTCCACCTCCACCTGCAAAATCTCAGTCCAGGGCCTCACAGTTTCTTCCTGGGATTAGTGCTTCAACACTATCTTGCTTTGTATCACCATGCAAATATTAAATCTCTCTTATTTCATGTGTGTTTTTTAAATCAGAGAAGTAGACAGGATAATAAAACCTATTTCACAGGCTAGTGTGTACATTAAAGAAGACAATATATGTAAAGTACATAGTTTAGTGCTTTTTCCTGGAAAATAGTATGAACTCAATAAATGTTAGCTTTGCCATCTTCTTATTTTATCTTTTTATGATGTCTTTTCTATTATCTATCTCCTAATCTATGGCTAGAGATAATCTGTCCAAAAACACACATCGAATCACTTTAGTCTGATGCTTTAAATATTTCCAAGGGTTTCTCATTGCTCCAGGGTGAAATCCAAACTGCTTAATCTGGTAATGGCCTTACAGGCCATTCATTCATTGATATGGTTGCTTCAGTTTTAAAAGGAGCCGAGCCCTTCAGTGTGCCGGGAACTACTCTGGATGTGCAACAATAACAGCGGACTTGGTCATTCAAAGTCTAGGGGCCCCATAAAGCTCTGGTCTAGACATGGAGATGTGGATGCATCATCATTAGGGTGAAATCATGGGCATGGCTGAGATTGCTGGTGGAGAACATGAGGTGTGGGGAGAAGAAAAGGATCAAGAATAAGACCTTTGAGACCACTGACATTTAAGGAAGGACAGAGGAAGAAGAGCACATGAAGGAAACTGGGAAGGAACGGGTGGGAGAAATAGAATGGGAACCAGATGAGGCTGTCATGAGGGTCAGAGCGGAGGCGGCAGAGAAGGAGGGCATGGCCACCACACAGGTAAGTAGACCCCGCATTAGGAAGCCATGGTAATGTGTGCTGGGGCAGGGTGGAGGCCTAAACACAACAGCTTGAAAAGAGAATGGCGGGTGAGAACAGGAAAGCGGGAGTGGAAGCTGTGGCCTCAGGGGCTTCTTGGTGAAATGGAAGAGAGAGGTCCCTCCGCTCCCACTCCTGGGTCTCAGCCAAGAGCTGAACTTTCTTTACAGGGAAGACTTCATTAGCCAGTAGTTTTCCACCCTGGCTGCTTATTAGAATCACTTCAAGACACTTTAAGAAATAATGACACCCAGGCCTAATGCCAACATTTATATGCAATTGGTTTTGAAATAGATCTGACATATATATTGGTTTAAAGCTTCATAAGTGCTTCGAAATTGCAGCCAGGTTTGAAGACCATTAACACAGGTGACAAGCAAGAAACCCAGCACAAGCCTCCCGGCTCACAGGAGGAGCGGGCAGGCTCCTGCTACATGACAGGGAGTCTTAGGAAGAATATCTAACACGGTTTATGCACTTACACTGCGTTGTACCCGGGAACTGGTTTATACCATCTTAATGCATCCTCACAATCATGCTCTAAGTTTTATAATCATCCCCAATACACGGCTGTGGAAACTGAGGCTCAGGAAGGTTAGTCAGTGCTTTAATCAAGTTTAGCCAGCTGGATTCACAGTTACCTGAGCTGTGTGCCTAGCTCTGCTGCCTCCCACATTTAAATCATTGACCCCACCACCAAAGCACTGGTGATACAGGGTCACCAGATTATGAATTCCTGTGGCCACACAGACAATAGACAAAAGCCAGGTGTGAAATGTCAGACAAACAACACAAGACAAGCTATATTATATATAATAGAACCTGTAGTATATGGGAGGACCATGTTGTCAATTTCCAGGGTTACCCCCACATCATTTACTTGGCTAAGGAGGTACTGCAGAAATTTAATTAGCAGATCCAGCACAATCCAGATAAACCACTAGACATAATTAATTTTGCTTACACTTACCCTGAACCTGAATGGCACTTCTATTCTACCTTCCCTAAGTGACCCAAAACTGAATGGATACAATGACAACAACCTAAATAATGATTTAGTAGAGCCATTGCCAGAAGTTTAAATTTTTCTCCTAAGTGATCGACATGATAGAGAATCCTAACCTTGCCTATAAGAGAAAGGTGGTGAATTGTTCATAATGGGTGAGCACAGAGTATACCCACTGCCTACACTGTGACTCACTGCAACTGACATTTATTTCCTCACGCGCACACACGCAGCATGCCTGTCCTCAAGGAGTGGACATGAATATGTTCACGTGGGCACGCGTGACTGCAGAATCCACACGTTCCTTGGTGTGGCCCAGCTAGATCCGTCACAGCGTGTGCAGTTGCCCTGACAACTACAGCATCTCGGGGGCTAAATAAACAATGGATACTTTTTTAATTTGTAAGTGACAGGATGAAGAATATTGTGGATTTTCCCCACCAGACTGTAACAATATTAAGGTAAATCAAATTTTGCACCTCATTTATTTAACAATGTTGTTTTTCAGTTGCTATGGTTTTTTTTTTTCGCCTCTCCAAATACAAGGCTGCACAAATTTCTCAGAACTTATTTTTGAAAAGAAAAAAAAAAAACAAAAACGTTAGCTCTTGAACACTTAATTATAATTGGCTACGCTTCTTTTCTTTTATTAAGTGATAATTTATGAAAGACTGCTTCAAGATCGTCTAAAACGCTGCCTTTGGAAAGACTGAAGCAAGGGAATATGTAATCACTCTGTAATGTAATCAGAATATTTAATTAACATGTAATCATAAAAGAAGAAGATAGTCTCATAGTCTTCCTGCCCCAAAGTCAGCAGCAGGGATCTATGTGAGAGGTTATATGTGCTTTTAAAAAAATGTTTAATGAAGGCAGCGTAATGTTTTATGAAGTATTTGCTCAACCATTCTTTCATTTCACACAGAAAACAAACAACAAAAAAACACAACGAACAGAAGAAACCTTGACCTAGAATTTAGTATTGAAAGGGCACTACCTCTGGTTTCTCATCAGTCTACAGCCCTTTACCTTCCCCAGGTATCACATCCTCCCCATCTCTCCATCCCAAATCCTTCTCTAATCACCACCTCCTCCTTCCATCCCATAAATGTCCTCTTACTCTTGAGTCTTGGGTTGCTATTTAAGGGTATCCTCCCAAATTAATTTCTGGTCATTTTTTTCCTATTGAAGGATCCATAAGAACATATAGAAATAGAATTTTTCTAATTTAAGGATCCATAAGAACATATCAAAATAGAATTCTAGAAAATCACTGGGAAAGAAGGCAGACACATAACTGTGTGCACCAAACCAATGGCAAAACACAGGTCAAAAGATGAATTTGATTCAGAATCAAAAAGATGATATTCAGAATTACAATAGCAAACATAGCTCAGAATCAAGAGCCTTTGATACATTCCTCTATTCGTGGACATGGGGTGGTTTAAAACATTAATTTTTTTTTAAAGCAGCAATAAACTTTTGTGCCTATGTCCTTGGATACATGAGCGAGTTTCTTCAAGGCAGGCACCTGGAAGAATCGCTAGGTGGTGGGGTGCACAGATATTCAAGACAGCTCTGTGCTACCCAGAGCTGTTACAACCATTAGCACTCCCGCCCACGGCCTGGAAGCGTTCCATTCCCTCTCCTTGCCAACTCAATAGAGTCTGTCAGTTTCATGTCTGCCAATCAAATGGGTAAGAAAGAATACTTTGCTCCTCCAGTGTGGACTTCTATGACTAATAATACGATTAAAGTTCCTTTTGTATGTGTGCTAACCAGTTTGGTTTCCTCTTCTCAGAGATGTCTAGTTCTCTAGGAGTTGTCTTTCTTTCCTATGGATTTCTAGAATTTTTCTTATATTCTCCTTATATTAAAGAAGAGACCAACCAATGAGCTCATGTGCTTACGTGCATAACCCATGGACACAGACAATAGGGTGATGAAGGCCTGGGGCAGGGGGCAGGGGCGGTGTGGGAGAGGTCAATGGGGGGAAAAGGGGCATATGTAATACTTTCAACAATAAAGATTTAAATTTAAAGAAAGATATCAATCTTATATAAGTTATACATGTTCAATTTTTTTTCTCAGTTTTCACATGACTTTAACTACAGGTTGCATTTCTTATTGCATAAATTAGTTAATTTTGATGTGGTCAAATTCATAAATCTTCCATTTCGAGTTGTGCTTTTACACCTCTTAACTGGAATTTGTTAAATGCATCCAGGGATTATTTTAAATTTTCTTCTATATCCAATATTTTAATTGGTGGTTAGATCTAGAGGCCTGATTAAATAAAAGTTCAACATTCTATTTGGCAAAAATATTTCATAATGTTATGTATCATAAAGAGATTCATAATGTCTGGGTGAGTTTCTTCTTTCGATGTTAACAGCTAGTGATGACCCCAAGTGAGTTAGTGCTGGACTAAGGGCTATGAGGTACAAAATGATAACAAAACTTTAATCACTCCTTTGGCAAGCATAAGTATGACAGTGGCACTCCTAAAAAGAGAAGTATTTAATTCAATTATGTGGTTGCCCTAGCTACAGTTCAAACAGAAAGATAGGATAAAAATGTAAAAATAGTTGCTTCTTCCCCTTTATCAGCCGTCAAACAATGAGCTTCCAAAGCTAACAGATGAGGTGCTTCATCTTTATGACGTCATGCATTTAGCATATTCGGTAGATTGTTATCTCTACTGGTTCTCAGATTGCCCCATCTTTGGCCAGTGGGCACTTTTTCAATTTGGCGCTTAAGTCTTCTTGACAAGTAACTAAGAGCTTTGATAGCCTCCTTGCTTTCTGCCTGACAAGCTATTCCAGGCTCTCATAACCGTCCTGCTCCAGGCCTGGACTCAGCCACTTCCCACGGATTGTGGTTTGTTTTATTGGTTCCTGGTATTTCGAAACCACACCCTGAGCCAAGAGAAGCTCAGTGCCCATTGCCATTGGAAGAGCCCCCCACTCCCACCCTGCTAAGACTTTTTAATTAACAGAGCTAGAAAGTAATCTTTTAGATAAATATATGTCATGACTTTATGCTGATGCTTCCAATTCAAATCCATAATTATAGAATTTCTACTTAGCCTCATTGACCTCACATCTGTATCATTTTTCCTCACATTGAAAACCTTGGTTCTCCATGACACCAATTGGAATATTAATTTTCTTTATCCTTCAATACACACAGCAGTCTTAGGATAATATTACCACTAAAAGTATATTGTAGCTCTTTTTTGTCCTCATAGTATATAACTTAAAATGTAGCCACATTATTTTTAAAAAATAACTTGGAATCATTTCTCTCTGAGCAGTTATTGCTTTTTTAGTCCTTAGAATTTAGATGATAATTATCTAATTTATTGTCTATAGGCTGTCTGTTTTATACTGAACCTGTATGTATTAAAATTTCAATATGTAAGGGCAACCCTCAGTCTTAAGGGAAACCTAAAAACTAAGTCCTACCTTCCAGTGTCTCGATCATGATGCTAAAAATTTCACTGGTTATGAACTAATTTTACATTCACTTGTGGCTCCATGTTTCATCACCTTTCAGTACAAATTCAAGGTTTCACCTTTCAATTCTTTCCTCCCAAAGGATGATCCCTTGTCTTCCAAGCAAAGACGTTCCTACTGATGGATAACAGCTGTGGCCCACAGCTTCTCACTGGGCAGGGAGCCGGTACCACCTCTTGGGTACACCTGGAGCACCTTCTCTACTTGGGGGTCTAAGAGGAGTTCCCATCCTGGAACCCGCCCTCTCACTTTGAATATTTTCATTCGGCTGGAGTTTTATGTGTATCATAAACCTGGTTATATCTTTTTTTGTTGTTTTAATCCTCACCTGAGGATATTTTCCCGTTGATTTTTAGAGAGAGTGGAAGAGAGAGGGAGAGACAGAGAGAAATATCGATGTGAGAGGAACACATAGTTCCGTTGCCTCCTGTAGTGCCCCGACCAGGGCCCAGGCCAGAGAGGAGCCTGGAACCAAGGTATGTGCCCCTGACTGAAGTCAAACCCGGGACCCTCCAGTCCGCAGGCCAATGCTCTATCCACTGAGCTAAACCAGCGAGGGCACCTTTCTTAATATCTAAGAGTAGTTAGGCTCATGTCTGTGTATTTTAAGTTCCCTGTAGCGAAGGCCACACCTTGACCAGAAACTGAACTGGTACAGTTATGTGCACACTGTCCAGAAAATCCATGAGAAATTTAATATTTGTAAACAGAATAATTGACTGAAGTTTTTACCTGGACACTTGAGTTCATGTAGATATACATCCAATTTAACTTCTTGTACTCATTTAAAAAGATTTCTAAATACTTAATCTATATCTTATAGTATTTTGACCTTGAGCATGGTACATAGGCTCTCAGTGACGGAATGGGGATGCTCTTTGGCAGCGGTTCTCAACCTGTGGGTCGAGACCCCTTTGGGGGTTGAACAACCCTTTCACAGGGGTTGCCTAAGACCATCGGAAAACACATATATAATTACATATTGTTTTTGTGATTAATCACTATGCTTTAATTATGTTCAATTTGTAACAATGAAAATACATCCTGCATATCAGATACATTACGATTCATAACAGTAGCAAAATTACAGTTATGAAGTAGCAACGAAAATAATTTTATGGTTGGGGGTCACCACAACATGAGGAACTGTATTAAAGGGTCGCGGCATTAGGAAGGTTGAGGACCACTGCTCTGTGGCATTCTAGGTCATGTGATTTTAACTGATAGGTGAATGCAACAAAGCCTAACACATCCTACAGGCTGGAAAGCGCTTTCTCTGGGTGTGCATGAAGCACTGTTTAGGGACACCAGCTTTTCCAGTTCATTATTTAATCAATTGTTGTTAAAGAAGATCCAGGGTGCCCCACCTGCCCCATTCGCATTTAAGATATTAGGTTCTTCAAACTGAGCCCCCTTCTCTTTTCAAAGTTTAATTTTCTAAAAGGGAATGAATTGTATTCTTCAGCACCTTTTTATCTTATGTCTTAAACTTGATTTAAGGAAGATAGTTAAAAATTAAATTTATCCCTTGGCAATCTGACTTGTAGGCTAAGGAGAATAAACTTTTACAAATGGAATACTTTAAATAAATCTTAATTGATTAACTATGCAAATATATCAAATAAATTTGGATACATGGTTAGATGAGTAATTGCAGTTAAGAAAGGTTAGAAACTATAATACTATTTTTTAACCTGGTTAATATAATATTATAATTTGGGTTTCTTTGATCATAGGGAATGTTGGAGACAATAATTTTTCAAGCTTAGCTGATTTTGAAATCATATGGTTATGAGTATTAGCTGCTTAATATAGAATGTGGTGCTGTCCACAAAGTTAAAAGAAATTATTTTTGTCATTGTAAGCGATATTAATTTATTTTTTATTTATTTATTTATTTATTTATTTATTTATTCATTTATTCATTTATTTTTGTTAACCTTAAACTTGAGTGGCTCCAGAAGGGCTCTTGAGAGCTTCAGTGAGTGCAAGCAGTGCAGCCTCTGGACCAATAGGCACGGCGCATTGAGCACTGCTGGTTGCTTCGTTTATGTCTTCATCGCTCACTCTGAACACCTCCTTTAACCCTTCAGCATCTGCTTGACTCATCATCTTCTTCTTCATGGGCGGCTGGGCGACAGCATCTTCTACCTCTTTGTCGGTCAACGAAGACAGGGACTCCTCAGTTGACTTGTAGTCACCAAACGCACCATCAATCCATCTCTTCCTTGCATTAGCTGCCTTGCAGAGATTCAGGAAATTCACTGGTGCAAGGCGCTCATGCCCGGGCGGGCACAAGCACTTCAGATAAGGAAACGTCTTGTCTCCAAGTTGTTCTTTCAGCTCATCTTCAGCTTTTGAAAAAGCTTGGAGCTCAGCTCCTACACCAGGAAGCATAGATGCCTTAGATAAACCATCATTGATGAATGACCTGATGGTTAGATATGGTGTCATTTCAGCATATGATGAAACAAGCTTCAGTTGAGATATGAATGCCTTCGCTGTTGGCCCGAGTGGAGTGTGGTCTTCCATCTCCAGAAGAGCGCTCAGGACAATTATGTCTAATCCCTTCGCCCACAACCACAGAGCTGAGGCTGGACGCCTGGTTTGACAGTGGAGTACAGTGCACTAAACTGTCTCCCGATTTGAGTGTTAGGATTCTGTTGTGTTTTCCTAATCATATGGTACATGATGCCAAGAGCACATTACACAATGCAGTTGATGTGGTCTGCAGTTGGCCGCAGGTACAAAATGATAACAAAACTTTAATCATTCCTTTTGCAAGCATAAGTATGACAGTGGCACTCCTAAAAAGAGAAGTATTTAATTCAATTATGTGATTACCTTAGCTACAGTTCAAACAGAAAGATAGGATAAAAATGTAAAAATAGTTGCTTCTTCCCCTTTATCAGCTGTCAAACAATGAGCTTCCAAAGCTAACAGATGAGGTAGTCCATTTTTAGCATCTTTATGACGTCATGCATTTAGCATATTCGGTAGATTGTTATCTCTACTGGTTCTCAGATTGCCCCATCTTTGGCCAGTGGGCACTTTTTCAATTTGGTGCTTAAGTCTTCTTGACAAGTAACTAAGAGCTTTGATAGCCTCCTTGCTTTCTGCCTGACAAGCTATTCCAGGCTCTCATAACTGTCCTGCCTGGTTTCGTTTGGATGCCCCTCTTATCTCTTATGTACTGACTTAGGGGTTGGCCTGGGATGTCATATAGCTGAGGAAAGACTGCAAGCAGGAACCCTGTGCCTATGGCAACACTTCCGCCCAGTATAGACGTAATAGTTACATTTGGGCGCGCTACTGCGATGGTTGAAGCGCTTACAACTTGGTTTCTAGGCGGAAGGCAAATGGCCTTTGCTTCTTGGTCCCCGATCTCCACTGTGTCCTAAGCGATATTAATTTAATTAATTGTGTATAGTTTTCATTTGAAAATGAAAGCAGAATAGTAGTTGATAGATCTAATTCCTGAAAAAGAGAAAAAAGGATTCTTTGATATTTTAATTCCACGGAAAAAAAATGTTGCCTCTTCAGGTTTTCTTATTTCATGTGTCTGCAAGTTTTTAAAAGCTCATTAATTCCTGCATTCACTCAGTAAGTGTTCATGGGGGCGGAGCATGTGTTAGTGGCTGCGGTATCTAAGCTTAACTCTCACGTGTCTCTCCCTGCCCCTGACACCAAGGTCATCCTCCCACACAGCAATGGGGCTGTTTCCTGCTTTTACAGGGTTTATCACTCCAGCCCAGCTGGGGGCCCATGACCCACTTCCAGCCAACAAAAGTGTTTTCTCAGGCTCATCCTGTGATGTAAGACTTGGTTTTTGTTTTTATTTGAATTTGACTCCAAGTTTAAAAATAAGAAAATTGCATATAAAATTCTTGAAGCCTGACTTTCTTCAAAAATTAAAAAGCCGCTCAGCTGGCATGGCTCAGTGTTTCAGCGACAACCTATGAACCAGGAGGTCACAGTTCAATTCCCAGTCAGGGCACGTGCCCAGGTTGCAGGCTCAATACCCAGTGTGGGGTGTGCAGGAGGCAGCCAATCAAGGATTCTCTCTCATCATTGATGTGTCTGTCTCTCTCTCCCTTTCCCTTCTTCTCTGAAATCAATAAAAATATATTCTTTTAAAAAGCCACTAATAATGTTGGCCAACATTCCTCCTGGAGCTAAGCAGGGGCTGCCCCCTTCAGACGAGGTTGGGCACAGCGGATACCTCAGGCCGACTCACGGACACTGACCACCTAGACCAGTGGTCCGCAAACTCATTAGTCAACAGAGCCAAATATCAACAGTACAACGACTGAAATTTCTTTTGAGAGCCAAATTTTTTAAACTTAAATTATATAGGTAGGTACATTGTTATTAATTAATAATTTTGGATTGAGTATTTAGTATTAACAACATGAGTTCAATAACAACATGAGTTCAATACACTGATATATTTATGGAATGCCTATTATGTGTCTAAGGCTGGAGATAACATGACATCCTTCTGGAACTTACATTCAAGTGAGGAAGATCAACTTTAAATAAATAAATAGTCACATCAAATAATTGCAGTTGTCATGAGTACTAAGGAAGGAAATAAACAGTAAGCGAGAGAAGTTATTTAGCAAGGTTACGCATTTAAACCCCTCTAGAAGCAGATAAGTTTCATTTTATAATAATAAAGCCACCAACACAAAATAATGACAATTCTTAAATTCATGACAAAAATACCTGTAGGATTTGCAGCCGGTTAGAAAAATACAGGTAACTTTATGCTTCGAGTAGGTACTTTTGTCACCCGTGCGCCATTTGCGGACGCGACTAGCACTAACCACTGCACATGAGATGCTGGCTGACTAGCTCACTCAACTCCTGCATGAATCGCGCGCGCTGCATATCTCAGGCCCGCCTGCGCCGAGTCTCCCGTCGCCTGACCCATGGACACCCCCCACTTCCGAACCACTTCTTCAAAATAGATTTGCCCAGGCCGAAAACCGACTTCTGCGCATGGACCACGAAGTTTCAATCGCACTGTACTGCACGCGCCCGCACGTGGTATTTTGTGGAAGAGCCACACTCAAGGGGCCAAAGAGCCGCATGTGGCTCGCGAGCCGCGGTTTGCCGACCACTGAGCTAGGCCTAGACTCTGAGTCTGTCCCTGCGTTCAGGCTCAGATCCAACCCATTATTCTCCTTTCCAGGCTGCGATTGAACTGTGACCCCCAAAAGATATTTCCAACCACAACATCAGAATGTAACTTTACTTGGAAAAAGAATCTTTGTAGATACAATAAAGGCAAATATCTTGAGATGAGGTCATCCTGGATTAGAATGGATCATAAATATGATGACTGGTGTCTTATAAGACACAGAAAAGGAGAAGATGCAGAGACAAACAGGGATAAGAAAGCCGCATGAGGGTAGAGGCAGAGACTGGAATTATGCAGCCGCAAGCCAAGGAACCCAAGGGTGCAGCAGCCATCAGAAGCAACAAGAGAGGCACAGCAGGGATTCTGTATCCGTTTCCAAAATGAATCAACCCTGCAGATATTTTGATTTGGGACTTCTGACTCCAGAGCTGCAAGACAACGCATTTCTGTTGTATTAAAGCTGTCAATGTTGTGGCAGCGCGTTAGATCCCTAGGGAAGGCCTTCAGGGATCAGGCAGGGCAGTCCATCCAGTCCCCTCTCTCCTCTGTCCTGTCTTCACCTCTGACCTCTCTGTTCAGGCTTGCAGCTCTCCCACTCCCACGTGGTTTTGTGATTCTGTGTTCACACCTGCTGCACCCCTGCCTGGGAAACTCCTACAGGTCTTTCTTCCTGGTGGAATTGCAATTCCTCCTTGAAGACTCAGATCAGAGGGCAAACTCCTTGAAAAATCCCTCCTCTTCTCCCAAACTGAGCAGGTTGCTGCCCCCTAGTGGCAAACTGTACCTTAAACTGCAACACCTTCTTTTCACACTTAACACATTAGGGCAGAAATTATTCCAGGGTAGGAAACCTTCTAAAAGTGATCATATTTGAACTAATCCTTGAAAGGGGTTAAGTTTATGAGACATGTAATGGTTAACTTAATATGTCCACTTGCCTACGCTATGATGCCCCATTACTTGGTCAAACACCAGTCTAGATGTTGCTGTGAAGGTGTGTATAAGTAACATTTAAATTCCTGGACTTTGAGTAAAGATGATGACCCTCTGTAATGTGGGTGGGCCTCCTCCAATCAGTTGAAGGCATTAAGAACAAAGACTGAGGTTCCCCAAAGTAGAAAGAATTCTTCTCAAGACCAACATGGAAACACTGCCTGAGTTTCCAGCCTGTTGCTGTGCATGGTTTGGACTCAAGACTGCAAAACCAGCTCTTGCCTGACTTGCCAGCCTGCCTGACAAACTGCAAACTTGCCAGCTCCCACAATCCCATGACACAGTTCCTTCAAAATAAATAAATAAATCCCTGTGTGTGTGTGTGTGTGTGTGTGTGTGTCCTGTTGGTTCTATTTCTGGAGAGAACTCCAACTAATACATGGCAGAAAAAAGAAGAAAGAACATTCCTGAAAGCAGAACCAAAATGCAGACGGGTATGGCTGGCTTGGAGGGTGTGCTGAAACCTGGGAAGAGACAAGAGACAAAGCTGGAGTGGAAGCTTGGGGCCAGCCTCTCATGAGAGTCATTTCAGACGAGTCAGAGTTAGGACATAATTCGTTCTGTGCTTTAGAAAGGTAAGTGCTCTGGTTGCAGTAGTCTGGAAGTAAAGAACTACAGACAGATTAGGAACAATTAGGAACTCTTGCAAAAAGTGCATGTGAAATGTAATAAAGGCACATAGGCAGGCCACCTGGAGTAGATGGGAGCGGACACGTGTAGACACAGAGTGGAATCACTTGACAAGACTTGATGGCTGGCTTACTGTACTGTACCTTCTTGAAGTCAACCTATGTCTTATTCATCTTAGCACATCAAGGCCTAGCCCACCTGGGGACACAGTACTCAACAGCTTATTAAATAAGTGAGTAAATGAAAGAATATACAGGGGGAGAATGAAGAAAGGATTAAAGATAGCCCTGATATTTCTAGCCACATTTTTCCCTTTCCATAGCTTTTCAAAGGTCTACGTCTTGTTGTCCATCCTCAAAATTTGTGTAGTCTAAAAATAACCAGGGACAGTGTGGATTTAGCTTCCCACAAAACTTCTCTCTTGAGCCAAACCTCCAATTTCATAGTACATCTATCCCCTCCTCTTCCACCCTCCCTAAGTCATTTTGAGCCATCAACGTATGAGCTGTGAATGATGAGCACGAAGGCAAGGTGACTCAGTGACATCTAGTCGAGTGGAAGGAGGGAAGGAATCAAGGTTGGTTAGAAAACATATATTAAGTTATCAAATATAAGAAAAAATATATAGATCGACAAGACCTACCTATACTATGTGGAGAGGCAGAAAGGTAGGAAGATGCCACGAGTACTGTTGGGTACTTTGCCATCATCTGACTTCAAGAACAAAGTCAGAGTTTGACTAAGTGATCTGAAGCAAAGCCTCCTCTTTGGTCATCTTGCCAAGAAATCCTCTTTCTTACAACAATAACATCATAGCAAGAAAAGCCCTTGAAAATTAAGTAAATATTAATTATAGGTTGACTAATATATGTCTAAGTTAGCTCCACCTAGAAAAAAATATGCAGAAGGATATCTGAAAGGGGTTCGTACCACTAGCACAGGATGAGATAAGGAGGCAAAAACTGAAGGCATGTATAAAAATGATAAAGTGCAAAGGACAGATGGGTGTATGCATAATCGGTATCCATTAATCAAATGATGTGCAGCCATGATTTTTTAATCCATTGGCCTCACCTCCTTGAAGAGATGTTGAACTGAAAATGGAACAGTTCTAGTTGGGGACCATAGCTATTGTAGCTTCGACTGACACTTAAATTATCTGGAACGGTTGAGGCCACTTGGAGAGGGATGTAGGAATTGAACCAGACATCAAAAGCAACAATAGACCAATACACTCATTTTCAACATAGTTATAGGAGTTCATTCATTGTGCTTGCTGAAGATACTTCTTCTAAAAAACCACTCCAATGTGGATTTGGAGCAATTATTTTTTCTCCTCTTGGTCAAAAGAAATGATAGAAATATGCCAATGGAAATAAATAAATTTTGATTTTAAATTATGTACCAGCAACAAGGCATTTCTTTGAGATAATTGTCCTATTACATTGTATTCTCCCCTGGGAATATTTATGCTTCACGTATAAACTCTTAAGCTTTGACATAAACTCTACACTCTCTCAAGAGCTATGTGGTCAGCGGGATAGGGCAGAGTGGCACTAGAGGACTGATCCTGGCTTTACTTGTGACAGGAGCACAGCCTAAAGGGTCCAATCATTCTGAATCATGTTTTTCTTTATTGACTCAAGTTAATTAGCCAGGCCATCATAAAATGCATTTAGCTCTGGATGCCAATTAAAACAGAAGGAAACACTCCCCCGCCCCCCAGTGGACTTGAACACCTGAACTCTAGTCCTATTTCTTCACTAACCAGCAATATGACTTTCGATCAGTCATTAAAAGGGAAATATTGCTCTACATCACTCCTGAGCTTTCCCTCAGTTCTTGAGTACTATGATGCTAGACAGTTTTGATTCAAAGTTTGAGGCTCTGCAAACCACATCTTTAAAAAAAATGTTATTGAGTCCTTTTGTGTGTGCATGCCCTGCGTTGTTGGATGGCGATGGTGATGATCACGACTGTGGACAGGGATATCCTGTTTTGCCAGTTCTTTATTTAGTGCTTATTGAAAAGCTGTAGAAATCTTGTCATGGTACCAAGCAAACATACTTCTTTTTCTGTGCTTAGCATTCTTTGTTCTATTTCCCTTTGTTTTTGAATTTTGTATTGTTTCGGTTCAGCTTCCTAATGGCCCTTTGTCAGCAAAATAAATCTTCCAAGTTGTAATAATGCACACATTGATAGTAGAGTAGAATCATAACAAACTGCACGAGATGACAAGTGAAGAGCAAATCATTTCACCCTAGAGGAGAGCTGCCCTTGAACCCGCTGAATGACACTGGCATCCTTCAGCAAAATGTGCAGTGCTTTCTACAACTCCTCTTTTCATAGCTGGTGGTTCGACTGGCAACACAAAATACTAAGTCTTTTGTTTGATCTTCCTGTTCTTCTGAACTCCGGTCAAACTATCCCAAGTTTGGCGAACTATCTTGTAAGTTCCTAGCATGTTTAAAAGTAAACTTTCCAGCTTGTCTAAATGGATCATGAAAACAGGATATTTCAATAGATGTTCATTTGCTTTCTTACTCGTTGCCAGAAAATTCATGGCTGTTGCAAGAAGTATTTATTTACAGGAAGCTTGATTTATATTATCTCACCCCTCCTCTATTAAATTAAATGGGTGTAACTCATTGTTGGATTCCAGGGCCTTCCCCTGCGGCCCTGGGGGACTGGTGAGCGAGCAGCGAGAAAGAGCAGCAGGAAATAAGGGTTTGGAAGCGCTCTCCTCATCACAAATATGTGTCTTCAATATTTAGTTGTTGTGGCAGGAAAACGGCAACAAATACATGAACTGTAAACCATCTGGCTTGAAATATGTTCAAATATGAATGTTCATCTTGAAACATGAAATCTATGGAATTCTGGCATCCACTTTGACTTCTGAGAGATGAACAGCTTGGGTATGCAAAGAAGGGATTTCTGGACTAGCCTCTCAAACTCGAAATTCTCCTGAACTCAGAATGAGAGGCTTCACTGCCTCGCGAGGGAAACTTCCCTCTCACTTTCCCACTTGAAGAAACTGCACGGGCTGCTTGAACATCCCGCACTTGTGCCTGGTACAGAACTGTCTTGACATGTTAAGAAGCAGAGAAACGAACGTGATTCTGTCCTGATTATGTAATGCTGCGTTCCCGTGCTCGCCGGACACATTATAGAACATGGAAAGCATGATCATTCCAGCTTCCACCAGACTCCTACACCAAAAAGTTAAAACTAGCCAAACAGGAGACTTGGAACTGTGCCGCTTAGTTTGGGGGAAGACATGGTGGGTTGGTCACTCCGGCCCTTGATGAGGTGACAGAGCCAGTGCCCTGCAGGAGGAACTCTCAGAATGACCTTGAGCCGGCTCTTAGGTGACTTGCTAAATATAAAGTCATGTGTTGCAAGTACATGTGAGCGTGGGGAAGATGGAGGCAGGAGAATGGGAAGGGAATGGGGCACGGATGCCCTCTAGGCCAAGCAGTCCAGCCGGGAGTGAGCACAGGAAGGGGGTGGAGGCAAGAGTATGTTTTGCACGCCCTTTCATGTTTTGTGAGCTTATTGGAGTGACCCTTCCAGAGACACTGCCACTCGAAATATTTTTCTCCTTCTCTTCTCCACACAATTTAACTTTTGACAAAGCCCAGCTCAATCCACTTCTGCAGAGAATTCTCCCCAGAGTAAATCCCTCAGCTAGACGGCTCTGGGCTTCAGGCGCCCCCAGGAGTACACCTGCCCTCCAGGAATCTCTGTAGTTGTTGCACAGGTACCTGCCGCCTCCCTTCTGCTTTGTAAGCGCTAACACCCACTGTGCCCAGCACGTGTGATGCCTGCAGTGGTCTCAGCGAAAATTCACTTGAAAATATAAAAATTGGATAAATAAGAGAATTATACCACAGGTGGGGGAAAAAGCATGAACTGGATAATGTAAACTAGGTTTATGATACAAGCCATTTCTATTTTATTCATTTTTTAAAATACATTTTATTGATTTTTTACAGAGAGGAAGGGAGAGGGATAGTTAGAAACATCGATGAGAGAGAAACATCGATCAGTTGCCTCCTGCACACCCTCTACTGGGGATGTGCCCGCAACCAAGGTAGATGCCCTTGACCAGAATCGAACCTGGGACCTTTCAGTCCGCAGGCTGACGCTCTATCCACTGAGCCAAACTGGTTAGGCTATTTTATTCATTTTTTAAAAATACTTTAAATTGATTTTCGAGAGAGAGAAAGGGAAAGGAATATATAGAGAGAAACATCGATGAGAAAGAAACATTGATGAGAGAGAAACATCAATTGGCTGCTTCCTGCATGCCCCTTACTAAGGATCAAGCCTGAAACCTGGGTGTATGCCCTGACCAGGAATGGAACTGGTGACCTCCAGTTTCCTGGGTTGACACTCAACTACTGATCCACACAGGCTGGGCCTGATACAAGCCATTTTTAAATGATATTGCTAGAGCACAATGTTTCCTGAAATAAAAATATGATATACTTAATTCAGCAAAGGTAGGGTACTGGTGACATGCTTAATTAAATTTTACTGGAAAATCAGATATATTTTAATGCATGGACTTCCTTACCTTTTGTCTTTTATTCTGATTTTCTTTTTAAAAATAGAATTTACCCGACATGACTTATCTAATATAAATGCATAGTTATCACAACAAATGCTCCTCAAGATAACCAGGAAGAATTTGAGATTATATGTTTGTATTTTTTTCTTTTTTTATTCATTTCTTTTCAATGTAATACTTAGATATATATAAATGTTTTTAGGAAAATGAAAAAACAACGTTTAATGCTTAGAAGAGGGAAATTTGGCACTTTATTTTTATACTCTAGGAACTCTGCTATATCCACGGGGAACTTAGATCTTAGTATGCAGCAGCCAACGCTGCGAGATGATCAATCTTGCCCTTGAGGATCAAACTGTTTCTTTGTTGGGTCAACTGTTTAATGAAGAAACTAAAAAGAACTAAAAATATAATAGAGCAAATCCAGTCCAGGACTATGTTGTAGACAATGCAGAGTTTGTGTTCGTATCTACAAGCAACTAGCCTTTCTTTGTAAACATCTTTGTTCTGTTTCCCTCCTACTCTTTCCTTATAGGAAGTTTGTTATTGGTGATCTTTACAAGGGAAAAAGCCCACATCATCTTTTGTGTGTTTTCTGGAAGAGCTAAATGCATATATCCATTTAATTACAAAGACTCCCTACCTTGGAAACAAACAATGCAAATTTCACTTCATTTGTTCTGAGAAATAAAATGTATTTGCAATGAGAATAATCAGGTGAGACTAGATCAAATTCTGAGCATTTATATCACTTTAGTAGATTTCGCACATCTTCCTCTCTTTTTAGGTGCAATCCCATTAACTTGGCCTAATTCAAATAGTCTTGATTTAAACGCTGATCTGTACAGACTCCTTCATTGAAGTACAAACTGAGGCAGACATTTGAGGCACGGTCGGCACTCCTGAGCGATACCAGGGGAACTAAGAATAACGAGAGGGATCACAATGTCTCATTTAGCAAAACAGCTTCTGGGAAGGAGCCCAGAGGCTGAACTGAGTTGAACTTGGGGGTGTGATATGATATAATACCTTGAGTCTTATAAAGTGTGTTTCCAATGCTGTAAACCAACCAGTGGAGTTATCGAATTATTTCTAAATGTGAAAATAAAAATGTTGAGAAGAAAAGGTATGTCCATCAATTGCTTAAAACCATTGAGCTCTGAATGAATCTGAATATCATTTGAAGTTCACAATTTTTATGAATGAACTAAATAACATTGGAAAGTTCTACAAAAATAAAACCCAGGAAGAAAAATGCTGAATTAAGTCATGACTTATGCTTTCATAATACAATAATGATCCATTCTTATGCATTATAAGTGAATAATAGCTCTATTTTAACACAATGTACCTTTACATATTCAAAAGAGGAATGAACACATTTTAGAAATAAGAATGAAGCATGCAAAGATATGTTCTTAAAACTAAACCTTCCAATTTTTTTCACCACAAGAAATATCCTCAGAAATTAACAACAACAAAAATGACCACACATTATTATTTATCAATGTATACCTCTCATTTGTAACACTGTGTGAAAAGTACAGAAGGCTAGAAAATTCTAACTCTTCCTCACACTCACTGAATCTAAAATAGACACGATAGTATAAAATTCTAGGTGTATTCTATCTGAATTAATTTTATAACCCAACTGAATAAGGCCTCTAAGATATGTAAATCCTAAACACTTGAGAAATAACAAGTCATTTCATCATGGAAGATTATTGGTTTAAGGAAATGTCTATGAAAGCTTCACATCTTTATAATACTCACTGTTAAAGAAACAACTGAAGATATTTCACTAAATGCACTCTAACCTCAGGTTAATGTTGCCAAAATATCTCTACTTTTATATATTTCTAGAGGGGGAATTCCTTTAGAAAGATGTATTTTTCTAAAGGGAAGAAAATTTGCTAACTTTTTATTGGCAACTCTAAGACTTCAGCTAAAGAGGCATCATCTCATGTGTGAGCGTGTTGATGAGGGTCTGGGGGTATGTGTGTCTGTTAGGAGAACTGGAGATGACGGAGAAACAAGAAGGGCTTCATGGGAGGTAGACATAATCAGCCCCATTAAACAAATGTGGAAACTACAGCTCAAAAGAGGTAACACAGTCAGGGCTGGTTGACAAATAGAAAGCTCACCTATTCATCAAAATGTTTAACTTGCGATACCAAAGTTCAGGATGGTTAGAACTATGGGGGGTTTTGAATGGAATCTGTTCTAATTGAGTATGGTGAGATGGTAGACATGGAGACATCTGCCTTGAAATAAGAGCTTGTTACCTATATGTGGGGAGCCAATATAGGATTAAGTCTCCGACCGACCTGTTGGCAAAGTCACAAACAAGTCCCAGCTTAGAGGGCACAGTCCTCTTAAGCATAATTAGGTTTGACCTTATGATGCTCCCTAGATCTTACCTGGGAAGCTAATGGGCGAAGGGAAGTGCAACAAGAACAAAAACAAGTGAAACTCACAAGAACAGTGTAAACAAGTGAAACTCACAAGAACAGTGTAACTTTGGTAACCACTACCATGTTTACCTCTGACTATAAAATAAAGGCTCAGCTTGCCTCCGGATCTTTCTCTGTGGCCTCGGCCATGCACAGGAAGATCCATGGAGACTAAAGAGAGCTAGAGAGTTCTGAACGCTGTCTCGGTGTAAAACATTCTTCACGGACTCCATCTACACCTTTGGGAACCCCTGGATCCCTGGGGCTGGACCCTGGCACCTGTAGTTCCCAAAAGGAGGGGGCACCTGGGGAAGCACCAGTCAGTCAGGAGGCAGAAGGAGACAGAAGAGCCTTTATTGTGGTGTTTGCAGAAAAGAATGAGCAAGGCTGGGTGGGCAAGCTGAAGAAGCTTAGGACTAAATAGTTTGGAGAATTTCAATACTCTGGGCTGGAGGGATGGTTCTTAGTTATCTGATACGTGGCCCTGGGGTGAAATAGGGCAGAGAGAATGTTGAATTGGTGTGTGAGAGCTTGATGAAGGAGGTGAGTGGGGCCATGAGCTCTGGATTGGTTTGTTTGCCTATCAAAGATGTGTTTTCAGGCAAGTCATTTGCTATCACAGGAATTAGCTTATCCTGGGAAGGACAGGCTCTGCCCAGTGTTAGCATGGCTCCCAAGATGTTAAAGACATTTTTTTAATATAGAAAGTAAAAAACATGATTCATAAACTAGAATAACTATTGGTTTTTATATAATTCATTGGCATTATGTGGCAATAGCAAACTTAATCACATATAACCCATTTATTTGAAATTAATCAACTAAATTAATTGCTATTAAATATGTCCAATTTATAGGAGTGAAACTAATATTTGTATACTAAGTGTGTTTGATGCACAAATCCACATATTACTACTTCATAAAGTGCAGCATAAGGTAGTGTTTAAAAATGAAGATGCTCAGGTCAGAGAGAACTGAATTCAAGTCCCAACTGCTTCTACTACAAGATTCATTGGGTCAGTTTCCATATTTGTATAATGGGCTCTAAAATACCTATTCCATATACTTAATGTATGATTTAATTGGACAATTCTCAAAAAGCTCTTAACCTACTACCTGTATTATTTATTTAAAGTTTAGGATTATTATTATTGGTCAATAAATTATTATTATTCCTACCAGGTTTTTTCAATTTTTTATTCTTTTTAGGACAACTAAATAGATTCACCATATGAAGACACAGAAAGCTTAGGCAATCATTCAAATGATTCAAATATCCTCCTGTTTTCATCTTCAATGTCTGAAATTTTTAAATAAAATACTTAGGCCAGGACTAGCCAGAAAATTGCTTCAACTGAGACAACTTCAGTTACCAGAGTTGTCATAGTCATTGCATTTAACAACTTTGACACATGAAATCAGAGCATGGCCAGGTTCATACACAGCTACTCCTGGGATCAGGGTATTCTCATTTACCTCATGGGTGCACCAAGTGGGATTAGGAAAATTGGATTTATTTCATTAAGCCCACAGAAATCATCTACTTCATTCTTTCTAGTCACACTTTCAGGTTTATGAGAGTTCTCCTGTATGTGATTTTTTTAAACGATCTTTTCCTTTTTCTTCACAGTCTTCCAAAAGAGTGTTCTATTCATATTTATTTACACGCCATTCTCTCTCTTTTAAAAGAGCTTACTTTTTAAGGGGAGGATAGGAAATAAGAGAAAATAAACGAAGTAGAGGAAGCTCCTGTGGAGTGTTTTGCTGCATCTAACCTTCGGCAGTTAGGTTATTTCTCAAATTTACATAAAGACTTATTATCATCTTGACTTCAATCATGCAGAAAATGAGTGGGGTATAAAGTACATGAGGATAATTTAATAAAATGAGCTTTCTTTGCGTCGGAGATCTTTGAAGAAAGGAATCATTAGACAGAGACTTGCCTTATATTCATCCAGGTCATGAGGCGTGTCAGCTCGGTGATGTGCCTTTGGCATGAAGTCCTTAATTAGGAATTCCTTGAGAGCTGCTCCCAGTAGGTGCTTCCTAAGACAAAAAGACAAAATAATTTAGCAGAGGAGCCTTGACTAAGGAGGTAACTCAGGTGAATGAAAGGAATAATTTGCCAACAGCAAAAAAGAGCGAAGCTGCGTGATGGAGTGCTGGGTTTTGAATGAGAGTCTCTCTGTCATATTAGTCGTAAGTGTCATTTCTGCTATTCAACTTCAAATGTATATATTGGGTCGTCTTTGATTTTTAGAATAACGTGTATAGGGATGCTGAATGGCTTCAAGAATTACTCTGGTTAAAAGAATAAAACTTGTTAGAAAACATTTAGTAGATATATTTAATGTACCCTTGCAGAATCATGTAAAGTTGTTTTCCGATTGAGTTTATTTTTAATTATTTTTAAAGTCAAGTAGCTTGTTTTTGCATAATGTATGAGTGCTTCTCTAAATCAAATGAGGTCTTTGAATTAGACTATGAAATTGGAATTTTTCTGGAGGACTTTCTGAGTTGTCTTTAAACAGTTCCTCCTTCTCCTTGATAGCGTTGATTTAAAACGTTACAGAGCAATGCTGATTAGGAAGGCTTTGTACTTTCATAAAATTCCTTAAAGAATATACATACATGTTTAAAATATTTTTTATTAAGGTAACGATTTCTTACCAATATAATTACTGTTAAAAACTAACCTATAAAATAATTATATGGATTCATTCTGATTAATATTGAGAAGCTTATTTCACTTGAACTGAACCCCAAGAAGAACCCCAAGTGATTATGAAAAGAAAAAAAAGATTGAGGATCGTATTGGTTTGTTCTCTTTTCATTCTACTCCAGCTCTCTTGGTTGGGAGTTAACTTATATCTGTTTTTCGACACATTCCATTGGTATGAAGAGGAAGAGTCTTTCTTTTACACACGAGTTATTCTGGGGGTAAGTAGAGTTGGTGACTACACATTATCATTTTAGAAAACAAAATGCATTCTGTTTTCCCAGCTTCCTTGTTTTCACTGTTCCTCTTTCTCATATCTTTACATATGGACAGTCGACACTGGCGTGGGCAAGAGCATCTGCAGTCTGCCTGAATTTTAACTGCATGCTAATTCTATTACCCGTCAGTCGGAACCTTATTTCATTCATAAGAGGAGCAAGTACTGTAAGTACTAAAGTATTTGAAATAATTTTAGTGGTTATGACTAACAGAAGTGCCCTCGAACACAGAGATGTGGTTTATTGTGAAATTCCCAATAATCTTGTTTAAATCCAGGTTTGTTTCTTTGTAAGAGAACACAATGGCTAAACTGAAAAATCAGAAACTGGTCCATCTGACTTGACTTTTGTTTTTGCCATTGACTCCCTGCATGACATTGGGCCAGCGCTCAACCTTTCCCTGATACATTTGCTCCATCTGAAAAGTAGGGCTAATAAAATTGAGCTCATTCATTGACACAGAAGTATTATAACAGCTTGAACTATTACCATTTCTGATTGAAAGGAGACAAATATGCAACTGAGCCAAATATCACTATGGAAACATCTGAGTTCTCAACACCAGAAAGCACAATCACAGCACACAGATTTTACTATGAATACTTTAACCCCTACCGGACATAATGGAACATTTCCCAATTATATTGATTTCACTGTGTTGGGTACTCAACTGTGGCTCATGCTAAACAGAGCAACACACTGCATAGAAAGATGACCTTAAAAAACCTTTAATAGACAAAGAAATTTTTATATATGTACAAATATATATATATATATATATATATATATATATATATATATATTCATTGTAAATTTATGAGTATTTAGATGTAGGTGATAGTAGTGCCTTTCTTTGTGTAATAAGGGGTAATTTATAAACTACCAAACCACATCAATGACAATGATGGGTATCATCTTAATTTTCTAAATAAGCTGAGCATGAATATGAGCAGGTTTATTGTAGAGTTTTGACTTATCGCCAGGGTACTACTAACACAGTCATTTTTATTGAGTTGAAGTTTTAGGAAGCCAATAATAACCATTTGGCTTTGCCTGTTTGGCTAATGAATGTCCACTGTGTTTGTGTCACATTGCCCCCACCTTCAGTATTTAGAAGCAGAGTATGGTCCTCTCTTTATTTCTCATGACACTGTCATCACTGTGATATTTCCCAAAGCAAGACTTTGATTTCTGTTATCCTAGTGCTGCCGAGGAACGTGGAGAAGGCAATTAGACAAAAACCTCAAATTCCACAAACTGGTGGCCTATGGGATAGCCGTTAATGCAAGTAAGTGCTTATTATTAATTGACTGATGGATTTTACAATGTCTAATGTTTAACTTTAGAGCTTTGTTTATTTCCTCTCACCACAGGCTCACCCTGAGGTAAAAGGAATCTTTGCCTTCCATCTAGACAAATGGGTTTTTTAATTTCTAATTTACACTCATGCAATTTTCTCTACCAAGCCTTCTGTTTCTCCGGAGAAAGTTTATGAAACTTCATTTTTATCTGTGAATAATTGAGCTTGGTGTTAATACAATGATAAATGCCTATTTGACTATTGAATACTTTGTGATTCAATATAATTCACATCAGAAATAAAATTGGCCTATATTCAAAATTTTACTCACAGTCATAAGGAAGTGCCTATCAAATGGTATCAGGGGCAGTAAAAAGAAAACAGAAAAGCAAGATCCTGTGAACAGGTTCTGAATAGTGCTGAGCTAGTGAAGATAAAAGGATCTTGAAAAGATGTGAAGCTTTATAGGCATATAAAGTGTTATTGTTATTTCTTGAATTGGAAAACAAGAGAAAGGCACTAGAAATTAATATCCAAGGCCAAGGTTAAACTCTGGGGAGAAAGACAAGTGTGTGTGTGTTGGGGGGGAAGAGGTAGTAACCAACAAGCTTGTGGTTTTGTTGGACAAAAATTACGTTGAAATAAAAAGCTATCTGAGCGATAAAGACTTATGATTCAGGACTGTTTCCCTCGAACTAATTTAACTATAAAATGTTTTCCTCATTTGCTTTTATCCTCTCATGCATAAATAATAGCAGAGTAAAAAGAACACTCAAAACAAATGTGGATTTAATTAAGCAACAAGACATGACAGACGGTGCCCGAGTGCCAATTAGCACAACTGGGGGTGTGTGGCAAGAGATGTGGGGAGTTTACCCCACCAATGTCTTCAACACCAGATTAAACCAACCCAGGCGATGTTTGCAAAAGGTCTTTGTAGTTTGTTAAGAAATAAGAGTAAAAGGACATCACGTTCTAGAGGAAACCAGCTAAGGGGTGGAGGGCAAAGGGCAAGGCTAATTCACTTTTGTGTTCCAAGGCCTACAACAGTGCTAAGGACTATACATAGGTGCCAATAACCGTTGATGAATGACTGAATGCATGAAGGAGTGAAGACTCAGGGAAGGTTTCAGCTCAGAAATAGTCTTTCCCAGACCTTGAAAATGATCCAAAATTAGAGCGAGGGTCCCTGAGAGTACTGAGTTCCCTGCCCTGGCTGGTGTCCAAGTGGATTCAGGATTGCTCCGTAGAAGGCTCTTGGAGAAGGAATTCAAGAGATTTCTAAGTTTTAATAAAATCTTAAGTTCTTTAATTCCTGCATTAAAAGAGGAGGTAAGACACAGTAACATGGCAGGAAGGATGTTATCACTATGCAATCACTTAAAGGCAGAATCAAACTCCAAGAGAAAGTTACAAAGATACTATAAACAGAAAGAACAACAACCAACAAAACAAACAAACAAACAAACAACAAAAAAAAAAACCCACAGCATCAAAACACATCAGAAAAGAAGGCAGAGAGCAAGGGAAAATGTGTTATGAAATAGTTTTAAACCTTTGAGCACATAAATTTCTTTATATGTAATCATATATCAACAGCACAAATGCATAAGCAGTGTGTATCAAATGTCTCCCAAGTGCAATATATTCATTCCACTGGGCGCCATAATCTTCTCAAACTGGGGTGGTCAGTACTGTTTTCAGAATGGAGTATGACTCAGTAGGGCAGCAGTCAGCTAGAATCAAGTTATCATATATCCTTGTAGCAGGAGATCGGTTGTGTGGTCTCAGAGAAGGCCCCTCCTTCCCTCTGTGGAATTAAAAGAACACTGATACAATCTACCCATCCCTAGAAATGTGCAGAGGAGCTAGCTGTCAGGAGTGGATCGGTTGGAAACCTACTGACTACAAGGTCATTCACTTATGCTAGTTGCAAAGAGAATGAAATCCAAGGTTAGCATGGTGGGCAGGCTCCCTCGTCAAGCCCTGCCTTCTAGTCCAGTCTCATCTCTCCCACACTCCCTTGCTTTTCCTCCTCGTGTACCCAGCTACTGGCAGTTCCTACATGTCTGTGCTTTGCTCTTGCTTTCCCGTGTCTGAAATGCTCTTCCTCTCCTTCCTCACTGGGTGAGATGTCACTTCATCCAGGACCCCTTGCCTGGTCTGCCTCCCCCTGACCCACCAGGGCTGGGCTGTCCACCCCCCTCCCCTGGTGGCCATAGTCACACCTCTTCCAGCAAGAGAACTTTCTCAGTCTCTGATTTACCCCAGGGCCTGAGACTGTGCCATATGCATCCTTGCTCATAATAGAATCTCAACAAATTTGGCCAAATCTGAGGATGAGTAGGCGCCGACCAGCAGGCAGAAGAGATGGGACGGAACTACTGGGAAGGTACAAGACATGACAGGAGTCCTTTGGAGAACCCAGAGCAGTTTAGGGCGCAGAAAACAGGGTGTGGGCAGGGAAGAAATTCAAATGATGCCAATTGTCCAAGATAATAAACCTTTGATGCCCAAAGATTTAAGGAAAAAACTATTTCGTAACACATTTTCCCTTGTTCTTGGCTTTCTTTTCTGATGTGGTTTGACTCTGTGGGGGTTTTTGTGGTTGTTGTTGTTCCTTCTGTTTATAGAATCTTTGTAACTTTCTCTTAGAGTCCGATCCTGGTGCAACAAGAAAAATAAGGGTGCTATTTCTCCTCCTTTCCCTCACAAACCCCTGGAGAGAACCAGCCCCCTTGCACTTGAACCCCCACTGCTCCGCCACTCCTCTTCTGCCACCGCCATGGCAACCAGCGGGCTGCAGGGGTTTCTGATCGTAGCAAAGGCAGGAGGGTGGGGAGAGGTGGCTTCTCCCAAACCCTGGCAAAGCAATGCTCACATCTCACAGTAACTCAGAAAGGCAGCTGGCAACAGCGCTTTTAGAGAAAACAAGAAAAAAAACGCAGCCTGGTTTCACGGATGTGCGGTTGCTTTTCACATTGTGTCCTTCTGCTGTGCCCGCCTGGGAGCCGCGGGAAGCGTCCCGGGCCGTGCTTATTCTATTAGCATCGCCCATTAGGCTGCTCTTCAAACAGCCCACCGGCTTCAGAGAGGTGTGTAACCTTGGCAGAGGCACGTCCGGGCCGACGCCTGCGTGCCAGCCTCTGATTTCTCATCCGCTCCCCTAGAAGTTGAGCTGCAGACTTTAATTGGTCACATCATTAAAGGCTGTAATTAGAGCCCAGTGGAAGCAGGCCGGGAGGAGGAGGGGGAGGCTAACAATGGTCTCTGTAATCAAGGGCATCACCGAAAAGGCAGCGACGGGAACCCTTCTCCTTCTGGCTTCCTGCCTGCCTGCTTGCCTGCCTGTGATAAGAGCTGCCGGCGTTCTTCCGCCACCAATAGATCATTTCCCGGGGCCCCTAACCCCCCTGGTATACAAATCATAGTTTCACAGCCTGTTCGTTCTTATTAATGCAGATCTTTCTGGACTCCCTGGTCCACGGGTCGACCTCGGAGGCCCTTGCAGTTGGCTAGCAGTCCTTGCAGCATGAGCTTCCTGCAAAGGGGGCTGTAAACAGCGACCCAGGCAGCTCCCTCCAGCAAATTCTGCAACTTGCATCTGCTAGTTTCCAGGGGATGACAATTACCCAAGTGCAGCTCCCGATCAATTGCTAAAATTAAGTTGCAAAGCTCAGTAAACATAACAAGGACAGGTTGAGTGGCTTGAGCTCAGAATGAGGCAGGAGGGTGAGCTCGGAAGGAGGCAGGTACTGAGAAGAAAGATTTGGAGGCCTCAAGGTAGAGAAGGCCCTAACTCCCAGGACCCGCATCTCCAAAGAATTGCTACTAATCCAGGTCTGCTTCAGGCACTGGGAGCTCCAAGGAGACTCTCCCACCCACCCCAGCCCTGCCAAACATGATGAAATTTAATTTACAAATGAGTGGAGTGCGCAGGGTGCCACAGTCAATATATGTTTCTGCAGAAATCAGACCACAGAGTCGAAAGTTTGGGGCCAGGTTCTCCCTGTTGGAGTGCAGCCAGGATTTGTCCCTGGCTCTATTTCCAATGGCTGCTTCATTAGGAGGTGACCAACTCAAAGATAACAGGAACCGACCGCCCCCCTTCCCAGATTCTCCCTCCACCGTGTTTCCTTTGGTCTCCTGAAAAATATAAAGAAGGAAAGAAAGAAGCAAAAGGAACCTTCTCAGGGCAACTGGCTCTAATTGTAGCCTTTATGATATTTTTGCTTCACTCTTCAATAAAAGCTCCTTATCTGAACTCAAAAGTTCACACACCAATTAAATGTGCATTTGTAGTATGTCCAAGATCGCTGCTCTCTTTTAACTGTAAAAGTGCTTTGGTGAGAAAATAAAATTGTGGGAAGACCCCCATAACAGCAGCTTTTAGCCTGGCTTTTGGGTGGGAAATGTTTATCTTGTTCTTCCAAGGGCTCAGCACAAAGTTCTGAGGAGCAGGAGGAGCCCACCTGTGCAGCTGATGGCACTGGATTTGCCACAAGAACTTAAAATGCCTCTTTAAGCCAGTGTTGACTTTGAAAACATCTTAAAGCATGAGTGTCATGTTTGCATTATTTCATATTGGACTGTAGATCCCTTTTAGATGACAAATGCTCCTGGTTAACTGCAGACAGAAAAGGCAGGCAGCTAGAAGGGAGCTCCCATAGCGTGTAGCTCAGTCCCATTCACCCATTCCACAGATGAGAAAACAGGCTGAAAAAGTCAAGTAACTAAGAGGTATTCTCTTTATTATTCTTTCTCCTACATAATGTCAAATCTAATAACGTGATAGGATTCTGATGACTCCGGAGAAAGAAAAGTAAAGTCGCATCACTACTTGGCCACATACTTGAAACCACTGTCCCTTTAAACTTAGGTGACTTGGTTATTCCTACTAAAACAACTAAAATGTATAAAGCGAAGAATCTGAAATATAATGTCTGAAAATGAACAAAATCAGCATCTCTCCTGGTATCTATCAGGTCCCCATAGCCCTGGATTTGGTAACTGGGAGATTCTTAATTCCAAGTCATGATCATAATAACATTAGGATCAGATTAAAGAGGAAATAACATGTTTAGACAAAGTAGACACAAGCAGTTTTCTCTCTGAGAATTACTGGGATACACAAAATAAGAGATTCTACATTTTATCTTCTACCTGTAAAAAAAAAAAAAAAAATGAAGAAAACCCAAGATGGAGGCAGCTCGAGCAAAGGAACATGAATTGTAAAGCACATGCAAAAAACTGGAAAGAGTAGTTTTCAACCGATTCCCTCAGGAGCTACCTCTGGAAAAGCACCTTGGCTTCTCTTACTCTACCTCATTCGTTTCTTCAGCTCTGTTATGGGAGACCTGGCAATAGCAATACACAAATCGTTCAATATTTTTGCTCTCTCAGTAAGTATACTTAAATTTAGTTTTCACAGCATAAAATTCTCATGTGGAAATCCATATAATAGAAAAAAGATTGTGATCAACAACTCATTACACATAAGGCTGTTATAAAATGTAGACTATAAGACACGGAATTTATCCTGTACTCCCTTTCCAACGGTCACATGTAGATAAGGTAATGGGAAAGATATCACTTAATTTTATTTGAAGCTCAGGATCTATTTCTGCAAAATGGGAACAGCTCCCCTCTCTGTCTGGTGTGTTTTATTTAGTCCATGGAGGGAGAATAAAAGCGAGCTAAGAGCAGAGAAGTGAGGGTAGAAGGGTGGAGTGTGAAAGCAGCGTTTATACCAGGGGTGGGCAAACTTTTTGACTCGAGGGCCACAATGGGTTCTTAAACTGGACCGGAGGGCCGGAACAAAAGCATGGATGGAGTGTTTGTGTGAACTAATATAAATTCAAAGTAAACATCATTACATAAAAGGGTACGGTCTTTTTTTTCAATAGTTTTATTCATTTCAAACGGGCCGGATCCGGCCCGTGGGCCGTAGTTTGCCCACGGCTGGTTTATACCCACCCACAATGAGGGTTCCAAACGTTGTGCTCACTCATAAGTCTTAGGAGCTATTTGACTCTAGATTAAAGAGACCAGTAAATATTTGAAGAGTTTAGCTAAGCTCAGGGGAGGTATTTGCTTTCAGTAAAAAGTAAGGTAAACAATTATTGATTCATGAAAAAAGCCCACGATATAACTTAAAGATTTAAAAAAAATGGGGCTGTGGAGTCAGGAAAACAGGGTTTAATCCCAGCTTTCATTAATAACTACAAGTTCCTTGATGTTTTGAATATTGGTCTGTTAAATGGGAATAAAATACCTAAAGATTAAGAGATAATATGTTTAAAGCATTTATAACAGTGTTCAGAATATAAAAAGCATTCAATACACATTATCTATGGGAAACATTACTTGTTTTTTCAAACATGCAAGTAATGATCAGAAAATAGCTATTAGGAATACCCGACATGGTTCGTGTTTAACTTAGCAAGTAGTTCCTATTTTATACATGACTCATAGGAAGAGACTGCTGCTATATAAGGTTTCTGTCTTTGAAGATGCTGAGACTAAATAAGGCAGCCCCTTCATAGACATGGCTGGATATGTTGACGAATGGAACATAAGGAGTAAATACAGTCTCTTGGGTGCTAACCTCACAGAACCCATAAGGAGACAATCAATATCACAAACTCAGAAACACTATCATGGGTTTTGCCTTCATAGCTGGGCCCCAACCAAAACAAAGGCTACCAAAAAATGTGCAAGTAATATACATCAGCACAAAAAACACTATTCCAACAATGTTGCATCTACAGATAAACTCCCTGACCCTTCTCTCTCTCTACAATTTCACTGTCACTTGGGAAATCATTATTACATACATACTGGTGCTAAACAATGTGCCAGGTGTTGAGGTTTCAAGCCAAACAAGTCTTTTTTTTTTTTCAGGTTAACTGCTTTTATTTTTTTGAATTTTATTTTCAATTACAGCTTACATTTACTTTTATTTTGTATTAGTTTCATGTGTTCAGCGTAGTGGTTAGACAATGGTATACTTTACAAAGTGTCTCCCCCCCAATATTTCCATTACCCACCTGGCATCATACATAGTTATTCCAATATTATTGACTGCATTCCCTATGCTGCACTTCACATCCCTTCTCCCTTTTCACCCAGCCACCCGCTCCCCCCCCGCCCCCCCCCCGCCAGCCCTCTGGCAACCATCAGTCTGTTCTCTGTGTCTATGAGTCTGTTTCAATTTTGTTTGGTCATGTTGAAGATGAACAAGTCTTGAAGCATCAATGTCCATCGGGAAGTGTAGATATAAATAAGTACTCATAACAATGATGTCTGGGAAATGTTATAATCAAGGTATCAGTAGTGCCTGTGGAATTGAAGAATGCTTGCTTAAAAACAACTTTTGATTGAGTCTTAAAGCATGAGTAGAACTTTGCAAGGCAGAAAGGGAATGGCTCTGATAGAAGGAACTCAGGTGACAGAGAGGCTAAATAGAAGATGATGTTTCTAAATATATTTCCTACAAGGACAAGAGAGACTAAAATGACACCAATAGTCTTAAAAATTGTTGCTGTTCCTTTTTCCCTAACTCCCCCACACCTCAACCCACAACATGCAGCCATGGAGGGTCCCAGAATCCACCCACAACTTGTAGAGATTGAATAACAGTAGTGGCCTCCTCTAGTTTTCACCACAGGTACAGAAAAAAAAAGAAAAAAGAATGTATGTCAACTGGGTAATTATCTATGCCTGGAAATGAATTCTCATTTCACACTTGAATCTGATTCCAACAGTGGGTGTCAACTGGCCACCCAGCAGGGGTTCCATTTGCAGGAAAAGCATAAGGATGTACTTGTCTGTCTGTTGTGGCTGATGGCTGGCTTCCCCACAGAGTTCACAAGACAGAAAAAAAGAGTCGCAGCACTGGGCACACTCCTCAGGCTGGGTGATGCTGTGTTCCCGGGCTCGTGGTCTTGATTTAGAATTTAGACACCATCAATTCCCAGAATTAGGAAGCTGAGTTTTCTTCTTAAGACTCTAGAGCAGTGGTTCTCAACCTTCCTAATGCTGCGACCCTTTAATACAGTTCCTCATGTTGTGGTGACTCCCAACCATAAAATTATTTTCGTTGCTACTTCATAACTGTAATTTTGCTACTGTTATGAGTCATCATGTAAATATCTGATATGCAGGATGTATTTTCATTGTTACAAATTGAACATAATTAAAGCATAGTGATTAATCACAAAAACAATATGTAATTATATATGTGTTTTCCGATGGTCTTCGGCGACCCCTGTGAAAAGGTTGTTCAACCCCCGAAGGGGTCGCGGCCCACAGGTTGAGAACCGCTGCCCTATAGAGAGGGAGGAGGCTCCCAGTCAAGATGGCAGTGTAGGTAAATACGGTTCTTAGAACCTCCCACACCACATCAAACTTACAAGTAAACTACAGAACAACCATCATTCAGCACCATCTGGAATCTAGCTGAACAGAAGTCCTATAACCAAGGATAAAAAGAAGCCATGTCAAGACTGCTAAGAAGGGCTGAGATGTAGGAGGAGCTGGTCCCACAACCAGGTGTGGTGGTTAAATCCTGGAAGAATATCTCAGCTGCAGTGGTCCCCCGGAAGAGCAAGGGGTCCCAGTCCCACAGTAGCCCCCCACCCCATCCCCACAGCCCAGGGCTCCACTGCTGGGAAGAGAAGTCCCCATAACTTCTGGCTGTTAAAACCAGCAAGGATGGTAGCTGATGGAGATGGAGGCTGCTGGCGTCCCAGGCATTCTCTTAAAGGGGTGGCTGCATGGACTTAATCACTCCGTCTGAGCTCCAGCACTGGGGCAGCAGCTCAAAGGGTGTCAGGGACATATGGAGAGAAACGGAATTATCTGGCTTTGGGAAAAGTGTTGGAGGGGCAGCTTTTCCTCAGACAGAAGTGCTGGCAGAGGCCATTGTCCCTTTTCTGGGTCCTTGCTCCACAGAGCGGGCCGGTATGCACAATATCTAAATCCCCACCAACCTAACATTGTTAGCCCCACCCCCATGATTCCCTGAGAACCAGCGCCACCCAACTTACAGGCATACCCAAGCTGTTTCCAGTGGCGTTTGTTTGTTTGTTTGTTTGTTTGTTTTAAATACAAATGGCCTCTCTTGCCTCAAGCTTCAGACTTTCCTGGAATCTCTCAAATAAGCAGCATCTGGACTTAGCATGTCCCATACCTCTTGCTAAGTGGACCCAGGCCCAGCACTAGTAGCAACAGGCCGTGGTTCACAGCTTGGCCACTCCCAGGCATCTCCAAACCCAGCACAAGTAGCAGCCACCTGCAGATCGCTCTGTAGCTCATGCCAGGTGGCCCCAGACAGGGCACAGGCAGTGGCTGACTTTGACCTGCACTTTCTGGGAGGCCTCAGAGCCAGTGCACCCGGTGGGGACAGCTTCAAATCAGTATTCTAGAATAATGCTTTCTGATTTCTTGGGAAAGAAGTTTTATTCAAAATTATGTTGTGATAACAATACCTCTTCCACTTCCAAAATGATCACGTGCTTATAATTAAATTACGGTGAATCGAGATTTATGTTTTTTTCTTAATATAATCAGTATGAATGTGGAAAATCATACAATATATTTTAGAAAGTATTCAATTCACTCCATTTAAGACACTGGGTAAGACACATGTGTAGCTCACTCTGCCTTGGGATTATGAACACCACAGCAGAAAAGCTTGACCATGCAGACCTTGTGTTCCTAAGTAACGACAGAGGAGGAGACCACATGGCTCAAGGCCCATGTTGCCTCCTTGTCTGCAGCCATCCACATCGTGGCACATGCTTGCAACCTGGAGCGCTACCACCGGGGTCACTCAGCGGAGGCGGGGGGACTTCTGGCTGCACTTTCCAAACTGGGCGGCACTTGCAACGAGAGCTACCTGAACCCCATCCGGACCTTCCGCACGGTGAGTTCTCGCACGCTGCCTACTTCTTCATCTGAAAAACGTGTCCCGCTCCCATCCCTTCTACAATCAAGAACACTGTATTCTAAAAGCTTTTCATAAAAGAGCTCGAGAGAAGTTACTGCCAGATGTTAACATTAATTTCACTTTTTAAAAAAAAGTTATTTTCTTTCTGCCATAGATGTTTGCTAAGAGGTTATGAGTAAGGAGAAAAACTGATGCCACTTAATTTGTTTATAGCAAAGCGTAATAATAAATATGCCTAAACAGGAAATGCAGTAACCTGTTAAATCGCTAATCTTTAAAATTTTAGATATTTTGTCACCGATGTTAGACTCATAAAGAATGTGAAGTGCCATACAAATCCAGGGATTATAAATTAGGTGTCTTCATTTTCAGTTTGCAAAGTGTGTTCTGGATCAGTTCTCCTGTATCATTTATTTTGGCACACGTGTGACTAGCTGGTTTGCCAAGTCAGGTGCTAGGCAAAGTAGCTACCTTCACCATGAGGCCTGCATGGCTAGTGAAATCATTCACGCTAAGTATCTGTGTGCACAGAGAGGCAGCACATGTGGGAAACAAAAGGAACCCCAAACCTGTAGCCCCGGAAATCCACCTGGAGAGATTAAGACATTCCTCTCGCTTCTTCTAGCCCCTGCCTTTCTCCCTAGACCAGCGGTTCTCAACCTGTGGGTCGAGACCCCTTTGGGGGTCGAACGACCCTTTCACAGGGGTCGCCGAAGACCATCGGAAAACACATATATAATTACATATTGTTCTTGTGATTCATCACTATGTTTTAATTATGTTCAATTTGTAACAATGAAAATACATCCTGCATATCAGATATTTACATGACGATTCATAACAGTAGCAAAATTACAGTTATGAAGTAGCCACGAAAATAATTTTATGGTTGGGGGGTCACCACAACATGAGGAACTGTATTAAAGGGTCGCGGCATTAGGAAGGTTGAGAACCACTGCCCTAGATGATCTAACCCTTTCGCCATGCACTACCATCTTGGAATATGCATCCAGAACACTCATCCAGTTTGAAAAAAATCTGTATTGCCCAAGAAGAGCCGCAAGACAATACAGTCCAGACATGGAAATCTCTCTCTTACCATCTGGGCCATTTGGCCCAGGCAGCCTTATTTGAAGAAGCAAAATTCAAAGTCTCTTTTTGGGGAAATTCTTCCATGTCATGTCCTCTAATTATCCTAAAGATAATTTCCAATATGAGTCTATCAGTCAAGTAGAGCTACATTTTTTAGCTGACAACAGTTAAAAGGACAAGTCTCAAAGTCATAAATCAAAACTAGTGATGCCCTTAGCCTGCGGGATGCCTTCGGGTGCTCATTTGGGCCTCGGCGTTTATCTGGGCACCTACTGGGGTTAACTGTTTTCTCCACTAAGGCTCTGCAGAGTTCATTGCCACACAAGCCCAAGAATAAATCTCAACATTTTAAAGAGACCATTTAGTAAATAACATTTATTATAAATACTCTTAAAGCAATTTAACAGCATGATTAAGCTACTTCCAATATAGTTATTTCAAAGAATATTACTAATAATCTACCATGGATGTACTGATTAAGTCCAGAAAACCCTCTAATTTGGGGTATTTGGAGAAAGATGAGTACCAGTAACACAAAGTATATTTTACAGAGCATTTCTAAATTGATGCGGGGGATCATTTTAGAGGATACATTGCAACTCAAACCAGTCTGTAAGGGTGATGCAAGAAGAGGGACGTAGGGATTTGCTTTAATAAGCAGAGGAAAGGTTTGCAATTAGCACATGATGTGGTGTAAATGGTTTTCTAAAATACGCGAGTACACTTGGAAAACATCTTTTAAATGTTTTAGACTCACCCTTCCAATTTCATTTCCACCGTTTGCTCTATGAAGAAAAAAATAAACATCAGAGAAGTCCCCGTCCAAATTACCTAGCAACTCAAGGCAACCCAAATTAATGAGATTTTCCTGACAAAAGATACAGTGGGAGTTTATTAAGCTCACAGTCATCTCAACGACAGTAACACCATGTATGAATACTAATGACTTGACAAGAATATGGGAAACTCACAATAAAATACAAAATGCTTTGTGATTTATAATCTAAAAGGCTATTGAACCACCCCCGGAACTCACAGGTCAGAAATTGGGCCTTTTGGTAGAGTATGCCAGATCTTTATTGATCACCTTGGATTTGCAGAGTCTTACGCCAAGCCTCCTGAGGTGGCATGAAAGAAATGCAAGTCATGGTCCTTCCAATTAAAAAGCAAACGCAAGGCATCGCTAACTACCAGAGGAGCAGGGGCTGCAGCTGCCTGACTCGGAGGCCTCCAAGGGACCTCGCAGAAAAGGCATCTCTTCATGTTAGGATGCAATTAAGCAAAGTGATCCACATTTTTTACTTTAAAAATTAAAAACTTGAAACTCAGATTTCTCTTGCAGTATTTGATCTTAAAATGTATTTTCAGATATTGCCCTAATTTCAGTTCAATCTAGTATCTTTGACCTGAAAATTGATTTATACAGATGAAAAGTGAAGTTAATGAAATGCATTTGATGAAATTTTCACAAAGCGAATGCCTGCCATCAGGTGGGGAGTGGCCAGGGAGAAGGAACTCCCTTCTTGAGTTGTATGGGGACCATCTTGAAGCTAATGCAGGGCGGGGTAAGAGTAGGTTGACAGTGTAAGTGTGCGAAACAAGAGTTTATTCTTGTGTTACTATTTATTGTATTATTTTCCATACGAACAACTGTAAACCTACTTTTGCCCCACTCTGTATATGTGTCTGGTTAGAACGTTTGAGTTGCTCCTTGCTTGGACTCTCAAGTATTGGCCCTCAAATGGAAAATCAGAACTAAGACATTGCTGTCCTGGCGCCTGCTTCTCTGCAGAACACCACCTCCGAGTTGCTAATGACGATCACAGGCATTTCTGGCCTGATGATCTCCCTGGCTTTCATCTTGATCATGACCTCTTCCACCGAGTTCATCAGACAGACCTCCTACGAGTTGTTCTGGTGCACACACCACCTCTTCATCATCTTCTTCATCAGCCTGGCTATCCACGGGGCAGGGTAAGTCCGTGCTGTGCTCCATGTGTAAGCTTCTATCTCTTAGAAAGTCCTTTGGGTGGAGGAACATGGCATGCAGGGGACTAAAGGACACATAGATCACATGGAAAAGCACACTTTGTGTGGCACACTCACCGCTGTACCTTTTTCAGTAAAACTGAAAATAAGTGACATAGGCATTGAGGTGTTACATTTATTTTTCCTCGGTAACTCTGTTGGGGAGTCTTGACATGTTCAAAAAATGCAGGAATTGTAATGAAGGTTGATGACAATAGAGGCATGCTTCATCCAGAACCTATTCCCACAATCCAATGCGTGTGGCATTAGTCAGGATATATATTTTTTGACACCCATATTTCACTTCTGCCTCCTCCCATGCCCCACACTGGATGTCCCTTCCATCTCAGCCTCCACTCCAGGGAGGGGGTCATACTTCTGCTGCTGTCGCTCCAATGCCCCACTATCCATAGCCTGTCTGACACACACAGTGGAAGGAAGAATTGCCCCTGGGGCATATAGTACCCGCCCAACTGCCTGCCCCTCTGCTGATCCTTAGGAACCTAGTCAACCAGCGTTTGCATTGCTGTTGCCTGACTAAGGCATTTTAGTCTCTTCTAACTTTAAAATATCTGTAACCGGCTCCTCTGAGTGTGTGAACAATCCCTCTCTGACTATTCATCTTGAAGGGGGTTGGGGGTAGTCCCAAAGGTTTTCACCCCAAAGACTGTCCGTCCCTCATCAGATTCTTCTCCCAGTGCCAGTGTTAACCCTGCAGTGGATCTGAGAGGCTTTTCATAATCCACGTGAGTCTAGAAGTCTCTTCACAAAAGTTATGCATGCACTGCCCCATCCCACTGCCCCCATCCCACTGCCCCCATCCCAACATCCCCCATCCCACCACCCCAGTGTTCACACCCTGCCGCATTGTCCAAGTACAAGAGGATTTCAATGGGCAGTGCTCCATTGAGATATTTTTTAATATCCAAATACCATTTCATAAGATGGCATTTTTAGTCATTTTAACTGAGTTGAAAGGCTTATTTTGGGATAAGGGCCTCATCTAATCTTCTCAGCTTGAAGTATTTTACAGCTACTGTTTACAGCAAAAAGTAATTTGCAAATTTCCAGTAAAGGAGGATTATTGGGATGTGTTAAAGCCCACTAATCTTCCTATTATGGGATGGCATAGATGAAGACATAACAGATTTTCAAAATTTTAAAGACAAGGCATTGGTGGACTGTCTTGAAGTTTCTTTAGGTAATATAGGGAATGTTGCCTAGAGCCTGAGAATGAAGGTGTTAATAGTACAGGTTCTTTTCCTCCGGCTCCCATGTATTATCTCCCCTTCTTGTATCTGGGGAGATTCAGAGATAGTTTTGCTTGTCTAAGTCAAAGGGGTGTTATCAAGCTTGGATGACTTCCATTAGCAGATGGGGACAAAGGCCAAGAGGCCAGCTCTCCGGCCATTTCCAAGGGCATTGCTGCTCCCTCCCCCATCCCTCTGATGCAAGGAGGCGCGTGGTGCTCCACAGGCCACCCAGGACACGAGCCTTTGTGATGCTCACCTTTCGCTGCCTGTGAGAAACATGTTTCTCAAAAATAAACCAATGTATTTTATTCATGAACACTTAGGAGATGAGCAACTGCCAGATTTCCCAACCTCAATGTCTTATGCTTCGCAGCCTGGGCACCCACGGGTACATCGAGGAACTTGTGCCAAAGCTCCTAGTCAAAGGTCAGTCAGCACTGCCTTTGTGGCAAATACAATACAGAAAGACTACAGGCCTCCATCCAGCCCTCTGTGCGCAAGGCTGGTTTCTTTTCTCGCTCTCGAGTTTGACAATCTAGTCCTGAAGACGCACTTCACACTGACCTACTTTGACCCTGTCAAGCACTAAGGGAAAAATATCATTATTCAAGGCACTTCCTCTGACTCCTTCACCTAAAAACTTCTAGGTGCTCAGAAACAAACCAAGAAGGGTAGAAGTTAAATAAACCTACAAAAGGCTCAAACAGTACAAAGTTAGCCAATTAGCCCGAATCAGCAATCAGGATGAGATGGAACCTAATTAAATTCAACAGTCTACAAAAGGATGTGTTCAAACAATTTCCCTTCATTATAAATTCTCTAAAGCAGACACTTTCCACTTAACACAGGATCCCACAGAGGGCCACTTCTTTTCTGGGGTCTTCAAAGTTACTCAGAGCTTCTTAGGCTCCCATTTTTAAAGGTGCTGAGGGAAAGGAATGGATGATAACCCACTGCGAGACAGTGGAAGTGTGATTCTAGAGCCCCATTGTGGACTATATATGTGGCATCACAAGACTACACAAAATCAATATAACATGTTGGGGTTTTGTTTTGTTGTTTTGTTTTGTTTTTAATGGCAAGTCGGATTGTTCGAGGCCAAACTCCTGAGAGCCTCTTGCGACACAACGTCACCTTCTGTAGAGACCACTACGCTGAATGGCAGGCGGCTGCCCCGTGCCCCGTGCCTCAATTTTCTGGCAAGGAGCCTTCGGTAAGAATGAACCCAGGAGCTTTTAAAAAATAGCTGTCTCCATAGTTAAAAGAACTAGAGCTCTTTTATGCTTGAGAAAAGAACAGCCCATGTCACCACTAGACAAAGCCAAGTCTTCATTAAGTGTGCTAATGGAGAAATCGAGTTATGGATAATTTTAAAAAGAGCTTTACTGCCAAAAGCACTCTGTCGGATTTGATATGTGTTCTACTTACATTGAAATGGGGATGTCTCATTTGTGGGAATTCATAGCACCACAGCACAGTAAGGTCTCGGGGGGGATTTAGAAAGACTTCCGGTGTGCTTCCATGGTTGAGCATCAGACCATGCACCAAGGGGTCGCTGATTTGATTCTTGGTTGGGGCACATGCCCAGGTTGTGGGCTCGATCCCCAGCAGGGGGCATGCAGGAGGCAGCCAACCAATAATTCTCTCTCATCATTGATGTTTCTATCTCTCTCTCTTTTTCCCTTCCTTTCTCACTAAAAAAAAATCAATAAAAACCTATTTTAAAAAAAGAAAACCACCTTTTGTTCTCAGCGAGCCCAGCTCCCTATCCTTCTACTCCACTCTGAGAATAAACAGCATCACTTCTCAAACGAACATGATGCAACAACCAAATGAGAACATGTCCTCTTTCTAAGCTTGCCTCCCTTCTTTCTATAGCTTATGGGATAGAAAAAATTGTGGTGTTCATGCATTTACTTTCTGTTCTAATTAAGCTCCCACAACTGAAATAATGACCATAGGAGCCAAAGAGACTTTAATTAGAGTGGATGGTAGTGCCTGCAAGATCTCAGAAGTAATGTTTCCTGGTGTGCTGTAATCATTTCTGTTGATGGCATAGGAACATAGAAATAATAATCCTATTTGGTCTTCTCGGGTATCTTAAAACAACACAAACCTTGGGATGGCTGGGTGATGTGAAAAAAAAAAAAAAATGAAGCCCGGAGATTAAAACTTGAAGAAAATAAGTTAAAAAAAGAAAGTCATAAAAAATGGACTCGTAGTATTTAACAGAATATAAATCGTGGGATTTAGGGAATTAAATCATCAACTTTGGAAGAATAAAACAATCAACTTTTTCTAAAATCCTCAAATACATTAAAGTAAGCACTGGATTTTAAGGTGAAAACTGCTGGGAAGAATGTTTCAAACAGAACGAACTGGAATAGATGTGCCCATAAGACTGGTTCCTTTAATGGCCAATATAGATTGTCTCTGTCTTAAACTCAACTATCGGTAGCCAGTACCCAGCCTGCATATTAATGGGGAACATGAATGCCTCTCTAAAATTTCCAGCTCCAGCGTCTCCATAAAAAAATCAATATCTCCCCACACCTCATGAATACGGACCAGAGGCTGCTGCCGGCAGCAGCAGATGCCCGCATTAATTATCATTAAAAGGGAGAACTTACCCATCTCTCTCACTCGCCCCTGCTACACCTCCTTGCACACCCAAACTCATGGTGTCACTCTTTCCTATTATTTTTAATGGATCCTAATTCAAAGCGTGTGTGGGCTGTGCAATTACCGCTTGGCTGGGTGCGCAATATTCTCTCTGATGTCTTAGAGACGCTGAATCCAGAAGGCATCCCAAGGACAAGGAGGGACTCCTGCAATTCACGGCACCACATGCACCCTGTTTTTGTAGGACTTGCTCTTTGCCTCCCTTAACTCAGTGCATTTCCATGGTGCTTTTATCAATGGACTATTTCAATTCACCCTCAGCGGTGCACTACCCCCCACGTTACATCACCTCCTAGAAACTGAACTGACCAAAGGAACCAATTATACCTTGCAGTCCCTTCTCCCTGACTTGTCTCACTGCCCCTTTTATCTTGAAACTCAGACACCAGATTACACTCAGGCATACAAGACTCTGGATTCTAGAACCGTTCATGCGATCCACTCTCAAAAGATACCTGGTCTCCCTTAGCCAAAGAAGCACCTTGTTGCACTGAACTATGGCATCAATCAGTAATAATAAATACCAATAATAAAGGCTGAAGCTTTTTAAATTATTAGGGATGACAGCAATGCTACAGGGAAAGTTTTAACTGCTGCAGAGTCAATTCAGCAAACTTTCTCCAAGTGGCTGTTACACGTTTGGACCTGCACTCGATGCAGGATTCAGACACGTGGTTCCTGCCCTGGAAATCTTATTGTTCATAAGCTCACACATAAAATAAACTCAAAGCCAGCATGTTCTTATTTTCTGGTAGGAATGAAAAACCAGAAGTAAAAGTGGAGGAAACAAGTTTCGTTACTGCAGCTTTTAAATCAAAGTGGTTTTTATTTCTGTCATAAAATACTCACTGTACAGTGACTTTTTGAGTATTTTTGGAGAAGAAAAAATAAAGCTAAGAATCCACAAAGTATGTTAGCATTTAGGAAACTTCGATAGTAAACAGTCGGGCCTCTTTACTTAGTAGATGGAGAAATGGATGCCCAAGAGTTTAAATGTCTTACCTACGGTCACAAAGGCATTGCCAACAAAGCCACATCAAGAAACCAGAGTTCCTAACTCCGTGGCCATGAACTTTCACCGCTATACCCTCCAGCATCCATTCTGAATCTCTGGCCTCCTCCCACCTCTCACCTTGTCAGCTCTCCGCTGCTACCTATGAGTATATGTCCCCAACATGGTATTTATCTCTGTTAATAAAGCTAAAACATGTAAGATCTTGGAGATTACCCAAAGTAATCACTTCTTCCAACCCATTTTATGAAACAGAAAACTTGACCATAAAAAGGCTCAAGACTTGCCTGAAGGCATAGGGTGATGTGTGGTAACCACAACACCAGAAGCTGGGTCTTCTGACCTACCCCTCCACCTGCCCTTGTTGCTCTGTGCCTTGGCCCCCTTGGCCTCCCTCACCTTGTCTGCATTGGTTATTGCTATCAGGATAATCCTCTGAGATATCCTCTCCCTCACGCCCCAACTTCCAGCTGCTCCAGGACTAACTATCACAGCGGAACTAAATCGGGCTTTCTCCCCCTGAAGCAATTTGTTGACTAGAGTAGACATAGAGCCGAGGATGAATAGCTTACATCCTCCTTCCTGAGGAGCCAGACGAAGAAAACGAATCCATTCCATCTTATCAACATGGAAAAATCAGAGACCGTGCCTGATTGGACACCCCGAAACCAAGTCTGTGATGTCTAAAACTTTCCAGAATGTACATGGAAGATTATTCATAAACATCCATAGAGACCATGTGAATGTCTTTGCAGATATCTCTCTAAATTTATCTAGAAAGAATTGTATTCTTGCTATTATTTCTGTATATATCCAGACCAATTCTCAAAGCATTTTTTGGTTCATTTGAGCATAAGCGACCGAAGGACTTGTTCCCTAGGTCCCCTTCCCATCTTTTCCTTTACTCTGCCTCGGCCTCACCTCGGCCTCACCACGGCCTCACTGACAGCGACAGTGTAGGGGGACAAAGGGTCATTCTCTCTGCTACTCTGAACATGTTGCTGAGTGCTATTGAGGCAGACAAGAATAGGTGGGTCAGATGGCTTTGTGTTGCCTGCATAAATCAAGCCTCTTTCAGGTAAACGAAAGGCTCTCAGGGGAAAAGCAGCGAAGGCTGATGTAGGTGAGAAGAGGGGCCATGCAGACACACCCAGAAATAAGTAAAAGAGAATTCGCAACAACAAGAAAGATAACAGGAATAAAAATAATGCTGAAGTGCTTGTGACCTGTCAACAGGAAAGATGGAGCAGGACAGCAGGTAAGGGCCTAGGGAGTGGTGAAGACAGGGAGTCCATCGGTGACAGTTCCCTGGACATTCTCCTGTTCCTAAGATAGTAAGAAGGTTGTGCTGGGTTTAGTGAACCAGGGAGGGAATTTAGGGAAATGGTGAAATGGGTGGAGTTACAGTCCTGGGTTTCTGTGATCTAGATCTGTCTCCCAGGCAACTCATACCCATTCTGGTTCTTAATTCTACACCTGCAAAATTACACTAGACCTCCAAGAACCCTTAACATCCTGAAATGCAATGAATAAGTTTCTAATGTTTTGTAAAACAAGTGTCAGTACCTATGTCAGTGCTGGACAGGAAGAAGTGTGATGACATGGTCAATGCTGGAGGGGGCATTGGGGTCCTAGAAGGAGCACAGCCCAGGGTGCCAGGCACATTGGGGTTCACGTCTTACTGTGCATCTTATGGCCTCTGTGCCCCTGGACCATTTGATCTTGCTGAGCCTCATTTCCACTTTACTTCTGTAAAATAGAGGCCGTACCATATGTCCTGGGAGCTTGTTCGGTATAAGACCTAGGAGGAGCCTTCAAAATTTTAAAGTTCCTATTTGTTTCCTTTTAGGGAAAGAAAACACCTTATGTTGTCCCCAACCCCTGAGACAGGGATAGCCTGCTGGTCAAATGAGCACCAATCATGCAGTTTATACTCAGAAAAGGCCAACAGGGGATGGGCTTTAGTGAAAACAGAAATGCTCACTGTTACAGTGCTCACTGTTCCAGAGACCGTCACCGTGGGAACTGTAACAGTGAGTCGAGGCTTTTGTTCTGACTCTGTAAACATGGATTGAAAATACTGAGAAACTAACTTCCTGTTTTATTCCAGGTCACGTCGGCTGTGCGTGCATGTGTGGATGTATATGTGTGTGAGGGCTGGGGGTACTTCTTCAGGCAGACCCCCAAGTTGTGATGCATTTTGGCCCCCTAAATTACTGTTTGAAATGTTTTTATTTCATTTCCCATGTCCGATGTTGGCTCAGTAATGTAGCTTTATAAGCTTTTGACTTTGGCTGAGTTTGAGAGCATTTATGACCCCATCATATGGAACATAAACATCAATCTGCTTTCTTATTTCTTTGCAAATTCAATTATTTCTAATTACATAAAGGCATCATTGATCAAGTGAGCATAAAAACCAATACAGAAGAGTTTAATCTCCTAAATAAGCTTGTAGACTTCAAGGAATAATTGAATGTTCTAGTATTTAATACAAGGAGACATCTTTGTTGTTGACAACTGGCCCAAAGTTAAAGGAAACTGTCTAAACCCCATAATGTAACATATTGATTTGGTTCAAATTGAAGGTATTTGGATTCAATTTTCATTTCCTTTTCCTCTCTCTCTCTCTCTGCAGGCTTGGAAATGGGTTTTAGGCCCTGTGGTCCTGTATGCATGTGAAAGACTAATTAGGTTCTGGCGATTTCACCAAGAAGTTGTCATTACAAAGGTATGCATGTAGCTTTATGTCGGAATAAAAGCCTGCGTGTAGATGGAAATTTTTTATTAGCCCAAGTTTTTAATTTGCCATCTTTATTGCAGAACTGTCTGTAATTTAGAGGCTCATCTTCTGTGCTAATAATTGCTTGCCTCCTGCACATCCTTTCGTGTGACTAATTTAACCAAAGGCAGGGACCAGGGCTCCCGACTGGTGCACTGAATTCTGATAAAGGCTGTGGGGCAGCACACGCATTGGCTGTATTTCTCTCTATTTCAGTTTCTCTCCAGAGGGACTGAGCCTGCTTTATACTGGTCATGGCACCTTGAAGTATAATCACTTCCTTCACCACGTTGAGCCACAGATTCTGCAAACACACAAATGAGACGCATGTGTGTGCAAGCCCATTCTCATTCCTACAATTACTGAACAGAAGATAGGGGAACAGTCGCTCTCAGGTTCAGAGAGGGGGGTGCTGAGGGCCTCAAAATGGAGAGGAAGGACATAGGGTGAGCTCTACCCTGGAGAATGAGTGGCACTAGCTTGGTGGTAGCATTTTCCAATCTTGCCAACCCTACCCATGGCTCACCAATGTCTACCTCGTGCAGGAGGAAGATATGAGCAGACAGACCAGGAATACATGGTCTAGGAGTCTGAAAAAGTACCAAATACTCTGCCCCCAGTTTTTTAAATGTCTAAGAGGAAAGTATCTGCTAACCAAGCCCCATACCACTTTGCTAATACAGTATTACCAGAATACTATATCCCTTTAACTGTCTTCATGAGAGCAGAAGCCTAGAAATTGCTCCATATTTCTGTTTTAAGTTGTTGCTACATTGCTATTTTCAAGCTAAGCACCAAAGCCTACGAGGCTGTATCAAACGCTAGACAGTAAACGTCTAGAAATCTACTAAAGCTGTTACTGGGGAGACAGTTTCGCGGCAGAATCAGAACGGATATCAGTAGGGAGAGGAGAAACAGAACTAGTGATTAAAATGCGGCGAAATTCTCGTATATGTGGAAAAATATCGTCACAGAATCTGGACATGAGATTTTGTTCCCTTGTAACCCTTGCCGCAATAAAAGACCTGGGACCTGAAGAGATTTTTCAGAAAACCGATGGGAATCTAAAAAAGGGAACTCAGTTCCTTGCCTCTGATAAGCAGCAGGTTATAAATTTCTTAGAACCATGATAAGAGCTTTGCATGATGCTTCCTCTACTAAAACTCAGAGCGCGGGAAGGAGATAGACGACACGTGACTCAAACAAAAGGAACCCTTTCAGAGTGAGTTTGAAGAGGGTTTCCCACTCACAAGGAAGACAGACCAGGGTTCATTCACAAAGGATTGAGAAGCGATTCAGATCCTTTAAAACAGAACCTACGTTTTTAAAACATGGAGATAATTCTGTGACTACTTTCATAACTTGAAGCATAATGACGTGCAATACGTGATGTGCTAATGTATATTCTCTTGGGTCCGGTTAACTGTGCTAAGAAAGCGTGGCCATCTTAGACATAAAGTCACGTGCTGGACATCACGTTGCACCTGGGTGCAGCTACCCAAGTTTCAGACATCACGGGGATGGAACTGAACTCCAATCTCACTGCACTTGCCAACCAAGACGTAAACATGATGACAGAGATGCTGGGAGGCTCATTACAAATGCTATATGTAAACTATACTTCAAAAAAGCCGATTTAAAAATGTAAAAACCTTGATGTGATGAAGGCTCTTCTTATTACTTGGTTTGAGTAGAAAGACCAACTCCCTTGTTCTACTCTAGGTGGTAAGCCATCCGTCTGGGGTTCTGGAACTTCACATGAAAAAGCGTCACTTCCACATGGCACCCGGGCAGTACGTCTTGATACAGTGCCCGTCCATATCCTGGCTGGAGTGGCACCCCTTCACCCTCACCTCCGCGCCCCAGGAGGACTTCTTCAGTGTGCACATCCGGGCAGCGGGAGACTGGACCGCAGCTCTGTGTCGGGCCTTTGGAGCTGAGGGCCAGGCCCCGAAGGAGCCCTGGAACCTGCCAAGGTTGGATCCCATTCCCTTTCTGTGTGTCAGGTGGAATATTTTTTAAATTAAGGTATTTTAGTGCGTCAACATGCTACCAAATTTAGCAATATCTGTATTGCTAAATCTAATATCTAGATGGTAAGTTCGAGTCCATTTCTTACATTTGAGAATCTATATGAAAACTACACTCATTAAGTTCTGGGGGAGTCAAGCGTATGGATTTCCAACTGCACAGAGGCTGGTGCCTCTAACCCTGCATTGATCAAGAGTCAACTGTAATTTAGAAGATTTCTGATAGAAGCAAGTATATTTCTTTTAAAAAGAGAAATGTTCAACAAAGGCAGGTGATGATTCAGGGAGAAGGAGAATTTTGCTTTCCCAGATCCAAATCATCACGTAGTGGATTATCCGCAGCCTGTGGTGAGTAAGACAGCCCTGTGAACTTTCTGCTGTTAGGCTGAGGTCTTTATATTTGTGAAGTTTGGGCTTCCTAAGAAGCATGCTTTATGGTCAGAACTGATCTGCAGGCTCCAGACACTGGAGAATAAGCTAACAATGCCAGATCGAGGCTCATAAAATGACACCATGATCTGACAGTCCAGTCCTTCCTCCAGGACCTCAAGAGGTCTAATGCAAGCAAATGATTTCATTTTGCTACAAGGAAGGACCACAAACTGAGTGGCTTGAAATAGAAATATCATTCTCTCACAGTTCTAGAGACTACAGTCCAAAATCTAGGTGTCTGCAGGGCCATCCTCCCGCTGAAACCTGGAGAGGAGAATCCTTCCTTGTGTCGTGTCTTCCTAGCCTCTGGTGGGTTGACCAGCGCTCCTTGTTTCCTTGGCTGCCCGCTGCAACATTCCAGTCTCTGCCTCTGTTGTCACACAGTGTTCTTCCCTCCTGTGACTGCATCTACATGTTCCTATAACCTCTACTTATACACACACTAGTCATTGGAATAAGGGCCCACCGACTGTCTGGCCTCGTCTTCACCTGATTAATTGCAGCTACAGCAACCCTGTTTCCAAATAAGGTCACATATCACCTGGGGTAGATGATGCAATCCAGAGCATGACAGACTTCCCATGTAAATTACCACCCTTTGGCTCCTTCTAGAAAACAACGGCTTAATGTTGATTCCCACTCTTACTGCAGGATTACCAGATAAGCACACAAAGCCTGTGTGTAGGGCCCCTGATAAACAGGGACACACACACACACACACACACACTCACACACACACACACAATGTTGAGAAAAACATTTTTTAAAAAATTGATGTATCAAGAGATTCTCTCTCCTGCCATCCTCGGAGGGTGGTGAGCACTGTAAAGACAGCCCCAGAATGGAACTTCCTGGGGGCGGGATGTTGTCTGTTCTCTTCTGAATGGCCAGCACCTAGAACAGTTTCTGGCATATGGTGGGTGCAGAGCAAATATCTGATAAATGAATAAATGAGCTCCTGGACCCAAAATGGGTGCTTTAGCTCATTTAATTTAACAAGTATTTACAGGTGGCACAGCAGGCACTGGAATGAATTTGAAGCACAGAATCTAATCAGTGTATCGTCCTCTTCCCCCCTTCCCGTGGGACACTGAGCTGTACCTGCACAGCACGGGACTTGGCTTGGTTTAACGAGTAGGAAGAGCCGTAAGCTTTCCTTCCTAACATTAGCACTAAAGAGTGGTGCGATGCCACACCAGACCAGAGCTCCGAGTCAGATGCTAACACCTGACTCTTCCATGAAGACCTTTTGTTTTATCATGGAAAAGAAGCCATGTAATAGGATTCTAAGATTCAGAATGCAAAATAAATGCTTCATAGGGATAAAAGCAGGCACACACACACACACACACACCCCACTGGTCCTTCATCCTATTTGCTAGCCTGGCCTCTGCTCCGGGCATACAGATATTCAGTCTATTAACCAACCTTTCCCTTCACAGACGAGCTAGCATTTCAGCCAATCCCCCAACAATGGCTCCGAAGGTGTTTCTCAGAGGTCCGTATGCTTTCTATCTGGGGAGGGCCTGACAGGACCCCCCCTCCCCCCCCGACACACACATACCCCCAAGGCCCCAGGCTCCTGGGCTCCACCTCCTGCTCCCTGCGGGTATCAGCCCTTCTTGTTTCCCTCACACAACAAGCACACTCTCCCCACCTGGCCGCTGCCTCTCCTCCCACCTGGGATGCTCTTGCTCAGGTTTGTGCTCCCTACTACCCTCAAGCCTCTGCTCAAATGGCTCCTACTGAGCCCTTTCTTTCTTTCCCTCCTTGAGCCCAGCTGATGCTTGGTGTCACTTTGCTTGTGACCACCACCGGACACAATAAACATCTGCTTGTTTTGGGGGGGGTTTTTTGTGTGTTTTTGTTTGTTTGTGGTTTTTATTAATCCTCCCCCAAGGATATTTTTCCATTGATTTTTAGAGAGAGTGGAAGAGAGAGGAAAGACAGAGAGAAATATCCATGTGAGAGAAACACATTGGCTGGTTGCCTCCTGCACAAGTCCTGACCAGGGTCCAGTCCGGGGAGGAGCCTGTAACCGAGGTACGTGACCTTGACCAGAATAGAACCCGGGATTCTTTTGTCTGCAGGCCGACACTCTATCCACTGAGCAAAACCAGCTAGGATGACATCTGCTTGTTTACATCTCCCTCCCCACACTAGAATGGACGTTCCATGAGTAAAGGCACCATATCTGTTTGGCTCACTTTGGTGCCCCCAGAGCTAGAAAAGGCCCTCACTCTTAGTTGCATCAATAAATATGTAGGGAATAAATAAAAACGTGTCGTCATAAACAGTGCAGCTCCCTTTTATTTGTTCAATTCATTTGAACAAACATGTATGTGCCAGCACAAGTACTAGCAGTAAAACCAAAAAACCTAGAATTTGTTTATATCTTAACCCAGGAAGAACCAGCATTTTATTAGAGCTCCTTAAATGACTTTATCCCTCAAAGGTGTTTTAAATGAAATTAAACACGGGGAGAGAACTGTAGGTTTTCACTGCTTTTGGATCCAGAAAGGATTTAAATCCAGCCCCAGGGAAACTGGCCAAGGAACCCAGAGCAGAAGCAAACTGAGGCAAAGAGCAGGGTCAAGAGCCTTTCTCTGAGCCCAGGAGAAAGGGGGAGCATGTGAGCTCCTTTAGAAGACTTTCTCAGAGTTGATTCTGGAGTTTTCTGCAGTGTGACCTGCCTCTCGGAGCCAGGGCTCCAGCCTCAGACAGCCTGGGTTCAAAGTCCCAACTGTATGTGTGGCCCTGAACCGCCGCGCCTCAGTCTCCCCGTCTTAAAATGAAGATGAAATAGCAGCACCTGAGGCTTTGTTTAGGATTAAATGTGACAGTCCCATAAAGGCCTTAGCATGATGCATAAAAAAAAAAAAGTTAGCTCCGAGTGGAAGGTGCGTGAGTGTGGGTGGGTGGGAGGTAATCAACCAAAGACCTTGAATGCATATATGCATAACCCATGGACACAGACAATAGGGTGGTAAAGGCCTGGGACAGGGAATGGGGGGTTGGCTGGAGAGGGTTAATGGGGAAATAAAGGGACATATGTAATACTTTCAACAATAAAGATTTTGTTTAAAGTTAGCTATTATTATTAGCAAAATAAGGAAGGGCACTTACCACAGAGATGACAGCCAAGGGGTGATTAGATAAGGAGAAGCATACTGATGAATAAACGTCTCGAGTTCAGAGAGACAAGACTAGCCCAGCCAGCATGGCTCAGCGATTGAGCATCCACCTATGAACCAGGAGGTCAAGGTTCAATTCTGGGTCAGGGCACATGCCCAGATTGCAGGCTCAATCCCCAGTGTGGGCGTGCGGGAGGCAGCCAATCAATGATTCTCTCTCATCATTGATGTTAATATCTCTCTTTCCCTCTCCCTGCCTCTCTGAAATCAATAAAAAGATACAGTTTTAAAAATAAATTGGGGGGGAAAAAAAAGAGGCGAGACTAGAGGTTGATGAGGTGAGTGGGGGGAGCTGCTAGCCATAAGCAACGGGGAACAGCCTATGTGGGTGCTGGAAGGGCAAACTGCCTTAGAGGCTGCGTTGTTAGAAATTCTCTGAATCCCAACCAAAGAGGAAGCAGCTGAGCGAACTTGATAAACAGGAATTTGGGCAAAGGAAGCCATCTCCAGATCGTGAGAGGTCTTGAGAAATGAGGACATTTTGGTCCAAAAAGAATAAAGTGTCATGATAGCTACCGTCAAGTATGTAAAGGCCTGAGGTGCAGGAAAGAGAAAAGACCTAATATGTGTGTGTGTCTCAAGAAGACAGGAGGAGCGCGTTGTCAGAAGATGCTTGCGTGAGACGTGGAAAAACACTCTCTCCTTAGAGCTGCCCCTGAATGGAGCCAGGTGCCCTGCAATTTACTCTGAGAAAATGTCAGCTGTCAGGGAGGTGGCAGGAGGGATGCCTATATTAGGGAAGAGGGGCTGACTATTTCTTTTCCTGTCTCTTCTGACTTAGGTTCTCAATTCTAATTATGCAGAAATTTGTATATTATCTATTTTTATGGATTATATGACACAATTTTTCTTTGGATTTAATTGTTATCTTTTCAAATCAGTGTCATATAAATCCCCACTATGACTAATTATAAAAGCAATTACCAATAGGACATGTTAATCCACGGACAGTTTCACCTTTTCTCTCTCAATTCCCCTTCTCTAATTATTTATGAAATAATCTGCAGTGGGCTGAGATACCAACCCTTTCCGGTTAGCGACCTTTTATTTTTATTTTTCCATTTCCATATATCCATATGTAATAAAGCCTTGTTAATTAAGATTAACTTGGGGAGACTTCATTTGAATTATTAGGAGGTCTGGCAGGTGGAATATTTTTAAATAAACTCAATTGAACTTTCACGGCACATCCTAAGCCCAGTGGGCCAAACTGGGGTGCCTTCAACAGACACCCCTTAGGGAGTGGTTATGAATAGCTTAGAACCCTTTTAATTAGCATATCTTTGTTCATATGTAAATGTGTGCTTTTGGAATAGTTGACTTTTTTTTTAATACATTCTGCTGACTGAAATCTTTTAAACATTCCCTTTACAATTTATTCAACAAACTGCTAGTGAACAACTGCATGCAGGTGTGAGGCACTGGGGTGCAGCAGCAAGCAAAGGCCGACCCAAAACAATCATGCACGCACCCCCCCAAAACAGGTGTAAAATTGCAACTGTGACGAGGGCTGCAGAGGAGGGTACGTGTGCTGTGAATTATATAAAGAGGGCTTCAACTAGCCTAAGGGGTCCATGAGCCTTCCCCAGGGTAGTGATGATTGTGATGCAACTTAATGAAAGGGCAGCTATTAACCCAGGAAGGGGAGAACTTGGGGCAGAGTATTGCAAGTGATGACTTGGGTTATCAAGTGCAAAGGGCCTGTGGCACAGTGGAGTACTGTTTGTTTTAGGAAATGACAGAACAGCCAGAGTGGAGAACTGGTTGTGAGAACTGGAGTGGAAGCCAGGGACCAGTCCAGCCAGGACCATGTTAAAGACAATTATATTTATGCAGTGCATATGCTTTCTCCTTATCAAGACCAGTTTGCTAAGCAAGGACACACCCGTGCCACCCTGGCCTAATCGTTACAGAGGTTGAGTGTGCACCGTCTAAAACAACCTGTGTTAGAAATTGCATGTAACTGACAAATGACCTCAAAATGTCTTGTTGATTTCAAACAAATGGCTTCCATTAGGCTGAAATTATATAAATAGGTGGTACGAAGGTGTGAGACCGAATAAATAAAAACGGGGGAGAGAAATATATTAACGAAAGAACAGATAACCTTGGAAACCACCTGGAGGCCCTGCTTTGTTGCTCTGGTGGCAGCGAGGAGAATAAAAGGAAAGAAAGGCCCTGCCACTCGGCTTCATGATGCGTGGAGCCCAAACAAGCGTCTAAAACCTGGAAGAAGAGCGCCCCCTGGAAGAGGCCTGAGCTCCAACGGGGGAGTCCGGGCATTGCCCCTCCCTGAAGGGCACCTGGGCCGACTGTCTGGTCCCCCTACCCCCCACCCCCTCCCATGTGGCAGCCCCTATGCTCGCGCTGAGTCCCAGCTCCAGCAGGGCCTGCAGCACAGAGCCAGCTCCCCGCTCACACTGGCAAGCACGGCCCCTGGGGGCACAGGGCCAGCTCCCCGCTCACACTGGCAGGCACGGCCCCCGGGGGCACAGGGCCAGCTCCCCGCTCACACTGGCAGGCACGGCCCCCGGGGGCACAGGGCCAGCTCCCCGCTCACACTGGCAGGCACGGCCCCCGGGGGCACAGGGCCAGCTCCCCGCTCACACTGGCAGGCACGGCCCCCGGGGGCACAGGGCCAGCTCCCCGCTCACACTGGCAGGCACGGCCCCCGGGGGCACAGGGCCAGCTCCCCGCTCACACTGGCAGGCACGGCCCCCGGGGGCACAGGGCCAGCTCCCCGCTCACACTGGCAGGCACGGCCCCTGGGAGCACAGGGCCAGCTCCCCGCTCACACTGGCAGGCACAGCCCCTGGGAGCGCTGGGCGGGGAGGCCGGGCCCCTGAGCGCCGGGCTCTGACCACGCGGGCGCTCTGCTTGCAGGCTGGCCGTGGACGGGCCCTTCGGGGCCGCGCTGACCGACGTGTTCCGCTACCCGGTGAGCGTGTGCGTGGCGGCGGGGATCGGGGTCACCCCCTTCGCCGCTGTCCTGAAGTCTCTGTGGTACAGATGCTGTGAGCCGCAACCGCCGCTGCCGCTGAGCAAGGTAGGGAAGCAAGCACGTGCCCACCTTCCGTGGAGTCCAAGGCTCCACGGCCCGGTATCTATCATCTGCCGACTCTCGGGGAGGATTTTAATGAACTCGGAGGGATAAACTCGAGGATCCTTCGCTGTACTTACGTTCTTAAAAACCTCCATTTAGTATTGCATTGATGAGAAGGGTTTGTCTAATCTTGTTAAAGATGACAAGACATAAATTTTATTGCTTCATTGCCATTGCCGGCCATGTAATTGCTCATGTCAGTAAAATGCGGCCCGGCTGCAGATGGCTGTGTGACTGGGGCGCAGGGAGCGGCATTAACAGGCTGCCTTCTCTGGTCTCCTCAGCTTGATACTCCGGTTGCAAGGGTACAATTCAGTATCTTCCTCTCATGGACTCCAGGTCTTAATAAGAAGCAAAAATGCCATCATGGGGTGCATTGGCTTGCTTACTTGGAGTTGTCATCCATCCCCAAACCTCCCTTTGGCCGTTTCTTGTGTGTCCTCTGACTAGATCCTCATGGTTGCCGTCCTCTCTCTGTGCTATGGGGAGACTCTGTCCCCTGCGTTAACCCTCCCAGGACCGGCCGCAGACCCGAGAGCCCCGAAGAAAGGGAGCCTTGCTCAGACAGTGGTGTCAGCTAGGAGGAGCCAGGAGGTCAGGCGAGCCTGGTTCTGGTCCTGGTCCTGATTCTGCTACCTCTTGCCTGGTTGACACTTGGGCTGCAGTGTCCTCATCTATCAAAGCCAGATGCTTGGTGAGATCAGCATGTCTCAGTGAGTGTCCTATGGAGCATTAGTCATATGCTGTGGTCCACAGAAGAACTTAAGAAATGCTAGTACAGATGGCACCCTAGCAGTCACAGCCTCCGCTAGCCTATTGGACACGCTCTGTAGAGAACCTCATTCAGTTTGCTTCCCCACCCTCCTCAAGCGTATTCAGCCATCGGAGCTTTCTGCACCTGACATTTATTAGGGACTATCACTCATTCCTAAGGCAACGCCAGGCCAGGACAGCGCTACAGCTGGGGCTTCCAATTAAGAAGTAAGAGCAAAATTAGCTATCATTTTAGGAACTTCCACACATTTTCCCATTTGATCATTATAATCTTCCCAACAACCTTAATAAAGTAGATAATAAAAGACCTGTTTCCCAGATAAGGAACCTGAAGCATAGCAAGACAAAGGGACTTTCCTGAAAATACATGGATACGAAGGGGCAGGTTCAGGATGCAAACTCAGGTCCATCCGGCTCTTTCCATGACATAACCAGCACATGGTAGACAAACCTCCTGCCATGGCAGTGCGGGCAGACCGTGGGGATTCCTGGTCAGAGACTCCAGCTCAGCCTGGTTCCATTCTCACCATAAGCATCACCTTGAGTGAGTCAGTGCATCTCTTTAAGCTGGATTTCCTGATCCATTTATGGAGAAATAAGAATCCGTGCCCAACAGGACCGTAAGCTCAGAGAGCTGGTAAATATGAGAATGGGATTTTGAATCCAGGTCCTTCTTGTGCTAAAGCCCATCTTCTTTCCTCTACACAATCTATAATAATAAAAACATAATATGCTAATTAGACCGGACGTCCTTCTGGACAACCTACCGGACGAAGCCAAGGCAGCGGGGGCCGAGGCAGAGGTGGCAGAGGCTCCTTGCATGAATTTCGTGCGTCGGGCCTCTAGCAAATTTAATAAAGTGTCTTAGTCTGTTTGGGCTGCTAGCACAAAACACCATCACTGCGTGACTGTAACCAGCAGGCCCTTAGTTCTCTAGTTCTAGACGCTGGGAAATCCAGGATCAATGTGCTGGCTCACCTGGTGTCTGACAAGAGCCTGCAGGCTTCTTGGTCTATAGACTGCCGTCTCCTAGCTAGAATTGTCCTCATCCATGGCAGAAGGGCACGGGTAGCTCTTCGGGGTCTTTTCAGCAGCAGTCACCTTTATTGGTTTGCAGTTTGTAACTCAATGAGGAGGAAAAAAGATACAGATGTCTGGATTTATTATAAGGACACTAATCCCATTCACGAGGGCTCCACCTATATGACCTAATTATCTCCTAAAGACACCCTCTACTCCAAACACCATCATGTTTAGGATTGGTTCCAACATATAAATTCTGAATGGACACAAACATTCAGTCTATGGTACAAAGCAAGCAAAACAGCTACTGTTTTAAAATATATATTTATTGATTTCAGAGAGGAAAGGAGAGGGAAAGCGAGATAGAAACATCAATGATGAGAGAGAATCACTGATCTGCTGCCTCTTGCACGGCCCTTGGCCAGAATCGAACCTGGGACTGACCCTTCAGTTGGCAGGCCAACACTCTATCCACTGAGCCAAACCAGCCAGGCATAGCTATTGTTTTCTATATTTGGGTTCCACAGCAATGCTTTGTTAGGGTTGATGATCATTTTCAGTCCTCCTAATCTTTTTCTTTCCTCTTGCTGTCTATCAGGTGAAACACCCTTAGAGACGTGTCTCCTTGCTGCATGGTTTTCATTCCACTAAAACTTACATTTCATGTGACCTGATGATGATGGATTGTCTCACTTTCATTCACTTATTCACTCAATGAATATTTATTTATTTACCACCTAGTATATGCCAGGCCCTCTCATACTGATATGAAAAGCCCAGAATTCTCCTCACACCAGACTTAAAATACCTCACCCTTCTCTTAACATCTACCTCTTTACCTCCTGCATGTTCAGGCAATATCTTATTTCCCATAGCTTCTTTAGTTATTACACACACACACACACACACACACACACACACACACACACTACAAATTTTGAATAAATGAGTGAATAAATGTCCATGTGCCCAAAAGAATAAACAAATGGCTTTTGTGCAATTCTCTATAAGAGTCTAGGTTACTAAGGTTAATTCATTTTTTTTATTTAACCAGAAAGACTGTTTGTTCAGTAATTTTATAATAAAAATAATGCATCCAATTATTTTACTACAAATAGAGTGGAATAAATCTTATAAAAACCCACAAAATCTTAAAGTCCATATAGGAACCCTTAAAATCTTAATACTGCCTCCTCTCTCAGCATTGCATTGTTATTCCTGGGTATTGTATGGGGTGTCTCAAGGCTGTTTTAATGGGAGGGTTAGGCAGTTAACACACAACTATAAAACAGGGACATTGGTCGTTATTCCAAACACAGCAATTGAAAATAAAAAGACAATCTTTTATATAACATAAAAACTGGGGGTAATATTGGGTCAAAACTCAACCGAAACTAAAGGTAGAAACAATGGTGTATGGGAGCTAAACGCATAGAATCACAAACAACTTGAGGGTCTTAGCCTCCTAGCTTTGCACATGACAACAAAAGTCAGCATCTGTCCTTGGAGTGGAAGTGATTTGTCCAAAGTCACCCTGCTGACTAGCCACTGAGTCAGAGTGGGAGCACGTGTTTCTGATTCCTACGTCATGAAAGTGAGATTCCATGCTATTGACAGTTTAGGCAGAAAATTACACTGATCCACTTCCTTCGAATCTTCATGCATGAGAAACAGTTTAAGAAGTTTCTCTGTTTGTTTGTTTTTTCGTTTATCTTTATTGTTGGAAGTATTACAGATGTCAGATGCCCCCTTTTTTTCTCCATTGACCCCCTCCACCCAGCACCCAGGTCCTGCCTTCTCCCTAGGCCTTCCCCACTCTATTGTCTATTATGAGAAGTTTCTCTGTTTTAAAGCATGTTCATGTTTGTATGAGTGCGGCTATAAACATTAGGCTTATGTGACTAATGTTTGTCAGAGCCACCCACATGCTTTGAGATATAAATACTACTTCTTCCAACTAACCTGTCAGCATCTATAGAATTTTTTAAAGTGCAGCAGAGCAGAGCAGTATATGGTTATCTAACAGCATCTTAACAATTATAGATCTAGTTTCCAGATTGTTCTCTTCTGTAACAGGAAAGAGGAAAAATAGCATCTGGGTTCAGGGCTGGAATTTTAAGCCTGAATGGTGAACTAGAGTGGATTGTTCCTCCCTTGGTAAAGCACCAGTTGGCACAAAGGCATACATGTTTTTGTAAAAAGCCTCATGTTGCAACTCTAAAATTTTAAACAAATTGCACCAAACTTTTCTCTGTTGTTCCCACTGCAAACCATTTTTCTTTCACCCTTTTCCTCTTCCACGTTATTCTAGTACACGTCTAAGTAAGATGCAGAATAGCCAACAGCACACCTGCTGCTTCTTTCCAATCATGTGTAGCACTTCCTATTGGAAGTTAAAAATTTCTTCCTAACAGTCTCTTATTTTTTTAAAATATATTTTATTGATTTTTTACAGAGAAGAAGGAAGAGGGATAGAGAGTTAGAAACATCGATCAGCTGCCTCCTACACCACCCCCACCCCCACCACTGGGAATGTGCCTGCAACTAAGGTACATGCCCTTGACCGGAATCGAACCTGGGACCTTTGAGTCTGCAGGCTGAAGCTCTATCCACTGAGCCAAACCGGTTAGGGCTAGTCTCTTATTTTTTTAAAGATAGTCAGGGGAGGTGGAGAGAAAGGGGGAGAGGTGGTTCGGAGGAGACTTCCCAAGAAAGCAGAACAATAAGTATAATAATGATGGCTTGCGGTGAAGAAAATGCAGGAACCGTGCATTTTATGAAAGGAATGCTTTGAACCCAGGAGTAAAAGCCAACCTTCACTTAGCAGAAGGCAGACGAGCACATAGGCTCCTTTGAGATGAGGGAAGGGGGATGATTGGTTGAGGAGTCTCTGATGCAACATGGTGGAAGCTGAGTGCTGAGGCGTATACATGCCCCATCGCCATGGATGCCCTCCGGCTCCTGCCTAACGGATAAGATTAATTCTGCATCACACTCAATTTGTGAAAAGAGCTTGAAAAAAATTAGGACAGTTTGCTTGTGCAAACTGTCAAAATGATGAATGAAACAGGTGTGTGCACGTGGGGAGGGCGTGGGAAGATTGCTGACATAAATATATTGGCTTCCACATTGTAGTTTGCCCCGATGTCACAGCCGTGTAGGCAGAACTGAGAGGAACCAGATGAGTGGGTTCATTTTCTTAACTGCATACGTAATCCTCACTCTATAATAGAATAGGTTATAGGAAAACCGAGGTAATCTAATTTCTTCATAAATGGTCTTCCTTCATCAGCTCTAGAATATACAACTGTGCTAATGGGTATTTATAGTGTGTCCCATGCAAAATGGCCTTTGGGTTCTTAACCTAATATAATAAACAGATAATTCAAATAAAAAGACAGCCTGGGCCGGTGGGAACAAGATGAAGAGGCCAAGAATGGCAAAAATCCATACTCTACTTAAATATATTAATGGAACAAAGGCAGGCCTGCTCTCTTTTCTAATGAATGAAAAATGCATTTAATTGAATCCGTTTAGTTTGAGAAATCATTTACTTTCACTTTCCCGCGCGGAGCTGTGGCTACTCCTGGAATTGATCATGTCTCCTGGACACGTGGAGGGTGGTAATATCTGAACGGGGAGCACGAGGCCCTGGTTGCCCCTCCAGAGACACGCATTCTTGTCTTTCACCAGATGGGACCCAGACACTTCAGTCATCCATCAGACCTCACCGTTGCCTTATGGGGAGGTGACCAGTATTAATATTTCTAATATCTTGGTTTATTAACCATACAAGACTACAGTGGCCTTGTAAAAGATTCAAATAAAATACTCAAATAGTCAAGAATCTTCCTTCATTAGTCTTCCTCCCCAGACTAACCAGCACCAACACCTTGCTCTCCAGGGGGTGCACCATTAAGTGCATCTTATTCCGTTCCTTTTCCATTCACCTGCATGAACATACTCATCGATGCTCATATGCAGGGTGTGATTTTATTTTTGCAGGGTAGGGAGTGAGAGAGAGTGAGAGGTGTGTTTTTTGTTTTATTTTTGTTTTCATTCTAACATGGCTTGGAGCACATTCAGTGTCATTACCTGCTGATTGACTTTATTTTATTTAACGCCTTCACTGTATTCTGCAGTAAGGGTATCTCACAATTTTGTCACCATTCTATTATTGATGGCATTTTGGTTGTCTAACAGCTATTATTAACTCTAAGTGGAACAGAACAAGGCACAAACAAGGTCAGTCCTTGGTCACGGGGCAAACCAGCAGGATAGTCATGAAATAGTTCACATTAAGGATAATGGCTTAAAAAAAAAGTCTTAAGGACTAAACAAGATTGATACACTGTGTTCTCAGTCTTATCATTGTCAACTAGAAAAACCATTTGTAAATATATTTCTTTAAAACTGGACGCAGAAACCACATTAAGGAAGCTTCTCAACAAGACGAAATAGTTACTTCAAACTTGGCTATTGTGCTCATCCAGGATGACCTTGGCAACAACAACAACAAGGAAATTAAGACCAGGACAATCATCGCTCCCATTTGTTAAGTACTGTATTGTGCTTTCTACGTATCAGTCACGGTCTTCATCTTTTCAGAGAAGCTTCCTCAATGGTCATGATTCCCTCAATGAAAAGTCTCCACCACCCTGTTGGCTTGACGCTTCTGTCAGTTCTGTCATTTCAGACAGTGTGACTTGGTTAGCTCAGGCTGCTGTACCCAAAATGCCATAGACTGGCTGACATGAACAACAAACATGTGTCTCTCACAGTGTTGGAAGTTGGAAGTCCAAGATCATGGCAGCAGTATGACCGGGCTCTAGTGAGAAATCTCTTTCTTGCTTGCAGATGGCCACCTTCCCATGTGCCCTCACATGTCCTTCTTAGAAGGACACTGATCCCATTATTGGGGGCTCCACCCTCATGACCTCATCTACATGTAACCACTTCTCAAAGGCTCACCTCCAGATACCATCCCATTGGGTTTCGACATGCGAATTTGAGGGGGACACCAACATTCAGTCCCTCACAAGGGGGAGCAAAGAGTGCTGCCCAGGAGAAGGCAAAGCCACATTGCAACTCCATGGTGGGTGGAGGCATTGACCAAGGTCAAGGGCAACTCTGGCACCTATGCAACTCCTCCGTGTGGTTTCCGCACACACGGAGGACGGGAATGATTCCTGTTTGGAAGGAAAGCTAAGATGGCAAGATGGGCCATTTTTCAAGTAAGGATGATTGGGACTGGGTTTGAAATTGACAGGTTTAAAACAATGTTTTGGTTTGTTATTCCTATATGAATGTCTTTTAAGCACGTTCCTTAAAGAGTGGAATAACAGAAAATGAGTGAGTGAAGTTTGTTCCATACCAGCTGTCAACATTAATGCTCTTAGATAAAGCAACTTTCAGAGGGCAGGAGGAGGGGGGGGTGCGTAGGTGAGAACGGCATTGAATTCAGTAGTTTTCCTATTTCCATGGGGAGCAAAGCAAGATAAAGGGAGAGTTAAGGTTTGCAACGAATAATGTAGACTGGGCACTGCACCAAGTGGAAAGAAAGAAGAATACTCTCAAAGCCGTATTCATCACCCACAGTATAGAGCCAGCCTCCTGCCTCCATCCTCTCATCCTTGCCCCCACCCCACCCTACACCCACTGCTCCGTCTATTCTCAACACAGCAGCCAGGGTGACCCTGCCCTCCCGGACCTTCCTCAGATCAGGCACCTGCCATGCTCTCCCATCTCACTCCAGCCATCCCGTCCTCCTGGCTCTGCCCTGACAGGTCCCACCCAGGGTCCCTTCACGCCTTGTTCCCTCCATCGGTGAGTCCCTCCCCCAACTATTCCACTCCCTTGCCTCTTCTACATCTTTCCTCAAGTGTCCCCTTCCCTTGGCCATTTGACTTCATATCGCAGCCCTTTCCAGCCTGTTTATGTTTCTCCATTGCGTTTACCACTGGCTGACATATTCTATAGTTTATGTCTTAATGCATGGTCTTACTTCTCCCTCTAAAAATGCAAACTCCCTAAGGACAGCAAATTTCTGTCTCTTTGGTTTGCTCTTATAGTTCCAGAGCCAAGACAGTATTGCCATGGAGTAAGCATTTAATACACGTTTGCCAAGTCAATCAGTGAGTGGATGAACGCAATCACTGTCCTTGTGGGGGTTCTTGGGGCATCCGCCTAAAGGAACCATTGGCTCAGTTTCAAGCTGAGAAGAGACAGGCACTCCTTTTGGGGGTTAGCAAGCTTAGAGATTACCATTGTCCTGGAATTAATATTCAAAAGGCCCTTCCAAGTGGCAGCTGTCCAACAAATATATAAGCCCTAATTCTTAAGAGGAGAGGTCTTATCATCACTAGCTTCTGCTCTTCCTGACTGTTAATATTTAAACTCCCTCCCAAACCTGGAGAAAAAGGCAAGATGGTTGGTTAGCCTTGAAATATATTCTGTGATTTTTTTTTCCTCGCGAATTTTACCTGTTAATTAACTCTCATCTATAACTTCGATTATAGGATGGTGAGCTTGCAGGCTGGTTGGTGAGGGGGAAGGGAGAACTCTCACAATTGGAGGAGATATTTCCTGGTGGAGCTCAAGACCAGCCCCCTGGTAGACTGTTAAGCAGTAGAGATGTGTCTGGTTGGGGAGGGGTTGCAGGAAACAGTGGTGGGCAACAGGAGGTAGGAGTGTGAGAAAAATCAGGAGAATTAATAGATCTATCTCCTGTGGTTTCTCCTAGAGACAATTATCTAAAGCTCAAAGCACAAAAACGAAGCCTGTATTTTTAACAAACCCAAACTACTTCTTGTCACATGCCATTTGCTAATCACAGAGAGGTGTTATTTTTTTTTTAATGTTCCTAGGTATAATTTGATTACAGCAGTTGGCACACGACCATAGCCACCACCCACCCACCAGCCTCCTTGGACAATGGCATGTCTGGCTGAGGGGAAACTCTTGGCCTACAATTTCCATAATCTGCGCCCTCCGGAGGCCGAGCTGGTGGAGTGGATTAGGGCACAAGCCTTTGGGGTCTCTGGAGAAGAGAGTTCAAATCCCCAGCTTAGGTCATAAGTACAGATGAAGGGCTGGGCTGACAGTTTATCCGCCTTTGGGAGCAGTGAAAGGCACAGCTAGTTATGATTATTAACCTCGTTCAAAAGCAGCACAGCCAGGAATGTGGTGAATTGATTTTCATCCAGCGAAACTGGCAACAGCCAACAGGCTCCTGACTCTCAATTCACTCTGGGCTTTTTGAAACGCTCTGTGAATTTTTTCAAAAGAAATCACAGTGTGACTGTTCACTGGCAGAGGGAAGCATGTTATTTTGCAGAAGTGCCCATTTGGGCTCAAATAATTTAATGGAGATAAAGTAGTCTGCGATTATCAGCACATTGTGAAAAGAGGGACAAATCCGTTCTCGCCTCTTCTCTCGGCAGGTGTATTTCTATTGGATTTGCCGGGATTCCAGAGCTTTTGAGTGGTTTGCTGATCTCTTACTCTCGCTGGAAACACGCATGAGCGAGCAAGGGAAAACTCACCTTCTGAGTTATCACATATTTCTTACAGGCTGGGATGAAAACCAGGTATTGATAAGACTGAGAATAAGCAATATTATCTGTCATAGAGCAAAGAGAAGAGGAACAATTTCAATAATGAGCTATATAGATTTCTGGTAGCAGAAAACTTTAAGAATTATGTTTTTGTGTTTAAAAAGTAAAGGAGAATAAAATAAAACCAAACTAGAAAGAGCTATTCAAATCGTAGCAATGAAACAACCTACAGTTAATATTCTGAGGAATGGAAAAGAAGATAGGAAAAGAGAGTGGTCAGTGGAAGACAACCCCAACTTTGAAAATCCAAGAAAAATTATGTCACTGAAAGTGGCATTTGTCATTTTAGTGACATCAAGTGAATATTATTGGCTGTATTGTCGAGTTGAGCTCCTAATTGGTTCTGGTTCTATGCTTTTGAAGTTAAGCAGAAAAAAAATTCCCTGGTGTTTACATTCAACATTTTATATTGTAAAGTATGTGAGCTTCTGCAGAAAATAATCATTACGAATACACGACTTATCTAGAGGTGTTTGTTTCTTAAGGTGTACTTAGCAATTGTGTGCATGCATGTGAAATCACCAAAGATCAAGATCATCTTCTGCCGTGACAGGTGTTCTGCAGTGTATTGTGCCAGAAATAGTAAGGTTGAATTTACCAAAAAGAATGTCTAGCCAAATATTGCACTACAGGAGTATAGCAGTGTTACAGATATTGAATCATAATTATTAAATTTTAAATCATTTTTTAACTCCTCAAGCATGGCAGATACAGTGATGTGATGACTAGGTTATGAAGTGAATGTTCTCATGGGCACTTCTGTAGCAGCTTCTATGGATACTTAGCTTCGGAAAGTATATGTGAGCCCAGGCGGCCTGTGTTAATCACTCAGTTCATGAGTGAATGCACTCTTGTCAGCTAGTGAGCTCTCTCTCTCTCTCCCTCCCCCGCTCCCTCCCTCCATTTGGTGAAGTATAGACATAGCCTTTGTCTTTTGCTCCCTAGTACCCCGCTTTGCTCTTCTGCTTCTAACGTGAATTGCTCTAAGTGTCCACCTAGGAGGCCCCAGCCATGCGGGAGACAGGGCTCTGTTTGATCGTGTGACAATGCAACTTTGCCCCATCCCACTCTGCCCCTTCCAAAAGTGTGCCATAACATATACTTTTTTTCTGAATACAAGTAAATTAAAATAATGTTCTTAAATTTTTGCCATGACATGTTGGAAATATTTGAGATGCTCAAATTCCAGGAATAAAATAATTGATGCAATCTGTTGGTAAGAACCCAAGAGGCTGTTTTAGAAATAGCCAATTGTTAAACTGAATTCAACAACCTCAAAGTGGCAGAATGACAAGCACAGAAGGGACAGATGGAAAAGGTGTTACGAAGGGCAGATAACAGGGTTTGGAGATTAATTGAGCATTGGGTGGAGAAATATGGAACAAATACAGTTCCAAAAGCTCAAACATCAGTGATTGGCAGCTCGATGGTACCACTACAAGTAGGAAAAGGCTCTTTTTTTTCTATTAAATAATGCCCAAACTTAAAGTACTAGTCAGTTCTTTAAGTCCCTTCCTGACCTGATGGCAACCCACCTGTTCTCTTCCACGCTCATCATTTTCCTCTGGTGCTGGGGCCACCAAACCATGTGTGCTCTCCTGTCATGCTGTCAACTTCTTGTCTTCCCGTATTTGTCCCCTTCCCCTGACATGTCCCCTCTCCCTGACATGCCCTCCCTGCTGCCCACTGCGCAGAATCATTCTTCAAAGCCCAGTCCCCCGTAAAGCCTTCCCCAGTTCTCTTGGTCAAAATCACTCAGGGCTTCACCGAGCAATTTGTTGGCTTCACCAGAGCACTTGTTTCCGTCTCTAGGACAGAGGACTGTGGTCTGACTCCTAGTTATGCACGTGAGCTGCTCCCCTTGAATGACCAGTTCCTCCTAAAACAGAGGCCTTCCCTCTTTGTTCTTTGTACCTCGCACTCGGCACACACTGCCCGCTCATGGGATCACTCGCCTATTGAAGTCGTAAATCATTTGGGAAGATTCATTTTTAGCTGTGTTGATCATTTTCAAGGAACAAAGAATTCTTCACTCACATATGTTAGGGGAGCTCGAGATGCAGGACTCTACTCGGGCAGGAAGAGGAGGGCTCGGGAAGAAAGTCTGGATTCATCTTTGTAGATGATGCTCATCGGGGCCTTGGCAATGGAAGCTCTTGGGGGTGTAATGGCCCCCAAGAGGTGCAGGGAGCTGAGACTAGAGGCAGCTGCCTTTTGAGACAGGACAATATGATAGGAAAACAAAACCTAATTTTTCTCCCTTGAATCAAAAGAAAAGCCAGAGAGAAGTAGAAGAAATGGGATCCTACAATGCAAACCGAATCAGGAGGAAGCAGTGTTTAGCCACTCAAGGAGAATCAGGCCTGAGTTGGCCTGATTTTATCAAAATTAAATGGGCTCTGCCGTCTTCTTTGCCCACAGCAGAAACCAGCTCACTATATGGCGCCCATCAATCCTCTTAAGCAAGAGGGCTGTGGGGATGTCAAACTGCCACTAACCTGGAGGCTGATACGACTCTGACTTTGGCTCCAGTTCTGATAACAGGGCTTCTCCCCATTTCCAAAGCTCAACCCTCGCCCACCACCTCAGCTCTTATTCCTGGACTCTTGTCTTGACCTTCATGCTTCCCTCTCTGTCATGATAAACCTGCCCTCCTCACCATTTTTCTCTCTCCTGGAGCCCTATTGCCAAACCCACTTCTAATAGCTACCTGAGGTCAGGACGCGCCTGATGGCAACTTCCTGCAGCCTAGATTCCACCATGGTCAGCCATTGACCCACCTGTTAGGCCACCGCCAATATGTTCTGCTCAGCCTCCCTCTTCCTACCCCTGGCTGCTTTCCAGACTGATAAGAAGCCCAGCCAGGGAAGTCAGGTGCACAGCAGGAACCTAGGGCAAGAGTTGGGCCTAGCAGGGTTGTTAGCCGAACTGGTCAGGAACAGGAAACGTTAAGATGTGAGCCACCAAAGGGAAGAAACACATGAGTTTAAGAGCTGTGGACGGGTCTAAAGGATGAGCTCGGGCAACACAAATCCCAGAAGGTAAAAAGCAAGGAAGCTACCAGAATTCAACACCAAAGAAGGCGTCACTAGGCACTGCTATGCCCAGGCTTTTCCCCATGGACCAGCCGCTACCTGAAGCCTGGGTGCAGTCATAGAATTTGAAGGCAAACAGCTGGGCACAGAGCTCCAGCGGCGCCCCTTGCTCTGTTTAGCCACCATGTCCAGTCTGCCAGACTCACACCCTCCCAGCCCTTGAACCCAGACAGTGCACTTCACACCCTCTCAGCCCAGTGGGCAGATCTGATTGTACGGTCCTTTTCCTGGAAGTTTCCTGTCACTTTCATCTGCCAGTGCCCCTCTCAGATCCCCAAGGTTTAGCGTTAAGTGAATGGAGACAGAGGTACTGATTAACTTTTCTTTTAAGTTTGACAGGAAAAAAGTAGCTCAACGTTTGCTTTCCCTTAACCAAATTTCCTCTATTATTCTAATTTTTTAGAGAAAAACCTTCCTTCCAGACTCATGTTACTGTACATCTACTGTGTGGGAGGGGCCTTGTACCAATAAATCTACAAATGAGCACAATTACTTTATCTTTTATTTAGAATCAGATTCCTATTTTTTTTTCCTAAATATCATCTGATACCACAATTTTTATTGTAGGTTATTCACATTGCTTTACACTGGGATGAAAATACTGACGTGATTACAGGACTAAAGCAGAAAACCTTCTATGGAAGACCTAACTGGAATAACGAATTCAGGCAGATAGCCTACAATCACCCCAGGTAAGACCCTCTCCCTCTGCCTGCTGGGAGCCTCCCTGGAGAAATACAAGTTGCTGCTGAAATGGACAGCTCTGGGGCACGCTGGCTCATCTGCAGCTGGCTCATCTGCAGCAGTGGGCATCTTGTTTAGAGATAAAACATTGGCCTTAGAAAAGGTTGTCATGGGATATTTCAGGAACCACCATGTCGGTTTGACTGGCATATAGCACCTGATGATTAGCGATTATGTTGATCCCTTTCACACTTCAACTCAATGACAGTATTTCTGAAACTACCTATGTCTTCTTTGGTGTACGTAGTTGATCTCTAATACCCAACGGGAGAATTCACTGACATCCAACTGTAAACTCTACCCAGCACGTCCAACAAAGCAGACAAGATGTTATAAGACCAAGCAGGGATTTCTCATGGTGGGTAAAGACCCAGGATATGGAGCCCAATGCCTGGGTGCAAATCCTGGCTCTGCCATTGCCACCGGTTCACTTGGACAGGTTACTCATTCTGCCACTGACTTAGTCCCCTTCTCTGTGAACTTCAGGCAATAATAGTGCTTACCTTATAGGCTTCTATGAGGATGAAATGCATGAATATGTACAAAGAGCCTACAATAGACTTTGAATTCAGAAAATGTTGGCTGCCCCCTACACCCGCAGCCCAGCCTCCTCTGAGCCCTGAAGGTCGCCACCCTTCATCTCACTCCCATCAGATACTTCTCCAAAGGCACAGACTGGATCATTTTATCTGCAGTTTCCTTAAAAAGAGTATGTAGGTTAGAAAAGAAAAAATTATAAGTAGAAAACTAACAAAATGTTACAAGCTCATATGTTACAGCCACAACCAGGTTTTTTGTTGTTGCTATTTTCTTCTTTTGGAAAAATATATATAGATTCATCCTATACTGAGTTTTCAATGATCATGGAACGAATGTTCCCACTTGGCTGGCTGCTGAGGAAGACACATCTTGGTTGTAAGTTCTTATAGAGTGGACCCTTCTTTGTTGTGATTGTCCCTTAGTGACATCTCATATTATATTTGTTTATTTTTGTTGCACATGAAGTTTGCAGCCCAGTGGGAAAGGCCTTTCAAGCCAAATTATTTCATTATTTCCCTTCCTTCAGAAGGTGTAAACCAGAAACAACAGTATCAAGAGACAAAGAGTAAAAGTGAGTTTGCACAAACTCTGCCCAAAACAATTATTGCGTGGTGCTGAGAAGTGAGCGTGCCTGGTTTTGCAGGGAGTGAGGACTGGAGAACAGTGTGAAGGTGGGAAACAGCATAGCTGCCTTTTCTCATTGCCCTGGTGAAGAGTGTGTGCACTCCTTTTCGGAAGCCATCATCAAAAGTTTAGTACATGAATGTCTTTACAGCCCTGTTGAATTTTTTCAGCACTCATAGTTTTCAGTGTGAAAACTCTTCACTCTTCCAGAGTAGAACAGACCACAAGGTTTGGATGTCACTGAATCAAATCTCTACAGCTCACTTCCTAGCCCAAATTTTAAAAACAGCATATTTGTAATAGCCTTAGACTTTAGAACACCCCAACTTGTTATATAGCTTCAACTATCTATGTCATTAATATTAGACACATGTTGTCAGAGAACAATAATCATTATATCCCTGAGTGCCAGCTCCATGGGAAGACGAGTCCCCAATAAAGAGCTTAGCACCACCCTTCCAAAAGACTTTTCAAATGACCTCCTTAAAATAATTTTGTTTTCTGCTGTGCAATAGAAGATTTATGTTTAATGAAGCTTTTAATGAAGAAATCTCGGAAAGAGAATGCCAATAAAATCTAATTTTTAAACAAGAAAATTTAATATGGAGAAGTATTTCAATATCCTGGCCTTTGTCCAGATATAAATGAAATACACAATCCAATTATGGTTCTACACAAAGGACAAAGTAACATTAATTTTCTTCAAGATGGTTATTAAAGAGATAAACAGCATGTTTTCCCCTGATTATGTCAAGGATATGTTTGTTCCCAAGACTACTTGGCTAGTCTTACAAGACAGGTCTGTCTTGTCATTAGCTCATATCTTTTGGCAAAGATGGGTCAGAAAGAATTGGTGGGTTTGCTAGTGGACTCAAAAAAGGTTCTTTGTTCTTGAGGGCCTTTGAAGTGGGCTCCCAACCATTTCTATTCATCAGCATGAAGCTGGGGATTCTTAGGACTTACTGTCTTAAAAACATTTACCTGTTCGCTCAAAGCTAGAGATTGCTCTTGTTCTAAAAAGAAGGAGTTAAATCAAAAGAATAAAGGGAAGAAGGGCAAAAATATTTTTATAGAACATGAGAAACAGCACCAAAGCTTGAAGGGAAGCAGATCAAAGAGAACAGCGCAAGCTATAGAGGAACCAGAAAACTGCAAAACTAATAGTAATAGAAAAGCAAATTGATGGGCATCGAAATGAATAGAAATAAGGAAAGAGGGGGGAAAAATTAAAAAGATCAAAGTCTGAAAGTTGAAAATGGGAAAGTGTATTCTGTTGTTTTCATTTGCAATTAATTTTCATAATTATATCAGCTGTATATTCAACAACATAATACGTTCTAAAGGATCAACCAATAGTAAGTGGTTGTATAAAAACTGAGTCTTTGATTGACATGCATGTGACAACTGGTATACTGCTTGTTAGGCAAGCACAGAAAAGTGCTCTAAAAACAATGAAAATTATGCTCTCAGTTAGAATTCAGTAAGTTAATTAAACACATGCATTGATGGCTACCTTATGAATCTATAAAAATGTGTACCTTAAAAATATGGAAGTTGTATTTCATTTTTTGTAAGCATTTTCAATATGTTCCCAAGCTTTAGACAAATAGAAAATCAGAAAATCATTACCAGGAAGGTCTACAGAATGAAAATAAATATATTTTTGTCACACCCAGCTACTTTTTTGATAAACACATATTGTGCATATACTCAACCTTTTGGATATATGGATCAATTGTTTTTAATTAATTGAATAAAGTGATTTTCCATAGGACTTCAATCTTTGATCTTATACTTCACATAATATTTATGGTTTGCCATTTGCAACTTATCTACTAATAACTTCACCATGCCTTACAGGCATGAAACTTTATATAATTAATTACCATAAAAACGTCATAACTTCAATAGAAGTGCTTCTTTCATCTGGAAGTAAACAGTAAAGAATAAAAGAGGAGTACAAGCATTTGTTAGAAAAGTTCAACCCAACCTAGTGATGAGGAAAGGTGATTGGGAGCTTCTAATCCAAATTGCAAGAATGTATTTTAGACCACCCATTGCTTTCAGAAATGTAAAAATACCTTTGTGCTAAAGTGAGTAAATGTGTCCGTCTGGAACCACAATTGCTTCTGTGCACACCCTCCACGTCCCATTGGTACGTGCATATGTGCAAAGTGTTTTTATTTATTTTTTATTTATTTATTTATTTTTTAATATATTTTATTGATTTTTTACAGAGAGGAAGGGAGAGAGATAGAGAGTTAGAAACATCGATGAGAGAGAAACATCGATCAGCTGCCTCCTGCACATCTCCTACTGGGGATGTGCCTGCAACCCAGGTCCATGCCCTTGACCGGAATCGAACCTGGGACCTTTCAGTCCGCAGGCTGACGCTCTATCCACAGAGCCAAACCGGTTTTGGCTTTAAATGATATTTTAAATTTAACATTCTGATTATGGCATGCAAGGCCCTCTAATAGGAATACTAAACATTCATTATAGACCTAGAATGTTCAGAATGTTCAAACAAATAGACTTCAAAGGAAATCCCACACATGACAAGTTATAGCTTCATGAGAAAAACTAATGCCATCCTAAACTTATGACTGGACTATTGTTTGCATATGTAGATAGAATCTTTGCACCAGAGGATACCAGCTCTTCATTTATAATCAAGTGAAGATTCCATGAAAATTACTGGCATTACTCCATTTGTGGTAGGTGGGATTAGGGGAGTGGGTGAGCCAAGGTAGATTTATCATCGCTCTGCAAAGTTTCTTTGGGGATATTTCCTTTCAAATCATGAGATAAGGCAAAAAGATTAGGATATATATATATATATATATATATATATATATATATATATATATATATATATTCTTATCAAAGAGGGGGAGGCGACAGGATTAGCAGAAAAATGGGTCTACCATTTCCAAGAATCCAATGCTACAAGTCAACTATTTTCATTGACATCCTCAAGGACAGCAACTGTTTCTGTGCTCCTCAGAGCCGAGCACAGTGGCCAACTGTTACTCGATGAGCAAAGGGGCAGTAGGAAGGGTGAAGAAGCCGAGACAAGAGTCCTCACTCTAGCCAGAGAAGGTGGGGTTGGTGGGAAGAGGGCAGGAGTGCCACAGTAGTGAGGAAACTGCCAGAGCCGCCTGTGGGTTCTTACCAACAACCGAGGAATTAGGGTGCAGAGACAAGTAACAGGGCAGGCTGCTACCCATCCACCGGGAGATGGCTTAAAATAAGAAACTGGCCAACACGATGATCATCTGTGGTTACGAAAAAGAAGGTGTCTTACAACATAGAATTATGCGGTGGCTCATTTGGAGGCATTTGTAATGAAAAACATCCTCTGGGAAAGATTCCCCCAAAGTCATGTCCATTGTCTGATACTCAGTTTGTAGCTCTCATTGTCTTCCTTCTCAGCCTTCATAAATTCACAGGAAGCTTCTGTGTATCGATTTTATTTGCAGAAAGCACTCAGGGTATAAAGTAATTTGATTTTTTTAAAAATGGGGTTTAGGGTCTGCCCCTACAGGGTTATAACTTACCAAGCATAAAAGCCAACACATAAAAACAAACATACAATTTAAAGAGACAAGGGCTCAAGGCAGCAGGAGCTGAGAATCCAGGAAGATGGTGGAGTGACTCCCGGGCACACCCATCTCCCATATATCTGCTGGCCGGAATTCGCCCAGTGGGTGACATTTCCAATGCCTTTCATGCATGGCATTGCCGAATCGTGTTTTTTTTTGAAAACTGCATCTACCCCACAGAGAAAAGATGATAGTTATTTAGCAAATAAGAGAGGAGAAAGAGGATTTTCTTTATAGTGTATCAGAGTTAAATACAATGCTGTAATGTTAACCGTCTTCGCAGCTTGTGTAAAATTTGTCCTTTTCTCATCAAAGTCAGCAGCTCCGGCTGATCAATGCCACCACGTCCCCAGTCCAGCTCCTGCGTGTGCAAGCTCGGCAGGCTGTAAACAGAACAACGCCGCGTGTTTTCATGCTTCTTTTACAGAGAATCTGCTCTTTTTCCTTCCAAGCAATCACGGGTGATTAAATTTTATAGAAGAATTCTTTTCTTTACCAACCCCATTAGGGTTCTGTTGCACTTGTCCATTGCCTCGTAAAGGAGGGGGGGAACATACAGCCACATCCGTGTCTTAACCGCTGTGGGCGGATGCTGGGCTCTGTGCGTCGCAGTTCGCATTTGTGACAAGAAATCTCCATCTTGGAAATCACAAATGCTGAGCCGGGTAAAGGAATGCCCCGGGCGGGGACAGGAATGCACAGTCTGCGGAAGGACTGGCCTTTCTGCCTTAATGGAAGGTAGACAATAAATGGCTTTTGTGAGACTTAGCTGTGCCGAGGAATAGCCACAACTTCAAAAGAGACCGGGTGGCTGTGAACTGTGGGGACACCAGCGGTCCACCTGGCCGCCAGCAATCAGAATCCTTTGAAATGGAGTCTTCCAGGCAGAGCATCAAAGGGCGGTCTCAGCTTCTGCGCGCGTGGCCGCGGCTGCGAACGAAAGGGCGATCTGAGCCTGGTGGGAGTGGGCCGGTGGCGATCTCTTTGGTGACACCTGTGCTAATGGAAAAATAGCACCACCCACCACAGCATCTTTGAACCCAGATGCAAGGCTACCTCTGGGCATCAGATACAGAGCCACGCTGTGACTGCTCACTGACCCATCTGTCATTCAAAAGGTTTCAGTCCAGAACTCAAAAATCCTGGTGACAGAGTGTTGGCCCGGGAAGTCCCTAATCATCTCTGGGTTAACGGCGCACTTCGTGTCTTCTGTGCAGCTTTGGAGTGCAGGCCGACACTGTGTGGGCCATACCCTGAGCTGTTTGTGCGCGCTCACTACGTACCAAGCGTGGGGCAGAAAGCTATACCGTGTGTCTGACCCTCACAGGGGTCCTAGGGGCTCAGTGCGATAGTTCTCCCATTTTATAGGGAAGGAAATAGAGCTTTGAGGAGGCACTTAATGAGCCCAAAGTTGATCAGCAATAACATGGTGGGACCAAGAGCACTCCTAATTACTGCCTTCTATTACACTTGCTTCAAGAAGTCACAAACTCATATTTTTCAGTAAGAAATAGCTCCTGAAAAAAGTACTTTCTCGAATGTAGCCGTGGGACTGATGCCTTTAAAAATGAGACTTATACAGTTTAAACATACCGTCATTTACAAATGAATCCACTTAGTATGTTTCTTTGAAGATAGAGTTTGCAATGTAATTGAACCATCAATTTCTGCCATGGATATTATGGTCCTGGAACACATCATTTAATGTGGATGTGATGCAGGGCAGAGAACCCTGTTAATACATGAGCTAAGTAGAATGAGGCTATAGAAGTGCTTCCTAACAAAAACTAAGTATGAAAAGCAAGAGGTGGTGTGGTGGGCAGAGCCTGGCATGGGAAGAATTCCTCTAAGGCAGTGCTTCTCAAAGTGTGGCCCACACACCATGTGCCTCGGGGTCACCTGGGGGCCTTGCTAAAAATGTACTCTTTCACCTCAAGACTGGGAACCTACTTTTTAACAATCGGCCTAGATAATTTTATGCACCGCAAAGTAGAACTGTTGATGTAGACTAAAGTAACTAATTAAAACATGTCAGAGGTTGGAAAAATGCTGTAAGGAATAGCACCACACAAGACAAGAGAAAACATGGTCTCTCTAAGTCCATAGCCCCTCCCATCTTCCAGAGATAACCCAAGTTCTTTCACTGAGGGTGTTGTTTATACGTCAGCGAGGGTGGCAGTAGCGATGACTAGGGATTTGAGCGTCCCTGGGACTGTCACTATATGCAAAAATAGCTCTTCAGCACAGTTTTCTGAAATGCCGCGATTACACATGACAACGTTTGGGTGGCCACATTTTCAGCAATGTCTTTCTCCTTTCCGACCCTTCTCTTTGGCCTTCTTTGAAAACTAAAGTAATTCCAGCAGGAGAAATAAACTAGGTTGCTATGACTTAGCATAAATTGTATTATCTATTTAAAAAAAAAAGAGGTTTGAACAGTATCTGAGTAATAACGAATACTTTTTAAATCTTTTTGAATGAATTATCATACTTAACTTTCCATAAAACATACAATGTAGTCATTATTATCTTTGTTTTGGAGACTGAGGTCCAGTGTCTTGCCCGAGACCACACAGGTAATAACCGTTAACTCATTCGTTCAATTAATAAGCATTTATTAATTGTCTACCATATGCCAGGCACTATTCTGGGTGGTGGGATTACAGTAAAAGATGAGAAACACAGACCAGGTTTCTGCTCTGAAGGAGCTTACATTCTACCATCCAAAAAGATGTCAATCAAAGTCACTAGACCAAAAATCCAGGCCCTGTCACCTCTGTATTGAAAATCCCTCCCCAGTCATCATGACCTTACCAGCCTCAATCTTCTTTGCTTCACCTACCTGTGTGACTCAGGGCATAACAGAACCCTGAGGACCTTTGGGAGACCACGGCGATGAAACAGGAAAAGAGAATCTGAGAAAAAAGGAAGTGCGTGGAGAAAAATCAATAAGTAAAGTCGCAACCACAACCACACCCCAGCGTTTGCAATTCTGTCTTGGCTTCTGGCCGGCCTTGACCTGCATGACCTTTATTTCCTCTCTCACCCCTCCTGCAGCAGCAGCATTGGCGTGTTCTTGTGTGGGCCCAAAGCTCTCTCACAGACCCTTCAGAGGATGTGCCGCCTATATTCGTCAGCAGACCCCAGAGGGGTCCATTTTTATTACAACAAAGAAAGCTTCTAGACTTGGGAGATAAAAAGTGACTACAGCCAAGCCAGTGTGGCTCACTGATTGAGTGTCAACCAATGAACCAGGAGATCACGGTTTGATTCCCAGTCAGGGCACATGCCCGGGTTGTGTCCTCGATGCCCAGTGGGGGTGTGCGCAGGAGGCAACCAATCAATGATTCTTCTCATCATTGATGTTTCTATTTCTCCTTCCCTCTCACTTCCTCTCTGGGGCAACAATCATATAGGTCATGGGTTGGGAAACCTTTCCTGTTAAGTGCCAAATAATTATGATTTTAAGCTTTGTGGGTTATGGTCTCAGTCACAACTATTCAACTCTGCCACTGCAATGTACCAAAGTAGCCATAAACAATACGCCAATGAGTGGATGTGGGTGGGTACCATTAAAACTTCATCTATGGACACTGAAATATAATTTTATATCATTTTCTTATATCACGAAATATTCTTTTTTCATTTTCAATGACTTAAAAATGTAAGAGACATTCTTAGCTCTTGGACTATCCAAAGCAGATTGTGGGCCAGTGGGTAGTTTGCTGACCACTGATACAGAGAATCTTTCCCAAACGTGTTTTCATGCTTAATGGGATGTCCATCATGGAGACCAGCATGGCAGTTTGGGTCACAGTCTTTGGTAGAACCATTCAAATTTCCATCACTCTGATGGCAGAGACATCTGCCTTATGTCCAGACCTGGTCTTTTCTGCTTAAACTTAAGCTCCTTTGTGCTTTTTTCACCGTATAGAGCTGAGAAATCATCAATGAGGGTTATCTTTAACAAAAAGCCATTATACATTTGAAAACAACAATAAAATCATCCCTTCCCCAAACCTTCACTAGTCCAAACAATACTGATTCTTAACCTTGCAGCCTAGGATATATATGGTAGCCCTTCAATCATTCTTGTTGCTCTTCTTTAAATTCATTTCCATTTCTTCACATCCTTCTAAAAGGAGCTGACTCAGATGGGCATAATATTCTGATAGGAGCATGACCAGTATTGAGCAGAGTGATTTTTAGATCTGGTGTCCCATATGCTTTTCAGTACAACTAAACTCTGTTTGTCTCTCCTTTTCTCTTTCTTCTTTTCTTCCTTTCTTATTTCTTTCTCACCTTCTTTTGACAAATACTTTTTATCACTATAACACAGTGGTTCTCAACCTTCCTAATGCCGCGACCCTTTAATACAGTTCCTCATATTGTGGTGACCCCCAACCATAAAATTATTTTCGTTGCTACTTTGTAACTATAATTTTGCTACTGTTACGAATCATAATGTAAATATCTGATATGCAGGATGTATTTTCATTGTTATAAGTTGAACATAATTAAAGCATAGTGATTAATTACAAAAACAATATGTAATTAATCTGTGTTTTCCAATGGTCTTAGGCGACCCCTGTGGAAGGGTCGTTCGACCCCCAAAGGGGTCGCAACCCACAGGTTGAGAACCGCTGCATAACATTTTGATCTATGATCACTTTGACACTTATATTCCAACTCACCTTCCACCTCACAAACATACTGGAATTTTGTTTTAAATTCTATACTCCCTTTGAGCTATTCTTTCCTTATTATGCAATTGTTTTACCCCAAAAGTGTTCCCAACATGTTCTTCATATCTTATAGCTTTCTCTACTGATACTGGCTAATTTTTTAAATTTTTTCTTTCTAATATTTCAAGATTGTTTTGAAGTTTACAATCAGAGACTAATACTAGTATTTAACTTAGTAATATCTACAGATTTAATTAGTGATATCTAAAAACCTTTCTTTAGATTTTTAATCATGTTATTAAACTCATATAATCCCACCACTAATTCTTGCAACTGCCTTGACTATGAGCTTCTAATTTGGAACAGGTTAGTAATAACTAGCCATTGAGAACACCACCCCATATTTTCTTAGCTTATAAAAAGCATGCCATATACAGTAGAAAAAAAAAATCTATTGAAATTAAAATAGGTAGTATTTTATAAATGCTTCTTATGCTTAATGCTATCATTCTGTCATAAAAAAGAATTAAATTGGTCTGATTTGTTTTTATAAAGTCAGACAGCCAGTTAAGCTCTTTTAGAGATTTCTAAATTATAAAATGATTATTTCTTTTACTTTATCCTAAGATATTGACATTAATTCTACGATTTTTAAATATGCTTTAGGAGAAAAGTTGGGTATATTCCCTGATGTCTCAAAATTATTACTATTAACTCTACATTGAAATTTCTCAGTCTCTTTAAATATTCCTCGAAGATATCATTCAAACTCAACTAATTTCAATATACCCAGTCTTTCTGTATATTTATTTTCCCATTTAAGTTTGATTTAGCCTTTACAACTAGAACTTTCAGCAGTCAAATGTATATACTAAATCTTTACTATTGCAGGAAAATTTAATCTATTAAAATATTTTCTCTTAATTATATTCAATTATTGTTTTTCTTTCCCTTTATTCTTGAAAATAAAATATACTCTATATTCAACTAATTTTGTGTAATATATTAGAGTATACTTGTCCTTAAACAAAGAATTCAAGCTCTATACATTTCTCTCAATTTTGTTCTAAAATTGTTCTAAAAAATAAAGTCTCTTTTTAAAAAGAAACAAATTTTGCTGCTTTTTAAAATATCTCTATTTTTTAGTTGCAAACTTTAGGCTACTTCCCTACATACTATGTAGAGTCTGATCTATCCAGATAGAAAAATATAACAAAAATCGTAAGAATATCTGCAGCCTTCTAAGTTACTTTCTCTCAGTTCTCCCTCTCAAACCAAAGAGAAGAATTACCAAATAGCCCTAACCAGTTTGGCTCAGTGGAGAGAGCGTCGGCCTGCAGACTGAAAGGTCCCAGGTTTGATTCCGGTCAAGGGCATGTACCTTGGTTGAGGGCACATCCCCAGTAGGGAGTGTGCAGGAGGCAGCTGGTTGATGTTTCTCTCTCATCGATGTTTCTAACTCTCTATTCCTCTCTGTAAAAAATCAATAAAATATATATTTTAAAAAATATTTTAAAAAGAATTATCAAATACCTTCAAATTATTATAAAAATTCCTAATTGATCTTAAAGATAACAGCTTAATAATACTCTAGTCTCAATTTACTGACTCGTTTAAGAAGTCCCCTAGCTAAGGCCAGGACCCCCACCATTACATTTTTCTGTGACAGTCTCATGCCACACCTTCCAAATCCCTAACCAACTTACCTCAAACTTCAGATCTCGTTTTTTAAATGTTTAGAAGTGTAAGAACAGCATCAAACCATATAAGGTCTTAATAAATAATCCCAACAATATATATGAAATTTTTAAAAAGAAAATTATAAAACTCTATCAACCATATCTCCCCCACACTAACATGAACAGAGGTGCTATTCCTTCGCTTCTCCTGTACCCCACCCTGAGACTGTGAGATGGAGACCTGCCAATCATTCCTGCCTAACACTAAACAAATGTCTACATAGTTAGAGAGAGTTTGGCGGCGGATGGAGTGATGGTAGTGGGGGAGGGGGGTGTGATTACAGAGAGAAGATTGCTGAAGAAAAGGATTCATAAATTTGTGTCTGAAGTCCTGGGCAAATTCCTAAGAGGCCACTGTGTGAAACCAACCAAAATCAACACAGCCAGTGATTAGAGAATTGAACTCTGATGAGGAATACCTCCACATTTCAGATTGGCCTCTGGGTATGTACAAGTGGGGTGTATCAGAATATCATTGCAAAGGCTTTGAAGACTAAATTGATATTGGAACCATAAACCACAAAAGTGGGCCAGGAAGTATGTTCTGAACCTAAACCTGTCAACTGCCAACGAAAATAGAAGATCTAAATAAAGAACCATAATGTCATAACATTATATTCAAAATGTATAGGATACAGTCCAAATCTTTTTTTGTCATGCAAAGAACTAGGAACATCTCAACTCAAATAAAAAAAGAAAATCAACAAATGCCAATATCAAGATGGCACGAATGTTGGAATTCTCTAACAAGGACTTTAAAGCAGCTATCCTAAAAATGTTTCAACAGACAACTGCGATCACTCGTGAAACACATGGAAAAATAGTCTCAGCAAAGAAATAGAAGATATAAAAAGAACCAATTGCAAGTTTTAGAACTTAAAATTACAAGAAATGGGAGAAAAACTCACTAGATGGGTGTGTGGTAGGTATAATCCTGGCCTAAAGATCTCCACATCCTAATCCCTGAAACTTTTGAATATGTGGGATTATTTGGCAAAGAGAACTTAAGGTTCCAGATGAAACTGTGGTTGTTTTGACATGATTCTCTTTGAGATGGAACGATCATCCTAAATTTTTCTGGGTGGGCCCAATGTTTTCACAGAAATGTAACAAGTGGGAGATGGAGGTAGAAGAGTCCGTCAAAGTCAGAGAAGACAAGATGACAATAGGGGTTGGAATGGTCTGATGAAAGGGGCCACGGGCCAAGGAATGTGGGCAGCCTCCAAAGTGGAAAGGGCAAGGAAATGGATTCTGCCCTAAACTCTTCAAAAGGGAACCCAGTCCTGCCAACACCTGGGTTTTAGTCCAGTGATATTCATCTTGGAGTTTGACTTAAAAATACATATGGCAAAATTTGTGTTGTTTCAAGCTGCAAAATTTTTAGTAATTTGTTAGAGCAGTAATGAATAACTAATACAGATACCATATCAATTCTCTTCAAAAGAATCCATAGATTCAAAATCAATTCAGCCCAGCTGGCGTGGCTCAGTGGTTGAACATCAACATATGAACCAGGAGGTCAGGGTTTGATGCCCAGTCAGGGCACATGCCCGGGTTGTGGGCTCTATCCCCAGTGTGGGGCATGCAGGAGGCAACCAATCCATGATTTTCATCATTGACGTTCCTGTCTCTCTCTCCCTCTCCTTTCCACTTTGAAGTCAATACAAATATATATATATATATATATATATATATATATATATATATATATATATATATATATATATATATAAAATAATTTCAATCAGATTCTGAAAAGGTTTTTTATGAAACTTGACAGGCTATTTTTAAAAGTGTATTTAGAAGAATGTAGAGATAAAAAATAACCAAGGCAAAATAAAAGAACAAGAACTGTCATACTTTTTCCATAAACATATGGCCTCTGTCATGACCATTGCTTTGACTTTGTTTATTATTCAATTATTTGGAAACATAAGAAGTCATCCTTAGCTCAAGGGGTGTATTCAAACAGACTGCCGGTAGATTTGGCCCATGAGCCATCGTTTGCCAACTCAGAATTGAAACATGAATAGGCCTCACCATCATACTAAGAAAAAAAAGCTACGGATGAATACATGTAGTGTGGAACTACTCAAATAAGACTGTAAAACATGCAAAATACTGTTTACTCATACACACACCTATGATCACATGCATACAAGGATACAGAAATGTTCAGAGGTTAAATTACAAGCCCCAAATTCAGAACACTGGTTATTTCTGATAAGAGGAATGAGAGTAAGGACACAGGTGGAAGGCTTCGGTGCTCTCGGTGATATTTATTTCTTAAACTGAATTTTTAGATTTGTATTACAGATGCTGCAATTTTGTATGCACCTGATATAGTTCACAATATGAAACCATTCTTGGTAGATTTTTGCTCTGAGAGGCAAGGGACGGTTCCTCAAGTTAGCATGGGACAAAGAGATCTTCCTCAGTGGGTGGTGCTTTCCAAGTTCATCCTAGCAGAGGGCTCTCCATACCCACCCCATACATCTTGGACACCTGGTTTTCTGGAACCAGGAAGAGCAGGTCCAATTTGTCATTGTGTCTGTGACTAGGAAGCCTGGCTTGTCTCCCAATGACTAGAGGTTTTTCAGAAGTTTATGGCCACCCCTGCCATCCCTCAACGCACCATCACCTGTCTCAGTCACTTTGGGGTTCAGGCTTTTAGGACTATGCACCAAGACCCTGCAGTCCACCATGATGTCCTTTTCTAGTGCTCGGTACCTTTGGCCACACCCCTACTCCACTGAGTTCTAGGAATCTCCTCTCCCCTTTTACTCATGTATTGCTTCAAACTTTGGGGTATGGTAGGAATCCAGTATAGACAGAAAACAGGAGAAGGGGTCTGGCACAGACATTCTAAACTACAGCAGGTTGAGGGCCGGGAAGGGGCTAGGGCACACAGCAGCTGGGCATGCGAGACAAAGAAGAGGACCTGGTCAGGCAAGAGTGGACATTAGGACTTCCAAGAAGGACAGGCACATCCCAGGAAGGAAAGCGGATCCGGGAAATCCGGGGTGGGCAGCATGTTGGATTGAGAGTGGCCAGTGTCATCAACAGGAAGCTTCAAGAATCAGGGTATCAGGGTACAAGCTGCAGGCCTGGGTATCAGAGACAGAGATCCCCGGACTCATTTGAGGATAGCCGGGCAGTGAGAACCAAGACAGAGGGCACAGGGGCCCAGGGACATCGCAGGGCTCCTGGGCCTGGGAAGCCTGCATATTATATCCCGCGGGGTGAAAGGATTGCGCTATTTCAGGGCTGCCCATCTGCTGTCTGAATTGGTCCAGGAGCCAGGGCAGAGCTAACTGAGCCTGTGATGAATGGGGAGGCCTGGCCCAGGCCCTGCGATCTGGGGAAGGTCACAGGGAAGGAAAGAGGATCCGCCTCTGCTTATGGGTGTCTATTCCCGCCTCTTCCTCCTGTCCCTACCCGGCCGTTAATTATTTGCACTCACATCCATAGCACATTTTTCAGATTCATTGCTGGTACAAAGAAAGCGACACAAAATAAAGTTGTGTTATTGTCTTTTTTAAACGGTGCATCTTTGTTGGAAAACTGCTGAAGTTTTTGAACTGTCTCCCCATCCGGCATGATGAATGTGGTACATGCGGTGTGTGTGGTCGGGGGTGTGGGGGGGGGGTGCGGCAGAGGGAGTGTAATCCGTGTCTGCGGCAGGCTACCTGCAGGCATTTATCTTGCCACCCCCCCCCCCGCCACCCCGTGCATGCTCTGAGCCTGAGGGTAAGCTGCCACTTTATTTATTTTTTTCTTTTGTAACAAATTAAGCTCCTGTGTGTGTGTGAGTGTGTGTGTGTGTGTGTGTGTGTGTGTATGTGTGTGTGTGTGTGTGTGTATGTGTGTGTGTGTGTGTGTGTGTAGAATCTGGAAGGGACTGAGCAGTCTGCGGCCTCCCACACCAGCTGCCACGCAGGAAGGAGAGGGGTGACAGCTTCCAGCAGATCCGGAATGACTGTTCTAACGGGGCTGCGGCCGAGGTAACGAACGAGCAGGAAGAAATCGGCTGCCAGGAAAGGCAGGCTCCCGCTCCCCCTGGCCTCCTGCGACACGATGCAGCATTTAGCTTCTGGCTTCCCGCAGCGTCTCTTCCCTGCTCTGATTTATTCCCACCTTTGCAAGTCGCGGGGGTCTTTGCCGGAGAGGCGTTGGGAGCTGTTACCGTTCACTGAGGAGCAAAGCTGCGATCCCACCAGGAGCATCTCCCGCGAGTCGCGTGAGGACTCAAAGGAAAGGAAGAAAGAGGGAGCGAGCGCAGGCGTGTGGATGTGACGCTGGGATGAGATGATATTTACCTGGATTGAAAACTCTTCTATGAAGAGCATCGTTTAGAGGAGAATGGGCAGCAGAACTCGGGCTCCTGGCCGGGCTGGGACAGCTGCGGAGCACACAGCGCGGAGAACGGCGGTGCGGCCGCGGGGACCATGTTACTGTGTTTATATACGAGGGCAGGATGCTCCACCGGAGGGGATGAAACGTATCTTCTCTGGTTTGCTCGGTCAGCCTCTTTAGCTGAAAACGCCTGGAGGTATGGAACAGTAACAGTGGCGCAAACAGAGAGAATGAAAGAGCCACGCGGGCTTGTGTGGGAGTCACATATGCAGCTGCAGCCGGGAAAGACTCACCAACCCCGGCAACCTCAGCACAGTGCCTGCCGGGGCCCGAACTGCGATTCTGCTTTCCTGCTCCTTGAACACGAGTTATGCCCGCAGCTGCCCTGTTGGGTGAATGCTGCATAGGACAGCGGGGCTGTCTGCAAGGAGCTTATAGTTCATTTGGGCAACAAAACACACACACACACACACACACATCATTAAACATGCAAGACAGGACATTCACATGAGTTGCTGAAATGAATTAAATGCTAAGGATAATATTGGAAGAATTTAGCCACTCTCCAAAATTTAAATTTATAATTATATGTATATATTTTATGTACATGATAAAAAATGTTTACTTTGTTTCCCCTAACACAGTGAGAAAGTCTCCGTTTTCTTATTTCTATGACTCTCTCCATGTAAAGCTACCCTGTGGACCACAAAACTGAACGGAAGCATTTGTCTTCACATCCCGCCCACTGTGTGGATGCGCCCCGAGTGGTTCCGCTGTGGATTCCAGGTGTCATGGACTCCTCAGTGCATGGTGTGGACTGCTAGTGCCGGACACTGAGTACAGTGTAGAGGAGGTCCGAGAAAACAGTCAGGTCCGAGCTGGACTCTGTGCTAGGACAACGCCAAAGGTTTCACCTCTTCTCACATCTGATTCATGGGAAGTTCAACAACAGCAGGGCTCTTGTCTTGTCATCAAGTATCCTCCCACCTAGAGGGCTGGGCAGATAGGACAGATACTAGCAGACCTGCTCAGTCAATATCTGTTGAACGGATTTGTGAATGAGCGAATCTGTACAGCAAATCTGTGACGCCTGTTATTATCATCACCCCATCGTACTGATGGGGCCCTTAGACCCGCGGACTGAACTAGATGCACATGGTCACACAACAAATACAGAGTCACCTGTATTCTAAACTAATGAGGTCTAACTTCCAAGACCAGGTTCTTCCCACATTAAATTGTTTCTGAAAGGCAGAGGAGGCGGCCCACGCCTGCCCTCAAAGGGCTTAGCGTCCAACAGGGAAACGGTGCTGAGCATGAAGAGACCAGTGCTAACAGCCCAAGGGGGGCTGCGATGAAAAGCAAAGAGGATGGGCGCAGTGAGCACTGGAGCATCTGACCCTCCCGAGCCCTCCTTACGCTCACCCCATCCAGCACCCCGTCTCCTGTCTCTGGCTGCGGCCCCTGCCCCGCTCACTCCCACGTCCACATCACCAAGGGGAAGGAAAGGAACAACTAACACACTTGGTTTTGTCTAACCGTGTTTTTCCAGCTCAACATCACCTAAGCAAAAGAATATAAACAAATATGCAGGCAGGTGTCTATAGGGAAGGCCAGGGAAATGATGAATGTCAATAGGCAACGCCATAGACAAAGAGGTCAAAACTGAAGGAAGGACCACTGTGCGTTTTCAGTAGAACCACTGGTGTCCAGCAACTGCCACATGTGGCAGATGTTGACCTCCACCAGCAAAATGGATCTGGTACATGCGACATACTGTTTAATATTAAAATAAACTATTTAAATCAGATTTCTTAACGCAACCATCTCGTCTCTATCAACAGCGATACCAAATCCAAAATCTGAGTGAAATCTCATGAGAATTCTACATAAATGCCTAGATTTCTTTTTCTTTGGAAAAAGAACAACAGTCAACAGACCCTTGGTCTGAGGACCCAGAAGAAAGTGGGATTGCTCTCCTTGAATAGTGGTTACTCTGATGAAAGGGGTTTTGGAAATCAGAAGTCAAATCCATTTTGAACGTAGGACCTGAAACAGCATCCACTGACTCTCATAAAACCATCACTGGAAACGGTGTCCAGGAACCCAGGATGGTATAATTCTCCAACTGAAGCTTCTATACATACAACGTTGTGGTTAATTCTGGGACCTACCCCTTTCCCCCCTTTGGGAAGAGTCTGCCTTTCTGGCCTCCGATCCTTCATGTGCAGAGTCAAGGCAGTCATTCTCAGCTCTTCGAGGTCCTGGCAGGCAACCTCGTTTTCATCATCACTGGAAAGAAAGACATTAAATCATTAAGCGATTAAAACCTACAACGTTACTTCACATGAAAGTTCATGGCCCTGGAAATCGCATCTCTGTCTGCCAATTGTCATGCTACTGGGGCGCACCATTGTTCCCAATACACAGTCCGCCATAGAGCGTCAGAAAGTCGAAGACAAGGAGAGTCCTGGCGGCCAACTACATCAAATGCTTTGTTTTCGGTTGAAGGTGGTCCAGACTGGCTTAACTCAGTTAAGGTATATAACTAGAATGAAAATTCACACTTTTAAAGTCTTACTTCAATGTTATTTTCATCACACCAAATAAAAATATCTAAATAATGAGAACATAAATAGATCTCTATTTGGAATCCAACTGCTAAGAGATACCCAGTCACTTGCCCTAACCAAACTTCTCTAAGATGAGGCATGCTACTAAAGGCAGAGAAATCGGGCTTGTTAGTAGATTGGGTAACTGACTCACAAAGAGACAGTGTTGGCCATGATCCGTGTCCTGAACGGCCTTTCAAAACACCTATAGTGACCTTTATGAAATAGGCTGCTGGTGTTGAGGAGGATAAATGATTAACAATTACAGGGACTCCATTTGAATCATGTCTGGGTCAAATTTCAATTGCAAGGCAAGAACTCAGTACAACCTCCCAAAGTAAGGTAGATTCTATAAAGAATTTTAAGGATGAACAGATTTCCAGAGCCTGAATATGTAGACAAGATAACGGTATAAGGAAGACATTCACAGATTACCAAGAACCAAGATATTTTTTGGTAAGTGGAGTCTATATAGGAAAATGTAGTTTGAGGTAAAATAGCACCAGACAGTTAAGGATAGTTTTCAAGTTTCAGAAGATTTTAAATCAAGGAATGGGGAGGAAGATAGATACAAACACAGTGTTTGAGGTATCCAAGATTCAAATAAAGCAATCAGGGAGGAAGTGGAGAATACATCTGAGGAAAAAGGGGATAATGAAATAAGGATGCCCTCATCTAAGAACAAATGGAGGGGAGAAGTGATGAAGGCCCAATCCAGCATGCATAACCGCTTCAAATAAACATTAAAGACTTACAGACCCAGTGGCCAGATGGGAACACTTGGCAATCGTGAGGACTGTGATATAATTAACATGGAATGGACCAGAGAGACTTGCTGCCAAGCAAAAACTCTGTATAGGAAGGATATGGTGCAGGCGCACAGGAGGGGATGGAAAGAAATTGAGGAACTCTATGGGGAAAAGAAAATACAATAGAATCACTGGGGGGTAGAAATGCCACAGTCCAGTTCTCCCTACCAGTGGGGGATACGTGCCAAAACCTCCAGTGGAAGCAAGACACCAGGAATTGTACCCAATGTCTACTGTGTTTTTTTCCTGCATACACATACCTATGATATAGTGTAATCTATGAATTAGGCACAGCACAAGATTAACAACAACAATAATAAAATAGAACCATTTTAACAATATACTGTAATAAAAGTTAGGTAAATGTGGTCTCTCTCTGTCAAAATATCTGATAAATGACTAAGGGTGGGTAGGATACACACGTGGAGCCACTGGGCAAAGGGCTGGTGCACGTCCTGCCCCAATGGGGTGGGTCGTGGGAGATTTCATAATGCTACTACTTATGAAATGTTTATTTTTGGAATACTTCATTTAATATTTTCGGACCACAGTTGACAGTGGGTAACTGAAACTGTGGAAAGTAAAGCCATGGACAAGGGAGGAGTCCTGTACTTAAATATCAAGATGAGCGGTTAGCCTATTTCAGTATAACCTGCAAGCAAAGTGAAATTTTAAAAAATAAAAACCAAAAAATGATACTATTTGAAAAGACACCATATTAAAAATCAATGTGCCCAAGTAGAAAAATATAAGGACTATCATACATAGCAGAACAAATGCAAATTTAAATGATTTAGATGCTAATTTTAAAAAAATTGTAAGCTTAAAAAAATTGGGGAACATTTCTGAGGGACTAATCCTAATATTAAAATCTGTGTTAGAATCATGGGAGGCAGAAAGACGGCGAGAGAATCGATGAGGCCAACTGATTGATGATCACAATATGAAAAGTGCAGGCAGGTCTGAAAAGGAGGTTGCGGAATGAATCAGTTTATAAAGGAAGGCATTACCAACAATCTCACTCCTAAATTAACTTTTGAAGCAGATCAGTCACAGGTACAAAATCAAATAGCAATAAATAAACAATATGTTCTTGGCTGGATCAAGAATGCATTTTTTAAAATATATTTTTTATTGATTTTTTTTTTACAGAGAGGAAGGGAGAGGGATAGAGAGTTAGAAACATCGATGAGAGAGAAGCATCGATCAGCCGCCTCCTGCACACTCCCCACTGAGGATGTGCCCGCAACCAAGGCACATGCCCTTGATTGGAATCGAACCCAGGACCCTCAAGTCCGCAGGCCGACGCTCCATCCACTGAGCCACACCGGTCAGGGCAAGAATGCATTTTTGTCATGATTTTCTTTCCCAAACTTGAATGATCACTAGGAATAAATGGGCTCTCCCCAAGAGGTTAGAAGAAACGCCAGTGGGAATTTTGGATCCACTGAAATCTGTGTAGACAGATCAATTCAATGGAGGCCTCCGAGGTGGCTGTCACACTGCTAATGTGACAGGCACCGAGGAGGAAGGACCAGAGGATATGACTGCCTATATGTTTCTAAATAGAATAATCTCTTGTCAGAAAGGCAAGAGAGCTTGTGCACCGCCCTAATACTGGGAAAGAGAATCCGCTTGATGTCCTCCCTTTCAATACTCAGTGACACTCGGGAAAGATTCCATTTTTAAAAACGATGTGCATTTAATAACATGTGTAACTACAAAAGCAGTATCTATTCTTATAGGAAATGCAGAAAACAGAGAAGCAAAATGAATAAAATTAAAATCATCCACAATCTAGATCACAGAGATGTTCACTGTTAATATTTTGCTGAATATCATTTGGGATCAAACACAGAAGTTAATTAACTGTTTTATCTTGGAAAAGAACTGACGCTGGCTCAAAAAAAATGAGAGAGAGAGAGAGAGAGAGAGAGAGAGAGAGAGAGAGAAGGATAAATATTTTTTAAAATGGTTCCAACTCACAAATGGATGCTAAGATGTAACAAGAGACTGTTTACAATAAAATCCTCAGGTTTGCCCATGACACTAAGTTCTTTTTAATAATGAAATATCATGCCATTATGCAGAGGAAACTGTGAAAATTTCACAAGTCTGCATATGGGAGCAGCAAACTGGCAGATGAAATTCCTCATAGGCAAGTGTAAGAGAACACATTCAGGGACCGTAAGACCAATTATTCTGGAAAAAGTGATGGAACCCGGGGTTTCAGTCACTATCTAGGACAGTGATGGTGAACCTTTTGAGCTCGGCGTGTCAGCATTTTGAAAACCCTAACTTAACTCTGGTGCCATGTCACATATAGAAATTTTTTTAAAAAAATATATTTTATTGACTTTTTACAGAGAGGAAGGGAGAGAGAGCTAGAAACATCGATGAGAGAGAAACATTGATCAGCTGCCTCCTGCACATCTCCTACTGGGGATATTCCCGCAACCCAGGTACATGCCCCCGACCGGAATCGAACCTGGGACCCTTCAGTCCGCAGGCCGACGCTCTATCCACTGAGCCAATCCGGTTTCGGCGAGAAATTTTTTGATATTTGCAACCATAGTAAAACAAAGACTTGTATTTTTGAAATTTATTTTATATATTTAAATGCCATTTAACAAAGAAAAATCAACCAAAAAAAAATGAGTTTGCGTGTCACCTCTGACACACGTGTCATAGGTTCGCCATCACTGATCTAGGACATGGAGCATGCCATCATTATAGCTACACCTTAAAGACAATGTCCTTAAATGATGCGGAAGCCAATATTCTCATTCTATTCTCTAAAATAATCTTATATCCACAGCTCTGTGCTTTGACAAGTCTGCCTTAATAAGGGCCCAAATAATTCAAAGAAAAGATCAAAGAGGTCAAAGAAGTAAACACACATGCCTATTAGAATCCGTGTTAATAACCGCATTCTCCAATCTGTAAAATCTAATTGTGATAGCTGAAATCTAAATGAGATGAAGTCTATATAATTGAGTGGTATTTCTAGGTTCGATGAGGTTACTTAACAAGGGATACACAAGACTTTGGAAGGTCTATAAACCCCTCAAAATGGCATGCATGTTGCCGAAACCGGTTTGGCTGGGTGGATGGAGCGTCGGCCTGTGGACTAAGGGGCACCGGGTTCGATTCCGGTCAAGGGCATGTACCTGGGTTGCGGGCACATCCCTGGTGGGAGATGTGCAGGAGGTGGCTGATCGATGTTTCTCTCTCATCGATGTTTCTAACTCTCTATCTCTCTCCCTTCCTCTCTGTAAAAAATCAATAAAATATATTTAAAAAAATGGTATGCATGTTCTTCCATATCTGCATATAAATAGATGTATAACTAAAACTATATATGTTTGTAATACATACATTTCTTCTGTTGATTCTGTTGAGCAAATGCATAGTTATCATCATATACTTACAGGATTCATAGCCCCAAAAGTTCAAGAACTAGTTGTCTAGATGCGAAGATTGTGGATTTGGACACTAATTTTTGGGAGCGGACTTTGAAACTTGAAAGAGAAAGTGTTAAGACAAATTAAGTTGTATTTACCCACGGAAAACAAATATGAGGCGCTCCTTTCCCTGGGAAGCACTATAGAATAAGGAGACATTTTTAGGGAATATTTGAGGAAGCTCTCTAAGCTTATGTATGATATTGGGGTTCCTTGGGACAAAGACTGATGTCTGCTTTGTTCACTCTTCTATCCCCAGTGCTTGGAACAGACCTGGCACATAGTAGGCACTCAGTAAATACTTGTTGTGCACTCAGGGGCTGGATGGGTTTGGGTGGCATGAGCAGAGGCAGTGGCTGCTGGAATGCCAGGTCCGTCTCTAGTGGCATTTCTGATATTCACAAGGGTGAGGCTGTTTCCTCCTCTGCCTCCCACAGCCTCATCTGATTTTCTTGCTTGGCCATCTACCACTTTGAAGGCATCCAGATTGTGGAGAACATGCGCCATGCCAGCAAAGAATTAGGCTAATTTGGCCTTGAAGGGACACAGGGGGGGGGGGGGGAAACAACCTAAAAATAAAATATCAAAGCAATAAAAAGCTTATAAGAGTTTATGAACATAAAACATGTACCACTGTTAAATGGAATACTGTCAAGCAGATTAATTAGTTAACATTTGGAAAGTGCACTGAAGATGAAAATTGCCAAATAAGGTCTTTGTATAGTGAACCAGTTTCTCACTTGTTATAATGCGGTGGCATGAGAGACAGGTCCACAAATAACTGAGACAACGGGCATGGCCAAGAGGCTATAGAGGGCCCCGAGGAGGCTGAGTCCAGCGGAGCCCTTCCCTAGGGTTTCCTTAGAGCGTGCTTCCCCAGTGTCTGTGAGCTTACAGCTGCAGGACCACAACGCTAACATTCTCTGCTTCTGTTTGCCAATTCCTCCCACCCTCTTGGACTTGAAGTCCGCTACGGGTAGGTCCCTTATAGGGTTCCTCTTAGGACCAACTGAAGACTTCATAAATAGCCTTGTTAGCTAATTCCAACCTTAACTTAGATTTTGTTGAAATGGGGTTTTAGCCCTACCCCATGGCTAGATTATAGTTTAATGATGTTAAAATAGTGAGATACCCAAATATTCTTGAAACCCAGCATGATAAGAACCAGAGCTCAGTACCAAGGGCTACCGCTCTCTTGTGCAATCAGAACAGATACGCTCCCTGGAGGAAGAGTCAGTGAAGGGAGACTCTCGAATCAGAAATCGTCCAGACTCAGTAGCAGTAGCATCTGAAACCAAACTCTTTCAGTAGGATTTGTCTCTGAAAGAAAAAAAATATTTGTCCCACCTGTTTGATATAGTTTTACGTGTCTATACAGCATTTTTATTTGGGCCAGCATTTGTTTTGATTTGATTAAATTTTAAGGTTCTTCCTACTTCCAAAAGGACTGAGGAAGCTTATAGATTAAAACAAAGCACAGAAAAACTAAAGAACTTAGGAATAAGTAGGACAGATAAAGGATTCCTATGCTGGAATTCATAAGACACAGTATAGTTTAGTAGAAAAAAGTATAAAAACTAAAGTTTACAAATCCTGGGCTCTAGCCATAACTCTGTCCCCAAAGAACGGTGCAGTCTTGTGCAATCTTTATTCCATTGGCAAAACAAAGTCTGGAAGTTTAAAAAATAGTATTCCGGCATCAGTATGTCAGACAAAATGGAGTGGGTGAGATTGTAAAAGGAACCGTTAAAAGGGGAAAGTGTAACCCAATTGCAGGGGTATTGGCAGTAGAAACTAAAAGAGAAAAAGGAGAAAAGAACTTGGAAATCGACTAGATATGAGAATGAGCAAGAATGACTCCAAGTTGACTTCGAGCCTTTGTGGCTGGGAACGTGCTCCTGCCATGAATAGGAACAAGAGAAATGTTTCTAGGAGAGGGAGGGAGGCCAGGACTGAGGAGGACAAACTCAGTCTTGTCCTGTGGAGTTTGAGATGACAGAAACCATCCAAGTGAAATATCTCAGAGTTGTGTCTGGGGTGAGCTGGACCCGAGGAGGGAGATAAAAACTGAAGTCAGATGAGGACACTTGGGAAATAAATGTAAGAGGCAGAGGAGCCCTGAGAGACCTGGGGTTGACTATTCAGGTAGACTTAGAGCAATGCCTTCCAATCCAAAGGCTGGACAGATGGGAGTGCGATGAATTATTAACCGTGTTCTTCAAGAATGAGGAATGAAGGGGAAAAGGGGGAGAGAGGTTGGGCGACAAACACTGCCTTCCTGGGGGGAGCCCTGAGGAAGTACTAACCATGTCCCTCTGGAGCCCAGAGGGGGCGGTCTAGGACCAGGGCACTCCGTGTGGTTCCCAGGCCCCAGGACACACACTAATCCTCGCTCTGCCTCCGCTGCCTCATTCCCCCAGTGGAGATGACCACCCTGCCTCATTCAATGTGCTGGGGACAAAATGAGGTGCAGGTACTTTGAAAAGTGGAAAAGTGGTAAAACTATAGAGTTGTCTTGAGTGTTTTTAAGAAAAAGATAAACCACTCTGTGCATCTGGGGTGAAAGGGTCCTATCGCATGAAGGCTGAGTGGGGCTCACGGCTGCACGTCAGCCTCAATGATGCTCTGATTCCTGGGCTGAGGGAAGCAGGGCAGTTTCTCCAACCCAACACCCCCCATGTGGCTATTGTCCTGCAATGTCTGGCCTTTCCTAACAATAGCTAAAAAAAAAGTAAAAGGTTCCAAATTGTTCTTCCCCTTAAAGTACTAAGTAGAAATAAAAGAACTGAAAAAAAGGAAGAAGGAAATCTCTCTCTCTCACACACACACACACACACACACACACACACACACACACACACACACCAAGATGAAGGCATATTGGACAATTTGAAGAATGAGGAAAGAGGATAAGAAGTGGAAAGAGGAAAAGATCAGAGAGAAAAAGATTTATCGAGAAGAAGAAAAGAGAGAGAAGCTGGGAGCAGATACAGGCCAACTTGAAAAGAAGTGGTAGAATGTGTTAAAAAAAAAAAAAAGCTGACTTCACTGAGCATGGGAATAAAAAGCAATGTCAAATAAAAGGCAAAAGAAAAAAGCACCAAAATGAAAGAGCTATTAGAAAGGGAAAAATGTCATGTAGAGATGAAAGAGATTTTTAAAACTGGGGTAAAAAAATCCTCCAAGCCTTTCTATTTAGTTAGGGAAGAATACAAGAGGATAGGGAGATAAGAAAGGGAATGACAAATAGTCATATAAGAAATTAATTGATACTAAAGAAGAGAACATGGAAAAAAGGAGACAAATTATTTTGGCAAAGGAAAAACTCTCATATAAGACATTTTCAGTAATAAATTAGGTTAAAAGCCTTGTTGGAAACATCATTGTCAATAAAAAATGATTTACTGAACTCACTTTGAACACAGGTAGGGAGAACACAGAGTCCCTTTAAAGAGAAACTAAGACAAATCAGAAAACAAAACTAGTTAACCTAGAGTAAAAGAAAAAAACTCCATGGCACAAAAATCAGCCTTTTGTCCTGCCACATGACACAGAGAAGGCATTCTTTCTAAAAATATTTGTGGAATGAATGAATGAATGGATGAATCTATATATATAAAAGGCTAATATGCAAAGTGTCCCCATAGGAGTTTGACTGTGAGATGGGGAGTTCTATCGCTCGCTATAACGTGCACTGACCACCAGGGGTGGCGGGGAAGGAAGGAAGGCCCCAGCCCAGCAGCCATGGAAGGGAGGCCCCGACTAGCAGCCAGAAGGCCCCAGCCGGGCCTAGGGACCCTATCCTTTCACGAATTCATTCACCGAGCCTCTAGTGAATAAATAAATCTATGGAGCTCCAGGAGCCTCCTATATGTCTATGGAGCCTAATGACATGGAAACATTCTCTATTGCCCAACATTATACCCGGCTCCATTGTAGAAACTCCCCTTCCTCCTCTTGTTATGCCAGAAAAAATACTAAAATCCCTGTGATCGTATTCCACACACCAGGAGTCAGCCCAGCCCCTTTTCCCGTTAGTAGTGAAGAAGGGGCATAATGGGTTTTCCACTTTCAAAGCATATTTGAAAATACCTTGCTTTACCTTGGGCAAGTTGAGTGAGGCACAGCATCACCTTTAATTGAAATCAACATTAAGAAGTCTAGAGGTCATGTTAATGATCCCAGAAAAAGAGAGAACACTAGAGGTCATGGGGTAAGGATGGCTATAGAGTAAGGTCCCCTGCCACCTGATTAAGAACTACCATGGATGGGAACAATTTAGCTTCATTCAGGGTGCCTTTGAAGAAGTGAGATGTTAGCTGGGTTTTAAAATTTGGAAAAAATAGAGCTTCAGGATCTCAGTCTAGGGAATGGAATACGCGCGTGCATACACACACACACACACACACACACAATACACTACACTTAGAACAGCCAAAACCAACATTGAGAATTCCAGTGGCATTTAAATGGCCCGGAACAAGGACCTCAAAACTCTCTCCATTTCCTTCAATTGTTTTTGTAATAGAATCGACTTCCTACCTATTAAACCTCATTAGTAAATTTAAGGCATTTTTTTCTTTAAAGGGTACCACTTTTTTTAAGACAAATACTGTGACAAACCTAAGGAGACACTAAGCAACGATTTAAAATAATTAAATGTCTATCAATTTCAGGCTTGAAGATAGATAACTACAAAAAGTCATTTCAGAATAGAGTTTGCATTATAGAAAATGATACTAAGGCCTGGGGAATTTTCCATCAGTTTCCTGAGAGGCTAAGAAGTATGGCCAAACTTCAGAAGAGCAAATCAGAGATAGATGAATATATTTTGATGTCAACCCAGGGACTTTCAAAGTTGCATATTAAGTATGACACATTTAAATAAATGCATTTAAAATCATGTCATAGTAAGCCATGTTTCATTTCAAATTGTCAGGAAACCCATTAGATTAATGTAGATTTGTCCATTTTAAACTTATAATATTTAACTTGGAAACATATTTTAAGTAGGAATTTAAGGAGTCACTTATATTAGTGGAATTAATTATCGAAGGCTGCCATGAATATTGTCACATTTATTCTCTATTTGAGAATAACTGGATTTTCTTTCATGTCTGCTTCCTTCAGATTTGAAGTAATCAGGTGTTGAGAGAGCTTGTGGGATATTATTACTATGCTTAACTTTAAAAATTCAAAATATTAATATCAGTTTCTAAAGTGAATACAATTATTTAATTTATGTAATGTAACTCATTATTTTCTTAGCTTTTGCTACTAGAAATAGATATTATTATTCTCTTCAATTGAGCAGAGTTTAAACACAGACTAATATAAATCAAGGTCACAGAATCAGAAATTAAGATGGAATTAGAAGGAACCTTGAATCATCAGAAGCACTTAATAAATACATGTCAATTTGAAAATTTTACCAATAATAAAATAACTGGATTTTGAAAAAAACAGTTCCAGTTATATGTGAATCCATCCTAATCACTGGCTATTAATTTCTATTTTTTTCCTTCTCTTAAACCCAGCTTTATTGAGATGTAAATGGCATAAAATTGTGTAACTTTAAGGTATATAACATATTGATTTGACTCACTTATCTGTTGCAACATGATTGCTACTATAGTGGGAGCTAACACCTCCACCATTATATTCTTTTTTTTTTTGCGGGGGGGGGGATGATAATTATATATATATATATATATATATATATATTTCAAAATTTATCTTTATCATTGAAAGTATTACAGCTATCCCCTTTTTTTACCCCATTGACCCCCTCCACCCAGCTCCCACCTCCCTACCCCCAGGCCTTCACCACACTATTGTCTGTGTCCATGGGTTATGTATACATCTCTTCCCATCACCTCACCCCTTCCCTCTGAGATTCACTGGTCTGTTCCATACTTCCATGTCTCTGGATCAATTTTGTTCGTAGATGTTCAAAGTTTTTTGTTTTTTGTTTTTTTTCAGCACACACAAGACAAGGAGGAACTGAGCAATAACAGGATCATGAGTCAGAATAAATGTTTGCTGTTGAATTCATTGCCAGAAATCACTTTGAATGGCCATGGGCTCCTTGAGGAGCCTCTTAATGAGGCCTAGGAGGAAAAAGGATTAGAAGATGACCATAAAAAAAGTGATACTGCAAATGGAATACATTAGGCTGACATGGACCAGACACACTGACCTACTGACCATCCTGAAAGGTCCCTGAACAAAGTGGCCCTTTTCTCATCAGATTTTAAGAGCATCATGTAATGTCACATAGAAAGGATTTGCCAAAAGAGATCTGGATTATATTGGACCACCATGGGGTCAAGTGAAGCTTGCCCCAGAACCTCTGAGTTCTTTCTTGCCTAGCTCACTTGCTCATTCATTCAGCCAATGTAGCATGTGGTTATGGACACTCGAGTGAATTTGTTAGGCAATACTGAAGCCTTCGTGAGCATCCTATCCTCTTTTTTTTTCTCATTAGAACAGAAATAAGTAAGTTGGAACATTCATTCCATACTGGGCAGCCCAGCTTTTTTTTTTTTTAATGTTATGTTATTTTTTGGCCTCGTTGGCCACGTAGTGATTGGAACGCCCTGACAGATGTGGAAGCATGATTCAAGACTCAACTGGGGGCAACTTTCCCAAAAAATAATTGAAGACTGTGCTCAAGCCTTGCATATACAGAGACACCTGCTATATTTGCATAGCCCAAGCTTGCAGGAAGCTTTAATCAATCATTTTCTGTGTCTAGAATTAGCCAACCTGAAAACCATTACTTATTTCACCAGAAGAAATTTTGTTTTCCATTGCTGCTAGATTAGATGCATCCTGTATCTCATTCGCCTCCCTTCACCAGCGAAGTTTATGCCTAACTATATAGATCAAGATCCCAGTTTATAAGCAATATTGGCTTATTTTTAAATCTCCCAAAAGGTTACTTCTGTCACTTCTTTTGCCAATATGCATAAAAACTTTATCTTCTGTCACACAGATCTTCATTTCTATTTATTGACTGTTCCTTACTGTGCCAGGTGCTCAGAAATGAGTAAACAAAAGGAGAAAACAAATGCTGATTAACTAATTATAAAGAGTGTGTAATTACAAATCACAGTGACTATGCAGAGTGAAAGGATAAAACAGGAGAAGCTGACATAGTTGCCGGAATGTGGTGGTGGTGGGCCAAGAAAGAAGCAATATTTTAGCTGACATTTGAATAAATAGACATGAATCCAGCAGAGGCTGCAAAGGAAGGATCAAGATGGAGAGGAGAGCCTGGCAGGCGTGGCTCAGTGGTTGAGTGTCAACCTATGAACCAGGAGGTCACAGTTTGATTCCCAGTCAGGGCACATGCCCGGCTTGCAGGCTCGATCCCCAGTGTGGGGCATACAGGAAGCAGCTGATCAATGATTCTCTCTCATCATTGATGTTTCTCTCTCTCTCTCCCTCTCCCTTCCTCTCTGAAATCAATAAATATATATATTTTTTAAAAAGATGGAAAGGAGAAAGTTGCAGACAAAGAAAAAGAAAAACATGTGCAAAGGCCCTGGGGTGAGGGAGAGACTTCTCATTCGAGAACTGAAAGGCTAAAGAGAATGTATCACAGAAGAGTGGCCAGGTTGAGTGAGATGGGTCTGGGGGAGCTGGACCCAAAACATGTGAGGCTTTGCCCACCTCATGTGGAGCTTGATCTTCAAGAGCTATTTGAAGCCAGTCAAAGGTTTCCAGAGTCACATTTTAAAAAGTTCCCCCTGGGTACAGGGTAAGAAATGTGCTAGGGTGAGGAGGCCTTGTAGTCGACCTGCGGTAGATGACGGTCGTGCCTACTGTAGGGATACCTGTGAGGTGGAGCCGGGGTCCACATTCTAGGACCATTGAGGAGGCAAATCCACAGGCCATGGCTTTGTTAAATGAGCACATGAGTGTATTCGTCCTCAAAACAGCATTTATTTATTCTTCCCAAAAGGTTACTGTACTAACTGAATTTTAGAAAAATTCTTTATACAAATGGTAATTTAAAGAAGAGGATTTACAAAGCTCCACCCAATATTAATGTTTTACAAAAAAAAAAAATGAACTCTTATATCTTATGGACCTTATTTCAGGTTCACTAAACAGCCTTTAATTCAATTATTTTTTTCTCTGAATATTGGTGCAAGACTTTCTAATTTACATCTTACCTATATTCATAGGTACATGTTAATAGCCTTCCATTTAACCCCAACCTACAGATGACTAAACTATTTTCTCTAGAACTAGCCCTTGTGAAGGTAATAGATGTCACTTTAAAAATAACTTTTAGCAAAGAAAGAATGGTTAAGCAATAGTCAACAAGCTTCCTTAGCAGGGCTTTGGGAGCCTTTGATGTGATGAAATGCATTATAAATTTCCAGCGAGACAGATGTAGCCCCTCCCGACGCATGTGTCCATGGGATGCTTTCCACAGAGCACCTCAGGGGACCGGCCTTCCATAGATCCTTTGGGTGAACATATTGGCTGAGCTCCTCCAACAGGGTTTTGCATACAAAGGTCTTTATAATTTGTTCAGTGAATGAAGATATGCAGCGGTTCTCAACCTGTGGGTCGCGAACAATGAAAATACACCCTGCATATCAGATATTTACATTGCGATTCATAACAGTAGCAACATTACAGTTATGAAGTAGCAACAAAAATAATTTTATGGTTGACGGTCACCACAACATGAGGAACTGTATTAAAGGGTCGAGGCATTAAGAAGGTTGAGAACCACTGAGAGGAAGCATTGCAAACTCTAACACCAAGTCTCTTAGATAAGAGCGGGTTGGCAAATGCCCCTGGCCTCAAAGGGATAGACTCACTGCTCACCTTCCAGCCAACCTGGCCACATAAAATATTCCTGTTGTTGTTGTTGTTGTGTGTGTGTGTGTTTGGGGGTGGGGGGGAGGTTTGATGTTTGTTTTGGAGAAGCCAAAAATCTATATTCCTATATAATTTTTAATATTTTTAGTGCCACGGGTCAAACAGAACATATAGGCTACCAGTTTTCAACCTCAGAGGTATTCCAATACAGGTCACATCCCACCATGTTAAGGAAAATTACAATGATTGGGGGAGCAGCTCTAGGAAAGCCCCCAAGAATCTTCCTGCGAAATCCACAAAAGCTTTCCTGCCTTTTAAGGAACCCACACTGTCCATTTACGGGAAATTAACTCATTCATTGCCTGGAGGCACCATCAGTGGCCCAGAAATAGATAATTTACCAAATAATGGTGTCAGGCCTTGAAAGAAATAATTATTTCATCCAGATAAGCACATTTTCTCCCTGTGCAGGAAAGATCGGGTCATTCGGGAATGGAGAGCAATAGAAAAGCAATCCCATGTGAGAAAGCACATTATTTTACACCAGCGGCAACACTTGATATAGCAACACAGTCACATCAGAGTTTAATTACAGACGGGATTGTTGGTCTGTTTTGCTAACAGAAGAAATGTCACTGCTTAAAAGACAGTCAATTCAGTTATTAAAGAACTGATTCATCATCTTATTGGATACCCAACCCCAATTATTGTTTTCCTTTCTTGCTTAGAATATTTATCCATTTCAATATTAGATACAGGAAAATGTACACTTGTCAAGTTGATATGTTTTAAATTGAATTACAACTACCCATGGGTGTGCTTGTGTGCGTGTGCACGCACACACACGCACACACACACACACACACATGCATGTGCACACACATCATACATACAGGGTTAGGCTTTCCGTGTTTTGTTTTCTTTTCTTTTGTGCTATGGCTATAATGGTGCTTTATTACTTATTCTTTGCTTAAAATTCTATTTGTATATCTTTTTCCTTTTTTATAATTTAGAAGTCCAGACTGAATAGTGGGGAAAATTATGGTGGTAACGTTTCCATTTCGTAAAAATCAATTCCATTTTTAAATGAAGTGTTAACTTGAAAAAATGAGATTTTTTACTGCTAATAGAGCCATATATAAACTAACACCTCTCTAATCTGGAGATAACTTATTTCATGACCTCAACAATCTAAAACACACCCAAGCAAATGAAATTGAACTAACGAGTGCATGAGAGCCAAAATAGATAAGAACAACAAAGAATAATGCCACCAACTCATGCAGTCAGGGCAGGTTTCCTTTAAGTCATTTTTAAACACTTTTATAAACATAATCTCATTTGGTCCTCTTAACAACATTAGAAGAAAGAAAGGGTTGGAATAGTTCCCCCATTTTTCAGGATTACCATATTAAATTTCATCTGCATCAAGACAATGATTGGGGCACTATGAATGATGCCAGGACAACAGACGTGAAGTGGCAGGATCCCAGGTGAACCGGAACATACAGTCACCGTAGATATGGCTCAAGCACTGGCGCCCTTCCGTCGGCAAGCCCTCAGGCCTTCTCTCAGAGCTTATCTGCTCAATAGGATTGCTGTATGTGTCACTTCCAGATCAGATTTACAAAGAAGAATATGTTCAATGAAAAGATCTTGATGTTCTCACAACCTTTGAAATAACCTGTGTTCCTAAATAAGTTGGGGGTTTTTCTTTTTTCACTAAAGTACTGGTTAATTAGCATCTTGTCTTTTAAAAAACAACAACAACAAACAAACAAACAAAAAAACACATGCCTATCAGCGTCAATATACTGCAGGTTATATACTCTGCCACTTGTGCTCTGTGCTGAGTGGGACTGCAGATTCCTACTGTAAAATACAGGCAATTTCATTGATAAAAATAACTGATAATAACTAATGTTAATTTAGCATTAACAATATACAAAGTAAATATTAAGTTGACATAAATTAGAGATTACTACATAACAGCCTGGTAATTGCATTAGAGGGCTTGTTTATTTGTTGCTATGGAAATTTCATAATTAACTGTTATTAAAATTATTGACTTGTTACATATCTATTATTTTTAAATTTGATTTTCTAATTAGTGTGATTAAAAATTCAAATTGTATATTATATTATGTTGAATACTTTGATTTATATTATTTATTTAGACTGATTTTATGTTTGTATAATTGTACTTGAAGAGAAATAGATAATACACTAACTTCAAAGAGATTTTTTTTTACTTGAGAATGGTAACCTTTCTCTAATTCATGCGAAGGTGTCCTATATGCCAGCAGCAGCCCTCATTCTTCCAACAACCTCAGGATGGAGAAGATACTGTCAGGACTTCCTCTTTACAGAGAGGAAAAGGAGGCTTAGAAATGTTAAACAAGTTGCCCGATTCTGGTGAATGTTAAACCCTAACGCTTTGAGCCAAAGCCTTCCTGCTTGACTGCTGAACAGCGAGATTTGTGTAATTCTAGGTACCCCTCCCCCCAAAAGATCTCCCTTGCATTCCTGCCGCTGGACACGTCTCCTGCTGATGTCACTAACTCATTAGAAAACAAAGGTGATGATCATAGCAATCGATTGATCGATCGCAATGGGAGCATTAGCAAGCTAGCAGTGCAGTTCCAGCAGTGGACTTCCAAACCCAGGTGCTTGTGGTGGGCAGGAAAAACAATTTCCTTCTCCCCTCTGGTTTCTTCTGGCTGGTCTAATCGTCCCATTAATGGGAGGCAGATTAACGGGAGAAAATGTCCACGTGTATCATGGGTGTACAGACAGGGGTTCCCTAAGAATATGCAGCAGTTAAGGCTTATATGCCACCTTGAGCGAAGGAGAAGGTGGCTGGGGTTGTGTCTGATACAAACAGTAAGCAAGCAGGACAGAGAGGACTTGAATCAAACAGGCCTTGCTAGGTTCCTCCCTGTCCATCACACTGGTTCACATTAGACTACAGTATCAACGATAACGGCTCCCTCTCTGAGCAGGTCTCTAAAATTCTTTTAGGTCCTTAGGAGGAAGTTCAAATGTGCTGTGTTTATTATTATTATTATTATTATTATTATTACTAGGGGCCCGGTGCACGAAATTCGTGCACTGGGTGTGTGTGGGGGGGAGTGTCCCTCAGCCCAGCCTGCCCCCTCTCACATACTGGGAGCCCTCAGGCGTTGACCCCCATCACCCTCCAATCGCAGGATCAGCCCCTTGCCCAGGCCTGACGCCTCTGGCCTAGGCGTCCGGCCCGGGCAGCGGGGACCCACAGCTGCAGCGGCCCCACGATCGTGGGCTTCGCTTTAGGCCCAGGCAAGGGACCCCTAGCTCCCGGGACTGCCAGCTTCGACCGTGCCCAGCTCCCATCGCTGGCTCCACCCCTACTTCCTGCTATCACTGGCCAGGGCGGAAAAGGCACCTGATTCTCCGATCATGGCTGGGGGGCAGGGCGAAGGTGGCCCCAGGGCCGCCTTTGCCCTGCCCCCCAGCTCTTAGCTCCCTCCTGGGTTTCTGATCACTGTCAGTGGCAGGGGGCTTCTTCCTGCTTTCCCTTTTGCCTCCCTGCATTGTGCCTACATACGCAAATTAACCACCATCTTGTTGGCAGTTAACTGCCAATCTTAGTTGGCAGTTAATTTGCATATAGCCCTGATTAGCCAATGAAAAGGGTAGCTCGTACGCCAATTACCATTTTTCTCTTTTATTAGTGTTGATTATTTTTAATAACCAGCTTAAAATAATCACTATCTTTAAAAAGGCATATTTGGGCCCTAACTGGTTTGGCTCAGTGGATAGAGCCTCAGCTTGTGGACTCAAGGGTCCCAGGTTCGATTTAAGCAGATTTAGATTCAATATCTGCCTTTGCCACTTCCCCCACGCCCTTGATCCCCTCCCTCCAGTCTACACTTCTAGTCATTCACTTGTCCAAGCCAGGAGCCGTGCAATCAGCCTTCACGCCTGCCTTTCCCTCTCCTCTCCCCACCCATCACCAAGAACTGTGCGCTTGACTTTCCAAATACGTCACCACCAATGTGTTTTCCTCTCCATCTCTGCCATGCTCACCTGGTGTCCCCACCGTCTCACAGAAGAATCGTTGGCCACCCGCTTACCCAGTTTCCTTTCTACACTCTTGCTCTTCCCCTCGCTTCATCCAGACTGACTTTGCACCAGATCAAGGCATGCATTTACTTAAAACCCTTGCTTACCTATTGTTCCTAAGTATTAAATTCTACCCTGGCTTATAAAGTCCTACAAGATCAGGCCCCACCTCCTTCTCCAGTGTCTTCTCCCCTTCACTCCCCTCTCCTCTTCTGCATAGTAGACCTGCTTTCAGATTCTCAAATACTCCCAGCCCCCTCCTACACAAAGGCCTTTTCCTGTGATGCTCACGTTGGCCTACTTAACATCCATTAATCTTTTAAAACTCAGCTTAAACATCAGAGCGTCTAGGTGAGGTCAAGCTTCCTGACCGTGGCCTTCCCCCATATCTGCCCCATCCCCGCTGGCCTGGGATCAGATCAGGTCACAGAGTGCTAGCTGCTCCCACATTGTACCTTTGCACTTCTTTCATAGACTTCATCACAGGTTGTAATTATATGTTGACATATAGTTATTACTTGATTAATGTCTGTCTTCCCCAGTGGACTGTAGGTAAAAATAGGAAGAGAGCATGTCTGTTTTGCTCACCACTTGGATCTCTGTACTTAGCACAAAGCAGAGGTCACTAAATTCCTTTTAATGGCCAAAAGAACTATGTGGCTTGCCCTAACTGGCTTGGCTCAGTGGACAGAGCCTCAGCTTGTGGACTCAAGGGTCCCAGGTTCAATTCCAGCCAAGGGCATGTACCTTGGTTGCGGGTACATCCCCAGTGGGGTGTGTGCAGGAGGCAGCTGATCGATGTTTCTCTCTCATCGATGTTTCTAACTCTCTATTCCTCTCCCTTCCTCTCTGTAAAAAGTCAATAAAATATATATTAAAAAAAAACTATGTGGCTTTAGCAAATTACTAAAACTTTCTGAATCTCTTTCCTCAACTATAAAAATAAAAGGCTATTGACAAGACCTGCCTCAAAGGTCCTTGTGAGGCATAACTAAGGTCAGCATTGTGCAGCACTAAACAGAGTGGACATTCGATGCACGGCGGCCCTTCACACTATTATTTCCTACAAAGGCCATGGGCTATGGGAATTAGTTAGCATTTTCAAATTGCTTATCGTCCTATAAAAAGGGAAGATATTCACAAATAATTAAAACATGAGTTTACCAGCTTAGCCCATAGAAGGCCTGGCCTAAGGCAAAAATGTGAGTAGCCAACATTCAGGACACCTTATTTACACCTTCTCTCCCAGAGGCCTCTAGGAGCTCCGCTGCTTGAACAAAAGACATCATGCGGAGGACTGCTGGGCACCCTCTCTCAGTGCAGTCCTTCCTAACTCCCCACGGGTGACTACTCCTTCCTCCTCCACTCCCGTGTGTGTGTGTGTGTGTGTGTGTGTGTGTGTGTGTGTGTGTGTGTTAGGAAATAAAGTTCCTGAAGGCAAGAATCATTTGAAAAATTAATTGTTTTTTGTTTCTATATCCCATTCAACCATATTAAGTACTCAATTAAGGTAGAATGAATGAATGAATGAATGAATGAATGAATAAATAAATAGGGAATAAAATAATACACAAAACAGTAGATACGTAGGAAAGACAGGTATACGTAAGAGGAGCCAGGCTGCAGGGGGAGGTAGTACCCACATCCAGAACATGATTCTGAGAAGAGGGTTTTCAAAAGACAGACCAGAGGAAATGGAGCCTCCGCCAGGGGCACCTCTGGTCTGTTTGCCCTTCCCCACTTCATCAGTTACCTGCAGCCCCCACCCCTGAGTCTGCTTTGACATGAGACCTTTAAATGTTTGGGGGGGGGGTGGAGAGGAAGATCACGGAACGGCTGTCTGACTTTTCATCTGCAAAATAGAGCTAATGACACTGACCTTCCTCCTAGAGCTATTGTGGGGGATAATTAATTAATAATCGCGGAATCCATTGAGAGTATAAAGTGCGACATAAATGCTAAGTATTATTTCCATACAGGCTCTGCTGGCTCCTCTAAAGTACAGTCTGGCCTCGGTGCCTTTGATTTGCTGTTATCACCTGAACTAGAGCAAACAATGCCTCTGTGTCATTAAGCAAATGCATAATGAATGCTATTCCTTGTGAAAGGTTACACAGCAATTTACCTTTTCTTCCCCCTTTGAATGGGGACATCCTCCTGTGAGAGGATTATGTAAACTAATGGCTAATGTGTCAAAGGAAAGGGGAGAAAAGCAGCAGCCATGGCAACCAGAGCCAGCAGGCCCACGCGTGGCCTCCAGGAGACACATGTGTCCACATGGGAGGGAGGGTGAGGAGGAGCTGGGAGAAAAGGGTGGGGAAGGCGATGCCAGGCCTCGGCCCCTGCGCCCTCCTGCCACCACCTCCCACGATATGGTAGGAGACGGGATTTGCAATAGTTGGGAATGTGATGGCTTCATGCTGGCGTCCTTTCTCCACCCTTACCCTCTTCCTCCAGGCCCTGGGTGTCCCCTTCATGCTCACTGGTGCTTTATCGGGGAGACTATGTTTTCCTTTGGAATGTAACCTTTTCTAGAGATAGGGCCTCGCAGAGCTGTGATCAGGGAGCCTTTATCCTCCTCCTCATTCCTACTGATGCCCCTTTATCTCCATAGAAACGGACCTCCACTCAAAGCCCTGCAGACACCAAGGCAGGCCATTAACTCCAGGAGCCATCATTCTAGAATCCTAAAGGTAAGCTACGGAGCCTGGTGGAGACCACATTCTCCTATAAAAACGTGCAAAACTTGTTGATTGGTTCCTTTTCCTTAACATTAAGATATTGGAGCAGGAATACAATTCCCTTACGTGTTTCTTTTAGATTTGACAAAAGAAGTTACGCATCGATTTGGTTTAGATTTTGCAGGTTTAGACCTTTATGCCTTAGTACAGTTTTTAGGTATCCGGTTATTCTACAAGTTAAATCTTTAAATGTCAGCGTTAACTTTTAAACCATGTGTTTCAAAAACTATATAAATTTACCATGTACTCCTCTCCCTATATTCCTTTAAATAATACCCAGACACAATTCTCATCTATCCCTCCATGTTTTACTGCCGTGATGATAGGGATTTTATGTCTCTTATTTGGCATTGCTGTTCATTGTCATTCCTCCATAAATCTGGGGTTTTGCTGACCTGATTTTATTTCAGTATCCTTTCGAAAAATCTTTCTTCACTAGGCTTAGTTAATTCAAACATTGGCACTACTGGTAGAAGCTATGGACTCGTAACATGGAACAAGATCGCCACCCAGTGGCCAGGCTGGGCTTTACTTCTGTGCATCCTCCCAGATTTCTCTCTCTCTCTCTCTCTCTCTCTCTCTCTCTCTCTCTCTCTCTCTCTCACACACACTTTTCCCATTGGATTATATCCAGCAGAGATGTCCTTAAAGAACATTTAACATTTTTCAGATGAGAAAACTGAAGGTCAAAAAGGTTAACTTCTTTGGTCATGACATGCTACAACCTTAATTTTTTTCAATCACAGTACCTCAGAGCTGGAAATGGCGATCAAGGTCAATCAATCCAAGGCTTCTATCAAAAATGAGGAAACTGAGGCACAAAAAGATGGAAATGGCTTCTCAAGGCTCACAGAGTTGATTGGCATAGCATGGCTTAGCCCGGCACGTACTCTCCTACTAGACCAACCTCATTTAAATGGTTTCTGTCTCTCCCTTAAATGATCAGAATTCCAGTTTTGAACAGGTGACCACAGTATCTGAGAATAAAGGGGTCCAGTTTTTCCTTCCTCACACTAGGTCGACCGCATACGAGCCCTCAGAAAGGCAAAATGCATTCTCATGACTGAACTGCTCCTTGTTGGCATACACAAAAATGTTCCCCCCTTTTTCTATACTTAAGAGGAAATGAATTTAAGTAAAGGGAATTAGACATTCTAACTGTGCTCTCGTTCAGCTTAAAGAAAACACTTATCTCCAGCTCAAGACGTCTAGGACTTTCATGGCACGTGGGGATGATGCCACGCTGTATTTCAACCCCTGTCCTCTAACTACAAGGTCATCTTAAAGTGAGAAAGGTCTGTCACATTGAAGATCCCTCATCATCACTCTAAATAACTTTGAGTTTCTAAATTCCCAGGTGGAGCGGGGTCACAAAGCAGCAGGTACACGTTCTTGCCCACCCGTATCCTGCGTCCTCCCGAGTTCACCGGCAGCCCTGGTTCCTGGCATGTGGGCAGCCTCCGGCCTCCCCTGCCGTCTTCCATTCCGAGGGCCTTAGGCGCGTCCCCAGCTTCTGGTGGGAGAACTCTGAGTTGGGTTTCACGAAAGTTTTCAAAGGGTCCTCGGTGGGATTGAGGCGTGGTTGTCCCAGAACCCTAACGTTACATTACTCTCGAACCACATTTAATTGGCTCTCTTCCTTTTCCCATTTCCTCATTTGTACTTCCTGGGATCGCCTCCCATGTAAACCACCATCTACATCCTTGCCTAGGGACGAGTCTGAGGTGATGTAAGCTACAGGGCGCATATTGTGAAGGAGCCCTTGCCTGGCCGCGGGGGTGTGACCAGTCCTCTGATCACAGTGCCTCCCCCCAGGGTGCTCAGTCCGGCCCTTATTGCTGTCCATGGCAGACTGACCACTGGAGCTTCAGACCCTGCCCTCCAACAAGCCTCTTTCACGGCCCTGGGAGGAGCCCGGAAATGTACTCACGCGGTTGTAAGTTTTTGTGAAATTTTCTAACGTCAGACACGTTCGCCACAGTTAAAACCATGGTCTTTTTCCAGGTGGTATTCTAGTGGTACAGAGCATTTTGGGAATCTGGTGAAGGGGAAACGGAGTCAGAAAAATTTAATTGAAATTTGGAGGGATGTTTTAGAACACTCCAGAATTAGACTCCAGATCTGTGTCTAATTTTATGTATTTAAAGGACTGAGAGGAAAATATTAGATTAAAAAAGTAATGGGGTAAGAAACAAAAGCAATAGAAGGATATATAGAGCAATAAAATCAATAAAAATTTATTTCTATACCAAGATGTGAATTGCAACTAAAAAATTCATCATATCAAATGCAGTAATTTATAAAGAAGAATAAATAAATTGAGTAGAAGTAATGAATAGGCTTATGGATTGTTTGATAATGCAATTCATAAAGAGGAGTGAAGCATAAGAATACTTTGGGAAAAATTAAATGTCTTGATTATATGACACCAAATACTGACATCAATTAATATAATATAAACTCATAATGCATCACTACAAAAAGGACACCTATGACAAACTGGTTAGTAAGTGTCATCAATTCAAAATTAAACACTGCACAAGAAACTTGGAATGCCCAAAAAGAAAAACAAACAATTAATATAGGTTTTCTAAATCTGAAAACAAGCCTAACAATGAATATGACATAAACAAAAATGATTAGGGAAGATGCAAGGGATATTTCTAAACTATCAAAAATAAAAGCCAAATTGCAATCAATCATGGAAGTGTGAAAACTAAACTATCTTTCTATTCTCTCTACGGAAAAATTTATAAATATTATCACATGAAGAGGCAACCAAAGAGTTTGCTTCCCAGAAATGTAGGGGAAAGTTATCAAAGAAGTCTAAAAATAGTTAATCAATAAAAATGTTATGTTACTTTTCTGTATGTTGTGATGTTTGTCACATCTTGTGATTTTTTTCCTTATTCCAAATAAATATTGACTTTCATATCTATGTATCATAATTTGTATTCCTTTTGTTAAAGAGCCTCTGGGCTTCTGAGCCATCTCTTCCTAAGAATTCCACTAACAGTAAAGGGAACAAGATCTATGATTAATATAATGAGGTTATGTGATATCATGAACATAATACTATATAAATTAACTAGTGTAGCTATTGTAGCCCTAAGCCAGCACTCCATTCCCCTCCCATAGTCCCTCCCAGTCATAAGACCCCCTTAGCAAACTGTTTTAAAGACAGTCTAAAATTATAGGATTTCAGTCACAACATCCTGTGTATACATTTCACTACACAATGTCACATTCTATAATAACCATTTAACGTTTTATGTTTTGTACTGCCACTGGATTCAGTATAAATAGTTATGACTTATTAGAATTATTCATTAGAATCACCCACCCTTCCTCACCCTCGTCCCCAAAAAGAACAAGGGAGGTGTTGAACCCTAACTGGTTTGGCTCAGTGGATAGAGCCTCAGACTGCAGACTCAAGGGTCCCAGGTTCGATTCCGGTCAAGGGCATGTACCTTGGTTGTGGGCACATCCCCAGTAGGGAGTGTGCAGGAGGCAGCTGATCGATGTTTCTCTCTCATCGATTTTTCTAACTCTCTATCCCTCTCCCTTCCTCTCTGTAAAAAAAATCAATAAAATATATTTTTTTAAAAAAGGGGAGGTGTTGAATAGGCTAAAATAAACACAGCTTTTAAAATGGGTAACACTAATATGTGTTTTAAGGTGCAACACTTGTGGTTCTATCCTTAGGATAATTCTCTGGTGTTCAAATTGTCAAGGCCTCTAAATAATGAAGCGAAAGAACAGAGTTAATATGCAACAGCCACGCTCAATAAAAATCTGCAGAAGGAAAAGTCATCTTTCATCAGAGCCACAGAATAACAAATTGGCAGGCAATCCTCTGAGCTCACTTTGTCATATGTCACAACAACATTAGGGGAGCTACATCCTAACAGTTATTTGATTTCAGCAGCATCGGGGTGTTAACAATTCATATGTTGATTCTATAGAACTAGATATCTATCTGCTAGACAAGTGTGTTCTGACGGGAAAGGAGAAGCGTAAGAGAATAGACACTGACAAAATACTCGCAATGTGTTGGCCACTATATGCGATCCATTATGAGCACTACCTCCTGTGGTATAATGATACAGAATGGTTTGCCACATGTTCATATTGCACACGCTTTGTAATGCTGTAAGGTATTCATCAGTCACGTTACAGTTTAAAAAAACAACAACACTGTATTAGTTTTCTGTGGCTGCTGTAACGAACTGCCACAAACATGTTGGCTCAAAATAATACCAATTTATCTGACGGCCCTGTTGTTCAGAAGTCGGAAGTAGGTCTCACTGTGCTGGAGTCAGCCCAGCTGTGTGTCCTCCTGGAGGCTTTCGGGGAGGACCCATTTTCTCGCCTTTTCCATCTTCGAGGCTCTGCACACTGTGGAGGTTTGATGCTCGGGGCTCTTGACCGCCCCCCTCTTCTCTATCTTCAAAGCCAGCAGCAAAGGGCGGCATCCTTCTCATGCCGCCATCCCTCTGAGTCTCTCTTCCAGTTCCTTCTTCCACTTTGAAGGACCCTTGTCATGACGCTGGGCTCACTCAGGTAACCCAGGATCATCTCCCTATCCTAAATGCAGCGAACGTCCATCTGCGAGCTCAGTTCCCTTTGCCACGTAACCTCACATGCTCACGTTCGCCAGCTGGAGAACAGGAGGGGGTGCTTTTAGGCAGCAAAAACTACATGTGCAAGAAAGAGGAAGCAAGAAGAACTTGGCATGTTTGAGGAACAAAGCAGCCCAGCGTGGCTGTGGTTCCCTGGGAAGGGGGACCTAAATGAGGCTGGAGACGGGCAGGGGTCAGATTAGGCTTTTTAAGGCCATAGCAAGGAATTGGATTTTTATTTCAACTGCAGTGGGAGGCCCTGGAGGGTTGTAGGCAGACGAGTAAAGTGATGGAATTTACGTTTTTAAGATCACTTTTCTGCTGAGGATAAATGGATTGTAGAGCGAGACGTTTAAAGGCTGTTGTAGGAATGTATGTGAAAGATGCTGGCGATGCAAATGGGGATTGGAAGTCAAGTTGGGACATCAGGAGTTGATGGTGGCCCTGGCCGGTTTGGCTCTGAGGATAGAGCATTGGCCTGTGGACCGAAGGGTCCAGGGCTCAGTTCTGGTCATGGGCATATACCCCGGTTGTAGGTTTCTCCCTGGGCCCTGGTCGGGGCTTGTGCAGGAGGCAACCAATCGCTGTGTTTCTCTCACATCGATGTTTCTCTCTGTCTTTCCCTCTCTCTAAAAATCAATAAAAAAATATCCTCGGGTGAGGATTAAAAAAAAAAAAAGAGTTGATGATGGCAATGGGATGTGGATGTGGAGGGGAAGGAGAGACTGACTAGGTTCCTGGGGTCACCTTATGGGAAAGTTTGTGGGGAGACAACGTTTCATGAAGAAGAGTAAGCATTCTATTCGCACATGCTAAGTTTTAGACATTGCGAGGTATCCCAGTGGCTCATAAAACAGGCAGTTACATACGCAGGTTTGGAGCTGGAAATGTACGTTTAAGACGCGTCAAGATAAAGGTGGCATTAAGTCCATGAAAATTAATGAGACCGCTTAGGAAGAAACAGGGGAAAGAGAGAAGAGGAGCTTGGATTGAACCTTGAGAAATCATACCCTTGAGAGTTTGGGTGGGGGAAGAGAAGTCGGCGTATGAGAAAGAGAAAGCCATGGGCTATGGTCAAGGTTGAAAGAACAGGACTTGAAAAAGACGTTAACTGCCCGTCCACACAGCCCGGAGCTGCAGTGGGAGATGCTGCAGTCAGACTGCCAGGGTTCGGGCTCCTTCTCTGTGAGTCGAGTTGTGTGAAACCGGGGCATCAACTTCTCAGCGCTTCAGTGTCTTCGTTAGTAAAAGGAGGCAATGTGTACAGATGTTCAAGTTAGCATGGGCTGGTCTCCTAGAATTCAGCATGCTACTACAATCACTCATGTTAAATGAGGAGAGAATAGAGGTGTCCCCTGGATTTGGAAACATGGAGATCCTTGGGGCGTTTGATGACAGCAGTTTTAGAAGTGAGGGTGGAGTGAGCTGAAGGAAGTGAGAATGTCAGAACAGCAGGTTTACCGGACTTTGGACGGGGTTGACTCTACAGAGGGGCTGGAAATGGGGCAGGAGCTGTAGAGGCCTGTTGATGCCAATGACACATGTAGGTGCTCTCTTTTTTTCCCTCACTCCTCCCAAGATCGCTTCCTTTTCTTCAAAAGCTGTAGTGGGAGGGTTAATGGTAACTTGGCCTTCCCCTCCCCTATGAGCGTCCACTCTGATCCCTGAAGCAGACACTAAGCCTAGACTCTCATCTTAGGTGAAGGAAGGAAGTTGCCAACCTAAACTTTTGACCAGGATGTCGGTCTGGTCCTAGACCCCAAACCGGAGAGACATCGCTTTCTCTGGGAAATAATAAGCTGCTGGTTCCACGTCATCGGACCCAGTCGCTGGAATTCATGGGGGCTGAATGCTGGTTTGAACTGAACGGTGGAGAACAGCGAGCAGAGTGCTGATTTGGGATGACTCAGGGAAGTGGGAGTCTAAAAGGGTAGAGGAATAGGTGCAGCAGTCTGAGGGCCCAGGGCTCCAGGTGGGGCAAAAGGGAACTGAGAGGGTGCCAACAACCTCCTCCTCAAGGTCGCGGAAGCCGCCCCATCCTCCTTCGCCGGCCCCTTCTCAGTTGGAGGAATAGGCAGCCAGTTGCTATGTATTAACATCAACTCACTGACTTGTCTGGAAAACTGTGTACACAGGAGCCCCGCGGGGACTGAGGTAGAGAGGAGCAAAGATCGGGGACCTAGAACAGAGAAAGAAGGGATAGATGTGGCCTTATCTAGCAGTCCACCCACGATCCTTCTGCTAGGGCAGGGTGGGGGGCTGTCGCCACGATGTCCAAGGAGACCCATCTACTTGTTGAACCCAGAGCCTCCCATTCACAGTTTTAAACACACGGAAAAGCCTTAAACGCAAGTGTGTTCATAGTTTTATTTATTCTTAACCTTTTTTTCCAATTAAATGTTGAGACAAACCAATACACTATTAACATAAAAAGGCTAATTTATTTTTACAATGCCCTTTGAAGGCGCTGACTTTTTCTCCATTCACAAACGATTTGCTTTGCTCTGTAGGAAAAACCCAAGTTGACTCATCCTGAGTAGAAAGGGCTGCCCATCCTCATCACCCCATTAGGATCCTGACAATAATTCACCGATCTCCGGGGATAATCAGCAGGCTTTCAAATACCGCCTGGGCCAGTGAGAAACACTATATTTAAAGAATCGTTATAACTGTTCCATGGTTCCCTCAGGCAATTAACCTGTGCTGCTGGCCATAAATTGCCCGGCTTCTGTCCCCACAGAGTAAGTATTTGGTCTGTCTGCTCAGAATTATTGTGCACTTTCTTCTTCCCTCCAGGTAGGCCACTCCTTTGTGAACGGTGGGCATCAAACAGCCATTAAAAAGGACTACATGTGTGTAAAATGCAGCTCTTAATATTTCTCTGGAGCATTGAGTCATATTATACAGAATTATAAAATACTATCAGAAAAGGGCACTTTACATATCATAATAGTCATTTTGTAAAGTTCAATTTGGCAATTCTAAGCCACATTTAATTTTCTCCGAAAATTCCCAGGTGGCAGGAAAATATTGCTCTTTGTGGCTTTCCTGTCTCTTTCAGGGAACGGGTGAAATGACAACCTTTTAGAAGTAGCACTTTCTCTATAAGTAGGCACTAAATTACTTATACCAAATGAAGCCACATATTCATTTACATTAAAATAAATGCTAAAATAATAATAAGTAATTTTCCTATATAACCATTCTGGGATTTGTGCAAATTAGAATTGTGCATTCTACCTTAGTATCACTTAGAATCACTTGTAATTCTTCATCTTCACTGATAGGTGGAGCTAGTAATTTCTGTATTAATTATAATATTTTAGCATATTAAAATCTATATCTAGATGAAGCAGACACTTCAAAGCTTCAAAACTGATGAAACTGCATACTTCTCTTTTCAGGGATAAAACCATTTGCATTAATATGTGAAATACACTATTAACGCACCCCCTGCTGACTGCATGTGCTTTGTAGGGAGTAATGCATAATTTTCTGAAAATGAAAAGACTGAGAATCAGATATTTATGATGATAAAAATTAGATCTCAAGAACTATAAAAACTTGGAAGATTCTCCTAAGATGGAATTTTTTTATTCAGTTCAACAATTATTTAACACATACCAGAGGTACAATATAGTCAGAAGATCTGAGTTTGAGACTCGACTGCACCCTCACTGGCCCTGTAGCAGTGCTCACTGAATATCTCTGTAAACCTCCATGAGGGACTCAAATGAGAATAAAGGGAAGTAACATGGGAAACTGCTTTGTCTATAGGTCATAACCTCGCAAATGTTGACTATTTAAGATGGCATGGTATAAGACAATAATTCTCATATTTAGACCTGGGGACACGTTCTTAGGAATCCACATTCTCCATGGAAATGTGTTTTTGTTCTTTTTAAAATTTTGTTAGTTTTTTTACGCTGGTGTTCATCTTTTAAGGAGTTCATGTGGGCACATTCTGAGCCATGTGAACTTTCTCTTGATTGTTGCTATGCAACCTGCGTATTAAGGATGACATTCGTGCCAAATAATTCCACTTCAGTTGTTTCCACCCTAATGAAAAGAGACCCAAGCAGACTTATTATGTGGCTTCTATGTTCCTTTAAGAGAAAGGCAAGAGACAATGGCAAGCATTCTGCACAAAGATTTGGTGTTAGTTTGGATCCAGAAAACTGATAAGAAAATTCAATTATTACATGGCACATTGGTACTGAACTTTTTTTTTTAAATTTCAGAGAGGGAGGGAGAAAGAGATAGAAACATCGATGATGAGAGGGAATCATAGATCGACTGCCTCCTGCATGCCCCACACTAGGGATCAAGCCCGAAATCCAGGCATGACGGGGAATCGAACCATCGCCTCCTGGTTCATAAGTCTATGCTCAACCACTGAGCAACACCGGCTGGACAGTACTGAACTTTTTTACAAAAGAATCCTGCCAATCAGCATAAAGAGCAGTGATTTAACATTGTGTATCATTTGTGTTGGTTTGTAGCTTTGCATATACTGTTGTAATGTACCCCGCGAATCACAGAAGGACACCTCAAGAAGTTGAATTAAAGAGTCACATTTGCCCTAACTGGTTTGGCTCAGTGGATAGAGTGTTGGCCTGCGGACTGAAGGGTCCCAGGTTCGATTCCGGTCAAGGGCATGTACCTGGGTTGCGGGCACATCCCTAGCAGGGAGTGTGCCGGAGGCAGCTGATCGATGTTTCTCTCATCGATGTTTGTAACTCTCTATCCCTCTCCCTTCCTCTCTGTAAAAAATCAGTAAAGTATATTAAAAAAAAAAAAAAAGAGTCACATTTATTGCAAATCCGGGACTATGAGGGGGCATTTCGCTCTCCCAAATCTCATAGTGATAAGATGGCTGCAACACCAGATTTATATAGGCAAAAATCACAAAGCTATTGATTACATCCCAGGGTTTGGAATGAGGGCCCTGGTTTGCACAAAGCAGTTACAGAAGCGAGATCGAGCCGATTAGTTAGTTATCTACAAAGATTAATTATAGTTTTGGGTCTTCGGACCACTGAGTTGACAGAAACACATTATCTAGAGCCCTCGGGTCTTGGGACCACTGAGTTGACAGGGACACATTATCTGGAACCCTCGGGTCTTGGGATAATTGTGCTGTCCTGGTTCCCCGGTACAGAGGAATTTGCTTTCTAAAACCAGTAAGATCACAATCAATGGGATATTCACATTACAATCAATAGGGTATTCAATCGAATGGGATGATTTATACAATTCAGAAAATCAAAGTAACTTTTCTATTGTTAAAGCAAATAAGTACAGAAGCCAAACAGCAGAGTTAATGTTAAACTACAGTTTCTACCTGAGATGATTGCTACCATACTTCAATACTTATTTTAATTGTGTTTAAGATAGTCCCATGGAAACTGTAAACTTACAGTTTACTCAGATTTATATCATAGATTTATATAACATTATAAAATTAACATATATTGCTTAAATAATTAACTTAAAATTTTAATACTTGAGGTGTGTGGCCCATGAGATCAGAACTCAGAAAAGAAAAAAAAAAAACAGGTTAAATCTTCTCTCTGTATTTTGCTGTGCATCCTGGAAAGTCAAATGCTCCCAGCTCTCTCTCTTCACAGTCAAATAAGGATGATCATCCGATCTTCAGAGGACCATGGTGAGGACTGAAGGAAACAATGACTATCACTGCAAGTGAATGCCTTCTCAGGTATAGTATGCTTTGGTTACAATGAGGGCTCTGAATCAAGAGTTTAGCCAGGGGTGGGCAAACTTTTTGACTCGAGGGCCACAATGGGTTCTTAAACTGGACCGGAGGGCCGGAACAAAAGCATGGATGGAGTGTTTGTGTGAACTAATATAAATTCAAAGTAAATATCATTACATAAAAGGGTACGGTCTTTTTTTTTTTTTTAGTTTTATTCATTTCAAACGGGCCGGATCCGGCCCACGGGCCGTAGTTTGCCCACGGCTGGTTTAGGCCCTTGCCTACATTTCTATGCCACCTTGGGCAAATCACCTTACCTCTATGGGAGTCATATCCCAATTTCCTAAAGCTAGGAGGTGTGTCAGATTATCTCACAGTTCCTCCTAAAATAGCTATAACAGAAGGTGGTTGGGTTTTCCATGTCATACCCATAGTTACTTGGTTGTCCATTAGCTTTATTTTAAACTTACTACTCTGAGAAGTAAAATAAAAAAATTAAAATTCACTTGTGATCGATGCAGCAATTTGCAAAAAGGATTAGAAAAGCTAAATTACCCTATCTATCAGACAGATTTGATATTTCTTTGCTTTGTTGTTTTCTCTGGTATAATGGAGAGACAGAACTCATATTTGAGCCTTTTTTCTATAGCATTGTAGGCAAATCAAATGACCTCTCTACACTGCCTGCACTGCTTACAAAGCAGGCTCTGGACACAGACTTGTGGATTCAAATCCTGAGTCCACCTCTTGTTAGCTGTGCAGCAGCCTAGGGCAAAACGTTATGTTTTGTGACACTTACTGAAGTAATAGTTGTAAAGCACTCAGTCTGGGACTTTGGGAAAAGCTCATTGAATGTTGGCTATTATTAGTATTATTATGTCCCTTCCCTTTCGTCCTTGGCTTTCCGGTTCTGCGAGCAGAGGCTGAATACTTAAGCGTGAAGGGGCAATAAGAAAACTGGGGAAAGTAAACAAGGAGTGGCAACCAATACTCAATGCAAAGCAGACGAATAGCAAGAGCAGCCATCATGCAAGTCGGGAAGCTTAGATTGGATCTGGGTCCCACAATTTTCTGATTTCATTAAGTTATGACCTGAGTTTTCCTTTCCTCTGCTCCAAACTCAGGCTAGTAATTCTTATTCTACTTACTTCAGTGTAAAAGTTCAAAAACAAATATTCACTATACACAAAACACTTCCTAAAGTCTCATGTACTGAACAAGGAAGTTTTTCTCTTTGATGTATACTTTTTTTTCCTGGTATATAGCTCTTTTTTTTTTTTTTTTAATTGATTTAAGGTATTACATATGGGGCGGAAGAGCTGATTCTACTTCTCACCTAGCAAACCGTGCTGACAGTTTTTTAAACCCTCTGGGCACATGCACCTGCTGGGTGATTATAGAAGCAACAGCCGCCCTGGATTGCAGGTTTACCATATGCCACGCATTGCACGAGGTTCTGAGCGACCTCTTTCGTTTAGTGCTCACAATTTTAAGGCAGACATTCTGTCCACTTAACAGATGGAAAAACTAAGGCTGAGACAAGTTAGAAACCTGCCATCCGCCCTGTGGTGCAGAGGTCCTATAAACATCTAACCATAAGGCAGAGTTGCTGTCTTTTAATATATTTTTTATTGATTTCAGAAAGAGGGGGAGAGAGAAAAACATCAATGATGAGAATCATCCATTGGCTGCCTCCTACACGCCCCCCTACTGGGGCCCTGGGGATCAAGTCCACAACCCCGTGCCCTTGACCAGAATCCAACGCGGGACCGACACGCTACCCACTGAGTCAAACCGGCTAGAGAGTTGTTAGCAACCAACAGTTTTATCTCTAATCACCAGCTTCCCCGCAACTATTAGGAACGTCCATCTACGTCCAGTCAGCCCAGGCAGCTTGCTGAGCTGCACGAATCCGCGCATCCCCTCCGCGACCCAGTCAACGCCCCGCCCAGGCCGGAGAGGCGGAAAACAGCGGACCCCTACCTGCACCGCCTTTAGCTGCACACTGCGCCTGCGCGCTGAGAGCGCCCGGATTTCCTGTCCGCGCTCCAGTTCCGCCCGGATACTGCCGACCAATGAGGTGAGCCCGGAGGCGGGCCAAAGTCCTGCAGGCTCCTCCCCCGCCGGGAGCGTCCCGAGCCGCGGGGGAAGGTCCGCGTGAGGCTCTGACGGCCCCGCGGAGGCGCATGGCGGCCTCCGGTGCGCTCGGCACTTTCCGTCTCCCGCCGTTGCCCACGATTCGAGAAATCATTAAGTTGTTCAAACTGCAGGCGGCGAAGCAGCTCTCCCAGAACTTCCTCCTGGACTTGAGGCTGACAGGTGGATGGCTGCCCCCGCCGTGGGGGCGCGGGGCGCGGGGCGCGGGTGTCCGGGGTCAGGCCCAGACGTACACGCGGCCCGCAGTCAGGCCCTTCCTCCATTTGCTGCTAAAGACCCCGCGCCCCGCAGACGCGAGCAACGCGTTGTGGCCTCGGACACCCGCGCTCGGGCGTTTGCGGGCCGGCGGGCGGGCGACGCAGCCCCGAGGGGAGCAGGGGCGGTGCCGGGGCAGGCGGGTGTGGGTGGTGGAAATCGGCTGCGTTGACACTGAAATGGGGTTGCACGTGCCGGCTAGGTTACCTTTCCGCGCGAAGTTACCCGAGTTTAGATTTGTACAGGGTTAGTTTTTTTGTGTTTTTTTTTTATTATTATTATCAATAACTTGTCGCAAAAGAGTGTCAAACGTTTACTTGTTGCATCTAAGAAGTCCCCGAGGGCGCAAGGACTCCTTCGGGGAATGCATATCGAACAAGCCCTGCAGGTGCTGGAGCCGGAAGTCGGAGTGAAAAGGGCCAGGCCTCCCCGCAAGGGGCTGAGGTTTTAGTAAGTTTATGTCCCGCTCCGGCTGCACAATGCAAGTCACCCGTGCGAGGCGCACAGTTGCATGCGTTTTGCACGTGTGCACATCCGTTTAACCACCACCATTTCCTAGGGATGTTCCCTTCCAAAGGATGAGGCTGCAGGAACCGATGACACGTGTCCGCTGATGTCACTGTCGGAGCACATTCCGTTTTTGAGGTTTTGATACTCTCTTTGGCCCCTCTTCGGAAGCCGAAAAGATCAGTGCATCCCACCCAAAAAGTTCATTTTCAGTTCAATCAAGTACCGTCCACAAAGCACAACTAAGGAGTTCTATTTGGGCTTGGAGCCTTTATTCTGCCACAAGTAAATGGGACTTGGGGTAAAATAGCTTAATTCTGCTTCAGTTTTTTAATCTGTTGATTGAAGGAAGGTCCTACAGCAAGACCCACCGCTACAGTTATTTGGTTCTGGCAGTAACCAGCATCAGCCTTTTCTGCCAGTCGTTAGCCACATTCTAGGTATAAAGCACCCTTCTCAGGACTGAAAGTGTAGGTCTTTATATTTTTAAAAGATTTCTTCATTTGTATTTTCTCATTGAGCCTTTTATTCTCCCCCGGGAGTAAATTCCAGAATCTAGATACTCTCCTGTCTTCTATGGGAACCAAAATGAAGGGACATTAGGGCACTTGTCTGAGGTGAGAAGCTCAGTGGGAGCAGAGAAGACTGAACCCAGGCCTTGTGACTCACCTGTGCCTCTGTGATGGCATTTGTACTTGAAGAAGGCACTGCCCTGCCTGCTATCGCTGCTCTCCACTTTTAAGAGAGAGAATATTAATTCACTCCATCATGCCTGTGCTCAATGTATCGCCTCTGTTCCCTCTGGGAGGCAGTGGCCCGAACCTGAGCCAGGATCGGCTTTGGAATTTACACCTGAGCTGGAGCCCCCTGCTCTTCCCCTTGGTTTCTAGATGACCTTGTTCAGATACAACAGGCGAGGGAGATGAAAAGCGCAGAGGAGTTGAAGTGGGACAGTGAGGATTTGTGGTGAGAAAGCATAGGAAGCACCTGTGCCAGACAGACGGCCAGCGGGTGCTGAGCCCCTCCTGCACCTTTAATAGACAAAGCTGTTTTGCGATGGATGAGAGCCTTTCTCGCTCTAAGCCTACAGAGGTCAGTTCTCAATAACAGACGCAAACATGGGACTAGACGGTGTCCGGGAACACTGCCAGGAAGTGCTGGTTGTTTTCAGTGACTGCATTGCCGACACTGCCAGGTGGCCCCCTTGCTTGGGTTTTAGTAGCTCAGTCAGTAATACCAGCGGGTTGTGTTTCAGAGTGATAATTGGTTGCATTGAATCCCCAATAATCTGCTTTTCCATGATTTCTTAAGGTCGGCTAACTTTAAGAAGTAGATTAATATTTTTAAATGTTAACTTTTCCATATCAACTCGAATGTTGGCAAAGCTTAAAAACCTCCACTGCTAAATTTAACGTCTAACTGAAAACGACCAAGAACCCCAATTTCTGCAAGTCTTTTGATCTAGGAACTTGTTGCCAGTGCCCTATTGTCCAGCAACCAGAGATCGGGAGGTAAAAATGGAGACTGCCAGCACTTTTTGCTTCTGGATCTTAAAATAGCAACATTGAAAATTCTGAATGTGAAACTAGTCTTGTCCATTCAAATGTGCGATGCTCAACAGGTGTTAAGCGGTACATGCTGAACCAGCCCATTCTTCTAGGAAATGATTGGTTTGGAGGAGGAACACGGTAATCCTATTCTTTGTTAAAGGACTGGTACTTTTCAAATGTGATGAGATAGAATGATGAATGGCCACCGTGTGTGGGTTGAGGTTGAGAGTTAAATAATTGGCATTAATATTGTATAAAAAGGATTAGTTGATGAAGTAGTGGCTGATAAGAATTCATATTGATTATTTTTTTTAATGCCATACATTAAAATTTGCCAAGATAATCCAGATAACTGAGACTTTGTTTTCTCCAGATAAAATTGTGAGGAAAGCTGGCAATCTGACGAATGCGTATGTGTACGAAGTAGGCCCCGGGCCAGGGGGAGTCACCAGATCCATTCTCAATGCCGGTGCTGCTGAGCTTCTGGTGGTGGAGAAGGACAGTCGCTTCCTTCCTGGACTGCAGGTGAGATGCTTAGTGTCTTTTTAAAAACCCAATTGAAATCTTTAGGCCAAGACTTAAGCCCCGCCGTCCCTGAGGATTCGATCGGTTACAGTCCTCAGGCTCCATCCCAGAGATTTGATTCGTTGTCCGGAGGCCGAGAAGGCCACATTTCTAACGCATCCTCACGTGGTCCGTTGACCAGGATCGAATGAACCTGCTATTATAAAAACACGAAACAAACTCACTGTTCTGTGTCACCTTTCTAAAAATCTAATATCTGCGGGCGTTATGGCCCATCCCTGGAAAAATAAATAAGGATAAGTAATGGTAAAAATGACTCAGCATGACTTCTGAGAGCTTCAGTTAGTTCAGAAAATTATTTCTACAAGCAGAAGATGGAGAAGACATTGGCTTAACTGAGAGACTAATAGTTACGCTCTTAGGCATTCATAGAAGAGCATTTTTAAAGTGAAGGAATGGAGTAGTACCACTTTGTGAATTGATTCAAGATGAGGTGTGAATGAAGTGATACGTGCATCTTCAAAACAGTCGGTACTGTTATTGCATGAGAATTACTTGAAGGAACTGGGCACTTTTCAGCTAGACCAGAGAAGCCTTGAGTGAGGGAATTCAAAGCCACCTATCAAGGTTGGCGGGGAGAGGATAAACTTGTTTTGATCTTTTCAAGGAAAGAATTAAAACAAATAGGTGGGAAGTGAAGAAAGCAGGTGCAGATTTAAAATTAAAAGGGACAGCCCGGGCCAGATAGCTCGGTTGGAGCATTGTCCCGTGTACCAAAAAAGGTCGCAGGTTTAATTCCTGCTCAGGGCACATACCTAGGTTGTATATTCCATCCCGGGTCAGGTATTTTCTCTCTCCCTCTCCCTGGCCCCCTCCTGCATCTCTCTGTCCCTTCCTATCTCTCTAAAAATCAGTAGAGACATATTCTCAGGTGAGGATTTAAAAAAATTGTAAAAAGAAGGGACATACATTTTAAAAACATTGGCAAACAGTGATCTTTTTTTAAAAAATATATTTTACAGAGAGGAAGGGAGAGGGATAGAGAGTTAGAAACATCGATGAGAGAGAAACATTGATCAGCTGCCTCCTGCACACCCCAACTGGGGATGTGCCCGAAACCAAGGTACATGGAATGGAACCTGAGACCCTTCAGTCCGCAGGCTGACGCTCTATCCACTGAGCCAATCCGGTTAGGGCCAGTGATCGGGACCCTTAATTACTGAAGGGCCTTTGATTCCCCCAAACTAAAACTTTAAAGAGCCTTTAGCAATTTATTAAAGGTGAGTCCAATAGAATAGTCAAATTATCTCCATGATTATTTTCATACCAGAGGAACAGTTGGTTTTAAATTAGCGCACTCTAATACTTACGTGTATGTGTATCAGTGGGAAAATATTTAATTTCTACCAGAACACTCTGAGAAAATTTATTTGAAAATCTAGGGCTGTATGTGCGTGCATCTGATTTTTAAAAGAAACTTAGTGATTTTTTTTCTTACTATTGTGCTATATCCCGATATTTACTTGGATCTAATTTTGCCAGTCTTTATTGACAGAATTGATTTCAGACTTATAAGTTTATTTGTGGATATTGTGTGGTACATATTCCTTGATCACATGTGAAATTTAATATTGAATTTTTGCTTTGAGCTGCTTTCTTATTTTAAGAATTGTATCTCATTTGGAAGTGGAAGTGGGGATATTATTTTGGGTGCGATCATACGATGAGAAAAAGAAACTGAACAGCACTACATAATTCTCTCAGGCTTAATCATCTAGCCCTTTTTGGACATAGGGACTACTCCTCTGATATTTGGCTCTTAAAGAGACTTCTTAACCCTCAATTTCACCCAATATTACATGCAATTCTTTCTCATTGGGCAGGGAGGTGAATCACATTTCTGTCCGTCCCCATCTTTTTTTTTTTTTTTTTTTTTTGCATAGTGAGATAGCAATGTCCTACATTTTATTTTATTTTTTTTCTTTTTCTTTTCTTTTCTTTTTTTTTATTGCTTAAAGTATTACAAAGGGTATTACATATGTATCCATTTTATCCCCCCGCCCTAGACAGTCCCCTAGCCTCCCCTATCACCCAGTGTCTTATGTCCATTGGTTATGCTTATATGCATGCATACAAGTCCTTTAGTTGATCTCTTACCCCCCTACCTCCTGCCCCCCAACCCTCCCCGGCCTTCCCCATCTTAATTCACATATTCTCTCTGATTTCAACTAAAGATCTTCGAAGACAGGCTTTAAAAAAACAACTGCACCCTTTTTATCTCAGCTGTGCTCCCCACAAGTCCCCGCACTCCTAACCCACCTTGCTTTATTGTCTGATTAACTTTGCCGTCATCTGACACTATCTCTGTGTTCTTACGGGTTTGTTGTTTCTTGCTGCATCTGTACCATATGTGAGTGAGTGCCCGGCACATAGCGGGTGCTCAGTAATGCCTCACTCAGGAAATAAGAAGGTTGACTATCTGTGTATATATCCGATTAACTGACTAAGTGTGTCATTTAACAGTGAAAGTGAATAATTGTGTAGCGTTCACTATCAAAAAGTTTTGTGCCCTTTTTCTAAATATACGTAGGTTAATTTCAAGGTAAATTACTTTGCAAAAAATGTATATTTGACTTACATGTTGCTGTAGAAGAAGCATGATTCTTGGTGCCTTGTGTGCAGGAAGGGAGTTTGCCTTAAAAAGAAATGTTGGATACTAAAATATCAAATAGACTTCTTTTTCCTGTAAAGAATGTTTCAATATGTAAAACCACTTTCCTTTCGAAGTACTAAATTAATCATAAAACCGAGTACAAGCAGGAGGAGAGCGATCTGTTTTAAGGATTCCATTTTAGTGACTTCTAAGCTAATAGAATTACTTTTTAAAGAAATTGTAATAATTTATAAAATGTCTTCTAGTTGAAAGTATGTCATTTGTAGCTTAATTCAATTCTTATAATATTATCAAGAGGCAGCTTAGAGGAAAGAACATGGTGATTATGTAGGTCTCAGTATCCACATGTTGTAAAGGAGGAAAACATCTCTAATCTGTGAAAGCATTATAGAACAGTTTTATGGTGAAGAACTCAGACTCGAGTGTCAGATTCTCTGGGTTCAACTTCAGGCTCTACCATTTACTAGTCGTGTGACCTTGGTGGGTACTTATCTCTCTGTCACTTTGCCCATAGGACTGTTGTGAGAATTAAATGAATACTTCATATTTAGTAAGCAATTAGTGCAAATTTTTATATAATTAATCAATTAAATGATTAACCTCATGCTTTATACACCCCTGTTAATTAAGGATTGATCAGGAGGTGCTGATCTGGAAAGAGGTATAGGAGAAAAGTCATGTTATTTCTTTGGACTAAAAAAATCCTCAGTGCTGTGTAAACAGTGGGGCTTAGAATTTCTCCTACATTTTCTTCCAGGTTATTATATAGCTACAGCGCTTTGTTTGGTATTTTAGTGCTTTATTGAAGGTGTGTGGTATATGTCTTGACATATCCCAGTGTATCTTTAAGTGTTAGCATACAAACCTACAGTAGTCTACTTCTCTCCTTTGAATGCTATTGTCATACTTCCCCATATGTTACACAGTTCACCATACAATGTGATTTTTCTTTTAAAAGTCAATTCTGTGTTAAAGAGATTACTGTTCTGTGTGTCTTTCCATCTAGTATCATTTTCCTATTACCTGAAAGATTTTCTTCAGCATTTCATATAGTGTAAATCTGTTTGTAATATATCTTTCGGCATTTATATGTCTGAAAAGTGTTTTGTTTTGTCTTCATTTTTTGAAACACATCCTGGCAGCATCCTTTCACTACTCATAAGGTTTTGTTCCCCTGTCTTCATATGTTGCTTCTAACAAGAAATCTGTCATCTTTATCTTCGCTCCTCTGTCTTTTTTCCTCTGGCCTTTATATTTTTCTCTTTATCTGTTTTGAGCAGTTTCATCATGATGCGCCTGGTGTCATTTTCTTCATGTTTCTTGTTCGTGGGGTTCGTTGAGCTTTTTGGATCTGCAGGTTTTCCTGTGCTCTCTGATGTCCAATGTCTGCATATTGTTGTTTCAACTGTTTTGGTTTATTTAAGGCAAAAGAGTGTATCTGCTCCCTTACAGTCCATCTTGTCCAGGGTAAGCAGTTCCTTTAAATCAAAGGCTTATTTTGTGGAATTTTGGAAATAGGAAGGCAGTGGTTATTGTTAGTATTATCTCTGGGTTTTATAACAGGTAAACAGAGTGATTATTTCTACTTGACAAAGTGGAAAGTTCACAGAATGGAGACTCAAATAGGCTGGCGTTCAAATCTCAGGTGTATCACTAGCTTTGTGACCTCGAGCTTATTGTTGAACCTTTTTTAGCTTCAGCTTTTTCATCTGGGAATAATAGTTACCTTGGGTGGTTATTGCAAAAATAAGACAGGAATTTATGTAAAGAGCCTGGTATATATTGCAGTAGCCAATCAGTGGTTGCTGTTATAATTACTCCTTCTCGTCATCCTGTACAGGGACTTAAAATATAATATAGTCATCTTGGCAGAAGGAGCTGTTTTTAATCAGAGATGATAAAATGTTGAAATTCTTTCATCTCTACCAAACTTTTAAAAGGGAAGACTGCTTGACGTTCTGCTATAAGATGATTATATATTTTGTACATGTAACTTACTTGATGTAGCTATAGCCATATTAATCATAACGTAGACAAAAACAACAAGTAAACAAAAGATAGCTTACAGCAGAGTGATTTCCCGGTCCACTGCGCCTCAGGTTAAAGGTATAGAGGTCAGTGCTCGAAGCAGACCCTCTGACAACAGCAAGAAGTAACAGTTATTACTGTGGCAGAACAGCTATAAAAAGCAAATATAAAAACTGGGGGAAAAGCACAGTCATAAGGGTCATAACCATTGAGGCCATTACTCTACAGGCAGAAATGAAGAAGCCATCAAGAAAAGGGTGAAATTGGGTTCATTGTACTTGCCTTAAAGAAGAGAATTGTGCCATATAGTTTATAAAGATTTCCATATATGTCTTTTTAAGAAATATTAACACTTAAAGGAGTAAACGCTCGTTGAATAGAAAACGTAGTAAGTCAAACATCTAATTCCTTCATGAGGCTGAGTAAATGAGTTTCTACTATATGTATTCTGGTCCTGTTTAAAAAGCAAAGCAAGCTGACCTTTGGAAATCATGCTGTAATCTTCACCCTCAAAAAGTCTATTGTAACGTCTTGAATTTTTTTTAAATGGCATTTGTCTTTTCTATGTATTCTATATAAGAATAAAAATTGTATTTTCTCCTGTCATATCCTCTATTGTAGTTTTTTTTTTTTTATTCTCATATAGCTTGCCTGACAGTTAGCCCAGCCGTATTTCACAGCATGGGGATTCTCACTGTGTCAGGAAGACCATGGTGCTGAGCTGTGACCAGTGCTTAGCCCACCGGGCAGTGTTGGCTGCCAGAGGCCCCTCACCAAGAGAGGGTGGCATAAAACGTGCAAGATGGCTATTTGATACAGTGTTTTGTTCTCAAGGAATTTATCATTGTACGCAAGTTCCAAGAATTACATAAATTCTTTCATCATCAAATTAGATCACCAACTAAGTACCTCGGTGGGCCATAGCCACTCCCTGCAGGAAGTGTGCACAAGACCTTGGCTCCTTAGAGGAGAGGTTTTTAGTGGCCACACGCAGAATACTTCTGCCTTTGTTCCCTCCTTTTAGGAAAGGCGCTCTCCGTTATGTGTGCCATGTCCCCCTTACAAAACCTAACACCAGGAAAACCATTTTCTCTCCTGGAGACTTGGTATAATTACTTCCCTAGAGAGTCAGAATTCTGTGATTCAGTAAGTTGGTCATGAGAGCTAACATCTCTAGGATTTAAAGAGTCCTTTGACTCTAAGCCAAGCATGTCAAATTTGTGGTCTGTTATGCAGCCCACAACAAATATTTTTGCAGCCCAGCCAATATAACGGTATGTAAGAAATCTTTTAATAAAAATTGTAACTTAATTTTTACAATATCCTGTTATACATAACTAGAGGTCGGTGCACTGGAGGGGGGGTGAGTGGGGAGGGTCCCTCAGCCCGGCCTGCACCCTCTCACAGTCCGAGAGTTGGGGATGTCCTACTGATGCTATCTGGCCTCCCTCTGCAGGAGGCAACTGGTCAGGCGATCAGGGAACGGTGCTGGCCCCTCCCACCGCCCCTCCTGTGCCCCTGGTTGCTGCCCCTCCACCCCCATCGCCATTCCCTCCCTCTACCCCCTGGCACACTCCTTGGCTGGCCTGGCCCTGCCTGATTGCCAGCCCGCCCGCCCCTCCCCCCCACTGGTCATTCCGCCGTTCAATTTGCATATTACACTTTTATTATATAGCATTATTAATAACGAACTACAACGTTCCCTAATGATTGATTATTATCATTGTGCTGCATTCATTTCCCTTACACGACTTATGCACAGGTGCACCATTACTCTCCACTAATACTAGCAGCAAATATTTTAGCAGCCAAATGCCATGGTACTAGTCTTGGACTGACTTGTTTGGTGTGCGCAAACAGGAAATATTTCACTTTTGGAGAACAAGAAAAACAGGTTTACTTGCATTATGCTTATTAATTTGTGCAGCTATTCGGTGTCTGGTAAGTTAATGTTCAAGAAAAAAATATTAATTTTTATTAAAATGTTGTTATTTTATGTTGACAATTCCTCATTTATTTCAGCCCTTTATATTCAGCATTGTCTCTATTGAAATAAACCTACACGTTTCTATGAAAATTGAAGCTTTTGGTTTTTTGTTGCGGCCCACATAAACTTAAACCTTGCTTATTTGGCCCATGTTAGCTTTGAGTTTGACATGCTTGCTCCAAGCTTACTTCTCATTGGAAGAATTTAGGATTGAAAACTAGATAGAACAATTTGAGAATGTCTGTAAAGGTACTCATTTGGCTGTAAGCAAGTGCCTGCACTCATAGTCCGCTGTGCCTGGAGCGTATGCAGAGGTAAGACCTCTGGAGTTCTGAAGTGTAAGGCACCATTGAGGGGCTATGACTGATCTTTCCTACTCCTCCATCATTTCCAAACATTATGATAATGAAACAGTCTTCTCTCTAAGTGGTTAGTTAGAAAGTCTGTCATTGCTGACTATCATCGTGTGTGTGCCAGGCTATTGTCTAGAGCAGCGGTCGGCAAACTGCGGCCCCTTGAGTGTGACTCTTCCACAAAATACCACGTGCGGGCGCGCACGTACAGTGCGATTGAAACTTCGTGGCCACACTCAAGGGGCCAAAGAGCCGCATGTGGCTCGCGAGCCGCAGTTTGCCAACCACTGGTCTAGAGTCATACCATTTCAGTTTGCTAGCTTTCTCCCCCATAGACCCTTCACATAAAGGTGTGAACGCCAGCATTCATCCCTTCTGCAATAGGGAGTGAGAAAGAGGAAGATCGGGCTACCAAGTAGTCATGGGGGAGGTAGGCCTTGTGAAGAATGGAAGGGTTTGGTTTGTCATTGAAGGAGACTTCAGCCTGAAGGGAAATCAAAACATACCTGATAGAATGCAACATTGAACCTAGGAAAGGAAGGTAAATGTGTTACATCAGCTTCCTGGTATGCAGCTGAGTGTGTCAGTGTGGAAAAATGAACATTTCAAACATGGTTGAGTTATCAGAGCATGTAAATTAATGCCAAGGAGCCTAGTTTGCATTGTTTTGTTTTGTCTGAGTCTTAATTACTAATTACTTAACTACTTTCAATATATTGACGTTGTGAAACGTAGGCTTTTAGTTCTGCCTCTTTGTTTTTGGTATGCTAATTTGTTTTGTTTTAATTCTGTGAAGCACAATTATAGAAAAATTCTAATGTTCTTCACTGACAGTAAATGCTATCATTAAATACACAGTTTTTGTCAGTAAGAGCCTGTTCCATAGAGAGCTATCTCCTTTTTTATTTATAGTATATTGAGGTGATTACATTTTCTAAGATTTAGTGTCTGGTAATCATCAAATTAAATTTTAACAAATTGTGGTGATTTAAAATAATCCATATATTTTAATATCAGAGGTGCACATCATTTTTGCTGAAGTGCATGGCTAAGTATATTAAACTAGTTGATTCCCAAACTTTAAATGTTTAGCTTCTTACCAATATAGGCAATTCAACTCTGTATTTCTGAAACATTGTGTAATTCTGTCTGTTATCAGTGAAATAAGTCTTTGCCAGCGAATTGACCTTACAAATTATGGAACCCCAGATCTCGCAGGCTAGGCAAGGAAGTTTCCAGTGTTACAAAAAACGGAATGCCATCTGGTCACCCACTTATCAAGTACCTCAGAAGTACTCACTCTGTGCTGTTGTAGCTGCCGGGGACCTTGTGGGAGATAAGAAACAGGTGCGCCCTAGCTGGTTTGGCTCAGTGGATAGAGCATCCACCTTTGCACTGGAGGTTCCCGGGCTCCATTCCAGTCAAGGGCACATGATCTCTATTCGGGGGCGTGCAGGAGGCAGCCGATCAGTGATTCTCTGTCGTCATTGATGTTTCTGTCTCGCTGTCTCCCTTCCTCTCTGAAATCAATAAAAATATATTTTAAAAAAAAGAAAAGAAAGAAACAGGTGCTGCCCTTCCGGAGCATGCATTGTAACAGGGGAAGAACCTGCAGACACACAATTGTGATACAGGGTGATCTAAGCTACAGAGAAGCATGTGCAAGGCACAGTGTTGGCCCAGAGGTGGTCCGCGCCTTCTCACTGGCTTCGGTGATGCTTCTTTCATCCTTCCCGTCAGTTGCCTGGGTTAGGCAAGGAGAGAGTTAGGAGAAAATTAGCTTGGCTTGAGCTAGAGAAGCAAGACCAAGGGGTGCTCAAGGCCAGAGTTCCCTGAATTGGGGCTGAGGTTCTCTGAGCTCCCTGAGCTGAGACTTAATGTGGAGGAGGGTCACCTCTTCCTTCGTAATCCACTTGAGCGATGTTTGTTCTAATTGACTATGTTCATTCCTGCATTTTACACTTTGTAAGCTCAGGGGCTGCATCTGGTTTTATTTACCAAGAACTTCAAGAATCAAGTTTTGTGTTGGATACAGAGGCACTTAACGTGATACGAACTTACAGATGGCTTGGCTGTAAGGCAGCAAAATCTCAGACGTCTCTCATAGCAATACTTTACCAATATATTTTCTAGGACAAAGGAAACTAAGGAGAAAATAAACAAATGGGACTGCATCAAAATAAAAAGCTTCTGCACAGCAAAAGAAACCATCAACAAAATAACAAGAGAGCCCACTGCATGGGAGAACATACTTGCCAATGATACATCCCCCCCAAAATTTACAGGGAACTCATACAACTTAACAAAAAAAGACAAAAATCCAATCAAAAACTGGGCAAAGGACCTAAATAGACACTTCTCCAAAATGGACATACAGAAAGCCAAGAAACATATGAAAACATGCTCTAAGTCACTAATCAGCCGAGAGATGCAAATCAAAATGACAATGAGGTACCACCTCATACCGGTCAGAATGGCTACCATCAACAAATCAACAAGTGCTGGCAAGGATGTGTTATAAGCTGCTGGTGGGAATGCAGACTGGTGTAGCCACTGTGGAAAACTATAGAGTTTCCTCAAAAAATTAAAAATGGAACTCCCATTTGACCCAGTGATCACACTTTTAGGAATATATCCTAAGAAATCAGAAACACCAGTCAGAAAGGATATATACACCCCTATGTTCATAGCAGCACAATTTACAACAGCTAAGATTTGGAAACAGCTCAAGTGTCCATGAGCAAATGAGTGGATACAAAAGCTGTGGTACATCTACACCAGTGATGGCGAACCTATGACACGCGTGTCAGAGGTAACACGCGAACTCATTTTTTTGGTTGATTTTTGTTTGTTAAATGGCATTTAAATATCTATACTGATAAAAGAGAAAAATGGTAATTGGCGTACGACGATACCCTTTTCATTGGCTAATCAGGGCTATATGCAAATTAACTGCCAACTAAGATTGGCAGTTAACTGCCAACAAGATGGTGGTTAATTTGCATATGTAGGCACAATGCAGGGAGGCGAAAGGGAAAGCAGAAAGAAGCCCCCTGCCACTGACAGTGATTGGAAACCCAGGGGGGAGCTAAGAGCTGGGGGGCAGGGCAAAGGCGGCCCTGGGGCCGCCTTTGCCCTGCCCCCCAGCCATGATCGGAGAATCAGGTGCCTTTGCCGCCCTGGCCAGTGATAGCAGGAAGTAGGGGTGGAGCCAGCGATGGGAGCTGGGCACGGTCGAAGCTGGCAGTCCCAGGAGCTAGGGGTCCCTTGCCTGGGCCTAAAGCGAAGCCCACGATCGCGGGGCCGCTGCAGCTGTGGGTCCCCGCTACCTGGGCCGGACGCCTCAGCCAGAGGCTTCCTGCAGGGGCAGGGGCGGAGCCCGCGAGATCGCGGCACCCCCCGCTGCCACTGCAGGTCCCCGCTGCCCGGGCCGGACGCCTAGGCCAGAGGCGTCAGGCCTGGGCAAGGGGCCGATCCTGTGATTGGAGGGTGATGGGGGTCAACGCCTGAGGGCTTCCCAGTATGTGAGAGGGGGCAGGCTGGGCTGAGGGACACTCCCCCCCGCCCCCTAGTATAAAATAAATACCAAAAATATAAACCTTTGTTTTACTATGGTTGCAAATATCAAAAAATTTCTATATGTGACACGTCACCAGAGTTAAGTTAGGGTTTTTCAAAATGCTGTCACGCCAAGCTCAAAGGTTCGCCATCACTGATCTACACAGTGGAATACTAAGCTGTAAAAAAGAAAGAACTCTTGCCATTTGCAACAGCATGGAGGGACCTGGGGAGTTTTATGCTAAGTGAAATAAGCCAGTCAGAGAAAGACAAGTATCACATGATCTCACTCATATGTGGAATCTAGTGAACAAAATAGATTAAGAGACATAGAAGCATGGAACAGACTGTCGAATTTTAGAGAGAAGGCAGAGGTGGGTGGGTGAGTGGAAAGAGATCAACCAAAGAACTTGTATGCATTATGCATTATGCATAACCCATGGACACAGACAATAGGGTGGTGAAGGCCTGGGGTGAGAGGTGGGGCTGGGCTAGAGGAAGTCAGTGGGGGAGTAAAAGGGACATATGTAATACTTGTAACAATAAAGATTTTTAAAAAATATATTACAGATGCTTTCTAATTTAAAAACTTATAGGAGTTGAGTTTTTGCTAAATCTATACAGAAATACAAGTCATTCTGAGGGTCAAAATTTCGTTAATAGATGTTAAATGGTAAGCTGTTTTTATACTTTAATCTGTTGCCGTCCCGTCATTCATATGTTAAAAGTGAAATGCCACTGTAGTTTATTGCGGTTGATACTAGGAACTTGAGTTCATTAACAGTCACACTTAGTCTTTGGCTTTCAGATCGATTTAATAATGCATAGATTTGAAGTAAAAAAAATAGTTCCAGTATTTGACAAAGTGTATGAGCTCCTTTTATTGACCTTTCTGAACTAGATGCTTTCTGATGCAGCACCGGGGAAACTGAGGATTGTCCATGGAGATGTGTTGACATTTAAGGTCGAAAGGGCTTTTCCAGAAAGTCTTAAACGACAGTGGGAGGATGGTAAGTGACTTTGGATTGTTTTTCTTTTTGTTGTTCTTGTTGTTATTTATGGTAGAAATACTTACATTATTATTATATATTACAAATGTTATTATATATTTATATTAAAAATTATCCAAACACAATTAATAGGTAATATGTATTGTAATTTATTCTGCTTTTCTACTTTCTTCCAAAATATAAAATCTATTACTTTCTTAATTCTTATTTATTTGTCCCATTTTTCAAATGTTTTAGGTTCTATTTAAATAAACGTGTCATATTTATGATAGCACATGAGATGGACTATAAGGTGTTACTTTTTCCAAATGGTAAAAAAGAAAGGGTTTTAGTGAACCAAGCCACACCCAGCCTTTCTTTTACCTTCGTTTCGATTGTGTTCACACTCAGTGACCAACCAAGGCACTCCTCATTCACAGCACTGTTTATTGAGAACCTCTGTGTTCCAGCGCTTCTGTTTTTTGCCTTTAAAACCCCGTAGAACACAGGAAGGGTCGATTTTGGTGCCCCCTCCCCCCCCCCCCCCCCCCATCTAGCGGCCACCATGTGTCTGGCCTCCGTGGCCAGGCTCCTGCAGTAATTGGTGCTGGCCCTCTCCGCCTTCCGACGCCTCCTGCTCTTCTCAGCACCTGCCTGCGCCTGCCCCACCACAGTGACCTCCCCAGTGTCCCCTGCCTATGACAGTTCTCCCGGTTCCTCTGACTGTTACTGACTCTCTTCTGAAAGGTGGCTGATCCTGCCTTCCCTGAGGCCATGCCCTCTGATTCTCCTTTGCATCGCTGTGAGCTGTCTCTAACTCTCCTTTGCTGGTGGTTATTTTTTCTCCCTCCTCTCACCTGTTTCTGAGCTCTTTCTCCTCGGGCGTCTCCTGCTACAGATCCGTCCGGATGACCCTTCCCTGGCGGACACCTGCATGTCGCAGGCACTTGGAGGCTGTGTCCGCTTCCGGGCACCCGACCCTCTGCAGGTTCCTCGGGCCCACAGGCACCTTGACCTCTTCATGTCCAAAGCAAATTCTCTTTTTCCTCACAGCAGTTCTTACTGTATCTTTTTCTGAAGCCAAAAATCTGAGGACTTTCACTGACTGACTGAATGCGAATTAGGTAGAATTTTTTTCCTTAATTCAAAGCTGATTGTGGGGGCAAAAAACAAAAAAACATTGCTTTTGAAGAATAAATGGTGTGGAATATACTCAACCATAATTTTTCATATATTTTTATTTGATGCTATTAGTATTTAGTTTGACTTTTACACTTAATTAAAATTATATTCAAACTATATTGATGAAATCATTTCAAGTTGGTTTTTCTCCTGCCAACCAGATCCTCCAAATGTACATATTATTGGAAATCTGCCTTTTAATGTGTCGACTCCACTCATAATCAAGTGGCTTGAAAATGTTTCTCAGAGAGAGGGGCCTTTTGCTTACGGCAGAACCCAGATGACGTTGACTTTCCAAAAGGAAGTGGCGGAGGTAAGTTTTAATTTTTTTCTGGCTATTTTACCACGTGATCAAATTCCAAGACAAAATAGTTCAGCATTTGTATGTCAGACTGTTTTCTAAAGCTGATACTCCATTACATACACACACACACACACACACACACACACACACACACACACACACACACCCTACAACAGCGCAACCAAAAGTTCAGCATGTGGTGGCAGCGGCAGGTGTCACTGCTGTCAGCTCTCCGTGCAGAGTAGGAATGACATGCTGCCTGCTGAGAAGGCGGTGTGGTGAGTACAGGAAACAGCCCCCGCTCAGCTAAAGAAAGGCGGGACCTGTGTGATGCGGTGATGCACTAACACATAGGGGTTGGCATGTGATGTGTTATCACTGATTTGCTGACCTGAATAGGATGACAGCTGAAGAAGGTTATAATCAATGTGGAGCTGAGAAAGGGAAGAGGGTCAGTGGCTCACAACTCAGTATGTAGACTTTCACTTAACCCCCCGCCTTGGCCATGCCTGCATTCCCACAGCAGTTGTGTTCCAAGTTCACCCTCTAGAAAGTAAACCTACAAGGTAGGTGAGGGGATCTGCAGACTGTCCATATTTTTAAAAAGCTGTCTTCTGACATATAAATACAAAAGAGTATTTCATGTATATGTATGGCTTAACAAAAAGAACACCTGAGTCCCCATTGCCCATGTCAGCTTAGTAATGAAGTTGCCAACATCTTTGACACTCTCTTGGATGCCTCATTCTGACTTTACCTCCAATCTTTCACCTACTGCAAAGGTAGTCAATACTGCGGATTTGGGACTTATTATTCTCTGCAAGTTTATCCCATGTATCCTCTTTACCCTGATTCATTCATATTACTGTTATATAGTATCTACACTAATAAAAGAGAAACATGCAAATTGGTGTCACTCTGCTACGCCACCAGCCAATCAGATGAGTATGCAAATTAACCAAACAAAGATGGTGGTTAATTTGCATACGCAGGCATGGAGCGAAGACGGAAGGCTCCAGCCGGAGTGAAGACTGAAGAGGCTTGGCTTCTCCACTGTGGCCGGACCAAAGGCCTGGGTCCTCGGTACCGGAGGAAACCCAGTGCCGGCAGCCAGGGGAAGGAAGGCCTATTGCACGAATCTTCATGCAACGGGCTTCTAGTATTATATATAGTACTATGACTGTGTCGTAATTTACCTTTCCATTCTCCTGTTTGGAGACCCTGTATAGTTTCAGTATTTTGTCATTACGAGCAAAACTGTCATGAACATCCATATATATATATATATATATATATATATATATATATATATATATATATATATATGTCAGGCAGAGCACATAGCACATGGAAATGCTGGATTTGGAAGGTCTGCAAATTCTCACTCTTGCTAGATAATGCTAAATTGTTCTCAAAAGTCACTGAGCCTGTTTGTATTCCCACTGGTTCATTTGCTCTATATCCTTGCCAGTACATGCTTTTGCCTAATTGGAACTTTTTTGGTTCATCTGGGGGAATGGTGTGTCATTGTGGTTTATTCTGTCTTTGCTGGTTTTTAATGATTTTTACATGTTTATTGGCCTTCTGGGTAAGCTCTTTTTTGTGAAGTACATGCCTTTTACTGAGTTTTCTGTCGGGTTGCTTGTCTTTTTCTCATTGATTTGGAGGAGTTCTAACATATTCCCCTTACTAGTCCTTTATTAGTTAAATGTGTTGCAGATCTTCTTCGCTGTGGCATGTTACTTTCTTTTTACAGTGTCTTGAAGGACTGACATTCATAACTTTAAATTTATGGTTAGTGCTGTTTGTGTCTTGTTGAAGAAATTATTTTATAGCCTGAAGTCATGAAGATATTTGTCTGTGTTATCTTCTAGAAGCTTTGGGGTTGATTGTTGTGGATGGTTGAAGTAGAAAGTAATTTTAGTTCTGTTATCCTATGAGCCCAGTGAACCTAGCACCGTTTACTGAAAAGTCGCCCTCACTGACCTTTAACCTGTGGCATAATGACAGAAGCCTGTGTAAGCACTGGTCTGATTGGAGCCACAGAAGAAAGGTGGTGTGAAATCTAGGGACGGAAGGTCCAATACTAGAGAGGAGGGAATCTTCAGTCCACATCACAGCAGATCAGAAATTTCATAAAGTATCTATCATGTTTGCATATAATGAACATTGGGGAGACTTTAGGATTGAATTAGTGATGAATAAACAAGACACTAAATACAGTAGAGATTGAAGCAAATAAAATATATCATTATTGAAAAGAGAAGTAAAAAATATTTAGAAATATATTGTTGTTTATATAACATCTCAAAACGTAGTTAAGTTCCAGGGATCACGTGGAGAAATTGACCTATAAGAATGGGTAGGACGTTTTGGAAAAGAAGAGTGCTGCGAGACTTGCCTGTGGAGTGTCACAATGTCTGTGAGACTCTGATAATCATCATAATCAAAGCACCAGCATGAGACAGACCAAGGCGAGGTTAGAGGGCCCAGAATCAGGCAGCTTAGTATAGGATAACAATCAGATTATACATCAGCAGAGAGTGATATAACTTAGCAAATGCATGTGTATTTGGTTAACTCTTAGGAAAAATATTAGTAATTTACCATATGTAAAAAATTAATTCCAATTGCTGTGCCTTCAAATTCACCACACAGCAGCCATTAATCTGAGGCTAACTAAGTCCCACTACTAAGTCAGGACCTTTCTGAGAAATCTGCCCAGTGCCCTGCGGATTCAAGGCCTCTCCTCTTCAGCTGTTGGGGATGCAAACTATTTCCAGTGCTTTGTGAATTCCTTTAGTCCTGCTTTCCGATGGTGTTTTCTCCAGCCTCCCACCTTGAGGAGTTAGTTACCCTCAAGCTCTCACAGATCTGTGCTCAGCCTAAGACTTGAAGAGCATTATCTCAGGAGCTCTCCCTCACTCCCTTCCTCTCTCTCTCCCAGTCTCCACCCTGTGTGTGTCCCCGGATCTCCAGCCTCTGTCTGCTCATGTCACGGAGATCTCTGGGCTCTGTGTGTTCCTCCTCCCCGTGAATGGCCGAGACTGAGAGACTTTGCCTTAGAGTATTTGGCCGTAAAATCCATCACAAAGATGTACATAAGACCTTTGTGTGTCTGTTAGGAGCTCCAAGGTGACGTCCCCACTTCCTAAGGTCTTCATCACTTCCTGCTCTTAAAGCTGTTAAGTCTCTTCTGTTGGTTGGTTTGAATTGAGGCCATGCTAATAGTTTTCTGTGTTGGTTTTCTCAACCTTTGGATTTGTCCTTGGATATTTTTTCTCAGCTGACATGATTATTATGGTATTTTTGCTCTTGAATAACACAATTGAGATGCAAAATACCATGTACTTTAATTCTTTGGGGAGAAAGAGCAAAGGAACAGAGGCCTAAGAGGTGGAGTGATGTTTTCAGTGACTCAGTGTCAGTTGTGGTTATTAATAATAGTGCTGCTCCAACTTCATATGCAATTATTTTTTTAACAAAGAAAGTTGATTTTGGTTAAATTTTAGTATGAATATTGAAAAACCTTTATAGTGAGTCTGTAATTTAAGAAATGCTTTAGAAGTACGGGCAACGCTGGTCCTCTGACTGATTTTGACATTTTGCAAGTCAGAGTATCAGTGGGAGAATATAATAGCATCATTTTCTTATATGCCCTCTCTTTGCTCTTGACAAATTTGTATTTTGAAAATTTGAATTTTACCCCAGAAAGCACTTTTAAACATTTGCTTGGCTTGATTTGGTGAGTTACAAAACAAATGAGCATGTCCTCTTCTTTCTCTTTAAGACTGCAAGGTCTGAATGTATGAATTCAGCCCACACACATTAAGGGACATTTAGACACTATAAAGCTACAGCTCGTAAAATAGAATCAGACTCTGTAGCAATAAATGATACCTTAACAAATCTCACCTAACCTCGTTTTATAGATGATGAAACCGAAGCTCCAAGCAATTTAATGTTTTCTGAAAGGTCATGAGCCCATTACAGGGAAAGCTGAACTTGAACACAGGTCACCTGTTTCCTGCTGAAGTCATGATGTTCAACTTTTCCACGTGGCTGGACCTCTGATCCTTTCCTTCCGGGTCCAGCATCAGCCTCTTCATCTCCTCCCATCTCCAGGGGACCCTGGCTAGTTAATGGTCACATCCGCAGCAGGAGGGAGTCACCTCTTCATTAATTACGTCGTTCTCTCTGTCCCCGGTGTGTGGTAGTTTCACTTCTCAAGTATAAGCCAATTTTTTCTCCTTGTACTTAAAATTTTTTTAAATGAATAAGGGAAAAAAATAATACTGTCCTTGTGAATTCTTTGACCCTTTTTTTTTTCTTAGACTCAGAATGCTTTTAAAAGCTCAAAGGTTAGGTATTTCCTTTTAGTGAAAAATTAGCTGGTTTGATTTCCTGGCCTTTTGCTGTTGCAATCATCTGTCTTCTAATGGAGTTTGGATTTTCATAGCTTTACCTATAATATATACACCACAGAAATACCAAATCGTGTTCCAGCAGTTGACTGACCATTTAACTCTTACGCTAGCTTTTAATGAAGCCCTTTGCCGAGCTCTTTGGTCAGTGCCTTGAATTTTTCCTGTACGTATGCTGCTTTCTTCTAAATTGAGCCACGTGGTTCCGAAGGTTTCGTCTCCACACCACGGCTGCATTGGCTGCAAAGGTTGGGTGGGTCACGTTATGGGTCAGGACAGCCCCTCCCCTGGCAGGAGAGGACACACGGCACTCAAATGTGTCTCCATATCCAGTTAGCTTCCCCTCTGTGCCTCACTGGTTGCTTTTTGGTTAAAGTGACTTTTAAATCTCTGAATTCATCTGTGGAAACATACATTTCAGATGTAAAGTGACAAATTGGAGGAAAATCCAGGATGAAATAATACTTTTTAAAGTCTGGGCATTTCTTTGGGCTTACGTATATTCTAATTTGGTGATTATGTTCATGGTAGATTTTAGTTTTATACCACTGCTTTGAATTGTGCCAGTTTGCACAGTGTATTTTCAATGAATTTTTTACCAGAGGTAAAATTAAGCTCGCTCTTTTTTTTGACCATTTGAGCTTACTTTTTGACTTAAATCTGTACTTCCATTTTTGTCTCTATAGTTTTTTATATTGGCTGAGAATATATGTATACTTTCTGGTTTCACATTTTAGTCAGGAAGAGTTTATTTTGTCAGATATACTGTAGCATGTCATCACTTGCCATAAACTCAACTTCCCAGTAATCTCAACTGTCTAAATACAGACAAGAGCCAGAAATTTTAAAATAAAAAGGGATGAGATGAGGAGTGGCTTCTGAATAACAAAACAGATGCTACAAAGCCTACAGTTAATTTAGCCCATAGGAAGTTTTCTCAGCATCTCAGATTGAAACCTATTTTTTATTCTTGCTTAAGGCAAAATATCTTACAAGCCAAATTGTGCGGTTTTCATGCGCACAGCAGGTTAGAAGCGGCGAAGTAAAAGGGGCTGTTAGAGTCGGCACGTGACAGTGAAGCAGGAAAGGGAAAGCCCCGCAGTGAACACAACTCTACAAGCACTGTTGTTCCCCAGTGAGGCTCCCGCCCTCGCCCCCTGCCCCAGGACCCCGTTATGTGACCCGTGTCTCAGGAGAGCTGTAGCATGGCTGGGCAGTGATGGCGAACCTTTTGAGCTCGGCGTGTCAACATTTTGAAAAACCCTAACTTAACTCTGGTGCCGTGTCACATACAGAAATTTTTTGATATTTGCAACCATAGTAAAACAAAGGTTTATATTTTTGATATTTATTTTATGTATTTAAATGCCATTTAACAAAGAAAAATCAACCCAAAAAATGAGTTCGCGTGTCACCTCTGACACGCGTGTCATAGGTTTGCCATCACTGGTTTAGTGAGCTCTCAGAGCCCAGAGAAGCAGGATGCATTTTTGAAAGAGAAGTATACCTATTTTTTTTTTAAGCCTCACCCGAAGACATGTTTTTATTGATTAATTTTAGAGAGAGGAAGGAGGGAAAGAGAGAGAAGCATCGATGTGAGAGACAAACATTGATCACTTGCCTCCCAAACACGCCTCAACTGGAGATCGAATCCAGTCTAGGTATGTGCCCTGACTGGGACTCGAACCCCCAGCCCTTCGGTGCACAGGACGACGCTTCAACAGCTGAGCCACCTGTGCCTAATATTTTTTTCCCAAGACTCAGCTTTGTCCAGTCATAACATATCACCATTTTCCCTATTTTTTTTTCTAAGAAATAATGTAGATATGTTTAGAGCCTTCTTCTATTTCCTTTCTTTTCCTTTCATGAGTTATACTTTGTTAAAATTTCTATTCATCATTCCTGTGCATGTTTTTTTCTTGCACTGCAGATACACACACACACACACACACACACACACACACTCAGAAGTAATCTTTTAAAGTTTTTATATACATATTTTCTTCAGTTAATTATTTTTTACTCTATTTTGGGAGCTATCTTGGTAATCGTTGCTGTTCATTTTAACTGTTATTTAATAGTTTACTGTTGTCGAAATTACCACAATGTACTTGCACAGTCACCTGCGATGGCCCTTTGTCTTTCCACTTTTTTTACTATTACCTATAATGCTGCAGTGAACATTCATTCTTACACACACCTCCTGTGTAACTGTATAAACTGTTCTCTAGGATAAAGTCCTAACAGTAAACCTAAAGGATCGTGGGGGTTGACTTGACTTCAGCTTTAATATGCATATTATCGAATTATGGTCCAAAGTGCTTACCAGTTTCCCTCCCACAGGCAGTGTGAGAGTTCCTGTTGCTCCAGATACTCGCCAGCACTAAATTCGCCCGGGTTCTCTTTTGTGTCATTTAAATTTTGTTCATTTTGTGGATATGGAATTTTATCTCACTGTAGCTTTACTGTGCATGTTCCTAATGTGCTATGTGGTTGAGCATAGTTCACGGGTCCTTTGAGTTAGTTACATTTTCTGTTAGTGTTTATATTTTGATTATGATCAAACTGGGTTAGTTATTTGCTTAAGTTCCGTTTTGTCTTTCCTAGAGACTTGCAGCCAATACGGGGAGCAAGCAGCGCAGTCGCCTGTCTGTGATGGCCCAGTACCTCTGCCGCGTTCAGCACGTCTTCACAATTCCAGGCCGGGCGTTTGTTCCCAAACCGGAAGTGAGTTTCTGTTGATTTCCATACTATACCAGAACTAGGATTTAAATTGTATCCATTGCTCTTCTGAGGATGTGTCAGAGGAAATGATCTCTAGGATCTCATCTTATGTGCAAACTGTGCCAGAAGTTTTCCTTTACCTCTCCTGAATCAGAACCATAAAAACCACAATGTGAATCGAAATCACAATTTTCACTCCAGTTTCTCTCCCCTTATTTAGAATGACCAAATGCCCACTTTTATCCATGTTGCCCTGGTCATGGTGGTATTATTATTGTTATCCTTTTTTACACTTTAAATTATTTCAGTGGAAGGTAAGGTATATGGTCATCCAATCCTCAAAAAAAGAAATCAGTATTTTTGTGTGATTTCTATTAGAGAATACTAGCTAAAGTTACATCAACCTTACTTACCGTGAATGTTTTTTCCACTTTTTGGAGAGACCTTAGTGTGGTAATATTACTTGCAAGAAAAGGCTTATTTTATGAGAGTTCAAAACACTCCTGTATGTATTTAGGAAGAAAATATTCCAAAAATAAATAGAAATTATTTTTGAAGTATTTATACACTTATATAGACTACTAGAGGCCCAATGCACGAAATTCGTGCAAGGGGCTCTGCCCTCATAGCTTTGGCCGGCCCTTGCAGCCTCGACAGGCCCTTGCAGCCCCTCACAGCCTCGGCCGGCCCTCACAGCCCCAGCTTCATCCAGGAGGTTGTCCGGACAGTTGTCCGGAAGGTCATCCAGACAGTCGTTCTGTTGTTTGGTCTAGTTAGCATATGAGCTCTTTACTATATAGAATATAAAGTAAACTTTTACTATAGGACTATTGGATATGTAGACTGCACATAAAGCCATTAAGCAAAATGAAAGAACCATATAGTTGTCAAAGCAATCCTATCCCATTAATCTGCATTAAAATATTCTTTTTATTAGGATTATTTTTAAAACATTTGTTTAGAAAATATGTTGACCATTCAGAAGGAACGCATACTTTAAAGTCATTTAAACTTCTGTTTCAGTGATTACCTTTCTAATCCATACATAAGGAGTGCCTTTTCATTGATCTGTTCCATTAATAGCTGATGACATTGTTGAAGAGAATGATGATCTACCGAGTAAAATAGGCATAAAATATTTTAGTCTCTACTTCTGTATGAACAAATGAACATTTTTTACTCACATGAAAGGTATTCTTCCCATCCCTGAATTATTTATATGCGAAGAAATGTTCTTTTTCCCCATTTACCATTATCTTGTGAGCAGTGACTGAGCTTGAATTAACAAGTTATTAAGGAACAACCATTGCAATGTTTTTTTTTGCATATCAAAAATTCAGTTTTTATTTTCTTGTTAAAATATTTGAAATACTCAAGATAATTTAACTTATACTTTTAAAAGCATTCCTTATACTTTAAAAATTACTTGCGCATTGCATTAACTCATTGAAGCAGCTCAACGATGAGAGAACAACGATGTTTTTATTAATGTGGGTCAAGCTTGAGAATGAAATAACAACTTAAAAATAGCCTTTGTCATCCAAATACTAACCAGTGAGAGAGTAGAGGAGATGGGGTGAGTTGTGGCTGGATGACTTCATCTGGAGAAGCCTCTAGCTGCAGCAGGCAAGGGCCTTCTGGAGCCTGTTCAGACAAACTACTGTCATCACTCACTTTACTTACTGTCCGAAGCCCCAGAGGGTGGAGTTTGGTCTGGTTTTGCTTTGCTGTGGTGGTCTTTCCCAGTGTTCTTCCTTTAGTTCCGCCTCGTCTTTGAATGTCACCTTGTCGGTTCTCACAGATGTATGTAGATACTTTTCTAAAATGAAAAAAGGGACAGGGAGTTCCCAATAGATGGAGAGTTGGGGTGGCTGGTTGGGTGACGTCTGAAAGAGGTGGACAGCTCTTCTGTCCCTAATGTGCCGCTGTGCCGTGCCACTGGGAAACAGAAGCAAGTTCCTGTGAGTCGCCACCCAGACAGTAAACGCAGACTGTCCCTGGATTCACACCAGGCCAGGTGCTTCTCACGCTTGGCAATTTAATTCTTCTATAAAACCCAGTTAAGTACCAATTCAGAAAATGTATCAACAGGTTATCTTAAAAAGGAAGAAAAGCTATCAATTAATTGCCTTATTAATATAATCAGTCTCTCTTCTAATTATAAAGTTTTAGATAACCCATGAAAACAGGTGAAGAACAATCTTAAAAAACAGGTATAGTTGTACATGAGAGTTTGTTGGCATTTTAAATAACCTTGCCAATTTTAAAGTATTTAAAATCTTTGTGGAGAAAGTTAAGCATAATCCTGGTGTGTGTGTGTGTATATATATATGTATATATAAATATCTAAAATAAAGACAAAAGTCCCAGCAGGCATCTAAAATTCCATGTGGATTACACATTGCTTTACACATAGTCCTTCAGGTTGTAAGCTGAGCTGCCCTCCGGCTTGGCAGTGGGGGTGTGCTGCTGCTTGGGTGGCGGGAGCCACGCCTCTGGGTCCTTTTTCAGGCAGAAAATCGTGCCAGAGATCAACAGCAGCAAGGCCGCGATGAATCCGATGTAGACGGCTCCTCCAGGCTCATGCTTGTTGCTTTCTGGAACTGTCAGATCCAGAAAGTTGGCGACGATCTCCTTTGTGTACCACACTGTGGGTATTAAACCAGAGATCCCCGCAGACATGAGGCAGAGGCCTCCAGCAAGGGAAGCGTGGCTCTTGCTTTCTCTGTCCCCTCCTAAGCGAATGCATTGCATCCCCACCGTGGAAGTGCAGATCCCCGAAACAGCCAGGACGCAGGCCAGGATCATGGTGGCGCGCGCAGCCTGCACGTGGGTGGGGAGGGTCAGAACGGAGAACTTGAAGGTGCAGCTGAACATGCCGGTGCTGTAGCACGTGCAGTCCATCCACAGCCCTTGGAGCTGGACGATGGCCGTGATGACGTTGGAGCCCGTGTCCATCGTCACCATCCAGTTGGGCAGCAGGGTGGCAGCCAGCACTCCAGAGACCCCACAGAAGGCCAGGACGAAAGCAAGGAGCTGGAGACACACTGAGGCCATGACGTTAGCGTCAGCTGTCCACCTAGGAAATCCGGGTGCTTAATTATGATGGCTCTCGGTCAAATCGAAGATTCTGTGCAGCGGAGGAGCAAGTGCAAAGGCTGGGGAAAGAAGGCAAATCGGGGTTGAGGGAGAGAAAGAGCGAAGAGAAAGGCTCTGTGTGCAGAGGAGCCGAGTGCCCAGGCCCTGCAGTGGACGTGGAGGTGGCTGCTCGGGAAAGGCTCCCCGGGCCTTCAGAGGCTCCACCTCCTGGGTGACCCGGTGACTGTGCTGGGTGTATGGCGGGAAGCAAAGAGCTGTCCACCTGGTTCTTTTTAAAACTTCAGCTGTGCTGCCCTAACCGGTTTGGCTCAGCGGATAGGGCCTCGGCCTGGGGACTCAAGAATCCCAGGTTCGATTCCGGTCAAGGGCATGTACCTTGGTTGCGGGCACATCCCCAGTAGGGGGCATGCATGAGGCAGCTGATCGATGTTTCTCTCTCATCGATGTTTCTAAATCTCTATCCCTCTCCCCTCCTGTCTGTAAAAAATCAATAAAATATATTTTTTAAAAAAAACAAAAAAAACTTCAGCTGTGCTGAAGTCTGCCAAGTGGGCATGCACCTGGTTCCAAGAGGTAGGTATACCACATTCCAGCTGTAAGATCTGGCAAGGAATTTTAATTGCATTTTAGCTTTTTAAAACTTATTTTAAGTTAAAATATTCTATAGATAATAAGAAAAGAATAGTTTAAACTAACCCCTTAATATATATTAATGGATATTTTAGAAAGGTTTTAAGTATGCAAAAGATGGCTTTTTAAAGAAGTATTTATTCAGCGCCCACCAAGTACCTCCACATGACCCAGGGGAGTTGTGGAAGAGGAGAGGAAAGTAGTGGAAAGAAGTCCGTCACCTGCACGATTATCCCTGAGCTCCAGTTAATAAACGTTTGCAAAATCCTTACCGAGGGCGGCACTTCTTCCACTTCAGGTACAAGGTACTCAGAAGCGGACCAGTGACGCTACTACCGGCACAATTAAGCTACTGTGCTTGCTGCGAGAACGTGAGACCCGTGCTAGTTGGGACCAGAATCCTTTCCTGACCCACATGCAGCAGTCTGCTGCAAAACCGGTTCTTCCAACCGCTCCCCAGTAGGGACATCGAGTCTCGAAAGTACTCGACAGAAATAACCACGTCGTTACTGGTCTGTGAAAGGATACCAAAAATAATGTAGCACTTCATTCTTTCCAAGGGAAAAGCTAGCACTTCGTGGCTTGGCTGTTTCAATCTGGCAGCACTACTGCCTTCTTTGAGAAATGTAATGGCTTCTGAAATACAGCAATTACATTCTGAACAGTGTGTTCTATCATGAGTCATATATGTTTGACAAAAGGCAGTATGTATGGGTCAAACCTTGGCTTTCCAGAACCTCTCTGAGCCTCAGTCTCCTCTTCTGGAAAATGGGAGGATTGTACGTAGGACCTATGTCATGGAGTTTAACATGTCAGTGCATTTTAAGGACTTAGAGCAATATCTACCCCCATGGCAAGTACACAATAAATTATAATTGTCAGTGTTATTAGTATTTTTATTTTTGTTTCTATCTGACAAGTAAATGTCATGATATTTATTTTATATCATGGCAATTTCTTTTCTCTCGTCCTTCCTTAAGCTGATTGTATTCACTGGCATAGAATCTTAGAGCTGAAAGAAACTAGATATAATCTTGGACATCATCATTTTTTCAGATTAGCCTATTTAGGAGGTAAATTACCCAGTGCCACCCAGGTCTCAGCAGCAGGTGGTCAATATCCAGATCTTCCCCTCTTCCCACCTCCCTGCAACCTGGACGTTTTTCCCGCTACCCCAGTACCTCTGTGAAATCCACCCCTGGAGCTTCCTGTGGGAAGCTGGGAAAACTGCTACATCTGAAGGCACGGCGCACCTTTAAATACCAACTTCACTCCCTTTCCCACCAAAAATTAAAAAAGCAAAACAAAAAAAGACTCCAGAGGCAACAGTTGGGCAAATGGCTTAGCTTTGGAGACCAAGTCTGGACTTCTCTGTCGTTCTAACATTGATTCTCTAAGGAGTTAAATCCAGAGCTAGCTGAATCCTTTTCTCTGTTCATAATGTTAAAATGTGAAATGTACAATTTTAGGAGAGGATTTCCCCTAGATTTTGAATTCTTAAGAAACAGACTTACTGTAGGGATCAGAGTGCCTAGGCTTGCCTGCAATCATCCAGTTTCTTTCTTTACATACTGAGACCAAAATAGGACACAAGTAAACGTTCCTAAGACAACACTGAAGCCCATGTTTAGTTTATAATAGCTGTTTTCAGGTTTGGGCTTGAAGCGCCAGCCAGCTCACGAAATTACTGCCTGGTCCGGGCCATGTTCAGCTGGGACTCTGAAGAGCGAGACTGCTGCTCACATTCTCTGAGAGTCTCTTTTCTGTCTTTTTACTTTGGTTGAGCAACCTGTGTGTGTTGATCAGTCTATGCTCAGCTCCCCAATTATAGCCCTTTTTTTCTCATTAGCCAATACATTTATGAATCTCAGTGTACTTCAGACTGCCAGACAGCTTGTTCGTCTTCATTAGCAAGTACTGGCAGTGAGAAATTACAGACAGCAGAATCCGCATAAACATATGACGCGCGTGCAGTGAGCACAGCGCGCGCTACTGTTGAGTACTGGACTTTGAATGCTTCCTTCTGCCTACAGGATGTATGCAAACAGGATGTGTTCTCGAAAAGCAGGTCGCTGTTCTGCTGCTTTTGTAACAGTCCACTGGCATCTTTGCTAGAGCACCATGAAACCGTGTGTTTTTTTCCTTTCCGGCCACAAGCACGATGCAGTCTGTGGCCTGTTCTCTCAGATATCTGTCGGGCAGAGAAGAAAGGCATACTTGTTTCCATGGTGGTGGCGGAGGAGAAATACTGTGACAGTAAGCAAACAGCTCCAAGGACAGAACTAACTCTCTCCTGGTTCCAAGCACAGTGCGTACAGAGCGGAACTGGGGGATGTTCTATTTGAACCATCCGCCAAAAGAATGTCTGGAGTAGATGTGACTAAAGAGTAAAATGAGTTTTAACAAGATTTACTTATATCAAAAGTAATATTTAAGAACAGATTTGCAACTTAAAATTCAAACTAAGTGGTACTTAAAGAGCTATATTTAGGCCGCTAAGCTTTTAAAAGCTTTCCTTTTCCATACCTTTTGTCCGTAGCCTTCAGTGTTTTAATTCCCTTCGGTCGTTGTCTTCGAATGAACCCCGGTGAGGTTTGATGGAGAGACACCACTTACAAGAGGCTCGCTTTACTGCTTCTGAATATTAGTGCTAAAGCTCCAACAAGCTAACTTGCAAATAGCAAATAAAGAGCAACATAGAAATCTAAGGGGGGGAAAACTGCTGATGGTGCCGGAAGATAAATACCAGGTTCTCCATCTCATTTTTTGAGCTGTGGGAGAATTAAGAAAGGAGAGGCGGGGAAGGGAGGGAATTGTTGTTCCAACAGGGTTTTTTCGAAACCTGAAAGCTAAAAATGCTTTTGTGTCACTGGATACAGAGGAGGAATTATTTGGGTGCTCACACAAAGACTTTTCTTTAATGTTATGTTTTAGTCCACAGTTATAATTTATTTTTGAATTTTTGTCTATGTTGGGAGGTACAGTTTATTATTTGATGTCCCCAATTATATTAAAGAATATGGTCTGAAATATTTTTAACTAGATTGTGCTTTACAAATGATAGCAGAGACTATCTTTTTATTCTGGTGCTTGTGACTTGTCTGAAATCAGGTTTCACAAAATTAGTAACTTTCAAAAGACAGTTTTAAAATAGCGATATCTAATTCTGCTGCATCGGAAGCAGTCCCCTGGTCCCGTTAGGGCCTTGGCTAGTTCGGCCCCCTGCCGCCATTCTTGGCGCGCCCGCCTGTGCTGAGGCTGACAAGGGCGGGTGGAGGGACCCCCTGCCCTTGTCGCTGCCCTCCAGCGTAATGCAGCTGGGGATAAACGGCCTCAGCATGCTTTCATGTACCTTACTATTTTCAAACATTTTTATTATGCGTCTGCCTTGATACTTATCCAAGATGAACCACCTGTTTTAAAATGGTGAACTTCTGGAATGCAGATATCTTTTATTAACTATAGACCTTTAATCAGGCAGAATTTCTTATATAAGAAAGGATCTGGGAAGTCGAGGTATATGGAGAAATAGAGTTCATCGGCATCATTATCTCTTTCTAATGTGGACAGAATTAAAGAGAATGAAACTTTAAGTCCAGATACTTCCCTAGGTGAATCAAGTGTATCTTCTCTTCAGTTTATGTCTCCTCCCCGGCCTCTCCAAGTGGTACATCCAGTTGTGGGTGTGACATCACTGATGACATCTCCGACCTGCCACAGACAAGACCGAGCTCCTGACCTTCCCACACCAGGTCCTCCAGTTTCTCCACGTCCGTTAGTGGCAAATTCATCCTTCCATGTGGCACTTCCTGGATCTTAAAACCAACCTTGCTTCCATATCCAGCTGCCACTCAAACAACAAATTGTTGTTTCTAAGTTTTCAGATTCATCAAGCACCCTACCACCTCCGAGCCCCTCTCCTGGTTGGAGACCTCACAGGGCGAGGCTCTGTGTCTGCCTCCCTCGCGCTGTTCCCCGTGGGCCAGGAAGGTGCTGGCTTAGAGAAGGGGTACAATAAGTACCGAATGAAACGTTCCAGAAACTGATTTTGAGTGTATAAAATAACATCAACTGAACTGTACACTACCTTTGCATGAACAAAAGTATAATTCTGTCCTTTCCAAATGAGACTAATTTTAAGTGATTTTGCAGCTCTCTTGTTTTATAATCTTGATATAACAGTATCTGTCATTCAGATAAGCAGCTTCCTGTCTGCTGGGTACTGTTTGAGGCACTGGTTATTTAATTTTCAAGACAAGCCTGTGAGATGACAAGAGTCCTCACTTTAAGATGATAAAAGTAAGCTCCAGAGAAGTTAAGTGACAACTAAGGTTGTAAAATGAGTGAATAGCAGGTGACACATGGCAGGTGGGAGTCAGGCCCAGAACATTGTGAAATTTGAAGTCCTTCTGCACTCATGGCATTGCCCTGCCTCCACTTGGAACAGAATGTACTTCCAAGTCTTGGTAAATATAAGGAGTTGCTTCTTTCTGGGGTGGTCGGCATTGTGCTGTGGGACACATGAGCCTGGCCATCTCTGCAGCTGGACATGAAAGTTCACCTCTCACCCATGCGAGTGGCTGCAGAGTAGCTGGCCAGTGGCGCGGCAGTCTGTTTCCTCCTTTAAAATGTTTGCTGTTTTCTGTTTTTAAGAAAAAATTACAAGTGCTTGCCATAGTGCTTGCTTCTCTTAGTGATAATCTGGATATTGAGAAAAGCTTTGCTTTGCTTTCTGAAAGAATCGGTAATTTACCTGAATATTTGAGAGAGAATGGCAAGAACTGACCTGTGCTGCTCACCGGCCACCTGAGCCTCGGCTACCTTTAGAAGAGCCCGGAGGCCAGCCCCTGGCCCGTGGCTCTGATCCCACTGGTCTGGGGTGATGCCCAGTCATTGTACATTTAAAATGCTGCCCACTTAATCCCAGTGAAAAGTTGGGGTTCAGATTTCAAAACAACCAGTCCTTTTTGTAATTTCTGTTCAACCTTGAAAATATGATAGTTCAGCATAAGTTTAAAATTTTCCTGTTACAGCCCCACAAATGTAAAGTGATTGACGTAAAGTAATGTTTGTCTTGTCTTCTGACCCAATCTTAGGAAATTAACAGTATCAGCGATGAACACAGTTAGTCCATTGTTTCCCCTATCTTTATGGTCATTTTAGTTTTAATATAATGTTTTAGATCAGTGTGAAGACTTCTTAACTTAAAATCAGCAGTTTGTAGATAAGGTGATAATAATAAAAATGAAGATGAATAATCTTGGGTTTTTGTGTGTCCTCAAATGTCTAACAAGGCCATCTAGTTTCTGATGATGTCTGTAGCAAGTCGCATACAGGTTTCTGCTTATAGGTTGTACTTCCATTTGCTCTATTATCGATTACCTTCTTTTTACAACATTTTACTCCTGTTTGCCTTCATGAGAAGGATCTTGAGGGCTTGTTTTCTAAGTCTTCATCACACTATGTTAGAATAATAAGACTGTCTTTGGATTGTGGTGACATTGGCAGATCTAATCTCATAAGTATGTATTAGTTGTGGCCTTACCACTGTATTCTCTTTGTACATTATTTTGAAGAACAGGACATTTTTTAAAAAAACACGGTCATTTATTGGCAGTATCTGAGATGGTGGGCTGAATGCGTCTGGTTTGGGTCCGGCTTTCAGTCACTGCCCCTCCTCCACTTCCTCCTTCCCTGGGACCCTCTCTCTTTACCCAGCCTGGTTCCTGCCTCTTGGCCCAGGCCACTCCAGAGTCATAGGTGGTCCACCCGAACCATTGCAGTGGATCTGAGAGGCAGATATTTAAATTCACTCTAAATTCCTTAGTGAATTCCTTAATTTTATTAAGTCAGGAACCAGGCCATACCTAGACCGGTGCACTGAGAGACTGAGTTTGGAAAAGGGCTGGCAACATTAAACAGCAATTTATAAGTGCATCTGTTCCCTGTGTGCTGACTTCCTTTTTGCAATCAAATCCTTTAATAGACTTAAAATCCAGGAAGAAAAAAATCCAGTTGTCATTTTAAATAAGAATTCAATTATAAGTAAAAAGCATTTTGTATCTGTTACCATAGTTACCAAGTGGCTTTCCTGTAGTTTCAGAGAAAATGGGCTCCTTCATTAAAGTAGTTCTGATGCTTGCTGTGGGGGCGGGGCTAGAGGAGAGGTGGCCAGGGTGGTAGTGATTTCCCACAGCAGCGGGACGCATTACTGGGAGAGCCCTTTGCACAGTGAGCCTTACTGGGTCCCCCACTAAGTGTAACTATATTTGATTATGAATGGACTTTTTTTTAAAAGATACAATATACTGTTAGCCAATTGGGTACCAAATTCAAACTATAGAAATCTGCTAGTTTACATGGGGTGCTTGCTATATTTGCGCAGGATTTTAAATGTTCTTTGAAATGTTAGGCATTTTCTGTATTTGCAAGTCCCAACTGTATCTCAGAGGAACAAAATCAGGCAAATAAAGATGAGGCCAAGTGTCTAAACTCAGAGGAGCTGAGAGTGGTGGGGTCTGTACTGGAAGGAGAACACATCTATCCCTGTACTTGTGTGTTTGTCTTCATAGTATCTGAACATTAGCGTTTTAATAGTTCGTGGTGTAGGTTAGGTGGGGCTTACATTTACTGCCTATTTTGCTGAAAGAGTCTTTTCTCTGGAAACTGGCAGGCGTGGGATGACACCTGGTGACTAGGTTTCCTTTCAGAAGGCCCTGTGGGTAACTAGGAAGAATTGGATTGAGAGGAGGGAGGGAGTTGAGTCAGGGAGGGCGGCCTAAGGAAAGGTAGGGACCGAGTGCCAGGGAGCGGCATGGAGAGTTAGAGTGATGGGGTGGGGAAAGTCTAGAGCAGGGGTGGGCAAACTTTGACTCGAGGGCCACAATGGGTTCTTAAACTGGACCGGAGGGCCGGAACAAAAGCATGGATGGAGTGTTTGTGTGAACTAATATAAATTCAAAGTAAACATCATTACATAAAAGGGTACGGTCTTTTTTTTCAATAGTTTCATTCATTTCAAACGGGCGGGATCCGGCCTGCGGGCCATAGTTTACCCATGGCTGGTCTAGAGAATGATCTAGAACCTTCCCAAGCAGTTGGGCTCACTTCCCTGCACCAGAGGAGCAGGATGTGACATTTCCAGATCATAGTGTGGTTTGGGCTGCTGCTCCCACTCTCCCGGCCGGAGATTCTGCTTTTCCCTCCCACGGAAATGCTCTCTTTTCTCCCCAACCTGCAGTAGCACTCCTGTTTACGTAATCAGGGGTGGGGAACCTTTTTTCTGCCAAGGTTAGAAACCTGCCATTTGGAAATTTATAACATCATTTGCTTAATATAATTCACTTAATATAAACTTACGTTGCTAAGGGAAAAGCTCCTAGATTTATTGAATTTGGAGTCCTACCAGCAGTTGCCTTGGCAGGGCCAGAGCTAATGATTTCTTGGGCCTCATACGCCCCTCGGGCCAGACGTTCCCCACCCCTGCTCTAAACCCTAAAGCCACCTGCCACCTCCACAATGCCTTGTCCCCCCTTCCGTATTGGTCGCAAACCTCCCTGAGACCCCAGGATGCTGTGCTGTGGTATTTGTGTGAAGGTCTAAGGAGAGTCTTGGCCTTTTCATCAGCACTTGGTTTCCTGCAGGACGTACCTGTTACTAGACTTAGTGAAATGGATAAGCTACATAGAGAACCCAGCTTGAAAAGTACTAAATTTAGTAAGAACATGTAACGTTGTCTGCTGATGTCCCTGTGGAGTGGAGTGACTGCTGTTCCACCGAAGGGGCATGCTCGTCACTGAAACAGTCCGCAGGCTGGCGGACATTTAGGGGACACCTTCAGTGTGGAGACCTTCTCTGGCAGTTTTCACTCCACTGCTCAGAACCACCCTTCTCCAGCCACAGCATCCGACTGTCAAAGCCTTCACGGTGCAGCTGTGGCCCATCGAAAACATCGGGGGCGGGGCAGTGACCGCTCAGGAGGGAAGGCCAGGATCAGCTTGCCAGTGGGCAGCTCACACCACAACCCCCCTTCCCCCCAGACAAACACGCTGGCTCCACCAAAAGCCCATCCAAGCCCCAAGCCGCCTCATGCTGGGCACATCTTCATTTTTATTGTCCAAAGAGTCTCCACCCTAAAAACAGAAACATAGTGCCCCGCCCTCACATAATACAGGCCGGTGTTAAGGAGTTTTGTAGCTACTAGAGCCTTTAGAAGCAAGGCCGCCTAAGAGAACAAGATAACCCCTTTCGAATTTAAAAAATAGAATCCCTTTCGAAAGGCAGTGGTACAACCACATGTCATAAACTGCTGTACTTCCTTAGCCTTTGTAGGGTCTGGGTGATGTTCTAGGTAGCAAATTTAACAAATCCTTAGAGATGACACTTCCACAGATTATGAACAGAATTCCCATTTCCTAGGTCATGGTCTCTTGTCAGGCATTTTTGTGCGTGGCTCACATTTCTCCTTCTGTACTTTCAATATTTTTCCTTTGTTATTTTGAATGTATTCGTGTGAATCACAGTGAGTCCATTTGTAGAATAAGTCACGCTGTAACTCTTATCAGATATGCCTGAAAAGTTTCATTTTCTGATAAATAATCGCTACAGCTGGTCGCAGCTGGACACAGAAACGGCGACATTTTTGGTGGCTCCCTTTTTTGTTTGGACCCTGCCTCTGCCTCCAGGGGCATTAGAGTTGGTATCGGAAAGCCATGCGGCTGTGCAGACGACACTCATGACTTCCGTCCAGCTGATTCACGGTGTCTGTGCCGAGTAAGTGGCGTCAGAGTGGATTCCCTTTCTGGGGAGTTTGATGCTGAGTGGTCCTCGGGGGGCCCATCTTCCGGTCGGGACGGCTGCTGCGGCGTGTGCTTCACTCGTTCGGAAGCTAAGGGGAGTCCTGCAGTGCCGCCTGTTCTCTGCCCACTGGCTTTGGTGGTGATTTGGATTGACCCTAAAGGCCACTGTAAAACTGCATTTCAAAATTAAGTAATTATCAAGCACAGGTCTAATGGGTGTCATTACAGAACTGATGCAACCACCTGATTTCAGCTCAAAGGCAAATGTAGCATCCTACCTGCCTAGAGAAGATGAAACTGAGGTCCATGTAGGAACACCTTTCTCCTGCGTTTTACAAAGAGCAGCTGCTTGTAATGTTACATGTGCAGCAAAGTGATGTGTGTTCGCTTATTACCTTGAAGGTGGACGTGGGCGTGGTGCACTTCACGCCCCTGCCGCAGCCCAAGATAGAGCAGCCCTTCAAGCTGGTGGAAAAAGTCGTTCAGCACGTGTTTCAGTTCCGGAGGAAATACTGCCATCGAGGGCTTGGGTAAGAGTCCTTTCTCTTCGCTTCATTAGCACACCTTATATAATCCTCCGTCACTGTTTAAAGATTCAGAACTGGGTTTTTATAATTCTTCAAGCTGTCTGTAAATAGTACTCTCAATTCAAATCCTGTGATGCACAGACCTTTGCCGCTGAGGAAAACAGAAACCTTGATTCAGCCTCAGATGCCACTGACAGGTTTGGTTTAGTTTGATCTTAAGTACAACCTAAAACTGACAGTCACGCTGTTTGTAATGACCCTGTACTGGGAAGGTCATGATCTCTCTGTCGGCACTTAGGCCACCGGAGCTGTCGACTCAACATTTCTGACACTAAATGTGTGGGTGTTTTTGTTTTTTAAGTATAGGTGGCATTCAATATTATGTTAGTTTCAGGTGAACAACATAATGGCTGGACATTATATTACCTTACACTGTGATCACACAGTAAGTCTAGTAGCCATCTGTTACCAGGCACAGTTGTTACTCTACTATTGATGGTATTTGCTGTGCTGCACACTGCTTCCCTGTGGCTTATTCACCTCAGATCTGCAACTCTGCATCTCTTATTCTCCTTCACCTTTTACCCATCCTTCCACCACATTCCCCTCTGGCAGCCACCAGTTTATCTGTGTCTGTTTTTGTTTTGTTAGATTCCACATATAAGTGATATCAAATGGTATTTGTCTTTTTCTGACTGACTTGTTTCACTTAGCATAATACCCTCTCGGGCCATCCAGGCTGGTGCAAGCAGTAAGATGTCATTCTTTTTTATGGCTGAGTAATATTTCATTATATATCTTTTTCATCTATTCACCTATCAATGGACACCTAAGTTGTTTCCAAATCTTGGCTATTGTAAATAATGCTTAAATGAACAGGGATGGGCGTGCATATATCTTTTCAAATTAATGTTGTTTTATTTGGCTAATTACCCAGAAGTAGAATTGCTTGAACAGTTTTCTTTTTAATTTTTTTGAGGAACCTCCATACTGTTTTCCGTAGTGGCTGCACCAAGTTGCAATACTACAAACAGTGCACAAGGCTTCCTTTTTCTGCAACCATGCCAATACTTGTTGTTTGACTTGTTGATAATAGCCATTCTGTCCATTGTGAGACGATATTGTAGTTTTAGTTTGCATTTCCCTAATGACTCGTGATATCAAGCCAGAATGGTATCATGAAGTCTGCTCGCAAGCCCATTTCTATTTAGCGCAGAGCCTCTGCCTTTGTCCGGCCGTGCTTACCCGCCCTGCATGCGGGCTCAGACCTCTCTCCCAAGCCCTTTGAGATGAGCCCTGCAGAGCCCTCGGACTCAAGGAAAGAAAGTAAAATCCAGGGGAAGCTTCACAGTATTTCAGCGTCAGTTTTGTTATGCATTTTAAAACCGTGATCTTGGTTAGATGAAATATAAACTGTGTACCTCACATCAGTTTTAAAGATGCTTCAACATATCTTAAAGAGGGGACATAACAATTTGCATTTTCACATCAACTGTTTTCCAACTTTACCAAGAAAGTTCATTCTTTTGGGGTGAATGTCCCAAAAACAACTTGCATATTAAAAATTGAGGCAAATGAAACTTACATTCCTCTCTAAGAATGCAACTGAACAGATGTTACTTTAAACTCACCTTAAAGATGCAGGGATTGATTGAGCTTCGAAAACATGTTCCCTGAGGGCACACCTTGCAGGTCAGGCTACCTCTGCCTTAGCGGTGGTCCTGCTGCCTGGAGGTAGAGCTGAAGTTCCCTGCCCGGCGCCACCAACGCTCCGCTGTCTCTCCCCCTCTCAGAACCAGGGCATGATCAGAGGAGGGTAGAAGGAAGCATTGTGATTTGCAGAATTGCTAAAATAAAACTCTGATTTTCTCTCTCAGAATGTTATTCCCTGAAGCCCAGCGCTTGGAACGCACTGGGCGGCTGTTACAGTTGGCAGATGTGGACCCGACTCTTCGCCCCTGCCAGCTCTCTGTCTCCCATTTTAAGAGCCTCTGTGACGTGTACCGGAGAATGTGTGATGAAGACCCGCACCTCTTCGCTTATAATTTCAGAGAAGAGCTCAAGAAAAACAAACGCGCCGGTCAGGAAAGAGAGGCTGACAGGGAGAGTCGCAGTCTATAGCTGCACTTCGGGGGCTAGCAGCTTACCCAGCGTGGACTTTCACCAGGTCGAGCGCCTCACACGTGTACTCTGACTTCTACAGAATGACAAAAATACCAATTGCCAGAGGTGACTTTCTTCCCGTTTACTGTACAGGTTGGTAGAAAAAAATAAATATAATCAAGTTACAGTACAAGCTTTCTTTTAATATATATATATATGCATAGATATGACATGTTTAGTATAAACAGCATCTATTATTACAACCTTACAAAAATGAAATTTCTGCACATTGTGCCCCTAACCCACATTAAAATAACTTAAATCTGCTTTAAATAAAGCAAAAACTAACAGCTCAAAGTAAATGCCCAGAGGATGGAGAAAAAAGACCTTTTTTAAAAGCTATTAATCACAACTTCCTCTCCTTTTCCCACATAAATTAAAATAATTAGACTGCAGTTTTAAGGATTCTGTCATTTTGACACCTGCTCAAAAGGGATATAAACTAAGTATTTTACAGATTCTGACCAGTTTAATCTAGTTTTCTGGTTCACAATAAATTAAAATAACTTAAATCTTTACAACTATTCTGTGGGAAAATGAATACTGCCCAAACCCAGTAAGGAAGAGTTTAGTGTTTCTGCAGTGTCCACTTTCCCACCAGTTTAAAAGCGAAACGAGCACTTTAGTCCGCATCCGATTGAGCTGTACTAGGAGTCGCCGTGGCTCTCCGTCTCATAAAAGCACTGCTCGCTGACCACCGACGTCAAGCTCTGGACGCTGAATTCTCGCTCGAGCACGGAGTTGAGGTCGAGGTTGGCATTTGCAGGTTGGCTGTCAAGGGACTGGTGACGCACCTGCGCCTTTAGCAGAGTTCCCCTCTCCCTTTTGGTGCTGTTGGCTTTGCGTTTAATGGCACAGAAGTGTCCCCGGACCAGTTTGGGCTGCTCCCCTCGTGGCTGGCCAGCCGAGCCCGGCGGCTGCTCCGCGGGGGGAGCCTCCGGGTCCTCAGAGATCCTCAGTCTCTGGAACTGAATCTCTATGTCTTTGGTGGGGCTGCCCTGCCTCAGGGTCTGATGGTAGTCCTCATCCTCGTCGCTCAGAATGTCACTCTCTTTGATGAGATTGTCTGGAAAATCTGTCAGGCCCATGTGGGGGTGTTTCGGGGTGTCCTGCCCGCCCCCCGCCGGTTGGCAGCCACTGCTCTGCGTGCTGCTGCTCAGGCTGCAGTCGTCGGAGTCCAGCGAGCTGCTCTTGCCCGGCTCGCCCGGCCACTCGCTGCTGGAGGAATTCCTGAGGACTTTCAGGGACCTGCATGAAGCTGGGAGGAGAAGAGCACACATCCCCTTGTGACAGAGCAACAGGTACCAGATGTGGTTTTTGCATGTAAGCTACACGATTTAACATCTTAATTACTGAAGATCTGATCATCTCACTTCAGTTACCAAGCATCCTGGGACTTGGGCAAAAATCCACGTAGATACTGCAGGTATGGAAATTTTATCTGAAACTTGACGTGGGGGGGATTTAGTATTTTTGGATGACCAGTTATCAGAGCTCAATTATTTAGAAAGAAAAATAAGCTACAAACTACTATAAGGGCTAGGATTCCTACTTTTCCAGTGGGTACATTGAAATGTTAGTTACAAAACGTAGGTTCCTTTTCTTCACTAACTTACTTTGTCATTTGATAACCAAGACTACCCCGTATTTCTATGTCTACCATCTCACCTTATTTCCCTTGCTGCTTCACTAAAAGTAGACAAATGTTCTCTCATGAGAACTGTCTCTGCTGGAATTTCTAACCAACTTTTGGAGATTTCATGTGAATAATTATTCGTGTGTGTGTGTATTTCTCAGGCTGGAGGAGGAAGGGAGCTCTAGTTGTGCAGACAACAGCATATTTTTGATAACCATGGCTTATTTTGGTAAGGAAAAAAATGGGAAATATACAGTAAATTTGAAGAAGTCACACTGTGACCCAAAAAGAAAGAGACATACATTTTATAAGAGTAAAAACAAGATCAAAGATCAAAACAAAATAGTTACTATAGAAAGAATATTCTACAAGTTTCAGCTGAAATTTTAAAAACAGGCAGAAAGTTGAGAGCAGTATGATTTACCTGCTGCTCTAACAGGGTAAGAATGAGGATTTAGGTTTCTGATGTTAAGGCATTAAGTACTGACTTTCTAGATGCCTGCAGTGTTCTGAGCACCAGAAATACTGCGGTGAGCAGTTCAGTCCCTGGACTCCTGTACATCTCCGTAGAAGAAGCAGATAAGATGGTAAGTGTAGCCGTGTCGGTGGTAAGAGGGGGTTTGGGATTGGGATGGTTATCTATATATATAAGAGGCGAAGTGACCGTCCATCTGACCAACAGCCAGTACATATGACACACACTGGCTATTTAAAAGTAAATGTTGACTCGCCCATGTGCAATACATATAAAGCTCTCACTGGCGCCATAATCGAAGCTGAGGTATTAACAGGATCTTCGGAAGGAGCGGTCATTCTGATTCCAAGAAATGCTTTGTCCCTGACTGACACTGGCCCCCATTTACATTAATTCGAAGACAGTTTCCGGTGATGCCGGCATTTGTGATGACTGTTACTAAATCATAAATCACAAGGACAAACTCTAGACAGAGTAGGAATATTCCTACCTGAACCCGTTTTCACACATGGTCAGTTATATGTTGCTTTTTCTCCAGTTCAAAGAATGTGTGATGTTAAAGTTGTAAATACTTCATCACAAGGGAAATTAGTAAAGCACTCTGAAAGCGTTTTTACTCTTAATGTGATGTACAGGGAGATATTAGAATAAGTTTAATCAATTTATCAATCGTTTTTATATCATGTCTTTGCTGTTATATCATGTTATTGTTTATTAATTTATATATTTTCATATACATTTTACTAATTTTCTTTCATCTCTGACACTTATATTTTAGAGAAAGGGTGAATAGCGATATTAAAATATTTCTTCTAATTACTTTCAGTATTCATGAATCCGTGCACCGGGCCACTAGTATTTTATAAAAGGAGGCGTGGGAGCAACAGGCGGGTTCAGGTTTCTTAAGAGGAAACGAAGTTGCCACTGCCATCTCCCCACCCCTCTGCCCCCATGTATTTGGGTGTCTGGTAATTTACAGAATGATGAAATACCCCTGTATTACAAGAGCATGTCTCCTTTTAGAGAAGCTCAGGGGTTTCATGAATACACAGGAGGCTAGCAAAGTTCTCACCTAATTTGGCTGAAACGGGAATGCGGTTCTTGAGGGGTACCAGGCGATCCTTGCAGGCTTTCTCCAGGGGGAACTCACTCTTTATGTGCCGCCTGAAGTTCTCCCTCAGGATCGATCGAATCACCTTGACGATGTTGGTTTTGCTTTCACTGTCACTGGGGGGTGGGGATGGAGAGAAGATAGAGCGTTAGTGTCCAGTGTCATTGTGCTTCCGGTCCCTGTCTCCTCGTCCTGCTGTGGCACGTTACCGCTCTCGGGACAGACTGACAGCACTCGCCAACCTCCTTGTGCCTTAGTCTCCTCACTTACAAAGGAGTGAGAACGGAAGTTTGTGAGACACTAGGATTTGGGTATTTTTCATTTGTTTTGTTTTTTGTTAATCCTCACCCAAAGATACTTTTCCATTGATTTTTAGGGAGAATGGAAGAGTGAGGGAAAGACAGGGAAGCATTGATGTGTTTCTCACATCGATCGGTTGCCTCCTGCCCGAGCCCAGACTGGGGCTCAAGCCTGCAACCAAGGCATGTGCCCTTAACCAGAATTGAACCCGGAACCCTTTGGTCCTTAGGTGGACACTCTATCCACTGAGCCAAACCAGCTCGAGCGGATTTGGGTAGGTTTTTATTCAGTGTGTTCTATACCAGGGCCACTGCTGCCCTGTGGGAAGTGTGGTGTGGGCTGTGATCCTGAAGCCACCAAAATTCAGGGGGCATTAAAAGTAACCCTCCTTGTTAAGAGCTCCCCACTCCATCTCATTGCCGTGGCCTCATTCGGGGGCTGAGTCCTACCTGCAGCACAGCTGGAAGATGGTTTCCGGCCGCCCCTCTGTTTCTGACTTGGTGTGGATCAGCTCCCAGATGGAAGTGTTTTCCGTCCCTGGGTAAAGGGGCAGAGAGTTGGGTATACCTGCCAGAGAGCCTGTTCAGAACACCTGTGAGCTCTAACACTCATCATGTAGTCACGTCTCAAAATGTCAACTGTTCCCAACCTGACTCTCATGATTCATTCTATGTCTGACTTTCACCAATACTTACAAAAAGTGAAATACTTTTTCGTTACTTTTTACATTTCCTGCTGAAGTTTTCAGTCCATTTTAGTGCTCCATCCTGCCGGGAGCCGGTCCATCCTTGCTGTTTCAAGGGACCTGGCATATATGGCATACGGTTCTTAATATGTTTGCTCACCTTCTTGGCGCTGTGTTTTAACCAAAGTCACCTCTCCGAGAAAGGTTGAATCCCCAGGTAGGGATTTTCCCCTGAAGTTAGGGAGGGAATAAAACCCCTCAACTAAGTGCCAGGCGGGTAATTAATCCCTTTAACTACGAACAATCATGCTTAAACTACATAATCTTTTCTCCCTGGAATGGAGATAAGAAACGCCCTAACCTTTGTAATAGAGATTGATAGGATTGAATCAACTGGTATAAATACAGTTGTAACAAGACAGAAACACTCAGAACTCAGGAGACAGAATTCAGAAGACAGAACCTACACGGAGCCTAGAGACAGAAGAACTTCGCTGGCGAGAGCATGCCAGAGGATCCTGGACCGGGACTGGCCTCGGAGCCTAGAGACAGAGCCTAGCGGGAGAACATGGCAAGGGATCCTGGACTGAACCTGACTACAGAAATTGGCAAGAGAACCTGACTAGAACCTGGCTATTGAACCTGGCTAGAGGAACCTGGCTATGATGATCACCCGAAGGCTGCCTCCGTGTCATTCCTTCTTCGCCGACTCCGTCCACACCTTTGGGGACCCCTGGACCCGCTGGGGTTGGACCCCGGCACCCTCCCTATCCCTGGATTCCATTTCTCTGGGGAAGAGGTTACACAGGTCCTGTTTTCCACCCCCTTCTGTGGAAGGACAGTGAGGAGGAGGCGCTCAGGTTCTGGAGGTGAGAGGCTGGCCAGGAGTTCAGTCACATGCTGGGAAGCGTCAGCACTCGACAGACATTACACAGGGACCTGAGCGGCCCGCGGGTCCTTTCCGTCACCAGGGGCCGTGTCAGCAGAACACAGTTATTCTGGAAGGATCCTCCAGTGTTTTACAGATAGAAGGTGTTTTTCTTGTTTTTACATCATTTGTGCTGCTGCTTAATCTTAAAGAATTTTCTGGTGTATCGAAACTTGTAAAAATTTAAGTTGGGGGACCTTTGTTCCTTTAACAAATTTGGGTGTATCAAGGATATTAGGTTCAAAAGTGTTGATAGTAAAAATAAGGAAATGGTGTGAGGCAGGGGGTCCCGCGGGGGTGAGGCCGACGGAGTCCTAACGAAGCATGCCCGACTCCGGAGACCGGTTCAGTGACGCAAATCTAAGTTTATTGTGTAAGTGCAGCAGTATATATAACTTTTTAGACCAATCAGAAGTTTACACAATCCTTAGAGCAGGGTACTATGTAGGGGCTCTAGGAGGTGTGCTCAGGCGGGCACTGCCACTTCCTGGTGTGCCGAGGAAGCTTGTATAGGTGGAGTGTGCTCACGCCATTGCATCTGCCACTGCACTGAGATAAATCTCCTGAGCTCTTCCCACAATGGTGGAGAAAGGTGTTTGGCTGAGAAGAGCCACCCATCAGTCCTTCCTTCCTTCAGAAGGCTCTGAGGAAACATCCTCATTTTCCTGCTATAAAACATCAAAACTTACCTATATTTCACCCCACAACCCAAGTCAGCCTCCTAATGTGTTCTGGCATTTGTGCTACAGGAGATAGTTACCTGCTGCGTTCCCCAGTCTGACTTGAAGTGCGGATATGGGGATCAACCAGCGAAATTTAAACGGGTCCAAGTCAGCAGAGCTGTGTGCAGGCCGGGAGTTCGAGGGCTGTAATAGGAAAGTCCCCAGTAAAGTGTCAGAGCTTCTCTCGCCCAGGGGCACGCGTGCACAGTGTGGTCGCCGTAGCCTCCCCCCACCCCGGTGCCAGGCTTCTTGCAATGTGAGTGCTCAGGCAGCAGGGATGAGTCAGCTCAGACTGCTCCCAGTGCTCAAGGGCTCACAGCTGGCGGGGATAGGGCAGCGTCATGGTTTGGGGGGCAGAGAGTTCTAGATTTCCAAGCAAGAATGACAATCAAGCCTTCAGTGTCTTCACAGTATCACTGATGGCTTATAGTATCCACAGCTAGTTTTGTTTTGTTTTGTTTTTTAAGTCAAGGTAAGGGTCATCTGAAAACAAACCAAAGACTTTCATGTGTATGGAGGAAACCTGGGCCATTTTCAGGGACATACAAGCTGATTTTCTGTGCAGGCCCAGTATGGGTATTTGTCTTTTAAAACAGAATCATTTTGAGAAGAAGAAATACCTGAGTATCGGACTCAGTCATTACCGGGGAATAAGTAATGGCAGTTGGTGATGCCTGGGTTCTTAGCGGGCTTCTCAGAGCAACATTAATAGGAAAATACAGCCATGAAATGGGAGCTTTAATTAAAACGCATTCTTGTCTTACCAATTTCTTTTTCAGTTTGCAGTTTTCTTTATAAACCAATATGACAGCTCTCTTAAAAACTAAAGAAAAGAAAAGAGAAAGTCTTCCATTATTTTCTACAAACTTCAAGGCTGGACTAGAGCTGAGTGTTTCAATGAACAAAAAGCTCTTCAGACTCAGAAGCTCCGGGATCTCAGGATGCCAGCCCGTGAGTGACTGCATGGCACTTCCTTCTGTCATGTTTGAGTTGTGCACATGTGCCTGCTTATTTAAGAGCTATTGTTTGAAGTAGATGCTGTCATTTAAAAAAAAAAATCTCGTTTTGTTTTATTGAAGCCTGAGGACATGGTGCTCATCTCAGGGAGAACGCACGTCTACGCTCACTGTGCCGGCGCTCAGTGAGAATAAGACATTGTGAAGTGCAGCAAACCATTAAGATGGCAGGGTTCAGAATAGCCTCGGAGCTCTGTTCCTGTGACACTCAGTCGAGCAGCAGGCGGGACAAGATCATGGGTATGCAGAGCGTTGGAGTTTTAAGTAGTTAAGTCAAAAACTCAGTGATTCTAGCCCTTCTGGAAATTGGAGGGTTTAGCGAGTTCTTCATTATTGCCAGCCTCCTAGTTTACTTACCAAACACTGTGAGCTCAAGGTCCTTTCTGGCTTTTCCTAGAGACAGAAACGGATTCAGCCAGGCCACGGGCGAGTGCAGCATAAGCTCCCCCATGGAAAGTTCTGTTACCTGGAAAACAGGAGGGTAGGGGTGGAAACCACCATAGGTGCATGTTGGAGAGTGAATCACATAGGTGTGGTCATGGCTAACATGCAAGTACATTCTGTTTGATTTTTAAGATCCCTGTAAACTTGGGGCCTTAAGTAGTGGAAGTGTTGATAATAGGAGCAGCACACAATTTAGCTATGCCTACATCAAACTGTTCGAAAGTGACACATGTGAAGGCATTCACTCCAATGCACATATTCCCTGTGGCTGAGATGCCTCTGACCACAGTGACAAGGTTCCTCCTCAGCGCCTGTGTTCGCCTTGCCCGCGGACCTAGCACAGTTACCGTCTCTAAGCCATCGAGGACACTAGGCCTGCTAGTAGAAAGTACCTGTTGAAACTGGCTGTAATGAACAATTAAACTCTAGCTGTTTTCTCTTCTTGTCTTTTTCTACTTAAAATACATTGCTTCTTATATATAGACTTGAAAAGCTCAAGGTTCCAAATTTAGTAATCAGCTGGAAAAAATATATAGAAATTGTCAAATTCTACTTAAACTACCTTTATAAGAAAGGAGGTAGCCCCCAATATTTCATGCTAAAAAAATAAAAGAGAACAGGCCCTATTCTCTCCACGTGCTGGCTCCCACATCCTCTGTCCATCCTGCTCTCGCTCTACATGTCGGCACCACCTCTGGGATGTCCTGACCTCATGCCCACAAGGAGGAAGAGCCCAGGGACCTCTCTTGTTGTCTTTGGTACATAACACAAGGTTGCATTTTTAAACCAATGTAATTAATTTGTTACATTTATACCTAAATTGTGTGGCTGGGTTATTATGAGCATTAAGATCAAAATGAGAACCTGAGGCATTTTCTCCTCCAAGAAAGCCCTAACAGGGGGGCCTACTGTGAAGGTGCATGAAGCCTCAGAACGCAGAAGTCCCACTGACCTCCCTCTCTGTTCCGCTCTGCTCCGCTACCAGTTGGTCAAACACGGTCCCATAATCCTCATAAATCTTCTGCATCTCATTGATGTGGCTCGCTACCTTCTCCATGGCCTTCAGTGCTTCTGCAAAACAAGGAATCATATTTATTTTATAATGTTTGTCTCCAATCCTATCCGACAGCAGTAATGAAAAAGCTCAAGATTCATGCCAGGATTCGAAGCCAGTTCTCACAGCAGTACTATCAGGTTTGACTCAAACAGCCCATTATAATCTAGTCATTATATTGAACAGAATCATCTTCCAACTCAAATTCTCTTTGAAATGAGGCAGGAAGTAAAAAAGTAAGGAAGTAAAAAGCATCAACCATAATAAAAGTGCTTTATGGAGCACTTGCTATTTGTCATGCACTGTGATAGGCAATTGATGTGAATCATTTCATTTAGTCTCTACAATAACTTGATGACTCTAGGAACTGTAATCTGTCCCACTTTGCAGATGAGAAAACTGGTGCAGAAAGAAGGGTTAAGTATACAGCCAGACTTCCACAGGGCACCTGAACATTCTGCCTCTCCTACACCAGTTACTGGAATGTGATCCATAACAGTTTTTAACAAGGACTTAATGTCTCTGTAAATGCTTAATTTCCAGAGAAATTGTCAGCACTTGTGCATGGTGTTTATTTGTAACTTCTTACACCGGCCTGTGGAGGGACAAGATGTTTTTGCCAAAGTTCAAAAGCAAAATTTCAGGTCACCTCATACAGCGTGGAGGGAGTTGTGGAAGGCAGTATTCTTAGCAATCCTTTTAAAGATCTTGATGTGAAATGAACTTAACATACAGTATTTGGAACACTAATCGTAATTTGTATCATTTACTTGTACAATTTAATTTTCATACAAAAATATTTTGTCCTTGGTACTTATGATATAAAAGTATGCTTGTCATAGTAAAAGAGCCAGTTTAATTTACACTCTTCTTAGTGTTTATTATTCAGTGATAGTAACGTGTAGTAAGTTTTTCCATCTCCACGGGTTTATTACATGCAGCTAGCTGTCCTCCTGGTTCTAATATGCAGACTGTGACCCCTGTTTCTCTCTAATCCAGCACAGTCTCCTCGGGATTCTCTGCTTGCTATCACACTGAGGGGCTCTGTATACTGGACAGACTGTATCTCAGGCCGATGATTTACAGAGTGACAAGAGAAGACACATCGGCATCCACATTGAAGCATAATCTGTCCTTAGGAGTTTGGTTTCTGAGTCGGGCTCTGCTCAGAGATTTCCACAAGGTGGAGCCTCACCCAGCGTATTCCATCAGCAGCACTGTGAGCAGCAGCCGCCACAGAACTTCACTGAGATGGAAAGGAGGCCTGGTTTTCAGTTCTCACAGTTGTTTGCTAACCCAGTGACCTGAATTAACCCATTTCACACCACTGGACTTACTACCTTTTTAAAAAAATGAAAATGGAATCATCCCTCCAGATGAGCTTGGGGCTACTCCAATGAGATCATTTTGCCAAATGTTTTGTCCATCTGAAGGGATGGTCACATATCTAACTTTCCCCACATAGTAAAACTAAGGTTAACAGTCATAGTGCTGAGAAATGTCTTCTAATACACGGAGGGCACTGGCCGGCCCGGCCGCCCGCTGTCCTCACCTGTCAGGTGGTAGTGCTCCTCACTGTCGTGGTCCGTCAGGGACACCAGCTCCCTGAGCAGCAGGGGGTACTTGAGCACCCTCTGCACGGGCTTGATGAGGTAGGACTCCAGCGTGGACGAGTGCTGCTTGGTGGGGTTCCGGGCATCCAGGAAGGCCTTGAAGGCGTTGTCCGTTTTGGCTGCAAGCACATGGATGGAAGACTCTTAGCACAGCGGGATGGTGCACTTCTACTTCGTTCAGTTTCTATGCAGTTACAGATCATGCACATCTACAGTCCCAACGCCACTCCTGAGTAAGCCCCCAGTGCGTCAGGGTCAGGCACCCAGCTGTCAGCCTGGACTCAGCATCACAGCCTGACCGCTCCCGCAGGCAAAGGGAGCTTACTCACTATCAGAATAGCACAGTCCACACACCAAAGGGTACACTGGCCCATGAGAGACTGTCATAGGAACCTAACGAGTGAGGTCAAACAATCCTAAAGCCACAACACAATGTTATCCATACTCCCCTAAAGATTCATACAGCAAAATAAACCAGTACTTTTTCCAGTCCTAGCACAAATGGTTACCTATTGCATTATTCATAACGCAGTATCTTTTTTTCCTTTAAAATAAGTTGATATGCCCTGCAGCCTTCACCTCTCCAGCTCTGAGCAATCTAAACCTCCCACCAGAGGGGCGGTGAGAACTGCCTTTCTGTTGTGTATCCAGTGTCGTGAGGGTGTGCTCGAGAATCCGAGGGCATTTAGTTTCAAAAGCATCAGTGGATACACCGACTACTGCTTTGGATCCCACCTGCAGGCACTGGTTGACCAGCTATTTGGAATTCAGCCAATTTGAATGAAGATCTACCCTTCTTTGGAGTTTTGTTACAAAGGCAAAGTCTACACCTTTTAGGAGATGCAGTGCCATTTTGAATGAGACTGTCAGATGCAGTGGATGGTGAGATGGCCCTTCTTCATGATGGAGGAATCGAGCAGACCATTGGTGCGCTGGGAGGAAATCCCAGTGGAGTCAGGTCTTTGTGTGAAGAACTAGAGAAGACAGATCTTGGCTGGATCTGGTGAATGTGAAGCACTCCGGCCTCCCTTTTAAACCTGAGCCTGTTCCAGGACAGGTTGAAGTTCTGGAACTACACCAAGTGGCCGAGCTGAATCATGGAGCTGGTTAAACACTCAGCGTCAGGAAAATCCCTAAAGGTTCTGAGAAAGAAGCATTGACCAGCAAACTCTGGGTCCTCTCAGACAATGCCATTAAGAAGCATTTGATGACAGCGAGGAAAGGCTTGGAACTTAGCTTGGCTGCCAATACCCTGTTGGACACAATTAACAGAGTTCAAATATAGAGCCCTCCTCAAACATGGGCCTCCGTCATGGAGGGGCGCTCTGATTCACTGGCTTCTAGAGGTGGCAAATCACAATGAGAACGGTCACAGGAGGCCATCCTTAATTCTAGAGAAGGCGTTCAAATGCTGGGGGAGCCATTTTCATCCTGAAAATTTATGACATTATCACAGTTCAAGCTTCAGTAGGTTCATATTCCAAGTACACTTGAAAGCCTGGTGACCTTCCTGGAGACAGTTCAGATGAACCTAAATAGGATTACATGTGTTTCCATAAGCTGTTCTCCACTGCAGGAGCTGAGCACAGCGGACTCCTGAGGACCTGCATTTGTTTGGTGTTCTCCTCAAGGACTGCGTCACTACTGCTCACAGCCTTGAGCTTGAAGTCCTGTGTCTGCATCACTGATGGTTCCTCCTCTTGTCTCTGCTCCCAGCAATGAGGACTCCAAAGAATGGGGGAGGAAGACATCTGAGAGACTCTAACCTCACACCTAGAGAGGTCTGCAGTGACTGAAAGAAGCCCTCGGTACTAGAAGAGCCTCGGTTCAGCGTCCCTGGTTTAGGCATTACAGGAATAAGTTGAACTTCAAGTTTATGATACAAGATGGTGACTGCAGCACAAAGACGCCCTCCAACACCTCTACACCAAAGAAGGTCACTGTCATCATCAAATGTTTGAATACACTTTCCCGGCTGGACAGACTGGCCTGCCCACTCTATGTGCTGGCCATGTGCCCACCAGCTGACCCATTGCAGTTCAGAACCCAGAGCTCAGGCATCTGTCAGCTCCACAGAGTAATGGTTGTTGTTGGCTAAAGGGAAGAGCGATGAGGGTTAACTACCCAGTCTACTTGGACTTAAAAAAGTAAAAGTCTTCAGTTGAAGCCAGTTAGATCAAGTGAGATGATAAAAGTGTGGAGAGATGAAAGGTACTTCATTGGCAGGATGTGAGCTGTAACCGTGTGAGTTTTCCCCCAGTTCTACCAAAGAAGCATTCATTTTACTCAGCTCACTGCTTGTGAGCTTGATGGTGGTGTTTCACAGTGATTTCTTGGGCTTAAGAATAAGATTAACAAGAAGGAAGAAAATGCTGTACGTTTTCTACCCCCACCCAGGGGCTTATGGTTCCAAGTTTTTAGATCAAGGAATTTGGTGAAAAATAATTTAGATGTAATTTCATAGCAAAGTGACACGTGGCAAAGCAACATCTGTGCTCTCAGGACTTTAACCAATAGATTGGGGGGAAAAAAAAGTTACCAGTTTCAAGGTCAAGAATGGAACATGATCCCTTAAAATTGCACTTATTCCTCCTTGTTAGGTACAAATTTATTCTTTGTTAACAACCAAAAATATAAAAAACACAGCTTCAAAAGTTAGGAGTAACTTACCTCGCTCTAGAACCTTCTGTACTTTAATGTGATTAGCACAGAATCCACTGTACAGCTTGAAGTGGTCGGCGTAGTAAAGGAAAGAGCCTCCCAGGGAAAACAGTAATTTCTAGAAAGGGGTGGAGAAGTCCGTCAGACATGGGTTAGTGGGTGTCTGTGGCATCTGACTGCTTTGGTGTCTCCGGGGCCCTGTCTTTCAGATACTAACACACTCAGGCCTCGAGCTGGCGCCCGCTGGACTGGAATAAGCCGGGACTGCCCCGAGCGCAGCACAGCCAGGCGCTCCCCTAGCAGAGCTGCAGTTTGAAAACTTTCCGGTGGAGGATCCCATTGGCAGGGTGTGCAATCGAAGGACATGAGAAAGTTCTACAAAAACGCCTCTGACAAAGGGGGATGTACCAGCAAATGGGCTAAGAGGTGCGTTAATGAAGCCGGTTCTACTCAGAGGCATGATGCTGTCTGCGCCTTCCCTGCAGGGGCTTCTTGCCAGCCGCCGGCGCTCATGTTGGAAATGGGGCTCCCTCCGTAGGAGAGAAGGTCAGAACAGTTTACCACGTGGATGAGGAATCAGGCAGCGAGTGCTCCGGGGTCAGAGGCCATCGCCTGCACACCCTTTAGGTGGCTTGAGTGAAGGTGTGGATATGGTCTGCACCCAGGCGCCTGGCACAGAAATCATGCTGTGCAGATTTCCAACCACCTGAGCACAGACTCCAGGACAAAGCTGTGGTCTACTGTCACCACATGCCCGGGGGAAACTGCGATGAAGGCACTAAGTTTATCCCATCGATAGTCCAGTCCAGCAGATCCTTCCTCAAGGGGGGATTCTGCGCTGTCCCACCACTCTCTGCTTTAAACTGCCGTCCAAAACACTTACTCTAAACTGCGAGGGGGTTTCAAGTAGGTTAAAGTCAGACGACGCTGAAATGCCATCCTCCAGCGTCTCCAGAAACACCTTCTGAAATTCAAGCATCTCGGGCAAACTTCCGAAGAGCGACTCCATCTGTGTGAAGACGGGAGTTGAAGAGGGTGTTAGCAACAGGTCTGACCCACTCAGACGCTGCGCAGCCCGACAGGTCACAGTCACTCGCCAACAGCAGGCAGAAGCACATCCTTTATGGAATATGGCACCTTCATTCTGGGGCACTTTATACACAGAGAATGTACAGTGCTTGTCCCCATAATTCTAAAATAAGTTTTTAAGTGGATGTAAAATTTTCAGAATTCAAATTGGGGGTGGGGGGGGCGGGATGAAAGAAAGTAGGAAGGAAGTAATTCCTGTGATTTAACCTTAAAATGTCGTACATGGAAAAGTAATTTTTGGCCACAACTTCTCTACACAAAGGACGGTCCTGCATTTGTGCTATACACTTTGCTTCACGCCAGAGGCCGCGCTGGGGTTTCTCTGAAGACTCTGAAGTCTTGGACGTTTGGGGACCAGTAGATAGAATCTCCTAGGACACTGATGGTGAACCTTTTGAGCTCGGCGTGTCAGCATTTTGAAAAACCCTAACTTAATTCTGGTGCCGTGTCACATACAGAAATTTTTTGATATTTGCAACCATAGTAAAACAAAGGCTTATATTTTCAATATTTATTTTATATATTTAAGTGCCATTTAACAAAGAAAAATCAACCAAAAAAAATGAGTTCACGTATCATCTCTGACACACATGTCATAGGTTCGCCATCACTGTCCTGGGAGATCCACGGAAGGGCAGAGAGACTAGTCAGTGGTTAAGGAACAGAGGGAAGGTGATTATTTACCTCATCTTGGGTAAGAAAAGTCTCATTTTGAAGTGGCTCCAAGTATAATTCAAAGAGGCAGCTCAGATCCTGAAAGACAGAAGAGTCTTTGGCACTTACGTCTCTAAAATACCCACGAGTTTCCAGCAACCCGGCCACAGCTCCCGACTCCCATTAGGAACAATGAAGCTTGTGTCTTGTTGAAATTCTCGACCCTAAAAGTGGCCATTACCGCTCATCTTGACCCTAAAAGTGGTCATTGCTGCTCACTGGGTTCAGAGGTTAAAACCACAACCCATTCAGCAGCTGGAGACGTGAGCAGTTACTGAATCACAGCCAGCCCAGGGAACACAGGTTGAAATTTCCAAGTTGCATGCAGAGATCCAGGTTAGATGAAAGAACAAGTAAAACTCCATGTTAAATGTCAGCAGCAAAAAGAAATTAAAACATGAAGATGTGTGTGAATCACAAGAGACGGTGGGTGCTGGTCATTTGGTCAGAGAGTGGCCGGCTGTTGTCATGCCCCGTGCCAGCCGATGCTGCCCAGGGGACAGCCACACGAGGGCAGGTCTGCACTGACCGCGGGGCCAAAGACTGCGACACCCAGGCCCAGAGAGGACCAAGTGCAGGTTCACGCATCACGTTCATCTCCGCTCTCCCAGCATCAGGAAGAAACGGCCCTCCCAGTGCGCGTGGCCTGACAGTAAAAAGCAACAGCAGCGATAAAAAGGGCCTGGGGCTCCTGGTGAGAGCTCATGACCAGCCTCGAGCTATCAGAGGGCTCTGCGGCCTCAAACACGGTGCCCAGGGCTGCGGGGAGGGTCACCATGGCTCCCAGGAGGATGCAGAATCTTGTCTGGACTCCCTGGATTTTCACCTCACTCCCCACCCCTCAGATGTGGGGCAAGACGTAACGGGAAATGAAATGAAAACGTCATCTCTATAGCTTTCCTTTCTCCCCTATGGGACCAACGGAAGGGATTTGGGTCATTCTCCTGAGCTCTCTGAATAGGGCCTTTGGTATAGTCCAGACAAAATGACAGTGACACTGGTGAAAGGCGAAGCTCAGTTCGTCAGGAGAAAGGTGACAGCCGTGTGTGTGCATACCGAGGTGTAACTCGGGGCTTGCACGTCAAAGCTGCCACAAGGGCACACCTGTCTCAGAGCCCAGAGGAGGGAGAGGGAGGGCCCACCCAGGCCATTCCGGTGGACCGGGCTGGGCCAGGCCTGCATGCTCAGCCCGCCGCCTGTGCCATGCTGCCCTCAGCAGTCAGCCAACCAAGTGAGCGCAATATAGTTCCAAAGCTTCGGCAAATACTTCAAGCAAAAGAACTGCCTTCCCCGGCTCCTGTATCCTTCATGTTTCTCCAACACTAACTAGGGGCTTCCGAGGCAAACAAGTTCTCTGGGCTCTGAAGAGACTCAGCAAAGCCCCCTCGGCCGTGTGGGAATGCCCGTGATGAGGGGACATCCGTGGTGGGACCTGGCAGGCGGCGGCGGGCCTGTCTCAGAGGTCGCCTGTAAACCAGCTGTGCCTCATTCCTCATCACCTAAAGCAGTGGTTCTCAACCTTCCTGATGCTGCGACCCTTTAATACAGTTCCTCATGTTGTGGTGACCCCCAATTTCATTGTTACAAATTGAACATAATTAAAGCATAGTGATAAATCACAAAAACAATATATAGATGTGTTTTCCAATGATCTTAGGCGACCCCTGTGAAAGGGTCGTTCGACCCCCAAAGGGGTTGCGACCCACAGGTTGAGAACTGCTGACCCAAAGTGATCTCCGTCCCCCGGTACTAAGCCGGCATAGACTCCTTTGCACAGATCGCACAAACTGGAACATCTGTTTCCATAGTGAAAGCTACCTTGGTAACAAATGAGCCGAGATCTAATTTTTTCCGAGTCCTCAAAGCATTTTCACCCTCTCCCCCTTCCCTCCCTCCTCTGCAGCAATTCACTACTTCCAGTGCATGGTGGGGTCCCGATGGCGTCACCCGGGGACCCCTGCCGCCATACCATTGGTCACCACAGACCGGAAGAGAGAGGACAGCATGCTCTGCCCCCGCCTTTACCTTCACATAGGACTTCTCTGTGTCCATCAGCTCCTGGATGACTTTTCGGAGGCGATCCGCGTCTGACAGGTGGCGGGCCAGGGGCCTCGGAGGTGGGTCCTGACCCTCCCGCGGTCCTTCCATGCTGGTGGCCTGGGTGGTGTTAAAACTCCTACACAGCGCAGCGATCTGTTCGGCACTCTGCGAGGGGACAAGAGTGGGAAATGTACAGGAGACTGTCCGTTACTATCCACTGCCCACCAAGGACATAACCAGTGTCTCCATCCCCGCCTGGGAAGCTCATGGGCAGTTGGTTGCGTCCGCCGGGGAAGGTCTGAGCTGGCACCGTTCAGTATCTCCACCTAATGCTTTGTCATTGTCGCGGGCTGGTGAGTAGGTGCATCTGTAGTATGAAAGCTAGAGAAGGAGGCATAGGCTCACTACAATACTGTTGAGGTTGCGCTAAGATCAGCGGTTCTCAACCTGTGGGTCGCGACCCCTTTGGCAGTCGAACGACCCTTTCACAGGGGTTGCCTAAGAACATCGGAAGACACATACATAATTACATATTGTTTTGTGATGAATCACTATGCTTTAATGATGTTCAATTCGTAACAATGAAATTGGGGGTCACCACAACATACTGTATTAAAGGGTCGCGGCATTAGGAAGGTTGACAACCGCTGCTCTAAGATCATGTCCCAGCTCACTAAGGGCACAATAAGAGCCCCTTTTGGTCTACTCTGTCCCCTCAGTGGTTGGCCTGACACAGCTCAGTCTCCCATGTAAAACAGCAGGAATGAGCCGAGAATCTAATTGTGGCGCGTTAGATTTAGACTTAGTACATTTAGGATGCTTCGATGGACTTGGGGTTCTGCCCTCAAACCTAAGCATTGGCTCTGCAGTCTTGCACCAAGTTGCAAAGTGTGAAAGTTGAGCTGTTGTAGAAGCTAGAAAGGAGAGCAGAGACAGACTTACAGGAAGGTAAGGTCCCTGCCCTGAAAGGGTCAGAACCCCCAGGGCACAGACAGGAAGCAGGTGACAGGCAAGCCTGGGAGAACTGGGTGAACGGGCTCTGGGAAACCTCAGAGGGGCCAAGAGCCAGAACCAGGGGCTGGGGAAGCCAAAGTCTCATTCCAAGTAGCGGGAACAGAATCTCAGATTGAGAGGCAGGAAGGAGCAGAGATGTCCGGGGACTAACAACCTTCAATGCAGGGTCCTAGTTAGACTCACACACAGTGCAATCAGGCCTTCCCCAGGAGAACCCATTGTATGCTCCTGCCTTCGGCTGGCGGTATAAAATTTCCAAAGGTCTCCTACCTGCCTCCACAGCGCCTGGAGCACCATCAGATTACATTTAAAATGCCTATTTATCTTTCCATTCTACCCGGCCCAGCTTAGCACCCGCCAGGCTGTGAGCCGGCAAGGGCAGGCCACGCCTTTCTCTGTCATTGCCGCCCCCAGAGCCCAGCTCAGAGGCTGGTTGACAGTAAGCGTTCTGTCACCTCTGTTGCCCTGAAAATATTATTGACTAACAAAGCAGCTGAGTCCCAATGTAAATAACTAATATCCATCTATCACGGCAACTTTCTGTCCCTCAACTAAAACCCTCTGGTTTCAATGGCTTCGCGCCTGATCTCTGTCACTCTGTCTAAACCATGGCTCGCGAGCCACATGCGGCTCTTTAGCCCCTTGAGTGTGGCTCTTCCACAAAATACCATGTGTGGGCGTGCACATACAGTGAGATTGAAACTTCGTGGTCCATGCGCAGAAGTCGGTATTTTGTGGAAGAACCACACTCAAGGGACCAAAGAGCCGCCTGTGGCTCACGAGCCGCGGTTTGCCGACCACTGGTCTAGGGTAAGAAGCTGAACATGTCCAGCATCTCCTAATACGCATTGAATTCATCCTCTTTGCTTGGATATTTCAGAGCATGAATATCTTCCACAAGCACGCTGGTCACCCTCAGTGGGCGGTGAGTGCTTGCTATCCGAGCTGCCCCCGAGAAGCTACAGGGCCTCGAAGAGAAAGCAGGGTGCTCCTGCCCTCCCTTCTCTCCCTCTCTGACCTACCCTCCCCCCAACACAGTGTCTTCAGCAGATGGAAATCTACCTCAGCAATAAAACTCAACACTGATCCGGGCTAGTCTTTCAAGTCAATTTCACGGGTACGGGCTTGCTCAGCCTCCAAAGAAACAGAAGGCTGCTTCTGCAAGAGGCTTGCCAAGGCAGCCGGGAAACGAACACAAGCTTGTGTGGAACAGATGAGAAAGGTCACACACCTCAACCAACGGAAGCGTCTCTCTGGAAGGAGCCGCCTGGGAAGGCTCCAGCGGGGAAGTGGGTTGTAACTTGGTCATGGAAGGAGCATGTTCCAAGAAGGACCACAGGATAAGCCACGGTGCAGTGGGAGTGAGGCCCCCGCAGGTGTCAGCGATGAGAACTCCCAGGCCCTGGGGCTCTTTAAACAGAACTGCTTCTCTTGTTTTCATACTAGTCTTGGTACAAAAGTCAGACCAACCAAAAACAGGCACTTAGCCTCCAGCTAGACATATAAACACATATAATAGAATTTATTCTCCAAAAGCTCCACGTGTAAGTACGAATGATTCTGATTGGATACACACACGATCCACTAAGCTTTGTCCTCGGCTGTGAACACAAGCACATTTCTGCTAACACCTGTCAGAACACATTCATTCTGGGTAAACTGTCCAAGGACAAGAAAACAGATGTGGGTCGTAAGGCTCCAATCAAGGCAACTTGATCTATCAAAATGTCTTATGTGTAAAACAATGAAATCGTCTGATTCATTATTGAAGAAACGCCGACACTTCAGTCGTGCCCTGAGAGCTGAGTGACAGAGCAAACGCCAAAGAGGGCAGAGCAGCCCAAAGGGGCTTCCTTCTCTCCCGGGACATGAGCATCCTAACGGAGCACCGGGGCATGTAACAACCCCCCCCCAATCCTGTCCTCCTCCTCTCCAGTGGCTGTCAACCCTGGTCGCCACATACTGGCTTTGTTTGGGAGCTTAAAAAATACACCTGCCCAAACCAACTGAACCAGAATCTCTAGGGCCCCAGGTATGGGCATTTGAAAGAAGTTTCCCAAGTGATGATCACATGTAGCCAGGTGAGAACAACTGGTATACCCATCACCGTGGCGAACACTGCTTGGTTTCGCCAGCGTGGTGCTACCTCCAGCCAGATCACCCTGTCCCAGGGTCTGCACAGAAGGATGGCCAGGTAAAGGTGTGTGGACTGAGCTCATGAGACAGGCAGAAGCAGGCAGAACCATACCTGTGGCCCTGGAGTTCGGGTCTGGTGCTCTACTAACTGAGCCAAACAATCCAAGATAATGATACTCAGGCTCTAAAACTCACTTATTTGAAATCTCTGTGCTGGTATTTCTGCACCACAATCTCAGACAACATAATTCTGCAGTCCTGAAAAAGTTTCCAGTTCTATAGAATCTATATTAAACTCACATATATTGTATAAAATAAGATCTGACAAAGTGCACCATAAGTGAAATGGCAGCTGGTGAGATGACAGCTTTGCCTGGCTGGGATTCAAAATTCACACCTAACAATGCAGTGTTAAAATAACGAGACCTTAAAAATAACGTCTCTTGCCGTTTTAGAAAATCAGAATTCATTTTTCGAACACTTCTGGTAAGATGAACTTGAAGAGGGAATGTTTAGGCGAGATTTTCATGGCCAGTGTTCTTTCTAGGGTGCCGCAGTGAAGTGCTCAGGTGCGACCCAGCCTCCTCGCCCCAAACTGGTGGGCTGTTGCCCACAGGCGCCGTGAGGATTACCTGGGGTCTAAAAGGAGGCCGGGCCCTAAAACGGGTGGCTGTAAATGTGGTTTGAGACGGCGCCTGAAAGGCTCACCTGGCTGTTTCAGTCCTCCGTTCTCAGTGACGGCTACAAACACTGGCCTGCTGAAGGTGGAATTCAGGGTGTCTCTGATACGCAATTGCTAGGAATAGTGACTTTCGGCTGAGATATTTTTACACGTATGTGTGCGGATGGGGTGAAAAGCACAGACATGATGCAGAAGCCCTGAGTTCTGGCCCTTCATGGACTCATTTCTGAGTCAGTTTCCTTGATGAAAAAGCGATAGGGCTTATTCCAAGAAGTCACCCTTCAGTCACCTCCTGGGACAGGAGGAAAGGGAGCGGGCATTTGTTGAGTGCCTGCTTTCGGCCGGACAGGTGGGAGGGGGTCTCACAGAACTGGCTGACATTTAATCCCTGCCCAGACTGTACTGATGAGGGGCGAGGAGGCATCGGCCGGACCCTGATGGCACAGGACCCATCTAGCTCTCTGCAGGTCCGACCCCTGCCAGGATCTGGCAGAACATGGGGCAAAGCCAGCCTGTCTCCCCTCAACTGGCTAAGACCGTTCTCTCTCCCCTCTCCTTTCCCAGGATCTGGACCCGCCCAGAGAGTTCCCTGCTGAAAAAGCCCTCCTGGAGTCCTTTAAAACCTCCGGCTCCCCATCCCTAGGGGCTGGCGTCATTTGGGGGTTCGGCCCATCTGGGTTCCAGATGACCTAATGCATTTATAATTCTTTACCACTTTCGGCCTCGCACGCTACCTCCTTCGGCGACCCTGACACATGCATCACCCATTTCGGGACGCTGCCCGAGGTCCGTAGCCTCCCCACGAAACACCAGTGCCATCAGCAGCCTGGGCCCGCTCCTCCCGGCTGGGGCCTCCCCTGTGAAGCAGGGCTCACCGACCGACCGACCGACCGGGGCCTGGAGAGGGTCAGGGAGCAACGCGTGCAGGGCCTCCGCACGGCGCCAGGCCTGGCGTGACAGTGGTAATTTGCACAGGGAGTTCAGTTTTCCAAGTTCTGTTATTTTTAGAAATGCAGAAGAATACATCTCCTCCAAGTTCCCTGAAGGAAAGGCCAGAACAACCCAATTTCATTTATTCAGCAGTTTTTTCATTCGGCGCCTGCTCTAGGCGGGGCTCGGTGCTCGGTGCTAAGAAGCAAAAGATGGAGACCCCAACCTCACACGGGCAGAGAGGTGACAAGGACAGAGGACAGGAAGTGGAGCGCGCAGTATCTCAGCCACACGTGTCAGGGCTCCAGGGAGGAACAAAGGGGGCGGAGTGGGGGTGGAGGGCCAGCAGGCTGGGCTGCAGCTGAATGGGGGGCAGAGGAGGAAAAGGCAAACCCTGTGCAAAGGCCGCAGGTGGTGGTGGCCAGGGGACATCTATAGGGAAGGCAGCCTCCAGCAGGCAGAGGGCACTGCTGTGGCAGGCGTGTGCAGGCGTGTGCCGAGCGGGCAATCCTGTGTGCCAGTGGCACAGCCCGAGAAGGCTGGGCAGAGCTGTGTGCCGGGAGGGGGGACCTGTGACTGTGGCTCCCAGACCACAGGCCCCTCTTCGGAGGAAGCCGCTGAGCCGGAGCCAGCGTGGACGAGGCCTGCTGCCTGCCTTCTGCTTGGTTCTTTATTTAACTCGAGTTTGGTGAGAATTCGGGAATGAATGAGACATGCTCTCCCTGCCAAGGAGGTGTCAGGGCCAGGACAGCGTTCCACATACCCAGGCATCTTTCCCATACAATGTTGGATGTTTCCATGTCATTCTTATGTAATTTACACAAAACAGCGCGTCCTGTCTACATATCCAGTGCCAGGGCCTGCATTTTCTCTTCCATCTTTCACCCAGAGAAAAAGACACGGCTTACTTCTAAGGTCACCTTAAACCTGCCCATCCAGGGAGATGGGCGTGGGCCAGAATCTTCCCGACTTCTGAATGCAAAAGCATGGCATAGAGACCAATGACCCCACCTGCCACACACAGGTCAGGTAAGGGTGGAGCCTGAGAGCAGGGCCAAAGCCAGGCTGCCACGTGTTGATGCAGATAAAGTTTTAGGGGGGGAGAACCAAGATGGCGGCATAGGTTAACGCCGGAGTTTGCTGCTTTGAACAACTACTTCAAAAGTGAAACCAAGTTTTATTAGCACTCGGCCGTGCTCATTCCCCTGCCAGCTGTCCACGCTGCCTCCACATTGAAATGCAGAGCTGAGTGGCTGCCAGAGCCTCATGTATTGACAGGAAAAGTTCACCAACCCCTGACAGAGATGTACCCAGAACAAAAAAGATTCTCCTTTTGAAATGAGGTCTGAACTAAAATTCAGAATAATCTATGCAACCTTATTCTGAAATTTTTCCCGTGAGTAAAATATAAATTTAAAAATGACTTTGGTATCTTTTCCCAAAGACTACAGATGACATCTGACTTCACATAAGGCACCAACCCTTGGGTGTAGCACGCTTTCAGCTGTGCCAACAACAGCAAACACACCTGCGGCTCACCCGGCTCGGATCCAGGCCTCAGAAAAACGACTCTTACATTCTCTAACAGTTTTCACTGGTGTTGCTTTTGGATGATTCCGTTTGCTTTTCCTGTGACGTGGGCACGGAGACCTATATTTAAATTCTTTCTGTGATATAGTACCTATATCGTTGCACATTCATCCTCAATGTTCATCTGGATAAAGACGCCTCTAAGCCAGCGTCTTCCGGCTCGCTGTTTGTGGAAAGCACATGTAGCTATGATGCTTCTTATCTACCTCACTCCCCTCCACCCACTTTCCATCCACAGGCATTTATGTCGGGCCTCAGCTTCGTTGTTATTCTCTTCCTTCCATTTTTTCTAACCAGCTTTTCTTCTGAGAATCACATCACTTCGTTTGAACTTGTGTGTTGACAATTACGCTCCCTTTAATGGTGAACGTTTCCATTTAACATGAGCGTTCTGGTTGGTTTCCGTGCTTACTGCCGATTTTCTTACACACAGCATTTCTATTCAAGAGTTATGTCTTTGACTTGATTCTTGGCCACTGATGCCATATTATTGAACTGTTTGGTTTGTTTGTTTGTTTTTTCAGGAAAGGTCTATAATATTACATAGTCTTAGAATGTTCTAGGAGTTGAGATTATTTTTCTGTCTTTGTCACTGTATTTCAGCAATTTTCAACCAGTGTGCCACAAGTATTTTTAAAACATGTAATATCTGACTATTTAATCAGGGGCACTAACCTCTTTTCCCTTAGACCAGCCGTGGGCAAACTACGGCCCGCGGGCCGGATCCGCCCATTTGAAATGAATAAAACTAAAAACAAAAAAAAGACCGTACCCTTTTATGTAATGATGTTTACTTTGAATTTATATTAGTTCACACAAACACTCCATCCGTGCTTTTGTTCCGGCCCTCCGGTCCAGTTTAAGAACCCATTGTGGTCCTCGAGTCAAAAAGTTTGCCCACCCCTGCCTTAGACTGTCAAATAAAAAAAATGACAACCACTACAACAATAGCCATCCAATGTGAATGAATCAAAATTACACCTATTTTTTGGGTCAGATCGGCAAAACACATATTTTTGGTGTGCCACATAAGTTTAGTAATTAGTTTGTATAAGCCATGAGATGAAAAAGGTTGAAAATCACTGCTTTATTTGAAGAGAAAATGTGTCGATAACACCAACTCTAATCAAATTCTTGACAGACTAGAGCTTGGACAAATTTTTTAGCCACCAACTTTCTGGGCAAGACTATGCTGTAGACAGAAGACTGAGGACATTACAGCTGAACCCTGAGAGGGGGACCCGTGCTAACAGCTCAGGCTGTGTCCACTGTTGACCGGACCTGTCTGCCCAACTACCTGCGCCCAGACTGCCCCCCGGTGACTCCTCCTTCCTTTCCTGTGTGGTGGTAACAGGTGGGCTCCCGGGTCCCTAACCTAGAAAACCAACAGCAGGGCAACACCTGGTTCAGGGCAGGGCAGACCAAGGACTCAGCTCCCAGAGCAGATCTAAGAGGCTCAGGAAACCATTCCAGCTCCTCGTTAACATTACTTGGCGCCTTAGATCATCAGCTTCTGGATTGTAGTAGAGCTGTGTCCCCGGCTGGCTCCGTCTGGTTGGCTTGGTCCGCCTTCCTTTGGATCCTAAGCCTTGGGTCTCCCAACCCTCACAGATGGGCTCCACTGGGACACAGACTGATGCCGTCTGTCTGTCTTTGCTCTTAATGTAACTCTGCCATTGTCCAAGCAGTCTTTCTATTGGGTCACCACTGACATATTGTTGCCATATAATAGCTTTCTCTTAGGAGATACTTTTGGATAGATTAGAAATATATACAAATATTTTGGAAATATTGGGAAATAGAAAGACAGACACTATTAGGACACTTACTGCTGGACTTGTTTTTTAACCCACTATTTCTGATGTTGAATGGTGCATTTTTTTCTTGCAATGTTCCTCCCAAAAAGAGAGAGAGCAGGAAAAGCAGCAAAGAATAGCAAAACAAGAGTACGAAAAGTTCACTTAGGAAGACATTTTCACCCCTTTGGGGAGGGGGTCATTTTTATTATTTGGGGTCTTTGTAAATGTAATTCTGCAAGAATGGAGCTCCAGTGGGGAACCCTACCTTGAAAAAAAAATCTTTAAAAAAATAAAGCACCAGACATAGCAAAGTATTTTCAAATCTCACCTGAGATTACTGGCTCTCTGTCTTGGAAACGCATCTATATAAAGCCACCTTACCAAGGCCTCCGTGGGCCACAGAGAGGGGGGGCAGAGGAGGGCCGGACACAGCCTGCCCCGTCCCAATGCCTCAGTCCCTGCGCATCTGCTATCCTTTATCCTGTGACTGAATGAAGGGGGTGGAATCTAGAGAATTCCAAGGCCAGCTCAAAGCAGCCTGAGGCGTAGGAAGAGGACCCCTACGTGAAGCAATGCTGTGGTTTCTCAGCAAAGCCCGGCCAGAAGTGGAAGCAATTGCACATCGCAGCACTTCCTCCTCTGACATCTGTGTTCTGCAAACCCGGGAGAATTCAGGTGGCAGCACCGGGTTAGAGGCGAAGGCAGGTGAACCACAGAGGAGAAGGGACGCGCGGGAAGCGGAACAAGCAAACTGAGGGAGGAGGAGGAGGAGAGGCAGCGACAAAAGAATGAAAAGGAGAAAAAAACCAGAACTCGGGGAGGGGGCTTGAAGCACATACCTTCCGTCTTCTCCTGCCTCCCATGTGAGTGGCAAACACATTCCTGGTGGCCCTGTTCTTCATGCTGTTACCAAGGACAGCAGGAGACCAAGCTGCAAAACTAACCTCCAGCCTCTCCTCTCAGCAGGTAGGGGCTGGGATCTGAGGCCGTGCACGCGCCCACGTGTGCCCGTGTGACGGCTCGTGGGCAGCTTCTCCACGGCCTGTCCTCCCTCGGCCGCCTCGCCCCTGCACAGAGTGGCACGCAGGTCTACTCGGAGCTGAGACCAGAGAGGAAATTGCAATATGACGCAGAAGAATCCTCCACAACTTTTTTTTTTTAAAGTCAAAGCAGCCATACTGTGGGGCTGGGACTGTATTAAAAAGTGAGACTCCGGCCCAGCCGGTGTGGCTCAGTGGTTGAGCATTGACCTATGGTCAGGGTTCGATTCCCAGTCAGGGCACAGGCCCGGGTTGCGGGCTCCATCCCCAGTGGGGGGCGTGCAGGAGGCAGCCGATCCATGATTCTCTCATCATCGATGTTTCTATCTCTCTCTCCTCTTCTCCCTTCCTCTCTGAAATCAATTTTAAAAAAATGCATTTTTTAAGAAGTGAGACTCCGCTCTGAGTAATGAAAGGCGTAAAACACAAAACACTGAGACTTGAATACACCTTCATGTACCCAGTTTCCCTCTGACGAGGGTCTCTAAGTGCACAAAATCCGCGAAGGCCTCACATGACAGTGTGAGCCGCGTGGCCAGGGCGAGCACTGAGGGTGCCTTTGTGAGATGGGCTGAGTGAAAATGAATGAACAAGCAGCGGAACACGAGCTGCACCAACCCCCGGTCTTGGTAAAATAGCAAAAAGAAAAGATTCATGGCGCCCAACAGTGGCCAACCACAACCAGAATGTGGCTGTGCCTGCTGTTCCTTCAAGACAGCAGTGAGCAGCCACAAGGGGCAGCGTTCGCTGATGGGCGGTGGCCAGGTGAGGGCCCTGCACTGAGGTCTAAGCCAGCCCCTGGCCGCCCGACAGCTGTCAATTTGACCTAAGGGAGCTCTATAACATTTTCTTTGCAATAAAAATTTAAATTCATGCCCCACCCCCTCCCAAATCACTTTTCTTTTTTTTTACTAATTACAGAAAATAAAATTTTTCACAATGCTAAAATACCAATGTTATGATTGGTGCTCAACAATCCAGGGATGTCCAACCACCATCATTAATACTGTCCCCTTCTAGTCTCAACCTAATATTTATTTGCCACTTAGGGGGGGAGGGCGGGGGTTGCTATTTATTTAACACTCCTCCATGTCTCTTAGACGTTAAAGAAAAAACGCATATTAGTTAAAGCATTAATAGCCAACCCCCCAGCCTGATCCCCAGCCCAGCCGGGCGGTTCCGTCTCCACATGACTTCCTCCTTTCTTCTTCCTGCTGGGGTTCCGAAGATGACTCTCGATAACTATTTTCCCCCCAGAAGAACAGGATGAAAAGGGAAAGTGTGGAGGAGAGTGAGAAGCAGGAGCCAGAGGAAGGCAGGAAGGAAGGGAGAGGTGGAAGAGGAAGGAGGGAAGAAAGAGCTAGAAGGGCACCAGCACCGTGAACGGGAAAGCCAGTTACCCAGGCGAAAAGGAAGAAAAGGACTCAATGACCGAATCCTTCCCGCTTCACTGTGAGTCAGGGGGACCGTCCCCACTCCGAAGAGGACGGGGGAGGGGTGCGGCTGCCCGGCCTCCACAGCAGAGACCCTGCAGCCCGCCTTCCACACCAGTCCCCAGGCTCCATGCTGCCACTGCCTGAACACACGTGTATTTGATATTAGCACAGAACACGCAAGCCTGCGCCACCATCTGCGTAACATCACAGCCTCCTGTGGTCCCCGCGCCCCAGCCGGGCTGGGTCTACCAGCAGTCCCGGCGCCTGAGCCCTCACTGGTGTCTGTGTGTGGGCCCAGTCAGCCCGCGCGCTGCCAGTGGCCACAGCCCCTCCCACTGGTCAGTGTGCTCTGTCCAGGGACACACCTGGCCTAACCTAAACCCCGAGGACCCTGTCCTGCAGCCACGGCTGGGAGGAAGCGGGGAGAGGTCACCACCAGCAAGATCCCCTAAGAGTCCCTCCCGCTGTCCATCCTCCTTCCCCCGGACACAGAGCGCTCTCCCTTCCCACGCTGCTGGCCACGCGGCCATGGTGCAGGGCAGCCACGGCGCAGGGCAGCCACGGCCCAGGGAAGCCACGGCGCAGGGCAGCCACGGCGCAGGGCACTCACCTCTGGGTTCACCCCAAGCTACTGCTGGGCTCACCGTTGGGCCTCCCCACACCTGCACTGGGAGCTGGTTTTCTCTCCTTCCTTCTGGTTCTCACTGGCACTGGGGGTGGAGGCAGGCCCCGGTGAGCAGAGGGGAAAGTGTCCAGACACGTGTGTCCATGTGAGGCACATGGGGAAGGGGCGACTTTTAGCCTAATAAGCCCTTATATTTGTGCTTCATTTCTCATTCCACCTGCTAGTCAGTGGTCCTTAGCAACAGAGAGAGACAGGACTCTGTGTGCCCCACTGTAGTGATGCTCCCTCCGGCCACACCCAGCAGAGCTGGCATCTCCCCACACGTCAGCCCTGAGGATCCAGAACAGACCAGGAAGAGCAGGACTAGCACCCCGAAGCTCAGAAAATGGGAAATTAAGAACAAATCCACTGACCACAAAGATCAGATGGCCTTTCAGACACCAATGCAAACTAAGCCGGGCACTGACCGCGTCCCAGCCCTGCACCCAGTCCCTCCACAGGGAACCGCGGGCCAGGAAAGGAGAACAACGCACTCGGGAGCTGGGGGCAGCAGCTCAGCTGGGATCCAGCCTGCGTCCTTGGCGCCTGCCGAGGTCCAAAGGCAGGAAGTCTGCAAGACCCGCAACGTGTCTCAGCCGCCCCAGCACCTCAGCCTCCCCAGCCCCCTCCTGCCACAGGGGAACGCACACCCAATGCACACTAGCTTCGCTCAGTCCCTAAGAGCAGCCCTGCACGAGGTCAGCGATTCACAGCGCACGGCTGGGCACCCACGCTAGAAGGCGGGCTGGCTTTGTCTTCGTGCAGATGACACCGAGCAAGAGGACTCAATGGCCAAGGTTTCCAGGCATTTTCATCTCTCGGGACAGCTCAGCAGGGTCTGCCCACGGACACTAACCTCAAGAAGATTAGGAGGTGCCCTGGCCGGTTTGGCTCAGTGGCTAGAGCGTCGGCCTGTGGACTGAAGGGTCCCGGGTTTGATTCCCGTCAAGGGCACATACTGCCGGGAGCCGGTCCATGCTTGCTGTTTCAAGGGACCTGGCATATATGGCATACTGTTCTTAATATGTTTGCTCACCTTCTTGGCACTATGTGTTTTAACCAAGGTCTCTGAGAAAGGTTGTTTTCCCCAGGTAGGGATTTTCCCCTGAAGTTAGGGAGGGAATAAAACCCCTCAACTAAGTGCCAGGCGGGTAATTAATCCCTTTAACTACGAACAATCATGCTTAAACTACATAATCTTTTCTCCCTGGAATGGAGATAAGAAACGCCCTAACCTTTGTAATAGAGATTGATAGGATTGAATCAACTGGTATAAATACAGTTGTAACAAGACAGAACTCAGAACTCAGAACACAGAACTCAAGAGACAGAACTCAGAACACAGAACCAGACAGACACACAGAACTCAGAACAAGACAGCAAGAGACAGAACTTATAAGACAGAACTCAGGAGACAGAATTCAGAAGACAGAACCTACACAGAGCCTAGAGACAGAAGAACTTCGCTGGCGAGAGCATGCCAGAGGATCCTGGACCGGGACTGGCCTCGGAGCCTAGAGACAGAGCCTAGCGGGAGAACATGGCAAGGGATCCTGGACTGAACCTGACTACAGAGATTGGCAGGAGAACCTGACTGGAACCTGGACACTGAACCTGACTGGAGTACCTGTACAGAACCTGGCTGGAGACCCCGACAAGCGAACCCGGCTATGATGATCAACTGAACGCTGTCTCTGTGTCATTCCTTCTTCGCCGACTCCGTCCACACCTTTGGGGACCCCTGGACCCGCTGGGGCTGGACCCCGGCATATGGCGCCCGAACAGGGACCCCTAGGTAAGCGCCCCGCACTCGGGACGGATAGGACTCCACCATAGGAAGAGGGTGGATAGTCTTTGCCTACTCCGTCCACACCTTTGGGAACCCCTGGAACAGGATTCCCCTAGGTAAGCCCCACCCCCCATTGAGAACCCCCACACTCGGGACGGATAGGACTCCACCAGGGTGCTACAGACCCCCCTATAGAGGATAAATAGGGTAAGAAGGTGGATAGTACAGAACCTAGATTAAGAAGATGTGCCATACTGAGTCCAAAGAAAGAAGACTCTGTATTGATCTTTAGATTAAGAAGATGTGCCATACTGAGTCTAAAGAAAAAAGACTCCGTATTGATCTTTTAACATATATGCTTGTTAGCAGAGGAATTAAGGTTACTCCCAGTCAGACAGAACATTTTATACAAGAAATACGTCCATGCTTTTCTGAGGAAGGAAAGGTGCCGGAAAGGTAAATGTAGAGGCATGGGAGAAGGTAGGCCCAAGGAGCCTTATCCTTAACCCCACTGCAGCCTTTCCACCCCGGGAAAGTGCAGGATTGGCAAGCTCTCCCTGGGGTGATAGATCAGGACTCAGGTAATAGCAGAAAGCGCCAATCCTACTCTTAAAATGGATACAAGAGAGCGTTTGAGGTTTTTCTTTTTAATGCCTGCTTTTAAAAAATAAAAAAAGGGGGAATTTGCCGGGAGCCGGTCCATGCTTGCTGTTTCAAGGGACCTGGCATATATGGCATACTGTTCTTAATATGTTTGCTCACCTTCTTGGCACTATGTGTTTTAACCAAGGTCTCTGAGAAAGGTTGTTTTCCCCAGGTAGGGATTTTCCCCTGAAGTTAGGGAGGGAATAAAACCCCTCAACTAAGTGCCAGGCGGGTAATTAATCCCTTTAACTACGAACAATCATGCTTAAACTACATAATCTTTTCTCCCTGGAATGGAGATAAGAAACGCCCTAACCTTTGTAATAGAGATTGATAGGATTGAATCAACTGGTATAAATACAGTTGTAACAAGACAGAACTCAGAACTCAGAACACAGAACTCAAGAGACAGAACTCAGAACACAGAACCAGACAGACACACAGAACTCAGAACAAGACAGCAAGAGACAGAACTTATAAGACAGAACTCAGGAGACAGAATTCAGAAGACAGAACCTACACAGAGCCTAGAGACAGAAGAACTTCGCTGGCGAGAGCATGCCAGAGGATCCTGGACCGGGACTGGCCTCGGAGCCTAGAGACAGAGCCTAGCGGGAGAACATGGCAAGGGATCCTGGACTGAACCTGACTACAGAGATTGGCAGGAGAACCTGACTGGAACCTGGACACTGAACCTGACTGGAGTACCTGTACAGAACCTGGCTGGAGACCCCGACAAGCGAACCCGGCTATGATGATCAACTGAACGCTGTCTCTGTGTCATTCCTTCTTCGCCGACTCCGTCCACACCTTTGGGGACCCCTGGACCCGCTGGGGCTGGACCCCGGCAACATACCTCAGTTGCAGGCTAGATCCCTGGCCCCAGTTGGGGGGTGTGCCCAACCGATGTTTCTCTGTCTCTCCTCCTCCCTTCCACTCTCTTTAAAAATCAATGTTAAAATATAGTCAGGTGAGGATTAACAATCACAAGACTAGCAGGCAGCTGAGAGGGTGGAGGCAGGCCCCGGTGAGCAGAGGGAAGCGTTCAGACACGTGTCTGTGTGAGGCACATGGGGAAGGGGGTACTTTTAGCCTCATAAGCCCTTCTTTTTGTGCTTCTAGTCATACCCGATCCTCTGACCAACACGGGGCTGGTGGTATTGCTAGTTTTACTTATCGCTGAGGATGCAGAAGCTTAGAGGAGTTGGGGACCTTGTCCCAAGTCACACAGGGGAACACCTGGTGGACCAGGACATGGATTCAGGTTTCCAACCAGCAGGTCAAGAGTTCTTTCCATGACACCCGTGCCTACAAGCAAAAGCTGCCTGCAACTCAACCTGAGGAAACGGCTCTCACGGCCGGAGGGTGTCAGACCCCAGGTCGTTTTCCAGGGACAATGGGTTTGCTCTGAGGGTGCTCTCTCGGTTCATTCACCTGGGGATTGGGTCAGAGAACGTGCGTTTAAAGATGCCATGTTTAGTGTAGCAGCCACATAGAAAGGCCAATACTTACAAGTAAATTATATCTTAAGAAAAACACCTTACAGCCAAACAGAGCTTGAAATAATGCAGGGGACTCAAAGAAAGGTGTATAGCTCCAGAATGCTGCAGGGAACAATGCCCAATAATCTTTTTCTTTCTCTTTAGCTTCTTAGTTATGTGAGCTCTTAAAAGCCATTCACGGGAAACAGAAACATGCCAAAGGTTAATAAGCTAAGGGGGTGAGCAGGCATTAACTCTTAAATGCAAGTGATGCTTGTGCTTTGCACTAAAGCATAACCATGAGGGCAGGTCCCTTTATTCTACTTGAAAAAGTCATCGGGACAAAATGCATCTTCAACCTGGTTCAGTAGCAAAGAGCACAGCACGCAGTGATCACGCTGAGCCTCTCCAGCTTCCGATGCTCTCTGTTCCATCAACACACGCCCACAAACTACGAAAATAATCACTGCCAGAGCCACACGAGGTGCTTACATAAAATCCCTCTAAAAAGCTGAAGAATGTTTCCTCGGGCGTAGCTCAGTGGAAAGGCTGCTTACCTTGTGGAAAACGGCTCAGGTTTGTGGCTTTTCTTCCACAGCATCAAGCCCCATGCGACTGTGCGCTGCGCTCCCAGGAAATTTCACAAAAAGCCTAGCATCGTTTCCAGCCCCCAGATGACTCCTCTCTCCTGTCCAACGCATTCTACAGAGTCAGTATTTGACATGTCCCCGGGATTTCCTGCTATCTTCAATTTTAAGCGGACAGAGAGATTTCCGAGATCAATTTAAAGAGCTGTGCCTCCTTGGAAGGAGGAAAGAGACGGTGACGGCCCCACACAGTAACTAGTAGCCAAAGAAACTCTCTCCTCCTCAGGTATGTACAGAGCCTATGGGCCACTGCCAGACACCCTTCTGGAAAGAAAGGCTCACCTTCTCGGCTGCTTAACAGCCTTCAGACATTGCAGAGTGAATCAACTTTCCAGACGCAGAAAAGAACACCGTGCAAGCACGCCCCGCCGGGTCCGCACGCACCCTCGTTCACTTACCCGCTGGGCACCCACAGGGAGAGTTCAGGCACCTGCTCCCTCGGGGAGAAATGGTTGCCTCTCCAGGCGGCTGCTGGGAAGTGAGTAAGACACGGTTCTCCACCCGTCCTCGCTCCCTCTCATTCCCAGGCAATGAAAAAAAACCCAAATGTGCTTCCAAGTCACCGTCGCAAGGACGTCCTAGCGCCACCACGCTCTTCCTCCCAGGCAGCGCCGGGGCTGTGGGAGGCGCACCCCCGCCTCCGGGTTCCCCCTAATGCCGGGAGCCTGCCGGCTCCGGGAGGGCCCCAGGTGAGGGCACAGGTGGCGGGGACAGAAGCCAGGGCCACATCTCGGCAGCCAGCTCGGAGAGCAGAGGACAGCGTGTCTGTGGGGACTGCTGCACACGCCCCAAGTTGTCAGAAACGAACCAGAAACTCCCTCAACCCCCTCGCCGAAAAAGAAATTGCTTATTCCTTTCAGACTCCGAACAGTAGTGCGAGCTAATTGCTAACAACACTGGGAGAAAGCCACGTCCCCCACCCGGGAGAGGCTGACGGGGAGCACAAAGAGCCGTGACAGTAATGGGTGCCCTCGGAGAGAGCAGGCAATCAATTAAGAACCATTTGCCGACATTGTGGGGCTGTCAAAGCCCCGCTCCCAGCTGTACCCATCCGGCCAGGCTGCCTGGGGTTTTCAAGGGAAATGCTTCCTTATTCTCAAGTCTACATTCCTGTGAGGGAAATACCCCAAACAGCCCGGGTCAAGCAGGGCCTAATCGGAAAAGAAGGCAATGACCCCTGAGTAGGTCTGAAGGGCCAGAGCGGGAAGCCAGGGACACGGAGGCAGGTCTTCCTGCGGGGTGACCACCTCCTGTGGGCATCCTGAGACCATCACCAGGCAGCGCCGGGGCGACCCAGAAAGACCCACGCCCGGCACACACCGGGCACGCAGGACAAAACTCCCAAATCACCACTTGGGAAACAGAAAGGACTGCTTTCAGATATAACCTGACATTACAGCATGCTAATAATAATAATAATATCAGAGAATTCAATTCAATTCAAAATGGTCTTTTCCCTATTATCCATCATACTTGCTACTTAGGATGACCACTCACTCTTTTTTCCTAAGGAGCCAAGAACATGAGAGCAGAGTGGCTGCCTGGCATGTCACTAGGATTTGTCTAATGCACTGAAATGCACCGGCTTAGACTGACAGGTACCTTCAAATTTGAAAAGGGTGAGGTAACTCCTCTAGACGTGAGAGGGGTTTGACAGTGAACGCCTAACATGCTAACATTCTCTCTCACTGTTTTCAGGATGTTCTTTGGTATTTACTTGCTCCCTCCTTGAGCCATTTTAACAATGAAAATTAAAGCTCAGATCGCCCCGGTTTCCAGCTCAACCGCAGCTTTCACTCCTCAATTTCTAAGAGATGTTCCAATGTTCATTTTGTAACAGTTTTGTGTTACTATGATAGATATTGTGAAGAAGAGCTGGAAACGGCCTTAACATGGCAATTTGCGTATTTATTTTATTGAATCGTCAAATAAAATCTGGAGAGAATTTAGTATTTTTCTTAAGAATTTTAATGTATAACTTGCACTGATTAAAACAGAGAGGAGGTCATTGTCCCTACAGTGTTATGTGACTTCCCTGGGCTGCCCCATTGGGCGGGCCCACAGGCACACTGACCTTAAAGCAGTGGTTCTCAACCTTCTGGCCCTTTAAATACAGTTCCTCATGTTGTGATCCTACCATAAAATTATTTTCGTTGCTACTTCATAACTGTAATGTTGCTACTGTTATGAATCGTAATGTAAATATCTGATATGCAGGATGGTCTTTGGCAACCCCTGTGAAAGGGTCGTTCGACCACCAAAGGGGTTGCGACCCACAGGTTGAGAACCGCTGCCTTAAAGAGACAGACCAGCTTCTGAGTGTTTCAGAAGTATTTGCTTTATATAAAATATTTAAGACAAAGCAATCAAAACACATCTGTTTGATGCTCTAGTGTCTATTATCTCAAAACAGAAAAGAAATGAATACAAGCTACAGTACCGGATTTCCAAAAGTAAGTAACTCACCAGAGATAGAACAGAGTAGTAAGACTAAAAATGCTGATGATTTCAGCTTAGCAAGAGAGACTGCGTCCTGGGGGCATGACCAGACCGGGGAAGGCCGCTGGTATTTGCTTTGTATGAGGAATTGGAAAGAGAAGGGGGGTTTGGAGGTGGACAGGGAAATGGGGGATGCGTACAGGTGAATAGAAAGGGACTGGCTGGTCAGAGGAGAGGCTGCCGGGCTCTAACCTGGCCCACCTTCTTACAGTGATTGTCACCAGTCACCAGAGTGTGCCACATGGCCACTCACCCAGGGGCGGGCTCCTAAACCCAACTGGGTTGTGGTCCTGCTACAAGTTTTATTTAAATAGCTGTCATTGCTTATATTCCCTCCATTCTTATTTTGCATTTAAGATAAAAGCAAGGAATGTAATGCAGGTATAATTTCAAATTCAGTTAAAACTAGACTGTGCATTAAAAGTAACCATGTCCATCAGACCATTTCTGAAAGGACAGCTAAGAACAGTTAAAAATGTAGGAAAAGCTTGGAATGTAACAAGTGTGGGTGCAGAGAACCTGGATGCTGGGACTTTGCTGGTGGGAATGGAAAATGGTGTGGCACTGGGGGAAATCCTGAAACTGTGGGGCTAATCCTGAAAAGGCTGAAGATGGAATTACCATATGACCTGCAATTCCGCTCCTAGAAGCATACCCAGAAGAACTGAATGCACAAATTCAAACAGATATTTGTATGCCAATGTTCATCAAAGCATTACTCACAATAGCCAAATGGTGGAAACAACCCGGATGCCCACCAACAGGTGAATGGATAAACAAATGCGGTATAGTCACACAATGGAATATGATTCAGCCATAAAAAGGAGGAAAGTTCTGACACTACAACATGGATGAACCTTGAAAGCATTATGCTAAGGGGGAAATAGTCCCGAAACAAAAGGACAAATATCGTATGATTACTCAAAAACGAGGCACCTAGAATCAGCAAATGGGACAGAAAGGATACAGAGGTTCCCAGGGGCTGGGGGGCCGGATTGAATGCGGAGGCATTGTCTAATGGGTAAAAAGTTTGTTTGTCATGATGAACAAGTTATGGAAATGGTAACACTTGCACATTATTGTGAATTTACGAACACCACTGTAGTGAACACTTTACAAATTGTTAAGATGGCAAATTTTACTGTGGAGAGCGGCTACCGCGTTTGGACAGGTTCAAGCCTCAGACTAATGAGAGGGCATGGTCCTCTAGTGGCAAAGCCACGTGCAGGTCCCAGCTTGGAGGGCAGAGCCCTCCCAGTACAATTATAGCCAAAGGCTATGGTTGTAAGCTTGAGCTTATGGTCCGAGCCTGTGGTCCCAGGTGGCTGAGTGATATGGGCTGCGGGAGGTACAGCAAGTGCTGTCAAAACAAAGCTTGATAGAATTCTCAGGTGCCTGTAATTAAGTAGATTCGAAACTCTCGAGAACATTGTAAACATCTTGACCACGCCCTTGCTTTGCCTCGTGGGATCGGACTATAAAATAAAGACTCAGTTTGCAGGCTGTGTCCCTGTCTCTCCATCTGAGAACAGTGTCCCACCTTGCCCCAGCTATATTCTCTTGTCTGTTTTCTTTAATCCTTTACCGTCCACCCTCAGGTTCACCGCTGACCATGCTGGACGCGGTTCATTTTACGTCATATATTTTACCACAACAAAATGACAACATTCAAAATATAATTGATCTTTGCCGCCCCCGCTGCCCCCCGCCCCCCCGAAAAAAAAGGTAGGAAAGAATAGAATAGTAATTTAACATGACTTTCAGAACACCCAAGCTTATGTTTCCTGTCAAAACTGCCCTCATGTGGCGATGGCCATGTTGGGGATCTGTGGGACCCTTCCAGAAGCTTGAAGGTAGGTCTGGCTGTAGGCAATGCTTCCTGTCAGTACTTCATTTCAAATATATATGGGAACTATTTTCTTTAAGGAGAATGTTTGTAACAACTGCTGGACCTAAGGGTGGGGTAACTCCATCTTCTTTTTCCCACCTCGGGGTCCTTGTGTGAGATTTGGGACAGCATCTTACCCTGAACGTCTGTTCCATCTTCTCCCTGTGGGAAGCCTGGTCCAGTGTGCCATCTGTCTGACTCCTCTTCAGGCCAGTGGTGATGTCGGGGACATTGCTGAAATCTGTCGGAAAGTGACAAACACATCTGTGAGTTTGGCCACCCGCACGGAATAGCCATGACTGGCTTAAAGGCTCAGATAGCGAAAGAAGGAAAGAAAAAACAACTAACAACCTAGAAGGCAGACCACAGTGCTCCTTATGACACTGAAGTTACAATTCACACATAGCTGGTCTGAAACAGCACTAACTGAAGAAGCAACATCTGTCTGTTTTGGTCAAAGGAGATCAATGACCAATCCAAACTACGGCTTAAACACCTTGTCACTCTCATCATTTGTGTGCAAACTGTACTTCACTAAACTCTGATCCTACGTAATTTATTTGGACCAAAAATCAAAAGCAGTGACCACTGTTGGCACTTGCCTATTTTTGGCTGAGGGCCAATCACCAGGGATGTCTTGGAACACCAAGGATGCAATATCATAGATTCTTATTACAACCCACAACGTGCTCATTTGCAAGTATAATTCTTCTTTTTCTGGCATCAACACAATTTCATCCTAAATTGAAAGTCCCAAGAGGAAGAGGAAACTCTGTTAACTTCCAGGGGAAGGATTAAGACACAGTATAAAAGGTTAAGTAGAGAGCATGTGGTTTTCCAACCTACAACTCTACCGTTACATACATGCCACCTCAACAGTTCTCCCCAGTGGTTCTCAAAATGACACATTCAAGACGGAAAGGCATGCCTCTGTCAAAATATAACACAGATTTCCATTCTAACTCTGGTATTTGGGAGACTGTCCCCTCAAGTAGGTGAAGCCAGGTGGTTTTGGATCGCAGTCGGCTACAACAGGAAGTGATCAATCTCATGCCTGTCTGAGTTGATGGAGGCTGAAAAGCCAGGGACAGACATTGGCCAACTCTTCAGCCTGGTGAGGGCAGGGACCATGGCCCATGGCCCATGGGAGAACTTCAGAAGCTGTGGGAGCCCGAGGAGGTTGATGGAACTCACGGGTAGAGAGATGGTCCACACACGCAGAGCACACGGCCAAGTGGCAGAATCGAACCTGCCCTGCTGCTGCCTGCGCCTTGTGGGCGAAACGCTCCAGCATTTCCAATTCCAAGTGCGGGACGCAGGCCGCACACGGGTGCACTGACGTGTGGGGATTTCCACAGCACCTGCCACATGTCAGGTGTGGACTAGGAGGTGGCCAAAGACCACGGAGACCTGAAGGCCTCACCAATGTCTCGGGCAGAAGGAGCTGGCAGCCTGCACAAACCAGATGATGCTGGGGAATAACATGGTGATGTAGAAAGCAGGTGCCCCGTGAATTCTGAGTCTTTGGAACCTAAGTGCTGAAAACCCCCTTTTTACCTCTGGCAAAGGCAGGATGTTTACCAGGTAACAGACATCTGATGTCCTTCCTGTCAAAACCCGGCCCACCCAGGAAGAAGGGCTTCCCTGGGAAACACTGGGGCTCCCCCGCGGGCCCTCTCTGAGGCTCAGCTGAACCACCTCCCCGTGAGGCTGGCGGCTCTGGGACCCAAGAGGAGGTGGCAGCGCTAGGTGGTTCCACCACCCACCATCTGGGCATAGCCCGTCTCCGTGGTGACCGACTCCTTTCCCAACCCGCCAGCAATGCACCAAGGCCAAGCTCAGGAGCAGCTGAGCCTGAGGTGCCCAGGGCTGTGGGTCCCAGCTCCCGGAGCCTCCGCGTTCACCGGGACCTCTACCCCGCGAGGAGGAGGATGTGTCCTCAGCACTCTCCGGGGGAGAAATGAGAACGAAGTAAGTGCTGGGAGAACAGCAAGTGTCTTTAAGAACCGGGGCCGGTAACCGTGGAATGCTCACGTGGCAAGCTGCTTGAGACAGGCACGGCCTCCTGTCCTGTGTGCAGCCCCCACTCCGCTCCACCCACATCCCAGGCGCCAGCTGGGCCGGCGGGGAGACAGCCTCCCTCCCAGCCAAACACCGGCTTCCCCTGGGGGAGCCTCTGGAGCGCGGGCTCCCCGGACACGGGTTAGGGCGCTTGATCCGCAGGCCACAATATGCACGTGCTTCCCACCCGCCCCAAGGTCACGCTCCACGACAGACGCCCAGGCTGGCTCCGGGAGTCGTTAGCCAGCCTGATTGTAAATAATGAAAAAAACTGTAAAATCAAGTCAAGGCATCTATTTCTACCCAGAAAATACGCCCTTTTGTCTTTCTCATCTTATTCCTGGGGAAGTGAACCATTTGGGGTCCAGCAAGAGCTTCTGCTCAGCAGCTCGGCGCCTCCATGTGGACCAGCTCGTTCAATTACTTATTCCCTCCTCAGAGGGCACTGAGCACCCCGGGCCCCCCTGCCCCCCCTCCCCAAGGCCAGGTGAAACCAGGCGCCAAAAACCACATTTTGGAGAGTGACGACACGCCAGGCGGCTGCCCGGGAGGGTGGCTGTCTCCCGCACTCCTACTCACCCTGCAGCGCCCCGGGAAACAGGAGGCTTCGGGTATGAGACGCCTCACAATGCAGCGCCTTCCTGCTCTTTGCCACTACAGCACCCACGCGTGTCCCTTGCGGCCAGGCAGCCTGCAGCCCCAATTCCTTTACAATTAAATGGCAAAACCTGTGTTCAAGTAACATCCTGGGTTTCAACTTAAAATAGAAACACCGGGAAATGCTGCAGCTAAGGTTGCCTCGCCCACACCGTGCATAATGTGAGCTCAAAGTTTACATCTCCATCTCTTCCAAAGCCAGCCTCGCCCCGTGAGCACACGGGAGTGGGGGCTCTGCCACTCACCCCTCCCACCACACCCCATGGCATGGGCATGGGCACGGGAGCACCAGCTGGAGGGGCCACTGGGATGTGCACGAGGGGGAAGTCTTTGGGACAGGGGGCCACTGGGTGGAGGGCCTGGGAGAGGGCTCGGCACGTGGTGGTGTCTGCTGGCCTCCTGCCTGCTGCTCACTCCTGGGCTCTCACTCCGCCCCGCAGGCAGCGCCACTGTTTGCCTCCTCCTGCTGATGCGACCCTTCGATCCCAGTCTCTCTGGCTGCCTCCGCCTACACACCAGGTAGCCAGGGAGAAGCAAGCTCTTCCCAGGCCCCAGACACCACCCAGGTGGCTGCTGGGAGGACACCAGGCAGCTTGGTCACAAGGCGGGACCCGACCTGCGGAGCACAGGCAGCTGGTCCCCTGAAAAGAAGGTTGGGAACCCCTACTATTGTCCCAGAATGGCTCCTGGGGACGCACAGACAGCAATGATAGGAGGAACTGAGCTGAAATCTCAAGAAGACCCAAAACAAGAAGCCGAAAGAACATCTGCTTTCCCCTCTGCGGTTCAATAAGACTCTGTGGGGAATCAGTGATGGCGGTCAGAGCGTCAGGGAACTGCGTCACCTTGGGACTGAGGATGCCTTTGAAGTAAGAAGACGGCAGTGAGGATGGAGATGATGTTTAAGCGACGCTTTTCGTGCTTCAGAGCATGCACGCAGCACAGTCATTCCCAGTGCGATCCGAAGCCCCCTCTTTGATAATAAATACTTTATTGTCCTGAAGTACAATTCATCTTAATATAATCCACCTCCACGCACACCTTCACTAAAAGCAATAATAGCAACACAAAAAGAAAAATGAAGAATAATTTCAACAATTGTGATTTGGGTAAATCGAAGTTGCCAGTGTGAGGATTCAGCATTTTGTAGGTGCAAAATGATGATTTTTTCCATTCTCCAAGCTTCACCCGCTATTATAAAATCCTCACAAGGCAGTTTATCATGGCCCCAAGAGCACATTGAGCAATGAGTTCATTTGCACAGAAGAGCTTAAAATGGCCCGACTTAAATTAAAATTTGCAAACTTTGTATAACAATAATTAGTTTTAATTAACTCAGATTGCCCTGAATTTTTCTCATGCTTTTACTTAAAAAAAAAACACGCAGTGGTTTGTGAGGTTTTCATTAATCACACTTGCTGTGCTCTGTCATCCAGGCAAATACTACTCTTCACCAGTCAGCGAGACAAAATGAAAATACAACCAATTAAAGAAAATAATAGAAACAGATGGACTATTCGGCAAGAGGAAAAAAAATAACTTGGAGTTGACTACATGCGAAAGCTAGTCAATTCCAAAACTATCCCATTCACAAAGAGACCACCCTAATTATTAGATGCTACTGACATAAACGTTAACCTACATTTCTGAAGAAAACTGGGATCGACATTTCTTTATTGTTACATTACTCTCGTGTCAAAGAAATTCAAGGCGGCAGCTTGAATGTCACTGTCAAAGCTTGCAGAGAACTAAATTCCATCATAGGATAAATACCATGCCAGGAAAATGTAAATTTCATAAATCTCCCATGTCCACTGAACCTGCGGTCACAGCCAATCGGTGATGTTCTTGATAAGGCAATATCTCTGATGATGAATAGAGAGAAGTAAATACCATAGTAAATGTTTCTTAATAGCAGGCTGCCACGATTTGATTCAATTATCTTGCGCTAAACACCCTCAGAGTCTGCAAGGATACGCAGAGGCACAGAAATATGGCAGGCAATTTCAGGGTCGGAACATGCTGCAGGCCACCTCCATGTTAACTGCCACCTCGGGGAGGAAGAGGCCTTCTCAGAAGCGGGGAGCAGGGAGATGGCTGAGCCCCCATTCTCCTTGTCTGGCCAGGCTATGCCTGTGACAGAGGCACGCGCTTAGCCCACAGAAAGAGGGTGTCATTGGAGTCTCTGATGAAACCTACAAGGTCAATGGTAAAAGGGATCTACAGCCAAAGTTTCGATTCTGCCAGAGCTGATTCCCGCCACAGCTGGGAGGACCCCCCCCCCCACCCCCGACGCCACACTTAATTACAATCAGGGGCACGTGACAGACACCACTGTATTTCAGACACATAGAGAACGTTAATCAAGTCAAGTTTAAGTTCCAAACCCTTACAAACTTCTTGGAGTTGGAGTTCTATTCAAGCCTAGAAAAGACCTAAAAAAAAAGTACACAAGATTTCTATGCTGTAGGAGAAAGAAAACTTGAGTAACACCCCCTTTCAGGAAGTGCCATTGTCCTGTGGGATTTTAAAAGGTCAAATAGAATATTCAGCCATGAGGAGGAATGAGGTACTGGCTCATGCTACCACACTGATGAACCCAGAAAACATTAAGCTAAATGAAAGAAGCCATCCCGGCCGGTGTAGCTCAGTGGCTGAGTGTCAACCCATGAACGAGAAGGTCACTGGTTCGATTCTGGGTCAGGGCACATGCCTGGGTTGCAAACTGGATCCCCAGTAGGCAGCCGATCAATGATTCTCTCATCATGGATGTTTCTCTCTCCCTCCACTCTCCCTTCCTCTCTGAAATCAATAATATATATGTATTTGATATATAATATATATACTTAAAAGAAAAAAAGAAGCCAGACGCAAAAGACTATATGGTGTGGTTCCCTATCCACATATGAAATATCCAGACTAAGTGCATCCACAGGAACAGACAGGAGAGTAGCGGCTGTCAGAGCCCGGGGGCTGGGGGGATTCGGGGTGACCGCTGATGAGTACTGAGGTGATGAAACGTTCTGCAATTAGAGAGCGGTGATGGTTTCGCACCTTTGTGAATATACTAAAACCCATTGAATTGTACACTTTAATGAATGTAACGGCATGTGAATTATCCTCAGGTGTTTTTTAAAGATAAGAATGTTAATGTAGATTTTACAGGAGAGAAATGAGAGTTACAGTGAAACTCCACCACCAGTGGATTCCAAAGGACCAAGTGACACACAATATATGGTCACGTTACCTCAAGGTTAATGAAAGTCTGTGTGAATGATATTAAAAAGGCACTCGAACAAAGATAGTGAAACTACTACTAAACTCCGACCTTTCCCTGAACGGAGAAAACCCCACTTGATCACGAGGCCGCGGTTTCTGCTCGCGACCCAGCCCTCGATGGGAACCCGGATAAGACTGGGCCTTCATCGGTCTAGTTACGCCTGAATCTGTTTCACTGCAGAGAACATCATCATTGGATTTTACCCTCAGTGTGTTAATACTGAACTTTTTAAAAGAAAAAAAAACAACAAAGTGGTTAAAATCCAGACATGTTCCCCTACGCGAAGGGAAAAACAAGAAGACAACAGTTCTCGCCCTCTCTACAATCACCACGACCTTGTCCAAGTGACGAGCAACTTCACGTGCCTTGGTTTACCCAGCTGTGAAAGTCACCATGACCTTGTCCACATGCCTTGGTTTACCCAGCTGTGAAAGTCAAATGATAATAACACCTCCGGCCCGCCAGGGTGGTGTAGGGGTAATTCGTGGTTTTAAGTCTCGCTGTGATCTTTAGGTTTGACACAGCCTGCTATTATTACGAAGCCTTAACTAACTCTCTGCAGGGCAGTCAAGACCTGGTTCTATTTAAAGGGGCCAGGAGATTTGTCACAAAACGGAAAGCTCCCTCCATTGCTGTTTTCCCTTCACAGACTATTATAAGAAATACACATCCCTACAGCCATTAAAGTGTTGCTTTAATCATATTAAATAACTAAACTTGAGAGAAAGGAAAAATGCTTAACTGTCTTGCCCAATCCTTCATCTTAAGAGTTAAGGAAATAGAAGTTCGAGGAACTTGTTCAAGGTCAAGCACAAGGCCCGGAATCCAGGTCGCCTTCCTCCAGATCCACAGATGTTCATTATGTCACAACGCAGCAAACAGAACTCAACACCCATCTCACATCAGCGCTGCCCTACGCTGGTGATGCAGAAATTACTGCTCTTTTTTAGTTGTCGTTTGGGTTTGCCGGCCACAATACCCCGTGCCATGGGCACTGATCAGCCATGAAGGCTGCAGAGCAGCACGGATGAGGGATGTGAACTGGGCTCTGTGTTCTCCCAGGACACAGCCAGATGCTGGGGCTGGGTCTATGGTTTCAGCCCAGCAGTGTCAGGGGCCACCCAGCGTCCCCACAGGCATGCAAGTCCCAGCACAATTCCCTTGCGGCCAGAGTTATAAAGAAGGGATCTGGGAATCTCCAAGGATTCTTTTAACCCCCTCCCCCCCCAGTCCCCTCTCAGGAACATCACCTTAACATCCAGTTAAGAGACACCTAACAACCTTCCCTCCATTCAGGTGGTATTTGAGTGACTTGCCTGCAATTCGCCAAGAGCTGTGTCAGCTGCTGTGTCTTATGCACCTTTGTATTCTTCAAGTCCCTGCTTTTCAAGGGGTTTTCAACCTAGTAGATCAATTATGACAAACACACAGAGTGATACGCCCAGGCACTGAGTCCTAACTTCTGTATCCGGTACACAAACAAAAGGTTTTGAGTTCAAAAGAGGAAGAACTCAAGATCACCCCAAGGTGACATGCAGGCAGCCCTACTTCTGGAATGCAGTCCTAACAGAGAGGTACTGAAAATGAGTTCATAGGTCCTGTGAAGACTTCTATTCCCAGAGATCTAAGCAAATTATTAAATTTCTACTTGCACCTCATCTTTTAAACACACCTGACACCTCTGAATCGTCTCCTCCTCCTCCGCAGTGAGCACATGTTGACCTGTTGAAGATCAGAGACCATCCACATGGTGACCATTCTCACGGAGCTGGCTGGGGCGCACCTGACCCCAGGCATTTACAGGGCATAGGTATTAAGCTTATGAAACCTAGGCCTCTTATCAACATCGCCAGCCCCCTTTTCTTCCTCAGTCTTTTTTTATAAAATAAGCGTAATTTTGCCAATACTACCATGCAAAGATGCCCAAACTTCTCAGAAGCATGATGTGCCAATTTGTCAACTGAAACATGAGTCGGAATTAGATCCACAATAACCAGAATTGGAAAGGCGAGTGTAGAGAAGTTGAGAATCGCATGTCTTTCTGTTTAGACGCTTCCCAGTGCTTCCCTGGGAATTCCAGGTTCCAGAGGGAGCCCGCTGGGAGACTTTAGAAGGAAGGGCATTCTGTAAACTGTGCCACGTGGTCCAGTGTCACCCGCCCTCCAGGGACAGCCGTCAGGGCTCCTTGAGGAAGACACAAAATAATTTCACTAACAATTTCCAATGTCTCTTTCCAAATACTAGTAGGTTTGCCCAGAGCTACTGACAAGTAACAAAATTGGGTCATTTGAACTTTGTCATCTTCTCCCATAACATGTGAAAGACGTTAATGGCCCAAAAGCAAAAAAGGGATAACAGATCAAAGGCTTTATGTGGGAATGGACACTTTATAAATGGCTAATCAGAGCTGAGCCCCGTAGGATCAGAAATAAATGTATAAGATGCCACAAATCATAACTGAAAGGTCTGAGATGAGAGCAATTGATTTGCTGTACTAGTGTTTTAAATATGATTGATTTCTTCTATAAACAAACATGTTTTGGCCTTACACTTAGTGGAAATCTTTAGAATAGGCGATTTGTCATTCAGATCCCCTCTCTTTCCCTTTACGTTGTCAATTTTGATGGATTTTTGCATAAGCCTTTTTAAAACCATTTTGGAAGCAGGTGGAATATTCATTATACAGGTAGGAGCTTAACACGGTGTTCCAGAACGAACTCGGGTCCCCCGCAGAGCTGCCCCCGGACAGCCTCCCCTTGTAGAAGGCAGCTCCATCCTCCGGTTGCTCAGCCAAACCAGGGAGCCGTCCTTGCCTCCTGTCTCCTCACACCCACACTGCCCTCTGAGCAAGTCCTGAAGCGCTGCCTCCACCGAGAGCAAAGCCAGCATCGCCTCTCGCCCGGATCCCCGCTGCAAACGCCTGTCCCACCCCTGGCCTCCTGCAGTCTCTTCTCAACCGTGACACGTTCAAAACACTGGTCAGCTCCCGCCACTGCTCTGCTCAATGCACGGGAGGGCCCTGCTTGTCCTCAGAGGAAACGTCAGACTTGTCACCTCTAAAGCCCTCCCTACTCGTGCCTCACCGGTCCTCTCGGGCCTCCTCTCCAGGCACCGGGGCCATTTGCTGAGCCTTAAACTTGCCACTCATGTCTCTGTCTCAGGGCACCTGTCACAGTGCCCTCTGCCTGGGAAGCTTCGCTTCCGGGTGTCCACATGGCCCATCCTCACCTCCTTCGCTGCCTCATCCTCACTGGCAACCACTGGTGCCCCTTCCACAGCGGCAAGCTGCCCGTCTCTACTCTGCGTGATCTATCCCCTGTGCACCTGCAGCTCAGGTCAAATGCTCTGGCTCTGACTTGTCTCTTCCAGAAACGTCTCTCTGATTCTCACAGCTTCCTGCTGGCCCCTGTTGCTCTAAATCAACAGGAAAATCAGTGGAATGCTACCTCCAAGCTGGATCTTTTCTTCTTTGTATTGGAAAGTATTGTTTGCAAATCATGAATTATTATTTACAAGCGTTTCACTGTTCCCACTCACTATAAACATCGAGAAAATGATGTGTACTTCACCTTCATGTGCCTGCAACACTTAACAACATGCAATTGTGTGCTTTGTTAAATTAATCAAGTGAATAAATAAATGAATGAGAATGAGACAAAGGAAACCAAATGCCCCAACAATGCTAAATTTTACTAAGGGAATTGGGGTCCAAGGACTGTCATTCCCTCCACTGCAAACAGAAGACCACATGCTCATGTCCATGGAGGAGAGTGAAAACTATAAGAAACTCAGAATTCTGAGGCCCAAGATCTCTGTGTTCTGGTAAAACTAGTCTATACCAATCGGATTTTTAAAAAGATTTTTAAATACACCAGCCATCTTTAGGAACTCTAATTATGTTTTTACATCTGGGCCTCTGGGGTGTCAGCCAGACAGACGCAGTCAGAGCAGCTTTATGCTCAAGCAGCGCATTCTCTGAGCTCAGGGTTGTTAGTCATCCTACACCCGGCGATGGGCGGCAAAATGCCCTCGCTCTCATAAACAGGAAATAAGGGGGTTGGCCACATCAGAGCCGGCTCTATAATTCTTCCCCTGATGCAAAGGTGTATAATGGACACATACATTCGCAGCAGCAATTCATTCCAAAGAGCAAATTTGCATCTAAGTGGCTTCTGGTAGCTGGAGACTCCACACTACTCATACCTCAATTTGGAAAGGGAGTGATTCAAAGTGGGGCGAGGGATTAAAAAAAGAACCCCAGGCTGCAATTACCTCCTCATCTGGTAAGCATCTGCTGAGTTGATGGTGTCTAAATGGCAGAAGGAACATAGAGGCCTTTTCTAGTTTGTCTCCTGTTAAATAAATCCCCGCCCTTAACAATGCAGGATTAATCGCTGTTGATAGATGGAAAATACATTAATGCCACAGCAAGTTCAGTGCTTACATAAAGACTTTGTTCAGGAACTGCATGCCCGATGAAAGTCTTAAAAGCTGTTGGAATTTTTCAAACGATGGCATATATTAGAGAAGGGATTTTCCTACTTAAATCACAAAAACATCATTAATAGGAACCCAGTATAAACAGGGCTGGCGCGGCCAATCCCTTCAATGGCGGCTTTGTTGGCTTAAAAATAACACCGGGCTCTTGGGGGAATTCCAGTGGTAAAATTAATTCTCTCTATAAAAAGTCTTTACAGATGATATTTCCGCTCAAGTCAAAGACAGCCCATGGACATTTCCTCTCTTTCTACGGTGGATCACGAAGACAGAAATTCAAACCCTGGACCACGAGAATCAAAGGGCCATTCATGTCCAAGGAAACAAAGGAACCTAATATTGAACTCTCGTCAATTCCCTATGTATTTCTTGTCTGTTCCGCTCTTCACAGAGCATCATGGGAGTATCACTGCAAAGCCACTCTTCACAGAGCATCATGGGAGCATCACAGCAAGGCCACTCTTCACAGAGCATCATGGGAGTATCACAGCAAAGCCACTCTTCACAGAGCATCATGGGAGCATCACAGCAAGGCCACTCTTCACAGAGCATCATGGGAGTATCACTGCAAAGCCACTCTTCACAGAGCATCATGGGAGTATCACAGCAAAGCCACTCTTCACAGAGCATCATGGGAGCATCACAGCAAAGCCACTCTTCACAGAGCATCATGGGAGCATCACAGCAAGGCCGGTGACTGCCGAAAGGTCTTTGCTCCTCCGTGCCCTCAACATGCCGATGGGACAGTGTGTCCTGATGAACAGATGTGAGCTAACAAGTCAAGTGGCTGCCTCCCGAGCACACGCAGGAGGGCAGTATTGGAAGTTTGGGGCAAGTAACTCCTGATTCAGAGAAGAGCAACACATAAGCGCAACAGCTGTGCTTTACCAAAAACCTGACACATGTCATCTCATTTAATCCTCACCGCCCTGGCACAGACGTGTTCAGAAAATGCTCTGGTTCAGACCAGTGCGAGCGAGCGCTGCTTACCATCAAATGGGGCTCAGTTCCAGGGGCCACCTGAAGAACTATCCCAGGAGGGGACAGGCTGCTGGGGTGCACTCACCCACGCTCAGGACTCTCTGCTTGAGGGCTGCCCCCAAAGTCGCACAACCCGGAAAGGTCAAGCCAGGACCCGAACCCAGGTCGGACTGGCTGCTCGTCACCACACCCCACCTCTTGGTGTCGACAGGCCTCTCATGTAATCGAGATATTAGGCACAAATGAGAGACTCGCCCTTATGTCTCTGTTTAGCTTTCATTTTCCCATCTACCCACTCCCTGACTTCCCTTTCCCCTAACCTTCAAAATGGACAGACTTCCCTCCGAGATGTTCACTCGCCATATTTCGCTTCCTTCAGGAGCTATGCAACTGCCTCAAAAAGAAAGCAAGCCACCCGTGTGTGCGGAGGGTTTGGGGAAGCAGTCGCCGTGGCTGCCTGGCTTCCGCCCAAGCCCATTGCCACGGACCAGTAGGGAGGGGCCAGACAGTCTCCGCCGGGCAGGAGGGGCGGCGTGCGCTCTGGGGAGGATGAGTCACCCCAGGGAGCACCAGTCTGGCTGGGAACCGGAGCGGTCAGCGGCTCTGCCCGGGCTGCGGGGAAGCCCTGCCCAGGGGAGGGAGGGAGGGAGGGCCGCGGGGGTGCGGCACCGCAGCTGCGTGGGGACCTGCAGGAAGAGCAGCGTGGACCAGCACCGCCATGCTCGGAGCAGCTAAGCCGTGCGCACCCACAGACACGCGCTCCTCAGGCAAGTCATCAGGTTGAGGACATCAGATGGCTCCTGAGGATGCGTCATGCCATCCTACCTACCTGCTTTATTCTGCTGCCTTGGGGGGGAAACAACAAGCTTAATGGACTTACTTGATCCTTACTATTTAAAAAAAGGGTAAATTTACTGGTTTTGCTGCTCTCTATAGAAACCCATTCCTGCAAGCACCAAAGTGCAATGATGGCAGTGAATCTTTATGATGATAAAACACATAGAGAAATAACAGGCAGGGAATGCATCCCTCGAGAATAATGAGTCCAGAGAGGGGACATGCGCGTGTGCCACGGGGGACACGGGGCCTATCACGCAGCCGGGGAAGCTGAAGGACGGCCCTCACGGAGCCAAGCAATGAATGAGTTCCGGCATAATTTCTGTCTTATGACACTCGCTTTTATACGCCCATAGTTGGCACTGAAATTGGAGTGAAGCCTCGAGAGGAGCAGAAAGCACTGTATACCCCACTGAACCCCAAATCTCACAATCTGACTTTTTTATTCCAAAACTGGCCTAATGAACTTGCTTTATAACTAATGCTAGCCTAACAACGTCTCGTTTGTGGTTTTCATTCATTTTTGGTAACCATGCAGTGATTTCAATGGGAAATCCTCTATCGTTGTTATCAAGTATAAAAATTACATCCTGCGCCTCCTGGATAAAGACGCTCGGACCCTCCGGGAGCACAGCGGGAGCCCCTCATTCGCTGACTGCGCTGTGTGAGGCCTGCATGAGGACAAGCTCAGGAGTTCAAACCTTCCCACGATTGCCTCATATGGAAATTTTACCTTCAGAAAAATAAACTGGCAAACAATGTGTCACTTTTAGGCCTAAACAAACTTTTTCGTTCATGGCCTCCATTACAGGCGTGCAGTTTACTGAGAAAGTAGTACTTAACAAAAGAGGTAAAGAACTGAACTGCATCGACTCTCCTAAGATCACCGTGAAATGGTTTTGCCTTTGATTCAGCTGAATAGAAAAATCAACCTTGGTATTTCTGTTGGCTTTTGTCTGCCTCAATCACAAAGCAATTACAATGCTAAGTGTCACGCGTGACTGGTAAACGATGCTGCAATTTTAAAGAATGCTACTTTGTGCAAAATTATATTCTATTTTCATGACAAGTGTTATGATTACTGATATGCAGGGAATTTTGACCAAATCTACTTGGTTGGCATTTGTGTTCTTCTAATACCATGAGAAAACACTTTTTGAACAGCTTAAATCATCTAAGTTTGCAGCGAAAGAACAGCCTACAAAGTTTAGCTGTGGATACCGGCGGTTAAGCGGAGGAGAGGCCAACGCTCACCATTGGCCGTGTCCTTTTTAAAGTTGTCCAGGAACTCCTCCAGAAGCTGGGACTGGTTAGGAGGGGGGAGCAGGCCCTTCTGGTCCCTGGAGAAGAGGTCACTGTCCGACCAGGAAGTGCACAGGGTTCCCTTGGTGCCTGGCGGCCGAGCGATCAGCGTGAGCCCCACGCTCTTCTCAGAGAACAGGGCCTCCATCTGCTTCAGGTCAAGGTCGGACACAGCTTCCCCATTCAAGGTCATGATCTCGTTGCCCTTCCTCAGCCCTGGGAGGACAGGGAAACAGAGGAAGAGGAGAGAGCGAGATTACTCAGAGGAAAAGATTTCAAGATGAAAGAAAGCTGCAAACACTGACTGTGTGCTCCCAGGGGCTGTTGTTCAGTTGCTGCCTTCAAAGAAAGTGCCAAAATATATTTGGATGCCACTGATAACAAATTCCCGCTCTCTCATGGCTAGGATCAGACGGAGTAGTTTGAAAGGGAAACGATCCGAGAGCCATTTAAATGAACTGTCCTCCTTATTTCTCTGCTGTGAAGTGCCCTGGGAAATTACACTTGTTTTATCTGTGTCTGTCTGCCTGTCTGGCTCTCACATTTTCCTCTGTCTGTCCGTCTGTGTGATACGCATGTATGTGCTCTCTGTGTATGTACAGGGTGTCTGTCCCCCAAAAATGTATACCCGGTTTAACAGCTGATTCTATGACATTTTCAAATTGAAAGGTATTTTAATAAACACTGCCAAAGTGTACACACACATATGCCTATGTATTTGCAATGGAACTATTAAGTTTACTTTCTTTAAAATTCTAGGAAAAACCACTTTCCGGCACAACTGCAAGAAGGAACTTGCACTATCGAGCCTGCACTGCACGGGTCAGAGTGGGTGGGAAGGTGCCTGCCGCACGGACCTTCTCCATACGCCAGGCCGTCGGGGAGGACGTCGCTGATGAAGATCCGGCTGAGATGCTGGTGCTCGTCCACCTGGGCGGTCACGGCAAACCCTGTGGACAAACACGAAAGGGAAACACAAGCCTCAGCTCATCTCCCCGATCAACTTCCCAGCTCAGCAGCGTCTTCGCCAACGTCTATTCTCACTAGCACAGCGTGCAGAGAGGGTCTAAGTCACAACTACTTTGAAAGCACAAATAGCTAGCAGGACCAGAAAAAGAGGGACATGTCAGATCTAAAGGTTTAATGAACACAAATACAAGCTTATTGAAAACAGGGGCCATCCATACACACATGTTCACAGAAGCGTGACTGACACCAGGCAAAAAGCCAAAGCAACCCGCGTGTCCATCCACAGATGAATGGTTACATTGCAGTATGTCCATGCCATGGGACCTGACTCACACTTCCAAAGGGAAGGACACTCTGATATGTGCTATCACATGGACACACCTGGAGGACATTATACTGTGAAAATAAGCCAGGCTCAAAGGAACGAGTAACTGTCGGAGGTACCCAAAGTGGTCAAGTGTGAAGAGACAGAAAGTATGATGGGGGCTGCCAGGGGCTGGGGGAGGAAGAAGGGGAGTTACTCTTTAATCGGTACAGAGAGTTCCGGTTTTGCAGGATGAAAACAGTCCTGCAGACGGATGGTGGTGATGGTTGCACAACAATGTGAATGGACACTGAACTGTCATTGTTAACTATTCTAAGAAATGATTAAGATGGCATACGTTATGTGTATTTCACAATTTTAATTGTTTAATGTTAAGAACAAAGACTACTCTTATTGAAACCAGCCAAATTCAGTTTAATGAAAAAAATACTTGTTAAGAAATAACTGTATATACTAGTATATGAGGCTAGGCATCTTAAGGAGGTAGGAAAATACTGGATGGATAGAGTGCTGGCCCTCAATGTGGAAACCTGTAAACAAGCCTTGGCCATGGAGACTGCCCTGCTCTCTGACTCCACGGTTGGGAGCACTTGTTGGCATGTCCGGTCCCCTAACACTGGGAGTCTCTGAGGTTCCCGTTTGCTCCTCATTCAGTCCTTCAGTCATTCAAGTGCAAAAGGGATTCACAAAGGGTGACATGGGGAGTAGAGTGAAGGCCAACACAAGCACAGACGAAACGTTACGAGGGCTTTCAAGGAAACACCAACGTAACATTTGGTCCAACAGATTACGGAAAATAAGAAACAAAGACCAAATCATAAAAAGGAAATTTTAACGTAATAAACACTGAGTAGAATTTGATCAGCTTGAGTCATTTTAAGAAAGATGGGTATATTGATAATACATTTAACAAAATAAGAAATAGTCTTTCTATTGATGATTAACTAACTATTGAGTTCCTATGATAAAAGACAGAACGAAAGACAGAAATGAACTTTATACGTGAGCATAGTCTATAGAGAGCTCAAAACCAGCTTAAATACAGATAAACAGAAAGGCAAGAATTACACATTTCAAAGTGATTTGCGGAGTATTGACCCTGAGTTGTTAAACTGAGGCTAAAGCAATCCGATAGGCTTCTTCAGGAAACTTAGGCCTTCCATTAGTTCTTGAAGGACAGGTCTGATTTACACCCGCAGAGAGGCATGAGGAGGGGGCAGAAAGGGTTGCACTCCGGGCGGGTGAAAGTGAGCTGGGAGCAAAGACACTGGGATGAAAAGAGCTGTCACATGATCCTGAGCTGATCAGCCTAGAACAGCACCTGGCACACAAATTCATTAAAGTGCTATCGCCACCATTTCCAATTTCTCATCAACTTTCCCATTTAGTCCTTTCAATTACTTTGGCCTCTTACCCTAGTGTCAATACCTATCTTTTTAGCCTGCTAATATATATAAAAATGAAGAAGATAAAGCAAGTTCAGAAACTACTATCATAATTTCTGAAAATGAAAATTTAAGGGGAAAAAAATTAGGTCTTAAGGTACCATGGCAAACGAGGACAGAATAGTAAGGGCGTCGCTATGCTCACCAAAGTCAGACACACTCCCCGTCTTCGTGAGCTGCACGTCATAAACATTCAGCGGAAAGACTTCTATTTCATCATAAACCTACGAAAGGTGCAAACAACAAGGCCAGGGATCTGATGTCACGGAATCTTGGAAATGGATCTCGACTGTTTCCAAACTAGACGCCAAATTTAAACAGGAACCACCGCCCCACCCCCTCCAAATTACTGATTTTTTAAATTAAGAGGCCATGGATGTGGCTCCGACTTCTGGTCCTACGGCTGACTCCCGCTCACCTGTTCTTGCAGGTATTCATAGGGGGCAGGAATGCAGTACTCGATGTTTTCATCTACCAGTTTTCGAAGCTGTAGGCCATAGTGGCTGGGTTCCACCTGCCTCATCTGTAAGGAAAAGGACAATTACTTAGGTTGTAAATATTCTTTCTAAATTCATCCCTGCTCATTAAAAATCCAAGTGGAAATGTCTAAAAAATGAAATGCCATATGGAAGTTGCTGAGTTTAAACCATATATAAGAGCTTGAATTTAAAAATGGCAAGAACAGACGATTATTTTCAAAGTTTTTTCTAAATGATACTGTTTACTACTAAAAGCAAGAGATATATCTTTAAGAGGTTCTAGTCCCAGATATCTGACAATAGAATATACAGGGATGGGAAAAGTAGGGCTATAGTTGTGAGTATGTGAAACACTGGGCTTATTCTTATTTATTATTTGCTATTTATTTAGTATATATTTGTACTACAACTAAAAACCTACTTTTGCCCAGTCCTGCAACGTACTATTTCAGCACACGCTATATCTTTACATATTGGTTGTACCTAACTTTAAGTTGTTTCCCACTACTAAAGCAGAGAAATTAGTGAAATGTGAAAAATCTCATATTCTACAGACTTCAGAATTAGGAATTTCTTACTCTAATTTTTTTTTTAAAGGAAAATATGTACCCACACACACATTGGTGGCATCATTGCTATAAAACAACATTGTTGACTGATTAAAAAAAACCTTACATAATGGAGGAAAAGAAAATTCATATTCATGAGTAACGTATGTAAATGTCTGGTATACTAAGGCTTAAATCAAAGTGACAAGGGAGGACTGAAATTAAGTATTATCTACATCTATTAAGTGTGCATGGTAAAGAGTTACCAAGCTCTACATGCCTTTTTTACCTTTTCATATAGTTGATTGTACTTTCTCTGAAAACTTAAAAATATTTAAGCTCTCCTCTGCCACCTGGTGGTCTAAAAACGTCTAACCTGATGGTGCCGAGTCTGTTTTTGTCTCAGTGACTGATCATAAGCTACCTTTTCAGAAATAAAGCCCGATCTGAATAATGAATAAAACATCTCATAACAGTCTGCATGAAACCACTGTGAATGGTATCAAGTTACTTGTTTAATCCGGTGAAACTTGGTAAAACTACTTAGGATCAAATCAAACTACTTCCAAGATTAGGGCACCATCTCCAAGTAACTTAAATAACAACAGCCTTCAGATGTACTCTCTACAGAAAGGGACTCAGAGAATCTCAGTGACTAGCCCAGGTTCTTCATGAAGATGAGGGGCCCTGCCCTAGCAATCCTGACTTCTGAAAGACGGACACGGAGAATGCTAATAAATACGTCCATTAATAAGTTACTATTTCCCTGGTGTAGAAAGGGAGGCCTGAAAACCACACAGACTCAGAAGGCATAGGGATGCGACATTAATGATTCTTTTTCTTCAGAATTACATCTCTGCAGCGAAACCCATTACCTTGCATGCCAACGTCAAAATGTCTTCCACCCTGTGGTCCGGCTTTATCACCACGGTAACGCCTGGACTGTCCTGGAAGTGAATGTAGGTCTGGACTTCCCATGGGTCGCGGGGAGCACCATCCACTGCTGAGCTGCACATGTGCAGAAGTTCATCGACCTGTTGTCAGATTCCAAAAGGAAATGATTACTGATTACTGATTTTTTAAATTAATATGCTCACCAAAGTCAGACACACTCCCCGTCTTCATAAACCTACGAAAGGTGCAAACAACAAGGCCAGGGATCTGATGTCACGGAATCTTGGAAATGGATCTCGACTGTTTCCGACTTGACTTTTTAAAATGAGGGAAACTACTGAAATCATATCCCCTTCATTGACGGCGTTATTTTATCATAAACCTTCCACACTCCTTCCACCTCTGGCTTCTCTTGAGCCTCTGGGGCTGTCAGACAAGCTGTTCTTCCTTCTTCGTTTAACCCACAGGGAACTGATAGAGGCCAGTGGAAGTCAACTGACTCCTGGGCCCGTGTTCTGGCCACTACACGCCCGGCCTCTTAACTGCCTCTAAGCCACGATCCTCGTGAATTCTGCTGCACTCTCACCCGCGGCCTCAGATGCCCGCCTGCATCCTGCCCCTGAGCTGCACTTAAGCCAAGCACGCTTTTCTTCTCCCTAACTTCTATTCGCTTCTAAAAATCAGCCCTCCATCCTGGGGAACGTTTTTTCTGTCCGTCAGCTGCTCCACATCCGCATGTCCTTTCTGAAATCACCCCCTACATCGGCCTTTTCGGAACAAGCTGAGTTTCCTAAACTTCGCCACCATGGCCATTCAATGACCGCGCGCTAACCTGCACTCCCAACGTTTATAAAGAAAACTCGTGAACATTTAGCAAGTAAATCAGAAATGCTTTCCTCTGACCAGGTTACATGGGTCTGGTGGTGAAGCAGAGACCTGAGGCCTGGGAGATCAGACTCTCCAGCCACAAACGCCCAACCAGCACGCGGGGACCCGGGACAGGACACGCCCCTGGCTGGGCCTGTGTCCGACACCGTGAAAGCAGGTGTTATTCATATAGTTGCAGCAGGTTATTAACTAACAATACATATGTGTGAGCAAAGGAGACCATCTGTGTGCAAACACCTTACACAGCAGGAACCTTACATACGGATTCAATGCTACACAGAACTCTATCCCCCTCATCACACATCAAGTTCTTATCGATGGATGATTTGACTTTGAATTCCATGCATTAAAAAAAAAAAAGTCAAAGATCCTCCTAGGTAGGAGTTAAAAACAAAAATAGATATATTAAAGAAATTTTAAAAAAAAACACAGGTTCAGGCAAGCAAGGGAAGACCTATCTTCCTGTGCCATCGCTTTTATCTTTATTTATTTATTTTAAAGATTTTTATTGATTTCAGAGAAGAAGGGAAAGAGAGAGAGAGAAACATCAATGATGAGAGAGAATCACTGATCAGCTGCCTCCTGCACGCCCCCCACTGGGGATTGAGCCCACAACCCAGGCATCGGACCCTTGACCGGAATCGAACCCGGGACCTTTTCAGTCCACATGCTGACACTCTATCCACTGAGCCAAACCGGCAAGGGCTGTGCCGTTGTTTTTAAATGTGCTGATCATCGCTGAGAGGCATTTCTGGACCTGCCATGGATCTGCCACTTTCTGTACATTTTCCCGGACAGATGACGACAGCCCAGGATCAATATGAACCTCACGTGGCAAAACAAAAGGAAAAAAGAGACAGAGGAGCAGATGCCGGGAGCAGCAGCAGGGACACCATGCTCTCCTGAAGGGTCCCTATCTCACAGGACCGCGTCCTCTCCTCTGGGAAAACCTCCCAGTTCCTTCTGGTCATCTGAGCAGTGAGCTGTGGCTTCAACCAGGTGAGGCAGCAACCAGCAGGTACTGCTTAAAGGCGCAGACCCAACCTCGCAGACCAGGCTTAGGCAGAATCCAACCAAACCCCAGCAGGGGTCACTGTGGAGTTAGAAACCACACTCCGGAGATCAGTCCCGATTCCTGCCGCAAAGCTGTTTCATCTGGCACTTTGGGGACAGAACAGGAAAAATGTGACTGAGGACAGACGGTGGGAGAGGACATGAGAAATGCAAACGCACAACTATCCCTCCTGGCCCCACCCGCCGCTGTCCATCAGAGAGGCCGGCACTCAGGGCCGATGCAATCAGCGTTGACCTGCTGTCAGTCACTCACGATTCAGAGCCCTCTATTTAACAGGTGAGGAAAATGAGGCTGGGAAAACTCTAGAACCTTGCCCAAGCGCACACAGGAGCTACGACTGTGGGATTGTGGGGATCTGAACCTGCGACCCTGGCTTCAGTGTGTGCTCACCACCACGACACTAGACGGAAATATCAGCTCGGCAGTCACCTCCCCGCAGAAAGGATGCCACCTGCCTGCCCCAGCTCCTTTCTGTTATGCAGGACACACGCCCGCCATTCATTCCCCACCCAGGAGTGAAGCCACGTTCGCCTCCGGATTCTTGTTCAGGCCCATTTCCCACAGCTGCGTTGCTGACACCATGTATAGCCTTCACCCTCGTTTCAAATGCTACCCATCCCCTCCCCCCCAAGGCCACGCAGTTCGATGAGCTTCTGGCCTGTGTCGCTGGCCACAGCTGCTCGGGCGCCCCCAGGTGCCAGGATGACTGACATAACAGCAGAGCCTCCGGTCTCCTTCCGCCCTAACACAGTGCGTCCTGCACCCAGGACACACCCAACACATGGGTGCTGACTTGGAAACATCCAGAACTTCGGTCACACACAGGCTTGCAAAGTAAAAGCTGTCCATTTCCCGTATCTTATTCAAATCTGTTTCTACAGTGTCAACTTCTTAATCTTCCCTAACAAAGTCAAGAGGAGAAATTAACAGATTATTGCCAGGGAAGAAGCCCTGGACAAGAGAACAGTGTGCAGGGAGATGCAGAGATGGAAGGGAGGACAAAAGAAATATGCATTTTATACTCAATGAATCAGGGCTCTGTGCCCACAGCAGCTCTGAGGCATCTCCTCCTGGGTCCACCCTCGACCTAAGGTGGCGTGGACGGCAGAAGAGAAGGCACCCAACAAGGCCAAGAGGGACTCAGACCCTCTCAAGAGACACCGCCATGAAAACTGACGTATAATTTTTTCTGTGTATAACACACACACACACACACACATCCCAGAGTGTATGCAATTACAGAGGTAAAGCCTGCTTATGCAAGGGAAGCATCGAGACTGTGGCGCCGATTCATTCCTTTGAACTAGAAAAAGAAAAGGCTGTTTGGTGCGTACAGCTCTCCTAGGCTGTGACAAGTTTTGCCCATTTGGACAGAAAACTAGATTGATTCCCTCAAGGGACAATGCTATCCAGGCTGGGAATACACACGCTTTATTTTCAACCAGCCGGAGAGAACATTCTCCCACATTCTTTGAAAGGAACAGGAGCTGTTGAAGAGCAGCGCCTCTAAAGGAGCCATCAGGAAAACCCTCTTCCCGGTTTAATCCTTACCCGCACCCCCGGCCCATGATTGGCTCCCATGTCAAGACTGGTGCAAACCCAGCCTGTCTCCGCCTCTCCTTCCCCTCCCCCTCAGAATTAACCTCCAATTAGCCCATTCCAGGTTCCAGCTCCCACAGAAGACAGACGGAGACGGTGAAAACATACAGACAACCTGGGTCAAATCCCAGCCTTGCCTGGGCTGGCGATCTGTCTCCGGCTTCAGTATCTTCCCCTTTAAAGGATGCTAAAATGTCAGCCACGTGGGAGGTGGGGGGCTGGTGTGAGGAATGGGATTTGAAGGTACATCGACTGTACCTCTTTTTTAAAAAAAGTATATATATATATGCTTTTATTTATTTTAGAGAGAGAGGAAGGGAGAGGGATAGAGAGACAGAAACATCAATGAGAGAGAAACTTCACTGACTGGCTGCCTCCTGCATGCCCCTTACCGGGGATCAAGCCAGCAACCTCAGCATGTGCCCTGACCGGGAATCGAACCGGTGACCTCTGGGTTCCTGGTTGATGCTCAACCAACTGAGCCACACAGGCAAGGCCGAAGGGTCCAACCTTGTGAAAGAACTTTTTAAAGTCCAGTCTGGATGGTGGCATTACACTGGAATAGATTTAACCACCGCGAGTCTGTGATGGTCACTACGAGGACCTGGGTGAGAGCCTCCCTGGGAGCCGTGGTGAGCACTGAAGCCCAGACCACCCACCGTGCGGTCCAGCTCTGGCCGGCCGGCCACGAACCGGAGCCACACGGCTGAGCTGCCCTCTGGCTCTGCAGACCAGCTGATTAAGGTTCACAAACCACTCAGCTCCCCCTGGTAGGGCAGCTCCCACGAAAGCATTTACTGTGCTTTTTCCAGGGATGGGCCGGGAAGCTCACGTCTGCTCAGCGAGCCTGGAGGAGGGGAACGGAAGCTCCAAGCTCGCGTGTTCTCACAGCAGATGCTCCCGGATCAAATGGCCCGTAATTACCACTTGGCTCACTGAAGGGAAGTGAGTAGCAAATCAGAGCCTGCCTGTCACAAATGGGCCCATGCCACCAGGGCTGCTGATAAAGGGACGTCCATTAGCAAGTGAGATGGGGGGGGGGGGGAGGCCTCACAGGTCTGGGTGTTCTCAACAGCAGCAAAATGTCACTGGAGAAAGTGTTCATTCCTTCTTGGGCTGACACCCAAACATCAATGTCTGTTTTTCTTTCTTTCTTTCTTTCTTTCTTTCTTTCTTTCTTTCTTTCTTTCTTTCTTTCTATCTATCTATCTATCTATCTATCTATCTATCTATCTATCTATCTTCCTTCTCTTTCTTTTCTTTCCTTCCTTCCACCCTTCCATCCATCTGTATATATATGTATGTATTATAGGTTTCCATACTAATATTCTACTTAAACAAATACTAGGTTATAGTTCAGAGTACATGGTTTCGTTCATATTTTCCACTTTAAAGACCCACAGTAGCATTTCCCCCAGTTGGAGCTAATGACTAATGCGAAAATACTTCATTCACTCGCTGCCACAGACCGTTGGGACGCCCAGAGCCAGTTTTCCAGGAGCGCGCTGAGGCCCCGGGCTCGGTGTCTGCCATGAAACTCCCGGACTGGCTGCCCATCCTGAGCCTCTTGGGGGACTGTTGTCACCATCTCCATAACAAACTCCTCCCAGCAAACCCTGAGGCTCGCTATTACTCACCAGGAAGCACCTATAAGGTTTCACTTGGGGCTGGCCAGGCTGGCCCCTAAAAAAGGCTCAACTGGGACTGACTGGCTTGACTCCAACCTTAACAGATTTCAAGTCAGGGTGACTCACCGCTGAACTGTGACACGGGCACCACCGAGAGTGGAATATCTAAAAAACGCCCCGGCCCCTCCTCCCACCGCTCAGGAATGACTGCCTTTCTGCGTTACACTATCGAGCACAATATGCCGACTGTATACAAATAGCTGGTTTGGGAAAGTTATAAACATCCTCCAAGAGTGGCCAGCGGAGGAAAACTCCTGAGGTGTAATATTCATTATTCAACCAGCTGCAGGCAGATTTCTAAGTCCCAAGGATCTATAAGAACAAATGCCCTTAATTCAATCTGCAACTCGATTAAACCTGGTTATCGGAGTCTGCAGTGCCGAAGCATAAATACGCCATGAAAACAGCCCTCTAAGTCAAAGGGATTTCTTCAGCGTCCCTATACTGGAAGCAATGCTTGGTTAAAATAAATGGGGGTAGCTGTTTAAATACATATGCTTTGTAAAACAGATGCAATAATACCTCCCTCTTGCCCATTAGAGCACCGTGGGACTGGCCAAGGAAATCACGGGTTTCTTGGTAATCTGAGCCCAATTTCAACAATTGATTCTAATCATTAATGGCTATGTTGGCAAAATTTATTTTTAGGTCCAACATAAGTCCTGCTCATAGGAAGTGCTATGATGATTCAACTTCCTAACGTTCACAAACCTGTTAAGCATCATCAAATAAACAGCTCTATAAAAGTCAGAAAATTGCCCTGACCGGTTTGGCTCAGTAGATAGAGCGTCGGCCTCCGGACTGAAGGGTCCCAGGTTCGATTCTGGTCAAGGGCATGTACCTTGATTGCAGGCACATCCCCAGTAGGGAGTGTGCAGGAAGCAGCTGAATCGATGTTTCTCTCTCATCGATGTTTCTGGCTCTCTCTCCCTCTCCCTTCCTCGCTGTAAAAAATCAATAAAATATATTAAAAAAATAAAATAAAATAAAAGTCGGAAAATAAAGCTCCATAAAATGTGACCCTCGCTTCCACATGATATGGAAAGCAGAGTCAGAGTAATAACAACCTGTCAAACATCAAAACAAGACCCTCTTCGGACGTCATCTTGCACTTTCCCTGTTCCCTTAGACCAGTGGTCGGCAAACTGTGGCTCGCGAGCCACATGCAGCTCTTTGGCCCCTTGAGTGTGGCTCTTCCACAAAATACCGACTTCTGCACATAGGCCACGAAGTTTCAATCGCACTGTACATGCGTGCCCGCACGTGGTATTTTGTGGAAGAGCCACACTCAAGGGGCCAAAGAGCCGCGTGTGGCTTGCGAGCCGCAGTTTGCCAACCACTGCCTTAGGCCATCATAGGATAACTCATCTGTCCGAGAGTCTCTGGAGAAACAGCAATCCTAAAACATGTCAGTCAGCAGCATGAAGCCAGGTCGTGCACCGGGCTCAGTGTTAGAAAAAGCTTCAGCGAGGAGCTCTCAGAATATCCTGAAAACAATTCACTGCACGTGGCCACATTTCAACACTGAGTGCTCAGGCTATTTGTTACTTGACAAGATGTGCAAACAGCCGCCCTTCCTCAAGGAAATTCAGTGGCAGCAACAGGCCGGCGTGTCAGGGCTTTGGATGCAGGATGGCCACGTCCCGGCCCCGCGGCTGCTGGGTGACCAGGGGGAAGGAAGCCCCTAGCCCGCCCAGGCCTCAGGCTCCTCGTCTGAGAAATGTAATCGCAAAGGGCCTACTTCAGTGATGGCGAACCTATGACACGCGTGTCAGAGGTGACACGCGAACTCATTTTTTTGGTTGATTTTTCTTTGTTAAATGGCATTTAAATATATAAAATAAATATATAAAATATAACTCTTTGTTTTATTATGGTTGCAAATATCAAAAAATTTCTATATGTGACACGGCACCAGAGTTAAGTTAGGGTTTTTCAAAATGCTGACACGCCGAGCTCAGAAGGTTCGCGATCACTGGCCTACTTTGTCCAGGTCACAAGGAAGCCAGGTGTCTGCACGATCCACCGAATAGTAGCTGCAGTTACTCTGATCACTAATCACACACATTTATTTTAATATGAAATCTATCGGAAACATAAATATGAGTACAAAAGGCAATGAAAGTGGGGATTCTTTTCTGATTCTTCTTCTTGTGTTACCAAGCACCCCAGGAGTGAGCAAGGGGCGCCAAAAGGAAAGTGAGCAACTTGTGTGTTTCATTTGGGGGGAAAGTCCAGGCTAAGGCTGCATTCCTTTGAACTAACTCTGATCCTATTGTTAACGGACAGTGAGCTTTTATGATTTGCAGACGTGAGGGGGGACCCAGGGTTTGCAGCAGTGTGTGTGTGTGGGGGGGGGGGTGAAGGGAGGACCCAGGATTTGCAGCAGTGTGTGTGTGTGTTTGCGGGGGGAAGGACCAGGATGTCCCAGGAGGCCTGTGGTCGCGGGGAGTGGAGGCACTTGCCTGCGTTAGGGAGGGCCTCTTCTCCTTGCCTCTTCTTGCCAGAGTGTCCAGCCCTTTCAGAGAAGAAAACAGGCCCTTCTTGCTTCTCCCTCGCTGGGTCAGCGAGAGCGTCCGCTTGCGGAAAGCCGAGTCGTCTCGAGAACACACCTGATTCAGAAGAGTTTAGAGCCTGGAGGGTGGTATCGGGGTGACGGAACCAAGCCCGGCCTGACAGCGCCCGCTGCCTGCTCTACAGGCTCTGACCGCCCCTTCGGAAGCTGCGGCGTGGCTGGCGTGGCCGATGGGCACCCACCACAGAGCATCACCTACTGGTTAGACGGCCCTGACCACCTTCAGATCCCTCCACGGGGGGCAGCGGGGGGCAGAACACCCACGGACCCCTCCCAGGCTGAGCGAGGACCCACAGACCCCACCCACAGGCGCGGCTTCAGGACGCCCCGGAATGTAACCTTCAACCAGCCCTTTAATTCACCCAGTGCGGCCACCCCCGGGCGCCCGCCCTCCTGACCGTCCGGAAGGGACAGAGGAAAGGCAGATGCGGATGTGAACGCTCAGCGACCGTCTCCCAGGAGCTGGGAGCTGGGTCCCAGGAGCAGCAGCGGAGCCAGGATGCCGCCCACCCTCCACCCCCAGCACTCGCCCCGGGCCCTGCTGGGTCACTGGGAGCGGTCCCAGCGGAGCTGAGGGCCAGGAGCCGGGAAAGGGGAGCGTCCTCCGACCCCCGGGCACTCACCAGTGCGTGGAAAGAGGAGACGGACAGGATGCCCAGCCGGCCCAGGGCCAGCTTGGAGGGGCGGCTGGCGGCGGCCAGCAGGCTCTTGGGGTTGGGCAGCTCCCCGCCTTGCAGGCTGGCCAGGTAGCAGCGCATCCGGAACAGATCCATGTGGAACCTCTCCAGGTTCTGCTCCCACTGCTGAATCTGGGGGGGCAAGAACAGGGAGATTTAAAGAAACATGAGGAGTGTTCACAGGTCACACACTGTGGCCTGGCTGAAACGAGCCCTCCACCCTCCCCCGGCTAACCCCTCTGCCAAAACACAGCCAGCAGGTCAGACAGCACAGCACTGCATCGGGGGTCCCCCTGGTGCCTTGCCCAAGGGGCACGACCTCTGGAGAGACCTGACCTAGGTAGAGGCACAACAGGAAGTCAGCTTTCCCACTGTGTGCCATTCCCTCACGTTTACAGATGAGCTGATGGCACACACACGGATGCTGGACGTGTGTGTGTGTGTGTGTGTGTGTGTGTGTGTGTGTGTGCGTGCGTGTGGGGGGGGGCGGGGGGGCGTGGCTTTACATTTCTGCACATTCTGAGTAAGTAACTCAAGATAGTAAGAAGCAAATGCACTTTAGTTGGGATCAGGACCAGTAAAGCGATCAGGCACAGGGAAAAGATATTCCCAGCCTGTCTCACACCTGTCTTCTCGAGCTGGTTCCTGAAAATCCACAATTATAAGAGCATTATTCTGTCTTCTAATAAAATGCCGCTGTTTATTAAAGCTTCTCCCTTATTCATACAACTCCATGTGAACCAGTTTCCGAGATACTTCCTAGGGCTTCTGTTGGGGGTGCAGGCATGAGAGAAGGAAAACCAAGGAGCCACTGGATACCAGGAGATAAAGAAGCCCATGCCATCCACAGTGGGTGAAAAGAAGTAGATACGTAAAATAAAATCAAATCCAGGTCTATGCCAATCACTACAGATGAAGGGCGATGACAATCTCTCACACTGTCACTGAATTCTGCACTTTACAAAGTGTTCTCAAAGGCATCACTTAATGTACTTTGTGACGACACATCAAAGTGCAACTGGGAGGCGAAGGCAGTGCCATCGTAAACAGGGAATCATAACGTTTTGTCAGAAACGCTGTGATAATCTCCACCCAAAACGTGGGACAAAATGCAGGTGAATTCACGGGAAGAGCATGATTCAGAGGCTTGGGTTTGTTGGAGGGAAGACGGGCTGGCAGACCCCCACCGCTTAAAGCGGATCTTACAAAGCTCAAGAAGTGCCGAAGTTCAAAACATGGGTATCCCAGTCACTACTGTACATTGCAGAGGCGGTTTTTAAATTGAAATTAGAAAATACAAATGAGATGGGACCTGAGGACCTGAGGACCGCTCCGTTTCAACAATGCCTCCTGTCCTTCTCCTGACTGGGCCGTTGCGATGGTTCATTCTGTGGGTCAATCTGACTGGGCCAAGGAGTGTCCGGCTGTCGGGTCAAACATTATTCTGGGTGCTTCTTTGAGGATGTGCGTGGGTGAGATTAACTTTAAATGGGTAGACTGAAAAGCAGACGGCCCTTTCTAATGTGGGTGGGCCTCATCGAATCAGGTGAAGGCCCGAATAGAACAAAAAGGCTGAACCCCTCTCCTCCACCCCGACCCCTCTATACTCCCCCCCAACCCCCGTAAGGGAGAATTCCTCCTGCCTAAAGGCCTTCCAACTGAGATGTTAGTTTTTTTCTGCCTTTGGACTTGAACTGAAACACTGGCTCTTCCTTTCCCTTGAGCCTGCCAGTCTTGGGCTGGAGCCAGCTCTCCGGGGTCTCCGGTTGCTGACTCGCTCTGCAGATCTTGGGACTTGCCCACCTCCATAATCACACGGGTCTATCCTTTCTAATAAGTCTCTTTATATTTTTCCGTATGTCCTATTGGTTCCATTTCTCTGGAGAACCCTGACTAATGCATCCTTTATCCCCATAGATCTCTGAGGCAAAGTAAGCCATCATTAGTCACACATCTAGTCCATATCTCGAGACAGTAATTACCTGGTTGTTTTAAGGCCATGGCTTTTTATAGGGAGAATCCGTCATGGAGGTTAAATGAGGATTTGTGGTTGGATAAGAACAATGAAATATTTGACTTTTTTTCCCACAGAGTCACCAAAGTGGTAGGGAAGGACTTGAGGGAATATGCAGGTGGAAGTACAGTGCGGACACGGAGTCAGAGGCTGGGGTTACGTGGAGGGAAGAGGACAGCAGAAAGACTGGACTCATGGGGGGAAAGGTGACTCACGTAATACTTTAAACAATAAAGAATTTAAATAAATAAAGTTTACATGAAGAGAGAAAAAAAGATTAAACAAAGGAAAAAAGAAAGACTGGACGCACAAGCTCAGAACAGATCTTGTAACACTGAGAAAGTCTGGCCACATAGGCAATGAGGCTGCCGGGGAGTAGGATTACCCCACCTTTTCATCTCAGCACAGGAGGCTGAGGCCCAGGAGGGAAGTGACTTGCCCAGGATCACATTAGAAGCTGCCCTTCCAGACCAGCAAGGCTCACAGCTGATGCCGAGTGAACAACAGGTGGGGACAAGCCTCTACCGTGTATTCACCACACAGCTGGGGCCCAGGTCTCCTCACTCCCAAGGCAGCTATCTGTGTCCTCTCCAAGAACTACTTCAGCAACTTGTATTTAAATTTCCATCCAATTACCAACTGTTTTCCTCCCCACAGCCCCCCCGAGTGTTCTACATACAGGATGTAAGACCATCTACGCTCTCACGTGGGGGCCCTATGCATAGCGAACATTTTGCATTTCAATTTCCTACCAGCCATGTGCAAGTTCAGCCCAAATTTAAAGTAATGTTATGTTTTATAATTATGCCTCAAAAGATGAGGTAAAGGAGGAGATGGAGATATATTTTTTAAAAGTAAAGGGAGAAATAGAAGACAATTTTGTAGCTACCTATACATACACTACTTTAGGAAAATGCAATCATCATCACTAAAATAGTAATGTTACCTGACATCACATTTTTCAGAGATGTTCTGGAGATTTTTTTTCCTAACATTATCTGAAATTAAAATGCCCCAAATCAAGTCTCCTATACAAAGGCTGTTTTTTTTTTCCATTTTTCGAAATTCCTGAAAAACTGATAATTGCCCCTAGATATTTCTTCATTTTTAAAATAAATCTCAGGACATGAAAATAAAACTCAACTTCTTTGAAGAGTAAGCTTCCATTTCTTTCTTTTTTTTAAAAAAAATTTATTGATTGATTTCAGACAGGAAGGAAGATGGGGGGAAAGAGAAACATCAATGAGGAGAGAGAATCATCGATCAGCCGCCTCCTGCACGCCCCACACTGGGGATAGAGCCCACAACCCGGGTATGTGCTCTGACCGGGAATTGAACCACGACCTCCTGGTTCATAGGTCAATGCTCAACCACTGACCCACACCGGCCGGGCAAGCTTTCATTTCTTTTAATCATCCAGGCACAAAACAAAACAAAAAAATGACAAGAATGAAGAAAACTTGCTCTAAGGAGGTTTCCATTATCTTTCATTTTAAATGGAAAAATTAACAATATTAAGGAGGGAAACGCCCATTTTTAAGCACTTTCACAGATACAATGTACACGTTTCCTCTTTATTGCTAACATAGCTGTATTCACTTACTGAGCGCTGGAAAGTGGGAGGGGGAGGAGATGGAGTCCAAGGCCGAACACAGCAGATGAATAATGACACAGAAAAAGTTGACCAGCACAGGCAGGCCACGCCCAGCACTCCTCACACAATATTTCCTACCACTTAGTCATCTGATCGCAGTGCTTGGTCATTCGTCCACCACCAGGCTTGTCCTAAAAGACGAGTGTTCTTCCTTTTTAACAGAAGAAGCTGAAAAGCTCCACGTTCCAAGCACCAAAACCTACCTTCACAGAGAAACCCACCCAGTAACGCAGACCACACTGAGGCTAACTAGTGTTAGAACAATCAGCTGGGTTGTTTTGTTTTGCCTTTCAGGTATAATTCACATGCCAGGAATTCAGTTTTATGATAAATATACTTCCCATCAAGTTGAGCTGAATATTCCAAGTTACGAAAACAAGTAAATTAAGGATTGATTTCTCTTTTATATACAACCAGCCATCGCCTGGTTAATTAGCAAGTGAAACATAATCTGACTCACAAAAGTCTTTCTGAGAGATGCAAGAGACCCCTTTGGTTAGAAGCGCAGACCTGTGTTCGAATCCCAGCTCTGCCACTTAGCAGCTGTGTGACATTAGGAAACGTACTTAACCCCTCTCGGGGTCTATTACTCATCCTTCAAATGGGTGATGCACACAAACTTGACCCCATGGAGTTGCTGTGATAACATACATGATCATGGCCCGAGGAGATGTTAGCTGTGGAAGGAAGGAAGGAAGGAAGGAAGGAAGGAAGGAAGGAAGGAAGGAAGGAAGGAAGGAAGGAAGGCAGGCCGGCCTGGGGGAAAGAGGCCGAGAGCTGGAGAGGAGCAGGGTGGGGAGGGGGGTGGGGCCCATGGCAGAGAAGGACTCCAAGTGGGCAGAAGAGGAAGGAAGACACAGGTGCATTCGCCGATGAACTCGAGTGAAGTACCAGGGGGACAGGCTTAGAAAGCGACAGATCCTTCAGGGCTGGGGGATGTCCGGCCCTCGGGCCACGTAAGGCCTGCAAAAGCATTTGGTCTGGCCCTGCCAAGGCGCTGAGGTGAGTTACAGTAAGTAAATGTTTGACCAAATACATAGCAGGCTAATTTTTAAGTTGGTAATTTTGTATGGCCCTGGAATGGTGTTATAATTATCCAAATGGCCCTTGGCAGAAAAAGGTTCCCCACCCCTGCTTTAGGCGGTCATACTTCATACGAGGAGCAACCTTATACACAAGGAGGTAATTATAGAACAGTGTGCTGAGCAGTGATAGAGACGCCAAGACTTACGGGAGAGGAGAAGGGGGCCCTGATGGAGAGGGTGGGCGGGGAGGCAAGGGCAGCTCCTTGTAGCCCGTCCCTCTGACAGCAAGGGGTCAGGGGGTGGGGACAGTCTGCATGCAGGGGTGTGGCTCACGTGGGTCTTCTCTGCCTGAGGCAAAACCCAAAGAAGAAGTTGGAAGTTTGGTGATTGTAAGATGAAGGTGGAGGTGGGGAGAGGTTACCAGGGACTGTATTTTGTAAGCAATGGGGAGCCACTAAAAGATTTTTAAACATGGTCATCCCATCATCAGATTCGCTTTTAGGTGCAAAAAGCACTCTGGCCTTGTGTGTAGGATGCAACAGAGGAAGGGCAATCCTGGCAGCGTCAGCGGTGGTACAGAGAAGACGGGAGGCGGGCCTAGTCACCCTCCATCTCTCCCCCTGCAACCCCCGCACATCATGTGCCTGAACAGTCACAGGCCAGGGGCACCGCATGGTTTCAGAGCGCCCTGCCTTCGCTCATGCTGGCCCTTGGCCTGGAATGCCCGTCTCCATTCCTCTTCTGATGAACTCCGTCTCATTCTTTAAGAAGCAATTCAGGCATGCCTCCACCAGGAAGTCCTCCATGACTACACAGGAGGCTACACTTCCAGTTTGTCTTCCGAACACTCTGGAACATCATTTGCCCTGAATTCATTACGTGATGTTGAAATTCCATGCTCAGCTTGCTATCACCCTGCTCACCTGAGAGCACCTTGAGGGTTAAGGCAGCATCTCCTCCGAGTCCCTAGTCTGTGCGCATTTGCCTGGCCCAGACTTGCACCCACAGAACTAAGCTGAATGCTAATCTCCTGCCCCAAATCCTTCCGCCACCTCCACGCTGCCTCCTGAATGAGGCCCACGCTTTGGCCCGGCACCTCCATCGTCTGGCCTGTCTCCCTCACAACCCTTCACAGACTCTCCAGCACCTACTCTCCAAGTTGCTTGCCCCCACCACACGCCATTATGTATTGTATTTCCCTCCGGCTTTGTTCCCTTCCCCAGCTTCCAACTGTCCAAATTCAATCCATCCTCTGTCATTTTAAAACCTGAAGTAAACATCTGAGATGAAGCCCACATTTCACAAACCCAGAGCCCTCCCAAGCCCACCAACCAAGAGTGGGCGCCCCCCTGCACCGCCCCCATTCTAACCGCCCCTCCCTCTAGGTCCAGTGACCCATGGGGAGTGAGAAAGGCGCAGAGCTAATCAGGGGTGGGGGGAAGGATGGGGGAAGCCGCCTGGGAGGAAGCCACGACCGCCTAAGGGTGGTGAGGTTTTTGTCCCTGTTTACTTGTTGAAAATAATAAACAGAAGGGGGGGAAAAAGTTCTAACTGGACTTAATTTACAGCTCTTCCTGCCTCCCAACTTCAAAAGGAAGCCGACATGTGGCCTGGCCGCGTGGCCGGCTCCACACGGGATACGCTCAAATGAAAGCTGCGTCACTCTGCCCCACCCAGACCCCAGAGGCCCCAGGGCCAGACCACAAGATGGGTGTCTTAAAGCACAGCATCCGGCACACAACGGGACGAAGTATAGCCGCTATCGTTGTCCGTGTCTTTTTATTTGGACAAGCCACTGGCCATGATCTTGTCCACCCCAGTTCTTCCCACCAGACCTGTCGCAGAGACTTCATCTTGCATGATGTAATGTGCCCTGTAGGTTCAGCTATTATTAAGCTATGAGTGACTTTTCTTTCTTCTGAGATTCTTGAGGTCTCTGGGGGAAAGCTCTACATGAATAAAACAATATTTTCTTTCATGTAAAATAAAGTTCAGATTTTAAAATCAGTGGATAAAGCACGGCTCTTGTAAAGAAGTTTTCCAAAGGTAGTTTCGAGAAAACGACACTTACGGGATATGTGAGAGATCACGTTCTTATTGGCCTTGATTTGTAAATACCTTTGCCTTTGTAGCTTCACAGAACGTTCTCCACAGACCATCTCATAAAAGTGACTGTAAGCACTGCTGGCCCCCCTAACATTTCATACACCTCGTGTCTGCAAGTCGAGAGCACAGAGCATCTGGCACACGAGGCAAGGCCAGTGGGTGCAGAAAAGGGAGTTCATGTTGCCCGCTGCAAAGCCCTCTGGGAAAACACCCTGAAACACTGCCACTCCGGTGAGGAGGAGATTTCAGGTGGGATTTCTGAAGGTCAATCCCGATGATTTCTTCCCCAAAATTCACAAGCCTGGCTAGCATGAGATGGGAGTGTGTGCGTGGGAGGGGCGAGGAAAACAGGGCGGGGGAGGGGAGAACTGAAATGAAAAACTAGTAGTATTTGTGCTTAAAACCATGGAAGGGACGATTCTGCCAAAGGATGTAGAACGGGCCACAAGTAAGAATTGCCCTAACTCTTTAAAACAGTTTCTCCTTGGGCACCCAACCACCAGACCTTGGGTCTGTGTGGGCATTCATGTGAGAGTCACCCCTCACATCCCACTCAGAGAATGACACCAACGGTGACATCACAAAATAAGCATTTACCAACTGTGGGCAAGGGAATAAAGTTCCATTTAATGAAAATATTAAATTTCTAAAAATGTTGGCTTGGACTTCATAGGGCCATAAAGAGGAAAAGCGGAGGAGGAGGAGGAGGAGGAGGAGGAGGAGGAGGAGGAGGAGGAGGAGGAGGAGACGAGCCAGGAGCCATTCCATGGCACTAAATTTCCCTTTCTCTCCCTAGACCTAAACATGTGATGATACATAAAGTTTCTAAAACTCCAGGCTGGGCATCCCACCAGAGGACTCCCGTGTGGCTTCAAGGTTTAGGTGTGGAGAGCCTGTAAGAGTTAAAGCCACACTTCCCTACCCCCCACCCCCACTCCAGTCGCCGCGAGAGCTCTGAGTGGGCGCCCTGAGCCGTCTGAGGCACAGGACCACGGAGCACAGAGCTGTCACTGACACTTGTCCGCGTGTTAGTTGTCTGAACAAAGAAAAACAAACGCTAAGAAGCTGCTTCTCCTCTCCGAAAGGCAAAGAGCACAAACTCCACCTGTTTCATTGTTACACGAGTGTGAAATCAGACCAGCGAAGGCGTTTTCCTTAGCACGTCGTCTGCAATGGAAACAACGCTGGGTTCTGGAACCCACAGATGCAGGAATCTTACCCCTCAGCCTCTAGGGCAGCGGTTCTCAACCTGTGGGTCTCGACCCCTTTGGGGGTCGAACGACCCTTTCACAGGGGTCGCCTAAGACCATCGGAAAACACATATAGAATTACATATTGTTTCTGTGATTAATCACTTTGCTTTAATTATGTTCCACTTGTAACAATGAAAATACATCCTGCATATCAGATATTTACAGTACGATTCATAACAAAATTACAGTTATGAAGTGGCAACGAAAATAATTTTGTGGTTGGGGGTCACCACAACATGAGGAGCTGTATTAAAGGGTCGCGGCATTAGGAAAGTTGAGAACCACTGCTCTAGGGTTTTTTTCTACAGAGTTTGTTCTGAAAGTGACAGTATCTGAGAGACTCAGCGAGGCAAGGGGGAGCTGCTCCATATCAGGAAAAAAGATTTTGGCACAAAATATCGCATGAGATGTGCACAGCAGCCAAAGGCTGGAAAGCACATCCCACCACCCACGCCACAGACACGCAGCCACCAGGTGCTGGGATGAGAAGCCTGGACAGCTGCTCCCGGGAGACGGGCAAAGGCCGCCGCCCGCCGAGTGTGCTGTGCGTGGCCCAGCCAGGGGAGGGCCGCCCGGGGCAGCCGTACCTGGTTCTCTATGGCTTTCCTGTTCTTGGGGTCGCTGACCACGGAGAGCTGCAGCTCGGCCATCTTCTTCATCTTGCTGTCCATGTCTATCTTCTGCGCCAGGTTTCTGGTCTGGTTCTTCAGCAGCCGCACCGTGTCCTCCTTGCCGCGCTTCTTTGCAAAGAGGGATGCGCACGCCGAGTGGATGGCGGTGACCCAGTTTTCCAGATCGGTCTGGCTAGTGGCCTACACGCAGGAGGGTAAATAAGGAAAATAAAAACAAAAACTCTTTAGAATTGTTTTAGCGCAAAGTGCTCTCCACAGTGGCAGGCTGGGCTTTGATGTGTAACCCCTAAGGGGTATGTACCTTCACTCCCTAAAACTGTCTAATTTCGAAAACACACACAACCACTCAACTCGGGTTCACAGCTTCCCTGATTCCAGGGGGCCTGGGAGAACATGGGGAGCAGAGCAGAAATAATCCTGCCCAGCCCGTGTGGCTCCGTTGGCTGAGCATCAGCCATGAACCTGGAGGTCACAGTTCGATTCCCGGTCAGGGCACATGCCTGGGTTGCAGGCGCGATCCCCAATGTGGGGCACGCAAGAGGCAGCCGATCAGTGATTCTCATCATTGATGTTTCTCTCTCTCTCCCTCTCCCTTCTCTCTGAAATCGATTTAAAAACGTATATATATGATCCTGCAGCCCCAACATGTGGGAAGATGAGCTAGAATCAAGCTGTAAGCCTAGGGCAGGGGAGTAATAAGAAAGCCAGGTATGGCCACTCCGTGTTGCATTCTGCTGCTCTCTCAAGATGGCTTATGCTCATAATTTTAATAGAATGAGAAAATAGGACTAAAATATTAAAATTTGAAACCAGGATATGAAATTTCATGTCTACAGTATGGACTCAATTATGAAAAATGTCAGTGAAAGAATGTTTTTTTTTCCTCTACTCTCAGAACCTTTGGACACAAAGACAATGATGCTGTCACATGAGGGTTGTATTTCATTCAAAAGCAATAAAGAAAGTCTGAATAGAGCAGGATGGGTGGAGGCGCGTGGCTCTAAGCAGGCGGAGAGCACTTTCAGTTCCCGACGTGCAGAAATAGCCACACGCATCCCAGCTCCGGGGAAGATCCCCAGTGACCTCCAGCTCATACACTTGGACCTGCTGCGACAATTTCTTAATTTCTCATTTTGCCTGAATCACAAAATGAAATGCCCATTTCACACTTGCCCCTAAGGAGTCCATGTAGACTTAATCTGATGTATTTAACTTCCTGGCCATTAAGATCAACATCAATTCATTACTTTGCTTTAAAGATCATAGAACAGTGGTTCTCAACCTTCCTAACGCTGCGACCCTTTCATACAGTTCATGTTGTGGTGACCCCCAATTTCATTGTTACAAATTGAACATAATTAAAGCATAGTGATTAATCACAAAAACAATATGTAATTATATATGTGTTTTCCGACGGTCTTAGGTGACCCCTGTGAAAGGGTCGTGCGACCCCCAAAGGGGTCGTGACCCACAGGTTGAGAACCGCTGTCATAGAAGGTTTAAGCGACTTTTCTGTTAAGAGGAGGGAAATCAAATCTCGGGGCCCTGACGCTGGCCAGAGACCAAGGCATTTACCTGGCACAGGTGCTGGGAAATTCTGTTTCAGAGAACCTTTCACAAAATCCTAGACGCCCACAGCCAGTGAGAAAACGCTGTTGTCCTGCAGGGCTCCTGGGGCCCAGGACCGAGTTCAGCAGAGGCCTGAACCTGTGAGTTCTCCATGACCCTCCGACCAGAGGTAACCCACAGCCCGCACGGTGTGGACAGGCATTGCCGGGGGTGGGCTGGGAGGCACTGGAGAAACACGCTTCCCTTCTGGCTATCACCCCACCTTTTGTGAGTTCACTAACAACAACAGCAATCACAGTTAGATAACAACACTAGTCCTTAGTACTCACACACACATACATTATATCAGTTACCCCTAAGGCAACCCTAGCAGCTATGATTATTCTACCGGTGGGAGGGTCCAGAGCTCACAGAAGTTGGGTAAGTGCCCCAGCGACCGAGCCAGGACTCACACTTAAGCCCCCAGTCCCGGGGTGTGGTGCCACCATGCTCTGCGGCTTCTCATTTGCTAGAAAGTTGCCAAAAGTCCCAGCAGCAGATCACCTGAACCGTGACGTCCCTACCACCTCTCCCCCCGAGAGATGAGACCTCAGAGCATCTGGCTGGGAGCGAGTCCTGAACAGCTGCTTCTCCCACTTCCACTGGGTCCTTAGCAAGAACCTCAGCCTCTCCTGTGTGCACTCCCTCGACTTCATCTAAGAAGCCTCCATTCGCCCGGCCGGCGTGGCTCAGTGGTTGAGCGTTGACCTGTGAACCAGGAGGTTATGGTTCGAATCCTGGTCGGGGCACATGCCTGGGTTGTGAGCTCCATCCCCAGCGTGGGGCATGCATGATTCCCTCTCAGCATTGTTGTTCGTATCTCCCTCTCCCTCTCCCTTCCTCTCTGAAATCAATAAAATATATATATATGAATGATTTTTTTTAAGCCTCCACTCTGGGAATTTCGGACCTCACACCCCTTAGATCACCAGCTGTTCCCGGACAGGGATGGAGACCTTGCTTTGGATGAAGAACACCCCGTGGGCACCAGGAAACTGACCGGCCCTGGGGCTGACGCTCAGGCTAAGCCCCAACCCAAAGCCTAACTGAGCTGTCGCTCTGTCACTGCTAAGCTGTCCTCTCGGTTCTGTCCCTCACGCCCTCAGTGTACGCGCGTCGTCTCAGGCCTGCGCGCAGGAAGCTCGGCGGTACCTGGAACAGGTAGACGTCTCCGAAGGAGTTGCTGAGGCAGAACACGTTCTCCTTCTTGGGGTGCTCGGGGACGGCCTGCACGATGCTGTCCTCCGCGAACAGGGCGCAGCGGGGCGCGCTGCTCTGGTCCAGGGAGTTCTTCCCGTAGGTCTCGTAGAACAGCAGCGTGCAGCCTGTGGGGAGAAGCAACCCGGGCCTGTCATACGGCCTGAGGACCCAAGGAAGCCAGGAGAAGGCATGTATCTAAAAACAAGCAAACCTGCATGCAGCCACTGTGTCATACAAAAGAAAATGCTGCTCTCCAAAGTGTGCCTGGGTGCATTAGCATGAACTGGTGAAAGTGAGGGGTGTCTGTTGGTGCCATGTTGGTAAGAGCGATCCTACGCATGAATTGCCATTTGCTGCTGCTCACTCCCGCCAGGAACGCCTCTCGGAATCCACACTACTGGCTCACCGGGACCCCACAGCGGCCCGGAGGGCAGGCGCGCTCATTAGCCCATTTCACAGATGGGACAGCTGAGACGACACCACCCGTGCAGGTTCCACAGCTGGACCCACACCCTCTGGCCCCAGAGGCCTCGCTCTTACCCACAACACCGCATTAGAGAGAGCCCAATGCAGGAGGCCGGAGAAACTCCCATATTCGTTAACTTCCGGAGCTCCCACACTTACAGTATGCGGTCACGTGAAACCCAGTGAGCCTGGGAACCTGACCACGCATGTGAACGTACCAGTTTATTCTCCAAATGCCACGTAAAACAAAATTAGTGTATTCTTTTATCTCACAGCGATAGGAACTCTTACCATTTTAGACTGAGAGAAAAGAGAAAGTATTTACCCCCTGAATTTTCAAAGATTACTCCAAAAATGCTGCCGAATAAGCCTGCAAGTATAGAGCTTCCCCCAACAGGCTCACAAAGTGCTGTAGGCAGAGGTTATTAAAGGTCTGTTTTGATAATTAGATAGAATGCCCTATAATTATTATAATTATCATTTAAAAACAATTTCACTCTTCCCAGTTTCATGTCTTCCTTTAAAAACAAGTCTCAGAGGGAAGGCAGGGAGAGACTAAGAGAATTTATAGGTATATGTGCACAGCCCATGGACAAGACAATAGTTTAGTGAAGGCCTGGGGGAAGGGTGGGGGGGAGTGGAGGGGATCAATGGGGGAGTGTGGGGTGGGGAGAAGAGGGCATCTGTAATACTTCCAACGTTAAAGATAAATTAAAAAAACAAAAACACAAATCCTAACGTTTATATAATGCGGCACAGAAGGCAGGAGAGAAAGACGCCGGCCCCTCGCTCCGCCCTCAGGAACAGCGCACTTTCTCCCTCCCTGTGCTTTATGGGTTCTAGAAGCACCGAGCAACTCTCTCCCCACAAACATAACTCCGAGCAAGGCCCTCAGAGTGAGGGGAGGCAGCACGAGGTAGAGCTGCTTCTGCAGGGAAGAGCGTCTCTCCCTCCAGCCACCGAATCACATGGACTCTTTCTGCCAGAGACCGGTACTGCCGCTGTGTACCCAGCGCCATGCCTGACCTTGGGACCAGGAATCGGGGCAAAGGCGACAGAGCAACGCCAGCCGTCCCCAGGCCCAAATTCCTCCCAAGGGTTAAGGCGGGACTTGCCCGCTTCCCTCGCATTGTGCTCCCGGCGGCCGTGGTCTGAGTCAGTGCACCCAGGGGAAATGAACACAGCCCTGGGCAGATGCCAGGGTGTTGCCCAACCTCCCGCCCCATGGCCGGAGAGTGCAGCCCTCACGTGGCAGCGCGGGACCAAGACTGGACGTTTCGCTTCAGAGCCAGGCCGGGTGTAAACCAGTTTGCGGAGCGCTGCTGCTGCGGAATTTAAAGGGCAGGAAACCAGTCGCAGGCCTGTTACATCGGGTTGACCCAGCCTGGGTCTCTGATGCCTGGGCCTTGGCTGACGGAAGGGGCTGCAGCCTATCAGGCCTGGCACCCCCAGGGTCATGGCTGTCAGGCCCCGCCCAGTCCCCGCCAGGAGCTGATGGTGACCTGGGGAGTGGACAGTGGAAGTGCCTGCCACAGTAGCACAAAGAGAAAACAGACTGGAACAGCAGCGGAGGGACAAGAGATGTCCTATTAGTAGAATGATCACCAGCGAAGGAGAGCCATTCGTCTCTGTTCTCCTCCAAACCCACCTTTTTGTTGCTGTCCTTTGAACCCACACTCATCCCTCCATTCCTCGTCCTGTCGAGGGGCAGAGCTGCCGGCACCCTAAAATCCCTTTGGCCCCCCCGGCTGACATCGGCCCGCTGTTGTGCATCCTGAGGGTCGCTTTAGTGACCTTGGCAACTATTCCGCCCAGGAACCCCCGTGAACCCCATGAAAATCCACTCATTGGAAAAGACAGGATTATCTTTGTTAAGAATGTGTCACACCCTGCGAGCCCTAAAACACAGCTGTGCCCTTAGCATCCCTATCATTCGATGCAGGTAGGTAACCAGGTGGTTTGCTAACAGGTTCTCTCTCCAGAATGCTGTTTCCAATTTCTTTACACGGATACTTCCAGGATAATTTTAAAATTCTGCCTCAATGGACACATGTGCGTATAGACACATATATATGTTTTTAACCAAGATTAAACCAAACGGCTGAGTCCAAACATTACAACTTGGATTTTAAGCCAAGAACGCTAAAGTCAACACACTGAGTTCCCAGGGGAGAGAGGTGTGGAAAGCCAGTGGGGAGGGCTGTGCGGGGGAAACGTCTCTATCGCACGCCTCTCCTTGGCTGCAGCGGGAAGGGAACTTGGTAACATTTACTGACAGAGCACCCTTCGCCCGTGGGTCTTGAAGTGTTTTATAAGAAGCACGAGACGGCAGGGCCCAGGCCGACCGCAGATCTCGTTAGTAATCATCCGAGATGACTGGGGACCGTCCCACCCCTGGAGTCGGCAGCCGGGGGTCCCGGTGTGGCTTACAGAATGGGAAACAAGAACCCTGAGACGCGCTCTTCCAACCTCAAGTGATGCCGCCCTGGGCGCCCCTGACCCTCCAACGGCTGGCTCCGTGCAGGTGCCAGAGCAGGGACGCAGAAAGGCAGGAGTTTTTCACTTTTGTGTTTTGTTTCTTTCTTTTTACGTGAAATTCAGAACCAACTTGTCTTCTGTCTATTAGACCTGTCCTGACCTCTGGTGAACCAGGTTAAATTCCATGTCTCTCCCACAAGACTGCTGTTCACTCTCAGCTCACTTCTTATTTCCTTCCGGCTAAAGAGTCCCGGATCCTTACGTCACCCTCCCTAAGGCATGGCTCTCGATCCCCTTGATGTCACCTATGGCCCTGCTTCTCACAGAATATGTACACACACACACACACACCCATCACACACACACACACACCCCACACACACCATCACACACACACACACACACCCCACACACACCCCCCCATCACACTCACACACACACACACACCATCACACCATCCTACCATCACACACACACACACACACACACACACACACCCATCACACTCACACACACACACACACCCTACACACACCATCACACACACACACCCCCCCACACACACACCCCCATCACACTCACACACACACACACACACCCCACACACCCCCACACACACACCCCCATCACACTCACACACACACACACACACACACACCCCACACACCCCCATCACACTCACACACACACACACACACACACACACACCCCACACACCCCCCCACACACACCCCCATCACACTCACACACACACACACACCACACACACACCCCACACACACACCCCCATCACACTCACACACACACACCATCACACTATCACACCATCCTACCATCACACTCTCACACACACACACACACACCATCACGCCATCACATTCATACACACACCATCACATACACATACACACACACACCATCACGCCATCACACGCCGCCGCCGCCGCCGCCGCCGCCGCCACCCTAGGTCATACAGGGGGTGGGTGTGAAAGCTGTACGACAGCCAGGGAACAACTTCCCAAAGCATCAGTTTTCATCAACAAATTTTACATAAAAAAAATAGGTACAGCCAGGTGGCCACTGGGGGGGCTCAGAGATTGCATCAACCTATGAACCGGGAGGTCATGGTTCGATTCCATGTCAGGGCCCATGCCCGGGTTGCGGGTTCAATCCCCAACAGACACTCATGCCATGGACGGCCTGCACATCAAACCCCAAATCGCCTTCACTTGTCACACTTAGCGGCCACATCTCCCTCTCGTGTCCTCGGGGAGTTATTTGGTTATTAAACCTTAAAGCATAGCTTCTCCCTGCCACATTTTTTCTTGCTGGATTCAACCCATTATTCCAACTTTCCAAATCCCGTCCGTCATTCAGGTGAGAGCCTGCTTCCCCGGCTGCCAAACCCAGGAGAGGCCTGTGCCTCCCTCAGCCGCACGGTGTCCGGGACCCGAACCCGGAGCGCAGAGGACAGCGATCTGTAGGGTGCTGGGCCTGGGTTTGATCAACTTCCCGTTTGCTGGGGAAGAGAGTTATTAAAAAGGGAACGCCCTCCCGGTGCACCTGTCCCAGAGGCGCGTATTGGTCATGATGCAATCACGTCAGCACCCCAAGGCTGGGGGCCGGAGGGCTCAGCGTTTCTAAATAGGGGCAAACAAAGCAGAAAGCCAGCGCGGGGCGCAGTGGGGGCTCCAGCCTTTCACACACACTGTCTGGGATGTGGTCCCCAGTTCTACTTTCTCCCGGGAGGAGGAAGGGCGTCGGCCCAGTGACGAGGCTGGACTGGGAACACTACGCTCCGTTCCTCTGAAGAAGCCACAGGACAACCGGGCAGACACGCCAGGGGCTGCGCGCTGCTCTTCCCGCTCCCGTCTGTGTAAGTCAGCACTGCGCCCCTGAGAGCCTCGCTCCTCCGGGCATCTACCTCCCTTCAAGTCCATGTGCCGTCCACGCGCCCACGCCAAGCAAGGTGACCCTAAGGTCCAAACAGCAATGCTTGGGAGAACCTTCTCTCAGATTCTTAGTCCTGACCCCGCACAGTAAGAACAAAGCATTTGGTTTTCTACGGTATCAATGCGACTCTCTTCCTTCAGAAAGGTGGAAGGACACAAATCCAATAACCCAGGTGAAATCCTAGTTCTACAAGCCGCACACCTCTTTGGGGTTCTGAACACGTGCCCAGTAGGAAAATCAGGATCTGCATTCCAAACAACTAAACTACATTTGCTTACTTATTTGGGGTATTTTCTTTCCTCCAGATGCAGGAAAGGTATTTAAAAATGGTACAGAAATGCCTACAAAATAATAAGCAAAAACTATTAAATCCAATCATGTGTTAGGTGGAATCACAAAGGTGAGTATTCAGTAAGCCATATCTCACAGGTTTGAGAAAGTGTTTGTAGCCTAGGCCAGTGTGGCTCAGTTGGTTGGGCATTGTCCTGTGCGGCAAAGGGCCAGTTCGATTCCCAGTCAGGACATATGCCCAGGTTTGGGGCTCGATCCCTGGTAGGGGACTTGCAGCAGGCAGAGGATCCATGTTCCCCTTCACATCAATGTTTCTCTCTCTCTCTCTCTCTCTTCATCTCTCTCTAAAAATCAATTTTAAAAATTTTAAAGAGAGAGAGAGACAGACACTGTAGTAAAGCATGCAGGAAGATCCTATGTCAATTCCCTTCGCATGAGCTCAGGTGGGCGCGGGGCCCCTGGCACCCCCAGGAAAGCACAGAGCGGGGGGGGGGGATCCCAGAGGCCCGGCGGCCCAGGGCGCACTCACCTTTCAGCGTCACCCAGTACTGCTTCCACTTCCTCCGGGCCACCAGCTCCAGCTTCTTCTCCTTCTGCAGGGTGACCAGGGGCTTGAAGAAGAGCCAGCCGGCTTTGCGGACCACCCCCTGCTCCTTCTCGAAGAGCAGGTCCAGCTGCTCCAAGGAGCTCAGGGACTCGCTGCTGGACTCGGCCGTCTCCGTGGACGTGTCTATGTTCTCCGTGTTGGTCCTGCTGATTTCCAACTCTCGCATGAAATTTTCATAAATGTTCTGCCGGAGGGGGTCGCTGCCAATCGCGTGAGCGGACTCGCTTCTCTGGGACAGGCGCTGCGCCGAGCCCCCCGCCCACAGCGAGGTGGGCGCCTGGAAAGGCCCCGGGGCCTCTGCATGCAGGCCGTCCGAGCGGCTGTCGAAGAAGTCGCTGCCCTCCTTGGACCTCGGCTCCTGGGGGCAACCAGACGACCCCGATCAGAAGTGACGTCCCCCCACACACGGCACACATGGGATACTGTGGGTCGCTGGTGCTGTTGCCACTGAGCAAGATGCTTTTTGCAAAAGTGAATCTTTAATCAGGTCTCTAAACCAGAAAGAACTGTGGGAATAGTGCTGCCCAGCCCAGTTTATAGCCGGTGGAGTCAATGCTTCAACAGGGAAACAGAAATACCACTGACTCTCCTCCATGGAACCTACGCTTAGCATCAAGAAATTAACGAGTGTACTTAAAACACACGAGTGGAGATTTCTAGCCTGATGTTTCTTTGCTAACTGTGAATCGGAGTCTTAGAGGCGAAAATTCATGTCCTTGCAGTCTATTTGTTTTTTTCCTGGATCCTTTTAAAGGTAAATTAGAAAATCCTAGTTCCAGGGTCAAGGGGGCAGGGACATGGGACTCAGTATTGCACAAGCTTCTAGGCACAAACCTGTCCGCAAGGTAAACACGGCCTCCAGCTTCCGGCCACCTGTCCCGGACTAGACGTGGGGTCTCTGGCATCTTATTTTCCCACTGAAGAAACCATGCTTCTGAGATTCCTGATCCACAAAAGGTATACAGTGGAGCCATGCCCCCTTCCTTCATAATTAATATTGTGTACTTCATTTGGGAATTTCTTTCATGAAAAGAATTTACTATGCATTCATTCTCATCTTATTACTTGAACATCTGTTTTATTCGAGGCCAGGGGTGGGGAACATTTGTCCTGCCAAGAGCCACTTGGATATTTATAACATCATTCTCAGGCCATACAAAATTATCAACTTAAAAATTAGCCTGCTGTATTTGGTCAAACATTTAATTAACTCACCCCTCATGCCTGGGCAGGGTCACCCCAAATGATTTCGCGGGCCTTACATGTCCCTCCGGCCGGACGTTCCCCACCCCTGTTCTAGGCACTGGGCATGCCGAAGACATGTTCTTGGCCTTCATGTTTATTTCAACACAAAAATCAGAGGCAGGCAACTCTAACTAAAATTAAAATTTTTACAATAACTGCTACCCCTACGAGGACTCTGTGCACTGGATACTGAACGGGCCGAGCACAGAGCTGAAACCATGAAGATTTCCTCTTACATCTAGATTACAAGTCTAGTCATTCAGGAAAAATACCTTCCATACAGCCCATTCATTGGTCAATAGCAGGGAGGTGAGCTTAAATTATGACTCAAAAGATACTGACATTCCAAACTGGGAGCTTGGTTAAGGTCACACTGCTGAGAGATGCTAAGCACATGCTCACCGACTCAGCTGCTAGGGGCCTTTCAATGTTGCTCCCTTATCCATTAGAATAAAAATGAAAGAAAACTGCATCAAGGGCCATGCGCTGTTGGCCTTATTTTGAATACTGCAATGTGCGAAGGGGTTTTATTTTCCGGAATTCCACCCAGAAAGCAAGTGGCAAAGTAGCAATTCCTTGCTATGTTTTGTAGGAAAATCATCAGCTCTGAAGAGTGCTTCCAAATACCCAGGAACAATAAACAGCTGACCCCGAACACGGCTATTACTAATGAAAATGCTGTTCTCCGTGTGAGTTTACACAGTGTCCCAAAGGCACATTTATTTATACATGGATACTTATGCAAGAACAGAGCAAATAAGCCAGCTGCGGTGAGTCATTTAGGAAACTTTCAAAATAGTTGGATTATTTTTTTTTAAAAAAAACTGTCACTTGTTATTCTTCAAAAACTCGTAGGAAGTGAAGCAATGCTTCGCATGTAGCATTAACACGATTTCAGCAATGAGCGGGACTCTGACTCAGCCCCAAACACGGGGCTGCCTCCGATACTCAGCAAGAACCACAATGGGGTGTTCAGAAGAAGCAAAAACCCGTCAGAAAGGCACTTTCATGCCAAACTTCAACACGACCTACAAACACTCTTGGCATTTTTCTAATGAGAGACTTCAAGTGGTGGGGCTAACTTTGAAATGTTCAAAGGTAGCAAAGATAAAAGTTTCTCCCTGAGAAATGGGAAAAGATGACATTTTAGTATGTGTAACTGATTCTTACACACAGACATGAACTTCCCCAGTCTCTAATAAATTTCTAAATCTATCCATCTAGAATCCTAATAGCCAGTGACTAGTAGTGTTCAGCAAACAGGAATGAATGCATGAATGTCCCTAAATAGGCTGGCTCTCTGGTTGTGTTTTGGGTGTGACACTAACATGCCACGTGACACAGGTGCACTAAGCAGACTGATTTCCTTTCCCCCAACCAGATCGTCATACACGAGGACACTGTAGCTTGACAACCAGAGCACTCCAACAGAGAATAGAGAGAGACTCCAGATGTCTCTTGGCACCCTGGGAGCTCAGGGAAAACTCCGGTCACCACCCCTCACTTTCTAGGAAAGTGTGCCAACGTCACCTTGTCATGGTGTGCGCGCACTTTCCTTCATTGCGGGTACGGACCGCCAGTCCTCTATAGAAGTTCCTGGGGGCTCTGCAGTCATGCGGCCCACACATACGCTGGTCCTCCCCAGGGTACATGGAAGGATCATTTCCTACTCCCGCCCTCCCCCCTCCAAGTTAGGCACGGCCACCTGACATGTTTTAGCCAGTAAATGTGAACAGTGTAGAGGAGAGACACGCTCTACGCAAATCAGAGACGTGGGCTCGCTGGCTCAATGCCAGTGTCAATTAGGGTCACAGCAGATGACAACTGAACATAAGTCGGCAGGCGTGGCCCAGTGGTTGAGCGTGGACCTATGAACCAGGAGGTCACCCTTGGATTCCCTGTCAAGGAGCACGCCCCGGGGTTGCGGGCTCCATCCCCAGCAGGGGGCGGGCAAGAGGCAGCTGATCAATGATTCTCTCTCATCATTGATGTTTCTTTCTCCCCCCCCCCCCACATCCTCTCTGAAATCAATAAAAAAACATTTTTTTTAAAAAATAGAAGAAAATGCAAATCTGAAGCAAAGGGGAGAAAAACCCACACCTGCAAACAAGATGGCAGGTCTTGGGCTCCCTGCTCCCTGAGGCCTCAGGACCAGCGGTGCGCGCCTTCTGCAAACACACCCATCTCCCAGAGAGGAAAGCATAGGCCTCCCCGCGGGGCGGCACGGGGAGCTCACTCACCTGCAGTTTCCGTTTCTTCCTGGAGAGGCTCCCTGTCCAGTCGCTGATGCGGCGCATCCTGGCTTTCAGGGTGTCCTTCTTCGCCGCGTCCTCCTCCGCCAGGGCCTTGGACTTCCTGCAGGGCAGCGTGAAGGACGCGTACTGGCCGGGGTCCCCGCGCCCCACGCGCGACAGCACGTCCATGTCGGAGGCGAAGGACACGCGATGGCTGAGGCTGGCGGGGGCGCCGAAGTCCTCATCGGAGAGGCGGGCCCCGCACGGGCTGCCCAGGGCGGCCCCCGGGTAGAGCTCCCGCAGCGAGGACAGGGACGCGCTCGGGTGGAAAGGCTGCGGCGTGTCCCCGGGCGCGAAGCCCGCGTGGAGGCTGGGGGCGGGCGAGGCGGCGGCGGCGAAGGGGCCCTCGGCCTCGCTGCTGCCCTCCGCGTGGCCCCAGGGGGAGTCGTACCAGGACGACTCGGAGCTCAGGGAGCTGCCCTTGCTGGAGCGCGGGCGCGAGTGGGAGTGGGCGGGCGAGGGGCGCGGGCTGGGCGGCGAGGGCGCGCGGGGGCCCGGGCTGGGCGAGTAGCGCAGCAGCCGCACCGGCCCGCCCACCGCCTCGGCCTCGGGGGGCGCCGGGGGGCGGCCGGCCCCGCTGTGGAACTCCACCCGCAGGCACCCGTCCAGCTTCCCCAGCGTCCTGATGAGCACCCGGGGGCTCCGCTGGTCCTCGCCGGGCGGCGTGGAGGCCAGGCTGTCGTTGCCCGCGTAGCAGTTGAGCAGGTGGCCATGGCGGTCCTTGGAGGCCGTGCGGTTCTCCGCCGGCTCCTGCCCCGCGTAGTGGAACCCGTTCTCGGAGGCGAAGGCGCCCAGGAAGTCGCCCCCGGGGCCGATGGCCCGGGGCTTGGAGTGGGCGCCGCCTTTGGAGGCTTTGCCGGCGGCCGGCCCCCCGAGCCTGGAGGCGTAAGGCTGGTTACTCTTGAAGTGAGAAAGGCAGCTTCGGGCCAGGGACCTGGACTTGTACCCCGCGCTGCCTGCGTGGGCCCATCCGTGCAAGGACTTGTCGTCTTTGGCGTGGATGCTGCGGATTTTCAGAGAGCAAGGCTTCTGCTTAGCACCAGTGATCGCATGGCTATGGTTTTTAGATCCTTGAAATGTGTACTGGCTCTCGGAGTTCCCCATTTTCACCTGGATGAAGAACAGGGGCATCAGTGAGAGCCAGGACCTAAATCGCATTCCGTACGACGGAGCTCTCTAACGCAAGAAAAATGACTTCTTGTTGCAAAGGAACCAAGCAACTTCTCTCTGTGCCCGACAAAACACGGAGAGGCAGGGACGAGACTTACCTACCGGAATCGGTTCTCCACACCGTGCAAGCAAGTCATTAGCCAGGTGGATGATACAGCATTTTTGTGTGCTGGTTACTTGAAACACATAATGTGTCGTATGAGGTCAATTCAGAAATTGCACTGGCATAAGAATTAGTTTAAGGCAGAGCTACCTTTAGGCTGGCTATTACAAGGTTTTGAATCAATAATTCTTTTTTTAAAAAATATATTTTATTGACTTTTTAAGGAGAGGAAGGGAGAGAGATAGAGAGTTAGAAACATTGATGAGAGAGAAACATCGATCAGCTGCCTCCTGCACATCTCCTACTGGGGATGTGCCCGCAACCCAGGTACATGCCCTTGATCGGAATCGAACCTGGGACCTTTCAGTCCGCAGGCTGAAGCTCTATCCACTGAGCCACACCGGTTCCGGCTGAATCAATAATTCTTAAAGAAAAAACAAATTAGGGAAAAGTATCTTTCCTCTATCAGTCCAAATACAATGATTTTTAATGGCCAGAGAGGTTTATTTTCATTCTACATAACATTGCTTACCAACATAAGAGAGCACTGCTAAAAAAAACTACCACATTTATAGCATAACTCCAGCTTTCATATGTCACACAGAATAGAAATGTCACAAGGAAGGCCTAGAATTCCTCAACAACTAGGCTGAGATGAAAAAGGGGCGGGGGGGGGGGGGATAAAAGTTCTCCTTTGGGGCAGAAAAACATTTTAGTAAAATGAATCTCTAGAGCTTTTATAAAGTCTTTAAGAGTCCTCGCTTTAGAACACGAGGAGAGAAAAAAGTTTGAATATGGCTTGTATCTCAAAAAATTGTTAGATTCTTTCAATTCCCTTTAAAACCTCAAAACCCTCAATGAGTCTACTAGTGTCGCCAGCTCAAAGTGAAATTTGACCCAAACCTTCCCCACTCAGTGTTAGTAACGCTGGAGTTGAGGCTTCCAGTTATGTTTCCAAACACATTTAGTAGGATTTTAATTCTTTTATATCTAAAAGGTACAGCCACAAAATCAAAGTCACACGGACTGACCAAATAATGAAACCTTCACTTCTATACCTTAGTCACAGTCAGGCAACTTCGCCGTGACCCACAAGTCAGGTGAGCTGGATTTACCTGCAGTCTAGTTTGTGCTCTGGGGGAGATCAATGGTCAGTTGGCTTTATGAGGTCCTGGGAGCAAGGCAGCATGGTTAAGAAGTGAGTCCACGAAATGACCCTGAAAAACAGACAATATGAGAAGCTCTGTCAAGCATTTTACATCAAGTGCCCCCCAAAAATAAAAACAAGGATTTCATGTAACTTATCTGGAGAAACAACTGCTGGGTCCAAAATCACTGTCAAAATAATAAATGAAGCGTCTGTGAACTGCCTGACTCATCGGGCTGTTTGGGAGATGCAAAGGAAGCCAGGACGGCCCATCCAACCTTGTAAAGGCCATTAACTCAACACGCAGCCTGAAGTCAAATGCATGCCTTTGTTTCAGGGGTGAGCAGGTGAAAGTGCCGGAGTGAGTCATGGCTCATCTGTCACCACCACTAGGAAAACAACTCTCAGACTCACCACACCGACAGCATTGCGGGAGCATCATCCTGATGTGACAAGAAAGTTCATTGTTCTCTATTGGACCAAGTAGCAAAAACAACCCAGAGTGCTGAAACACAGCGAAGCAGCCCTTGGCTAGAGCAACTGAAGTTACAGAAGTTGACCTCATGAATGAGATGAACAGTTTTCCTCAAGCACATGTTTGGGCCTCACTGCACAAGGGGCAGGCGGCCCGCCTTCGGGGTGGGGGGGTGGGGGGGGGGAAGAGACAGGCCAGGGGTGCTGCCATCTGGCAGTGATCACTGCTGGGGCACAAAGCCTTTATTTTCTCTTCAGACATAGAAAGCATTGCTATGAGGTTTCAACAGTGAATTGTTTTTCTTTAAAGAAAAAAAAAGTATGAACAACCCTATACATCAACAAACTGGACAATCTGAAAGAAATGGAAAAATTCTTAGAAACAAACATACAACTTACCAAGACCTAATCTGGAAGAAATGGAAAATCTGAATAGACCAATTACTAGAAAGGAGATTGAATCAGTAATAATAATAAAAAAAAATCTTCCAACAAATACAAGCCCAGGACCAGATGGCTTCACTAGTGGATTTTACCAAACACTGAAAAAGAATGAACACCAATCCTTTCCAAACTCTTCCCAAAAAATCGAAAAGAAGGGAATAGTCCCAAACTCATTTTACAAGGCCAACATTACCCCATAATCAAAACCAGAAAAGGGCACTCCTATAAAAGAAAACTAGAGGCTAATATCCCTGATGAATATAGATGCAAAAAGTCTCAATAAAATACTAGCAAACCAAACTCAACAGCACACTGAAAGGATCGTACACCATAACCAAGTGGAATTTATCCCTGGGATGCAAGGATGGTTCAATGTACACAAATCAATCAATGTACTACATTGCATTATAAGAATGAAAGAAAAGAATCATCTAATCACCTCAATAGACACAGAGAAGGCATTTGACAAAATTCAACATCCATTCATGATAAAAACTCTTAATAAATTAGGCATAGAAGGAATATACCTCAACATAATAAAGGCCATATATGACGATAAGCCCGCAGCTAGCGTCATACTCAACACTGACCAGTTGAAAGCGCTTCCTCTAAGATCAGGAACCTTGCATGTTAGAAGGTCGATTTGGGTACAGACTAAGCAGGAACCACTCCCAAATGGGTCTGCCTGAAAGATCAGTGGACAGACCCACAGGGAAATGTCTCGGTGATTAACACAGTCCTGCCTGGAGAACAGGAAAAGGGGGTGACGGAGGACAATAGCATGTGCATGTTAGGTACCAGTAATGCTGACCAGCTGTTCCCTGTCTCCCTCAACCCTGCAGAAGGAAAACAGCCTCTAACTGTGGCAAGAAGGATGCCTCCAATATTCGTGAGGAATGTACTGACGGGAAGGGTGATCTCCCAGGGAAACTACGGGATTGTTGTCCCTGAGGAGTTTGGCAAGTGGGACACATACTATCTGTCATGCTTCGGCTGTGATTTCTGTCTAGAAGCAAGACCATGAATAGGTCAGATTTCAGCACCCCTGACAGGGAATTTGATGGTATTCAAGTTAAAATTCTTTTTGTTGATAGGGGGCTGAAAAGATCAAAACAATTGATTTCCTGTGAGCTTTTTTTTTTTTTAAGAAATACTTAACAGCCCCCCATGTCTTTAAATAGAAAAAATATATACACATTAGGTACACCAACCTGCAACAATAGTACAGATCAGGTATACCTAACATGCCATGAGGCCCATGATAGTTTAAGTAAAGTCACTCTGGAATAAATAATTACATGGCGCTAAGACTGTGCGTACTTGGCAAAAACCGTATGCTGTTTACACACTTTTTATAATTATTTTTAAGTTACTGAATAATTATAAAATATTCAGATATTTAAAAACTGACCACAAATCTTGTGAGCCTAAAAAGAAATCCCTGTCTTTCATTTTCTGAATTCCCTTCCAACCCCCATTCATGGGACTGTGTTGTGCAGCTTTTTAAGCTAAAATCCTAAACAAGAATGGAAGACTTTTTTTTTCTTTTTTTAAAATGTGATCAGTTCCCACCCAGGAAACGTGCAGCAAAAGGGAGGAATTTCGCAAATACATCCTCACAACCCCCCTAGCAGCTGTGACTTACTGGGTCCCACAGCAAATCGCCTTTCAGGAGGACATTCAAGATTTACCTTTTCTTCATGTCCTTTAGCTCGCCTTGAGCTGATGCACCAGGTTCCCAGTCTCCACTTCCGGGGAGCATTGAGTTTAGAACAAAGGAAACTAAAGTCCTCCAGTTCTGCCTTGTCCCAAGCCCTGGGCCAGCTGTGCAGATGGAGCAACTACAGGGGAACAAGAGGAACCCCTGCTGGGCCAGATGGTGCGGCCGGGGAGGGCCAGGACTCACTGGGGACAGCAGAGCAGAGGCCTGGGGACACTGCACAAAAGCAGACCTACAACCGAGCAAGGCAGCTAGGGAAGCTCGAGCTGTACATCCTGAGACACCAACAAAGCTTCTAACCTCACTCCAGAGCGAGTTTATACTGAAGTAGGAGCCTGATCATTGTCCAAGGCAAACATTTCAGATAGCGATAAGCGCTGAGGAGGAGATAAGAACAGGGCGGACCATCGTCAACCATAACAATATCTACCAGGCTCCCCTCACTGTCGGGTGGGAGGTTGGGGCGGGGGGCCTTCAATCATTAAGGAGACAAGTCTCAGAAGCCTCGCCTGGTTTGTGTCAGAACTCGGGCTTCGGACCTGCTTCCAGGTCTCAGATAACATGTGAGAGCTTGGGGAAATTACTTCTACTTTCTGAATCTCATTGTCTATATTTGCAATTTGAGGATAAAAATATCTGCCCTACCTACCTTGCAGATTGAGAATCAACTGTGAGAATAACAAAACAAAACAACAACAACAAAAACAATCTGTGAAATGCAACACAAATTTGCAGTAGTGTTATACATTTTTAACTACAAATTTCACTGTATGTACTATAATAGTACATACAGACCTTATAATAGTCTGCTGTTTCAGATATTTTATTAACTATTACACTAATTATTACATATGTTTATATATAACATATATAACCTACTTTTGCCCCACTGTGTGTGTGTGTGTGTGTGTGTGTGTGTGTTTGGGACTTTCCAAGTTCCAGTGTTAGCATCTGTCTGATTTTGATCAATTCCCCCAAATTATTACAGCCAGATAAAACTAGCTAACTTCTCCGACATCTGTCACATGCCAACAAAAACAATGACACAACCATGTACCTGTATTATTAGATTCTCATGCTATAAAATGTAAAAAAATCATCTACATGCTCAAGGAACAACTGGCATTACCTTAACGCAGTCATTCTCAGTGCTGGCGATCTTGGCCCCCAGGGGTAACTGGCATTATCTGTGGACATTTTCGGTTGTCACACTAGGATCATGCTACTGGCATCTCATGGGGAGAGTTCAGGGATGCTGTAACCCATAGGACAACCTCCACAACAAATAATCCTTTGGCCCCATACGTCCATACTATCAAGGCTGAGAACCCTGCCTTCCGGTTATATTGCCTGTCTCATTAAAAACACTAAAGTACAGAGCAAATATGCCGAAAACTCTAAAACAAAAGCATTCAAGTCAAGGATCCAACTCCCACCTCTGTAAATACTACCCATGCCTGCTTTCCTCATCGTGCCTCAATGAACTGCACCCAGAATCACAAACTGAATACCAAGACTTGAAGGAGCTCATTTCTACGCCTAAGGAGACTGGAGGCCAATTTGTATGAAGAGGCAGGCGAAAGGAACATCTGTGCCCCACAGGAAGGTGCTTAGGGAGGGTGATCCTTATACATAAAGTGGGCAGGGCGCTAGCTGCTGCCCAGGCCTGTGCAGCGGGCACACAGCGTGGAGGCCACTGGCTCTACTGCAGTCCAGCAGGACCCCTCCCAAGTGCCTGTTCACAGATGAGCGGGTAAGACGATGAGCAGCAAGGAATGCCCAGGGGCAGGAGCGAGGCAGGCATGGCTGGTATTCAGAGGGGAAGTCATAAATTCCACGGAGACAACAGCCCCGCTTTCTGCACAGTCACCACCTCCGGGAGCCACCTCATCACAGGCGGGGGCTCAGCATCACACCTGATTCAGAAGGAGTGCTGACAGCTGCAGCATGGCTTACAGAAGTGCTCCTCACACTCTGGGCCATGAAATTCACGTAATGACTTGATGCCAGCATTTTTAAATGAACAGAACAGAATAAAAACAGAAGAGCAGAGAATACAATAAAATGGAAAATTCTAGTAAATGAGACTAAATTGTTCTATGACACTAAATTCTTACGTGTGTGTGGCATTTGCCTGTAAACTGGCTGTGAAGTAGAAGTGCGTATCTTGAGTGAGGGTCCTAAGCAGAGTTTGAAAGACAACGACTTACAATCACAAGTGGCGCTTTCGCCAGAATGGCGCACCCCGTCCAATAAGGCCCAAGGACAACCGAAGTCTAGAGAGTCCGGAAACATTTGAAAAATCACTGCCCAAGGCAAACACTTGAGCTGGACACGGAAGAACGGCCATCATGGAGGTCAGTTCCGGCCCCTCAGGTTAGGCCCAAGGTCCTCACCCTTCGCATTCTACCGCTGAAGAGAGGCTTTCCCTGGACAGTCACATTATCCTATAAAAGTTAAACATGACCCTCCCCCCGCCCCCAAAGAAGCTAACGGAACAACTGAGTGGCGAAGGATGTGTGGGATTCCGCTGGATGAAGAAAGGAAAGGGCACTCCAGGGAACAGGGAAGGGCACGCCTAAAGACACGGCACCCCATGACCGCTTGCTGAGTCCATAAATGACTGAGTCAGCAAGTGAACTAAATGGGGAGAGTCCCCCCAGCCCCAGCACCCCTCTATTCAGGAATGTGATAAGGGTAGCGGGGCCTGAGCTCAGGGGTCAGGGACAAAGTTTAGAGAGATGAGGGGAAGGGGAGTGAGGGAGAGAAGGCTGGGGAGACCTGGACAGTCATTTGCCCGTGACCCCTCCCCCCAGCCCCTACCCTACTATCCTCAGAAGCACCACAGTGGACACCGCGCCCTAGGGACCCTCTGGGATGCCATGCGGGAAGGAATGCACAGTGGGCACCAGCTCAAAGATCAGTGTGGGAGCCGCGTTGGCAAAGGAGGAAAATGTTCTTAGTGTTGGCAGAAACTTGGGAAAGTGAAGTGAAATACTAGTAACAGTTCCACTCACCAGCTCAACATGAGTTTTTGGAAACGCTCCTCTACCATCTACCTGGGTGCTGGGCACTAGGAGAAAGCAACAGGGCTGGAGACCGGACCGCGTCCCTACAGGGCGGGTCCCGTGTGCAGGCAGGGAGCGCCTAGGAGCGGAAAGCATTTGGAGAATCAACAGGCCGTTTAGGACAACTTCACTGGGACGGGGTTTAGGGGAGAGCGGTGAGACAGCGATCCCACAAATATTGCTGGTATGTTTTTGGAATGTCAGTGAGTGGAGAGGCCCAGCTAAACTGAGCTGTCAGAGAAACTAAAAATATTTGGGGGATTTTTTTTAAAAAAAACCTTCATTTCAATCAAAATTACAGAGTTAATATAGGCTAGAATTTTTAAACCCTGGTAAAGATAAAACGTTTTTCTTTTAGAAATGATCAAAGTGCCTTCATTTCACACATGATATCCACCCTCTTTCTAGCGTTTTTAAAATATATCCCATGGTCAGTCCCACTCTGCCTTTTCTCCCAAGTCTACTTCCAGGCTCATCCACAGTGTGGTCCATGTCCTGGTCTCTACAAACCATGAACTGCTTTGACTGCCAGAACCAACAAACTGCTGGATTTAAAATGATTGGCATGACTTTTTAATAAGCTTTTTGGGTAACTTTTATGGACGTGAGATTCAAAATGGTTAGCATGACTTTTAAACAACCTCCCTGTTTTTCATGTTTGTGAACATGAGCCATTCCGCAAAAAGTGAGTCTAGGCATGGATGGGGTGGCACGTCCCGAGGGACCCCCCCCCAAAACGCTCACAGTGGGAAACATCTCCCAGGGACACTTGGGGTGCCATCGCGAAGGATCACAGGCTGTAGCCACAGGCCTTCTCCTCCGCTCAGAGGCCTGTCCACCCGTCAGCCACGTGCTTCCGATGCAGGCTCCGGACTCCTAAACCTCAGTCGCATTCTGTGACCAGAATGCACCACGGCAATTGTACCAAGTTATTCTTGGCAAAATGTCTCTTCATTATACACTGTTCCGTTTAAGTTACAAAATGAACAGGCTTACACCGCACATATCGCCCCTCATTTTAAATAGGCGCTTTCTTCACCCCCGCTCACGTGTACTTTTCGGCTTGGCTGGTAGTCCGACCTGAGAGTTCAGTTCTATATGTGTATGTCTTCAGGCTACACTAGAAGTTGTCTTGGGCCTGCGTTTAAAAGCAAGCCAATTACTGCTGAGTTTTTTTCTAAATTATATTATTCACAACAAACCTGGTAAGATTTTAGCTAGAAACTTTACAGAAACTTTCAGAAAAAAATGAAAAATATTAGTAGGTATAGTTTAAATTCCATAATTTACAGGAATTGTAAAAAAAAATTGAAACCTAGTCATTCTGAGCTGCTGCTATGGGCCAGGGCTGCCCGGGCACAAGTACTCCAGCAGCTCCCATAGTCATCTCTGTTTTATGGGAAAGAAAACTTGAACCAAGATCACTAGGGGCAAAGGTCAGAGTCCTACCTGGATTTTTTTAGTATGACTTTTACATATGCATTACATCAAAATAGTTTTACAGTTTTCTGTGCTTTTTAACCTGAAATTACTCCATATGCTTTTTAAAAGTCTAACAACTTTCAGGCTCCTCTTTAGAATGGATGTGATCTATGCCCCTTTCACATAAAAAGCATTGAAAAAAAGTCTTTACCTAGAGGTATCCCTAGAATGGAGAGATGAGAATGAAATCACCTGAAATCTTAAGTGAACTGAGGAGCATAAAAATTAAAATGTATTTTTTTCTATTGCTTTACAAAGAACATTGCACAAATGAGAATTTTGTTTTCTTGATAGTTTAAGTTTCAGGCCATTATCCTAAATATCAATGATAACCTAGAATACACCTCCTAAAGACTGTGGGGGTAGACCAAGGTCATGTGGGTGGGGATGCTCAGATCACAGAATAACCAAGGGGCATCTTTCTGAAGCTTCAATTTCATTTAATGCTAAGTAATAAAAAAATCGCTGCCCTAATAAATACATATCTATCATAAACTATATAATTTACCTTTTTAAAGATAAAATATAGGAGTTCAATGATATTGAGCACGTATAATAGGTCACTTGGGCAACATCATCAGGTGTCCTGGGTAGGCTACACTTGCACTAATTAATGCAACACATGTTTAGTGATCAACTACTCTGTGCTACACACTGTTCCAGGCCTGGGGAGACAGCAATAAATAGACCCCCCTAGAAAAATCCCTGATCTCATGGAGCTTATATTATAGTGGGGAGAGATGACAAATAAAAAAGGAACATAAGTTTGTTATATATATATTAGAGGGATAAGTACTTTAGCAACAGAGAAGGAAAGGGGGAAATCTATAATAATAAAAGCATAATATGCTAATTAGTCCAGACGTCCTTCCAGACGACCTTCCCGACAAGCCGGGGCTGCAAGGGAAGCCTGGGTCTCGGGTGCCAGAGGGAAGCCGGTGCCGGCAGCTAGGGGAAGGAAGGCCTACTTTTTTTTTTTAAATATATTTTATTGATTTTTTACAGAGAGGAAGGGAGAGGGATAGAGAGCTAGAAACATCGATGAAAGAGAAACATCAATCAGCTGCCTCTTGCATACCCCCGACTGGGGATGTGCCCGCAACCAAGGTACATGCCCTTGGCCGGAATCAAACCCGAGACCCTTCAGTCCGCAGGCCGACGCTCTATCCACTGAGCCAAACCGGTCAGGGCGGAAGGCCTACTCTTGCACGAATTTCATGCATCGGGCCGCTGGTAGGTAATATGAGGGGAGGGTGCTGTCATCTAGAAAGGAAAATACAGGAAGGCCTCCCTGAATGGTGACTGTTAAGCAGGAACTTGCAGGAGGGAAGACCCTGTAGATGTTGGGGAAAGCATTGGAAACGGACGAGAGAAAGTACAAGTGCCCAGGGAGGTGGGACAGGCAGGAGGCCAGTGTGGCTGGAGCAGCAGGGGTCAGAGAGGGGACAGGGAGCCAGAGAATACAGCGCAAAGGGACATTTTAGGGACTTTGGCTTTCACATTGAGACTGAAAGTCATGATTAGAGGGCTTTGCCTCGAGAAGGCTGATCATGGGGCATATTCTGTGGCTGCCCTGCGGATCTGGGCTGTGGGCAGCAAAGTGGGAGCCCTGAGGCCTGCTAGGCTAATTCAGGTGAGAGATGATGTGAGTCGGAGTCAGGTGGGAGCATAGGAAATGGTCTGAGTCAGACAGAGTTGAAGAGAGAGCCAATGGGATTGGATGGATGGGAGGAAGGGGTGACGAGCCAGGGAGATGGTAAGATTTTGAGTGTAAGCCATGTGAGAATGGGGAAGGCAAAGTAGAGCAGGCTTGGGAGAGAGGCAAGGAGTTCGTTTCTGCATATGTCAGAGTTGGTTTCTGCATATGTCTGTTGGACGTTAAGGTGGCCACACTGAGTGGACAGTCGGATATAAGAGCCTAGAGTTCCAGGAAGAGGTGGGTCTTAGGTACAGACTTGCTAACATGCTTGTGAAGATGGTATTTAAACATACACAGATGAGCTCCCCAAGGGAATAGTAAACACAAGAAAGAGAAGAGGTGCAAAGAGGCCCTGCAGCACCCCAACATGTAGAGGCCAAGGAAATAATGAGAAACAGACGAGGAAACAGAAGGAGCAGGCGGCAAATCAAATTAAAAGGAAACCAAGAGAACACGTTGTCCTCAAAGCCAATTGGGGGGAAGGGGAAGTCATTTTAGGGAGAAAATCGTCCACAGGAGTCAAATCGCAGAGGGTGACTGCTCTTGGACAAGGGCATGAGGAGAACTCCTCCAAGAGCAGTCACCCTCTGCGGTTTGGTTCAAAGAGCAAGGACTGAGAAGAGAGCCCCGGAGGGAGGTGAGCCATGAACTTGACCAGAGCAGAGTGGGGTGGAGAGAGCCGGGTTGGAGTGAGTTTGAGGATGAGGACCATGAAACTGAAAAGACTGGCAAAGACAACATGCTCAAGAGTTTTGCTGTAAAGGGGAACCATAGGATCAGAGGATAGCTAGAAGGATAAAGAAACGTGTGTTTCTTTGATGTTGGTTGTTGTTGTCATGTATGTGAACCTTTAGGATAAATCCCTGCCTGCGAGTGGGTCGCTTGGAAATAAACTGTGATGTGGCAGTGGGGACAGGGGCAACTGCTGGTGTTGTCCTTAAGTAGCCAAAGGGAATGACTCTCATGCCCACAAGGAGGACTTGTCCAGGAGCAGTCGCCTGTACGTTAGAGGAACGTGAGAAGGACATCTGAGAAGAGCTAACTATACTAGTATACACCTGTGGTAGGGCACTAGAGAGTGTCAGCTCCAGTGAGGAAGTCTTTGGTAAATTGCTTATCCCTGTGTCTTCTTAGAATTTCCATTTTTTCCCCCTGTAAGTCACATGTGAAAATAAAAACGTAAGTGAAGGTTTTTGCTAGGTTCCAGTTATCTCTGGGGTCCTGTAATTGTTGTTTGTATTTAATTTGGGTGGTTGTTTTTGACCTGTTGGTGGCTCATCCTATCAATTTTCAATAAATTATGCATAGACACGTATGTGAGTGTGCGTGTACGTTCCATGAATTTACATCCACTTGTCATGAAGTTCCTTCCCCTCTGCTACCTCTTCAGATCCCGGGTTCCCTGGTTCGTGGCTGTTACTGTATAATGTTCCTCTCACTTATCTCTCAGATGCCTTTTTCTGCTTTCCGGGAGTGGCTACAGAAGACCTGAAAGCAGATCTATTTTCATCCGCGCCATTCAGAGTTTCCTTTCCCTGGCTTTCATCGTATGGATTTTTCGCTTTCGCAGCTGCACACTCCATACCTCTTCAGCCCTCTTCACATCTGTTTTAGAAACCCCGCTCTACCAATTCTGCTGCCATGGAGACGTGCCACGGTCAAGTCCCACACAGCACAGGGATCATTTTCACTTTCCCATGCTGTCCTAACGATACCCGGGATTCTGAAGCCTTTATTTAAGTCCTAGGAACGCCCTGGCTCCACGTCCTCCTGACACTATCTGTAGCTCCCACCGCATCCCTTTCCGAGAGGCAGAGAACTCCTGTACCTGTAAAGTTTATTGTTCCGAAAGCTCCTTCCATGACCTTGGCCCTGAAAGCTAAAGCCCACCTGCTGTGTTGTCATTGCTGCTGTTGTTCCCTCCCATAGCCTATGTCTCATCAGGAGGCTGGGAACTGCCAGACACTAACAACCTTCGACTGGAATGGGATCCTGAGAAAACCTCCTCCGCTAAGGCTGAAACCAGAACTGGCCGGCAGGTGAGGTCTCATCACGGCTGCTCATCACCAGCGGCTGGAGTCCTCCGTCAAGGGGAGTGAGGGACACCAACCGAGTGCACAGCTTTGAACTTCACTAGGATCCGAGAAAAACAAAAGCCTTTGTGTTGTCTCTGATTGGAGGTTTACTTCTGTCTGGCTTGGTAAGTAGGCAGGTAAGCAGAGGCAAGAAAGGAGGGAGGGAGGAAGGGGAGGCGGGGGGGAAGGAACGACAAAATGGAGAGATACATGTGTATGTACAGATATAGGTACATGTGCACACACAGACAGACATATGTACACACATACACGTCTATGGTAATTTACGAAGATATCTGAGGATGTGCCAAAGTATTTGCAACGAAAGAAACAGGGAGTGTTAGGGAAGGACTAACAGGAAACCTGGGATCTCGCTCCAGATCCGCAACCGACCATCTCCGGAACGTTGGGCAAGCCGCTTCCGTTCTGTCCTCCTTCAGTTTTCCCATTTGAGAGACTGTCTAAGGCCTCTTTTCGGTTCTACCATACTAAGGCCGATACGTAGCTGGAATCGGGTATAGTTATGTTCCTGGGACGCCAACATTAAAGCCTCCATTTTAGATACGACTGAGCAATCAAAAGACACTCACCCACCATTATTAGAAACTCAAACTGTTACAACACAATGCTTAGTACTTTTGTGTGTCAACAGTCAGAAATTCAGGTTTATCTGCCTCTGTTTTATTACTTTTTCCTGTCTCTAATATTTTTTTTCAAACCCATACCTTAATCTCTTTTATAAGCCATTTTTACTCTTATTAGCATACACTTAATATCAAATGAAAAATATCCATTATCACTGAAATTATCCTGAATGTCCAAAAGACTTATTTTAAAGGTTCCATAAAAAGGACATAGTTTTTTTTTTTAATTGAACAGTTGAGCTAAGCAATCTCACGAACGTGGTTTATTGTCTCTGAGTCTCACAAAGTGGGCCAGGCCCGCAGGCACATGGGGACCGAGCCCCGCGTCTCAGACAGTGAAGGCCTGCGGGCTTCCCTTTCCAGTTCCCCCTGTGCTCCTCCCACGCCCACTCGCTGTCTTCGGTAGAGGAGGTGGTGGAGACCCCGACTAACCTTCAATCTCTGCCAAGGGAATATGGCTCTTCTCAAACACAATCTTGGACCACCAGGACAGAACCATCTGTTTTACTTAGTGGTTAAGTGGGGGCCACTTTGCAGGCGCAATCTCTTGGCAAACAGCCCAGCCCTTATCTCGCACACTCAGGCGCCCTCGGACAGGCCTGGGCTATGGAGGGGGCTTTCCAAGTCACTCCCGCCACCCTGAACTATCAGACAGGTGTTATCTATTTGCATTCACAACACTCTTCACAGTCCAGTCCGTGCGGATTGGAGTCATGGGCTCTTCCCCAGACCTCAGGCTCTGCCCAGGAACTCTGGTCAAAATCAAAGCCGGTGACAGGCGTCAATGTGGCTCGAGAAGAAGGCTGGTGACGCTTGCTCTGAACCTGCTCTAGACAGTTGCAGGCTGTGTCTCAGCAGAACATTCTAGATCCAACAAAAGCACTAAATAAGCCCAATGGACGTGGCTCAGTGGTTGAGCATCAACCTATGAACCAGGAGGTAACAGTTCGATTCCCCGTCAGGGCACATGCCCAAGTGCGGGCTCAATCCCCAGTGTGGGGCGTGCAGGAGGGAGCCGATCAATGATTCTCTCTCATCATTGATGTTTCTATCTTTCTCTCCCTCTCCCTTCCTCTCTGAAATCAATATACACTGAGTGGCCAGATTATTATGACCACCCCATCAGTACTTCATTGACACTTCCAAAAATACTGACTATTGAAAACTTCCTAAGGAAATACTCTCAAGGTATTATTATTATTATTATTATTATTTGCATAACTAATTCACTTCATTGTACTGATTGTGTATGTATGTGTGTGTGTGTGTGTGTGTGTATATATATATTTTTTAAAGTACTAAATAAAATGTTACCAATGTGTCTGCTCATTCTAAGCTCCCTGGACAGCACTGGCCATTCCTCCACCCCTAGCTGACACTTCTGTAAAGGAAATGAAGGAACCAGTGGTGCACAATGTCCCACGTAGGGGACACGGCCGGGAGCCGGCCGCCCCCCTGAGCTGACTCACAGCCCCATTGCACCAGGAGCAAGCTGAGGACGCCGGGCCGCAGGGAAACGCTCTGACTTGGTAGGAGAAACTCCAGCAGCTGTGCAGCTGGGCCCTTACTTTCCAGAAATTCTATAAATAATCCTCCAAGCTACAACGACTTCAATAGAGCTTCCTATTTCTGTCTCTCCACCTACCAATTTTCGGAGAATTACATGCTTGGCCAAATGAACGTAAAGCTGAGGCAGCCGCGCGTGGGGGCCGGCTTCCTGGGTCCTGGCCGGGAGGCTCCGTGCTGGGACAGACGCCTAACGAATGAGCCGCCTGGGAGGGATGGGGGGTGACTCAGTCACTCTGCTTACACAGGTACCCCCACCCCCGACACACACACACACACACACACACTCGGATCGCAGGGGATTCCACTTCTTTTTTCACAAAGTTCAAGACAAAAGTTAAGGACAAACTTGAAGAAACAGTGAACCTCAAATTACAAGTCTGAAAAGTAACTCGTCGGGGAGCTCTCTCAACTCAAAACGAAGGCTACACAACATCCAGGAAACGCCAAACACAAACTCTGCCACATCTTAACTTCCTTGTGTGTCCGGTGAAGATAAGGTAATAGTCATTAATGCCTTCACCTGATCATTCTGGGAGCTGGCCCTTTCTCGAGATCTCAGCAAAAATACATCCACACAACATGTACCACCCGCTCTGGGGGAGTTCATTAGTAGAATGAGGTGGGCAACGGCAATGCACCACTTTAGGTGTCATACAGACACCCCACTTTCAAGGTGCCATTCCCCCAGGCACAGCAGCGTGTGCAGCCGACGAACAAAATCATGCAAAACACAGTAAAGTGAGCGCATGATGAGCTACCGCCCAAAAGAACATGTCAAGGAACATGTAAAATCCCGCCTCGACTCCAAAAAGCGGGGAAATAAACTCTGTAGCCTTACCTTCGTCAAAAGGGGTGGCTGCAGCCAGCGCTTGTCAGGCTCTGTCAGTGAGAAGCGCGAGCTGCCGAGTCCGGGGCTCCGTCCACAGCCCCAGCCCTCTCCCCCGTCCGCCCATGGCCAGGCAGGAAGCGGCGTCTGACATCCAACGCGCAGCCGTTACAGCTAAAAGCGGATCCTGTGCGAGGCTGCCTGTATTTCTGTCTGCCAGCTCCACGCCCTCACCGTGCTCAGTTTTTTCCATTGGTGGAAGAGTATGATGCAGCCTTAACCAGAAAGTGGTTTTCCATGGGCTGCCCGGAGCGCGTGGCCAGCACAGCCTGGAGCGGCCCTCGCTGCCGCCTGGCTGGCCCATGACTGGGCTGCTGTTGGAGGCGCATTCCAGAAGGACCACCGACGTCCCAGAGGAGGGCGCACCCGGGGCTGATGAATAAAGGGTCACTCTCTCGGAGGGAGCTTTTTTTTTTTTTTTTAAGCCTCTTTAGCAGGAAGAAGGCACACCTACCATCCTTGTGTTTAAAAACGGGAATAAACATTCAGTCTCCAAAACCACAGCCGGAATGTGAGGGTCATAAAAACCCTGCCTCCACAGCAGCCCTTCCAATTCATTTGTGATTTGCACAATATCGAGTGTGCGCTTACTCCAGGCTCCATGCGTGCGGGGTCCTTTCATCTGTGGGCTAGCGGAGCTGCGGTGCCCGGCGGCTCTGCTGTCCTCCTTCTCCCAACAGGGCTCTGGTTTATCACAGACAGGCGCTAAGTGGCCTTTTACAAGGTGACAGGCCCGAGGGTCAAGTGTTCTTTAAGTTCTGCTGCATTTTTTGATGAAAGACTTTCAATGTCACGTAGACATGAAAGATCTTTTTATATTAAGTATTGGGGAGAGGGTGCTGAATGGAAAAAAAGAATTCTATCTCCATAGTTGTTAAAGTTTTGAAATTATATTCTATAGAAGAAAACCGTGTAAGCAGAAGTTTTCAAGTTGTCCTGGATAAACATGTGACAATGTTTTAAGTTAATATTTTCATTATTTGTAAAATGTGAATGGATCTGCATATGCAACAGACAAGATTTCTGCTTAATATTAATGATCAGATTCTACTTTAGACATATAAGCTTTTAATTCCTTATCTTCATGAAAATGAATCATTACATACACACACACACAATGTTTTCTCATCCAGTTTCTATATAGTTAATATATGCTTGAAGCTATGTTTTCTAATCTTAATTGGCAAATAGTAAGACCATCCGTCTACTAGTTATAAAAATTAATCTGAGCTCCACAAAAAATTTAGTGTGAGCACAGAACCAAGGAATTTTTAGTCCTGGTGGAGTAGACTTGCAAAACACTACCTAACCCAACCCCCTCACTTCTTTATGGATAAGTAACCAGAGACCTTCAGTGACTTGCTCAAGGTCACAAAGCTGGTCAGCAGCAGGCAGCAGAGCCAGGACATGCCACCCAAGCAACCACAAGCCCCGGGACTGAAGTCAGAAGGTTGCCACGGAAGCCAAGTCACATAACAGAAAACATGAGAATTCCCAATATGTTCACTTGGGGGGTGTGTGTGTGTGTGTGTGTGTGTGTGTGTGTGTGTCTAAAATATACTCTGGGTAAACACGGAAGAAGCAAGAATGCTTGAGTCATTGGAGCTCCTGTTCCTTTAGATCTAGCAACATCACTTCTGTTATTAACAGAAAAAGTAAAATGAACTATCAGCCAGCATGTAACAAGCATCTCTATTCCATAGAACCTTGAGACAAGAACTACTCCTTGATACGAAGGGAGGAGAGGATTTATGTCCGAAGGAAGAAGGAAATTTAAAGAGATATGCTTCTAAGATTAAAAAAAGTTATCAGAGGAACAATTCACTGCATGGACACATTTGCAGGCCCCTGTTCTATTCCTGCTTCTAGATTTAAGACAATTCTGACCTTTTGATACATGTTATTCACCCACCGCTGTATGCCAGAATGGCCTGTGATTTGAATTATCTCTAGCATTCCTCAGACACTACCAATGGGTTTGCATTGTCTCGTTCCATTTTATATCACCAAGGCCACCCAAATAACTTAAGTTCCATGAGTCCATAAAGTCACGAGAGGTTTCCAACTATGTAAGATTTTTCAAGTTCTTTAGACTTTGCCCAACTACTCTCAATTTAGTACTCCATCCTAAAATTACAAAAACCAGCATACTTCCAAATCACAAAACTAGACTTTGTCTAATGCTTCATTCCGAAATAATAATACAGGTCATATGTGTTAACATCTAAGATTAAGTTCCTGGGCAGAGACCTCCGAGAATTATGTAAATTACTACTTAAGAAATATCCTGTCCTCAAACACACAATGCAAAATGGCACATGTAAAAGCAAATATAGCAAAATGTTAGCAATTATAGAATTCAAGTGGCAAGTTTATTGCTCACGGTACAAGTTTCTCAACCTTTTTATATTTTTGCAAATTTTCTTAATAAAGGGTTTGGGGGGAAAGACATATGTAACACACACACACACACACACACACACACACAGGCAACCTGATAGAAACAAAGTGTAGAAAAGTGGTTGCCAGGGGCTGGAGGGTGGGCAACACAGGGACAGGCTGGCAAAGGGTATAAACTTTCAGCTACGAGATTAATACATTCTGAGGCTCCAGTGTGAAACATGGTGGCTACAGCTGACAAACTGCATTACATAATTAAAATCTGCTAAGAAAGTAGAACTTTACTGTTCTCATGTATATATGTATGTATATATACATATATATGTGTGTGTGTGAGTGTGTGAGTATATATATAACATACATAGAGAAATATAAAAGCTCCATGATGTACACTTAAATGTCTTACAATTTTATATGTCAATTATACTTAATAAAGCTAAAAACCTTTCAAAACATCATGTTTACTACATGCCTAATCAAGACTAAGCAAAACCTGTGGCTCGCCTAGTTGTAATCAGGGACATGAGTATCTCGCACTCCGCTATCACAAATCATAATAAAAAAAATAGGCACAGGGCATAGTGGGAATACTGCAGGCTTCAGAACCAGCCGACCTGGCTTAGCACTGCGTCTCCCAGTAACTTAGACGCCTTCTGAACCCCATCCCCTTCACCGTAAAATGGGGCTGATAACAATCACGCCCATTTCAAATAAAAATATAAAGATGTACCAATTTATAAACAGTTATAAGAAAAACTGACATTAAAAATACAATCGCTGAAGTAATACGAGCAGTCAGAAATAACGGCTTTGCTTAAAACTCAAGAAACTCGACTCCTTCCCAAATTCTTCACTTTTTAAGTCAAACACACAAATTTACAGGGGGGAAAATGTCCCATGAAACCTAATTCTTTATTGAGTCGATTCTAAGGACTTCATTTGGTAAAAATAAATGAATATAAAATAGCAATAACAAATACAGGTTAAAATATAAATTACATTTATCCCAACAGGATTCCAAAAGATTAAATACACTCACAAATATAAACATCACTTTGATGAAATTACACAACTGAGCAAAGACCCTGCAATACACGCCCGGGGGGAGAACTTCAGTCTATTTCTGTTGGAAAAGCAATGATTTAACGTAGGCGCAAGAAACATGGAACTTGAGAGCTCTGCCATTGAAAATGTTCTAGAATCTAGATGAAGGCAACGCTAGAAGAAAATGAAGCAAGAGAAATATTCCTGTGAAATTCCTAAAATCCACAGAGATACGACTTGGGGGACAACTTTTCTCCCATTTCATCAGAAGGCACAGACCTGGCAAGTCTGTTTCTGAAACCAAATGCTTCCAAACTATCCCAGAGAACACAGTGAGAGCGCATGGCTGGCCTCCGCACCTCAAACTGCCCGGGTTTGGGGGTTTTACCTCCAGAGTGCATGGCTGAAACCCGCACACATGTGCAACTGACACGTGCAATTCATGTGCCCCAGTCATGTTCCCAGGGGCCAGCACATCAGCTCAGCGCCCAGGCGTCAGAGCCCCTCTGCCCTGACCTCAGACCCTGCCATGTGGCGTTGGACAAGTCACTTAACTTCTTGGGTTCTTAATCTGTAAAATAGGAATAATCTACCTGCCTCACAGGGTTGCTGTAAGAATTAAGTAAAGTAACACATGTAGATTGTTTAACACAAGGCCTGCCTGCAAATGTAAACTCCATAAAGCAGGGATCTTGTTTAAAGTATTTACTGGTAAGCCTTCTACTTTAAGCAGTACCTGGCACATGGCGAATGCCCAATAAATACCCCGTGGGTGGTGGGTGAGTGGGTGAGTGAGTGAGTAGGTGAGTGAGTGGGTGGGTGAGTGAGTGAGTGGGTGAGTGGGTGGGTGGGTGAGTGAGTGGGTGAGTGAGTGGGTAGGTAGGTGGGTGGGTGGGTGAGTGGGTGAGTGAGAGGTGGCAGTGACGCTGGCGGAGGTGGTGCCGTGAAAGGAAGGACAGGGCCTGTTGTGGTCGATATCTAGTGACAGAGCCTCTTCATCCCCTTTGTTTACAACAAGCCTCCACGTGTTCTCTATGCCGACTGAGCAAAACTTTCAGTTTCTGCTTAAAATTCCAGTTGTTCTCACATCCAAGCTGCCTGGCCTCTAGAAAATGCCAGAACAGCCCATGGCCAAGCATCCTGAATATCAACAGCAACTTTAACAGAATTCAAAATGCAACCCTAGCATGGTATGCACTGTTTTAAAGCCACAGAAAATCTAAATTTCATCACACTTTTCCTAAGCATCTCAAAGTCATCAAATGTACAAAAAACTTTTAATGAAAATGAGGGATTCTATGGCATAAATATTTATAAAGTCCGAGTGGTACCTTACATTACATAACAAGCAGCCCCCAATAACTTAACCAAATGACCAGTTCATTCCTTTTGCAAGAATGAGCAAATATTAAATGACATAAAAATTAAGATTTAAAAGTTTTCCTTTAAAGGAACTTTTATTCAGGAGGTCATTATATCCCAATTAAGTACATTTTGACAATTTACAATTATTGACAGTGTATAAAATCCTAAATTCTGAAATTAAATAGAATGGTTTATAATAAGTAAAGGTAATGTTTTATATAAACGATAAAATTCATATTAAAAATCATGCTACCAAAAGTAAAACTACAAAATGAGCTTCAGCTAAGGTAAAATGAAAATTTGCAGTAGAAAAATATCATTTAGGGAATATGCTTATAAAATTCTGGCTTATAAATACTAGCCACGAGGCACATCTGTTTCGAGCATGTTGGAAGGGTTATATGAACATTTAAGGAAGTCCAAGTCACCTGCCCAGAGTGAAATGTAATTAAAAGGGGTTATAGTCAGCCTCTCAGTCCACTCACAACATTTTCTTTTTATAGACTGAAGTGAAACTGCTTAAGCTGAAAGGTTCCTAATCAGTTTAATTCCTAGAATAATTAGATCTGAGATTTCGAAAGAGACGGGGGAGGTCATCTATCTGGCCCAATCTTGCTTCTAATTTGAGACCCTCCCACAGCAGCCTGACAGATGGGCCGCTCTGGTCCACTAAAGGCACAGGGTGACGGGGTGACGGGAAGCTCAGGGCCGCATTAGGGAGCGAATTCCGCATTAGGGAGCGCATTCCACTGTTAGCCAACTGATAGATGAGAACTCCTTCAAATCAGAGACTTCCAATGAGCCATCCTAAAATCGCCCCACTAATTAGGTCCAGTCTTTCCATCGTTATCACCACACACCCCTCTCCTCTCCTCCAGCCAATCACCCTAAGAACAGCGGAAGTCAGCTTTCCTGGTTCCTCCCACCTCCCTCCATCTCTCCCTCTCTCCCTCCCTGCCTGCCTCCCTCCCTCCCAGTTTATCTTCACCATGAAGGCAGGACCCTTGTAAAACAGAATAAACAAACAAAAGCACATTATATTTGTAATAGGAATTTTATCACTTGTAGAAAACATTACCTTTACTTATTAGAAACCACTCTATGTAAATTCAGAATTTAGGATTGTATACACTGTCAGTAATTGTAAATTGTCAAAATGTACTTACCTGGGATATAATGACAGACTGAATAAAAGTTCCTTAAAAGGAAAACTTTTATTAAGAACGTTTTAAATCTTAAGTCAAATGCACACGAGAGAGTCCCAAGACTTGAGTCTGTGCCTCTGCAGGCGAAAAGCACGCTCTCCGGCGAATCCCACCTGAGTGCATGAGGTGACACACCCTCATCTGCTTGGTGCCAGAAAGTCTGGGGAGCGTGGGGTCCCTTGGAGAAGGTGGAGTGCAGCCTCGTTCCAGAGTGCACATGCGTGTGCAAATCACACACTGCCCCCAGGCCACGGAGCCAGGAGACCCACCAATTGATCTTAGGGAAGGAGAGGGATTTTGCTGCTGAAAGAAAATGGCCTGAAATAAAAGCAAAAGAACTGTGTCTGAACATGGAGAGAAAATTTTACTGTGCAGAGGGGGCCAGTCACACAGCTCCGGGGCTGCTGGAAGCGTGTGAGCGCGCAGGCCTGAGGGCTGTAGTCTTAAGAAACAGAACCCATTTGCTTGCCAATTAAATGTGCGCACGCATTCTTCCACACACAACACACTCTCTGTTCCGTTTTTCTTGAAATATGAGACTCTGCAAAAATATCTTTAGTTTTTCCACGACTAATACAGAAGTAGAGGCAACTTTTTCGGTTTTCTCCTAATTCTCCTGTAAGGAAAACAAATTAGGTAAATGAAAAAACTCGGTGTTGGGGGCTCTGCGTGACCATCCACAGGGGCCGGCAGCCCCCCGGCTTCCCCTGGGAATGCAGAATTTTTAAGAAACACTGAAAAGAGCGCTTTTATGTAAAACTTGCCATTATTAAAGGCAGACTTGTTTTAAGGATATTTAAATTATCCCAGAGCCATCCAGAAGCCCACCAGCTTGCACAACTTCTGATGCCAACAATAACGCAGAAAAGTTTTAAATCCTGAAAAATATTTTAAAAGAAATCACGAATCTTGAGTATCTCCTCCGGTATGAGCAAGTTTCTCACCGTGTGACACTGAGCATCTCATTACATATTTAGACACAAAACGCCAGCTGGACCAGACGCTGGTGGGCTGTGGAGCTACGTGAGGACACGGCGGACCAGTGGCCCGTGATTGTGGGACGTCTGCTCCAGGGAAGGCGACAGGCAGAGCAATACACAAGGGAGGGCCCATCAGGCAGGGGCAAGCACGTGGCGGAGAATGAAAATCCAGTGTCGTGGAGGCAGGTGGCTGTCGAGACGGTCCTCGGAGGCAGCCCCTGGAGCCGAGCGGCAAGGACAGGAAGCAGCCGGGAAGGGCAGCTGGGAAGGGCGGCCGCGCGGCTGCCTGGAGAGCTTGTGCGAGTCTCTGTGTTGGCAAAGCCAGCGGGAACTGCAGACACCGCACACACTGCCAGGCCGGTACCTGCAACCGGTCCGATCACTGCCTTGCAGACTGGTCGGCGTTCCTGCTTCAGCACTGAACCTGCATCACCAGCAGGTCCACTCCCAACACGTCCGGCCAGCCCCAAGCAGCCTCAACAGCCTCAGGGCACCTGCTCTTCCCCGGTGGGTGCCTAGCATCCGTCTCCTGAGCTCCCTCAGCCTACTGCTCCAGCCAGAATGACACTCTCTCTCGGGTGTGCTCTTCGGCAGGCGCTGCTAGTGGGTTTGGAGTTCAAGTGCGGGCTCTGTCGGTACTGGGCACGTAGGGAGACAGAGGTGAGGACTTCTCGCAGCGGCTCCCAGAGGGGAGGGCATGCAGCCTTCCGCACAGCGAGGATCGCCAGCACCGTCCCATTAAGTGCATTTGGAATAAGCCACTGAGACGCGGCAGCCCCTTCCCTGCAGGCGCCTTAGCTGCCAGCACGTGAGCAGCGCACTGTGGTTTGCCCCACTCAGGTCCGCATACAAAGAGCAGTGAGCAGAGGTGCATGGGAAGCAGACACAGAGGACATACAGACTGACATGTGTTAAGGCCTTGGAGATGCCCAAGTGCTGGAACTTACCCCTGGAGGCGTGTGGGTGACACTATGGACCCATTCATTCACCCAGCTTCATTCACCCAGAACGCGCTGGCTGAAGAGGTGTCTTCGTGACTCAAAGCCCTGGCAACAGAAAACAAAAACACAGATGGGGTGAGAAACAGTGTCTCAGAATTAGAATTTTGTAACGAAAGTTCAATTTCTCGGCATTCTGCCATGTCTTGTGTTTAATACAAAAAGGGAGCATCAGAAAGAAAAATCAAGGGTTAAGTCATTAGCACTAGCAGCGGTTCTCAACCTGTGGGTTGCGACCCCTTTGGCGGTCAAATGACCCTTTCACAGGGGTCGCCTAAGACCATCCTGCATATCAGATATTTATATTACGATTCATCACAGTAGCAACATGACAGTTATGAAGTAGCAACGAAAATAATTATATGGTTGGGTCACAACATGAGGAACTATATTTAAAGGGCCAGAAGGTTAAGAACCACTGCCAGCTAGAGGAAATCTGAGGGCCTTCCCACATACTAACCGGACAGTAGATTTACTGCTTCATCCAATAACTTCATATGACCAAGCCATTTTGTAGATAGATACATGGAGGGAGGGAGAGAGGGAGGACAGGAGATGGATGGACAGACAGACAGACAGACAGACATCCTTACTCTCATCAATCCACTAGTCCAGAGGTGGGGTAGAGCAGTGAATAAGAAAATCTGTGTTCTCAATGAGCTTCATTCAAATGGGAGAAAGCAGTGGCAATAAATCTATAATAATAAAAGCATAATATGCTAGACTGCACAGCCGAACAACCTTCCGGATGTCATTCTGGACATCATTCTGGACGAAGCCGCTGCGGCGTGGGCAGAGGCAGAGGTGGTTAGGGGTGATGAGGCAGGCAGGCAGAGTGGTTAGGGGTGATCAGGCAGGCAGGTGAGTGGTTAGGGTTGATCAGGCAGGCAGAGTGGTTAGGGGCAATCAGGCAGGCAGGCAGGCAAGCAAGCGGTTAGGAGTCAGCGGTCCTAGATTGTGAGAGGGTGCATGCCGGGCTGAGGGACACCCCACCTCCCGTGCACGAATTTCATGCACCAGATCTCTAGTAGGTAAATAAACAAACAAGAAAAACATCCTACAGTGATACCTGCGGTGCAGGGTCAGGAAGATGAGACAGTGACAAGTGGCCAAGTAAAATGGGAAGCTCAGGAAATGTTCTTGAGGTGACCACTAGGCTGAGATCTGACTGCTCTTTCAAAGTTGGGGTCATGATCCCTAACACACGGACCACCGATCCCTTGGCAGAGGGACCAGCCAGAACCCTAATAAGAGCCGGAGTTCATGGATAGTTACCATGGACTGTGGGGCAGAGTTCAAATTCGAGTAGGTGAGGTCAAGTGTCAGAGTTTTGTTATTTATTAGGCAGGAGGTTTCTGGGTCCTCTTGATTGTGGAGAGCAGTACCTCTTCCTCTGTTTGACATGATGTCTAGTGATACATTAATATTCATGGCCCCATTAGCCAGCACACCAGAATTGTTCCAAATATTAGATTGCTTTCAGGGAGTAAGGCTTGCCTTTCTGTAAGACAGTGGTTCTCAACCTTGGCTGCACATTAGAATCACCTGGGAATCTTTTTAAAATCCTGATTTCTGGGCCTCATCCTCAGGAAATTCTGTTTCTTTGTGACTAATGTTGTGGCCCCACCCCATAACAAAGAAACAGAATTTCTGGAGGATGAGGCCCAGAAATCAGGATTTTAAAAAGATTCCCAGGTGATTCCAATGTGCAGCCAAGGTTGAGAACCACTGCTGTAAGACATTCTTTCCCCTCTGCTATGTACACAAGATACTACACCATGGCAACAATCGTGTGCTGTGGGTCACAGTCTTTGGTAAAGAATGCAGACTTTGGAGCCACAAGATTGAGGTTCAACCCCCAGTTTCCCCATTAGCACCTGAGTGAGCCCAGCCTGGTGGTTTAAACTGTCTGAGCCTCCGGTTTCTTCAACTATAAAATGGAACGGATCTTGGCTACTTTTCTTGCTCATTCTCAAGTATTTAGTAGTTAATGCACATAAAGTAATGAAGTGTTCATGAAATGTTCAAAGTAGCAATATATTACTTTCATTGTAAATAGCCACTATTGGGAAATGTTTATCACAATGACTCATGCTATAGAAATACACCTATAAAAGTAGGCACAGTAGAGATAATTTCATTTATAGGATCATAGACTAACCTTTAAAAACCAACCCAACTCCTTGTCACTACAGGTGAGAATTTAAAGCTTAAAGAGGAAAACTGATTTGCCCAAGGCGATATAATTGGTTCAGAGAACATTTTAAAATATATAGTTGGTCAAAAATGCTTGCCTTATAAGGGAAATCCTATACAGGCAAAAATTTTGAATTCACTTTGTAATTAAACCATCACGGACAAGAAAATATGTTTAAATGGTAAAAATGGAAACTGGAACAAGTTTCAGTGGACCCTCCCTAAATACTTTATACAGACCATTTTTAAAAGCCAAGATTGTCATATTCTGCTAATGGTATTTTACTGACCAAGAAACTATGAAATATCAGATCTGCCACGTTTTAATTTTTCCCAATGAGAATAACAGATATTGCGGCTCCTGCACCTGTGACACAACAGAACTTTCTATACGTTAATTCTGAATCTCTGCCAGTTCATGAGGGTGACAGCTTCTTATTCCCCGCGCCTTTGCACATGCTGTTCCCTGCTAGGAATGCCTCCCTGAAGAACTCCTAATGGCCCCTCCACACCCAGCTTACGTGTCTCCTCTCCGGTAAAGTCTTCCCTGATCCCCTACCTTCCTCCCGCCAACACATGAAGTGTTAACCTCTCTTTCACCCCACCACGCTGCCTCCTAGAGCAGTGGTTCTCAATCTTCTGGCCCTTTAAATACAGTTCCTCATGTTGTGACCCCAACCATAAAATTATTTTCGTTGCTACTTCAAAACTGTAATTTTGCTACTGTTATGAATCGTAATGTAAATATCTGATGGTCTTAGGCGACCCCTGTGAAAGGGCTGTTCGACCGCCAAAGGGGTCGCGACCCACAGGTTGAGAACTGTTGTCCTAGACTAGAGGCAACTGCACTGGAGCGATTGCTTTTTCCCTTGTCTGTCTCCTTAACAGACGTTAACGACTGTGAAAGTCTCGGGCTCATCGGACTAATCTTTGGTTTCCTGATGTCTCGCCTCACACATGGGTGCTTAATCGATGTATGATGAACGGACTGACGGAAGGACTGATGCATCAGATTGCTAACACGACATGATTTAATTTTAGACTAGCCTGCTTTTCCATCACGAGACATATTACGAGTAACACCACAACTTATAGCACAGAAAAAGGGGAAGTTACAGCCTAACTCTGAGGCAGTTAATGTGATGTGCCAACCTGGCCAGGCTGTGGTGCTTAATTGGTCAAATACCAGTCTAGATGTTGCTGTGAAGATAAGGTTACGACGCTAAAGGTTCTGCCCCCACGCCTTCCCTAAGAGCTGGATGTAATCGGACCTCCAGCTACCTCTCAGCTCACAGGAAGGCCACGCCCAGGGGACGCTGCATCGATCAATCTAGAAGCCTGCTGTCCAGCCCTGGGCCAGGTTCACAGGGCTCAGTGTTTACAACATTTAAGTCAGTAGACCCTGACGAGAGCTGATCATCCTCTCTACATGGGTGGGCCTCATCCAATCCATTGAAGACCCTAATAGCAAGCACCGAGGTCTGAAGGAGGAATTCTGCCTACAGATCCCAACACAGAAACCCTCCCTGACTTTCCCACCTCCTGCCGTGCAGAATTCGAACTCAAGACTGCAACAACTTCTGTCCAGTCTGCCAGTCTGCCCCCAGACTCACGGGCTCCCACAACAGTGTGAAACAATTCCTTAAAAATATCTCCACTGCCAGACCGACAGGCCCTGCTGGCTCTGTTCCTCGGAGAATCCTGAGTAATAGTAACTATTCATCATTTTGGATTGAAACCCTCTCAGGCAGGATTCCAGGGTGTTTCAGTTTAGAGGACACTGATTCAAACCTGCCCATTTTACAGCTGAGGAAAGCAAGGCCCAGAAAGGACCAAATGGGACCTGCCCCATCGGTGGTGGGAAAAACTAGGGCTAGAACTCAGATCGACAAACAGCTCCATCAGCTGTGTGCCAGGACAGACGGCTCTGTCCCAGGGACAAGTCAGTGGATCTTCCTTAGTCCCAATGTCCTCTCCACGACCTTGTCCACGCTGGGTGAGCATCCCAGGGCCGCATGAATGAGTCTCATCGGGTTGGACGAAACATAACCACCTTCAGCAAGTGGACAGTCGCTCAACTGTGTTACTAGCAAGATATTCTCTTACTGCGAGGCATTAGCTAAGACTACAGAAGGATCGCCTGGTCGGTGTGGTTGAGGGTCGACCAGGAGGTCACTGTTCAATTCCTGGTCAGGGCACAAGCCCGGTTGCGGGTTCAGTCCCCAGTGTGGGGCGTGCAGGAGGCAGCCGATCAATGATTCCCTCATCACTGATGTTTCTATCTCTTTCTCCCTCCCTTCCTCCCTGAAATCAATAAAAATGTGTGTGTTTTTAAATAAGACTACAGAAGGCTCTGACAGGGCCTGCTGCACATTTAAGCCTATGAGATTCCGGGCAGTGCTAGGTCCGCGACACCTATGACAAAGCCCTCGCGACTCTGTAGCTATAGAGTGTGCTCGTATCCGTAACAGCGCCTAGGTACCACGTGAGCACACAGTCCTCATCGGCGGCTTCTCTCCTGCTCAGCCTGAAAACCAGCCGGTCCCGGACCTCTGAGCCTGCTGCCACCATGACGTCATTCTCACTTAGGATGAACCTATCTGACCTTTTCTCCCCTGGGTTTCATGATGAAAAGCTGTTCGATTTCCGACGCTAAAGGTTCTGCCCCCACGCCTTCCCAAGAGCTGAATGTAATCGGACCCCCAGCTACCTCTCAGCTCACAGGAAGGCCACGCCAGGGGGCACTGCATCGATCAATCTAGAAGCCTGCTGTCCAGCCCTGGGCCAGGTTCACAGGGCTCAGTGCTTACAACGCGTGGGCCGCCGGGTGACGGTCAGAGCTGGCAGCACCCAGCGCAGCACCAACAAAGTCAAGGAGAAGCTGCTGGGGAAGAGAGCGCAGCTTAACTGACCCCAGGCCTTCTAATATGCTCCCTGCCCCAACCAGGGGGAAAGCGTGCATCTCTCACTGAGAAATTTCTCTCCCACAGTCACGCCTTCTTCCATTTAAACCCCTTTGTCGCCCCATCTCCCTGAATAAAACCCCGTTGTAAAGTTTCTGGGTTTCCTTTAGCCTTGCTATCAGCTGCGCGGCTCCGCTCGGTGTCTGTGGGAAAACAATACAGAGGGTGGGAAGTGTCCCAGGAGCCAGAAGGGACCAGCAGAAATGCGACTCTGCCTCCTTTAACCCTCGTGTGACCGGGTCTGCGCCATCGGGCTGAGCACCCAGGGCCCGCTCACGGGGGGACGTTCATGATCTCAGCCTCTCGCCCGGGGGGATGCAGACACAATGGCCAAGCCGCTCTGAGATCCACCGCGGGGCTCCGGGGAAGGCTGCTCCCTACCTGCTGTGCAGCACAGCTCTCCCCGCCTCTCATGAGGCACCAGCACCCGGTTCCGCACAAAGAGCTCATGGAACCAGATGCTGCCGCAACAAAGGAGACGACAGAACGTGAGACAGCCGCGATAGGGGGACTAATTACAATGAGAATAGGAAGTTTCAGTCTGTCCTCCCCGAACGGCAGCCGTGTGTACACGGAGCGCGGTGCTCACTGCTCCCTGCGCACCGGGCACAGCGAGGCCCTTGTTGTCTCTGAGACGGCGCGTGGGAAACGCACCCACAAACAGCCAACGGGCAGCGGGAACAGGACAGGGGCATCCCTCTGGGCCCCTGTATTCCCCAGGCTGGCTTCTGTCTAGAGTACGTCTTCCCGAGGATTCCCACCAAGTTCATGTCTCCGGGGGCAACACTCAAGATGCAAACATTAGCACAGGATAGCCTGCGTGCACATTTACTCAGTTAATTACATGCAAGGCAAGAAGTATCTGTTGGACATCTATTGTGTTCAAGGCACGATGCTAAGTGTTGGGAATAGGACAGTGGCCGAGAACCCGCTAACGGTCTCACACAGACTGTAAAGCCGTCGGTCACAACGCCCTGTGGACAGGATGTGGGCCAGCGGGTAGGATGCTCACAGGAGTGGCCCGGAGCCCAGTCTTCAAGTAAGACCCAACACAGTGAGCGTAACGTGCACATCTCAAAATTCCCTTCTATTCGGTGTCCCAGGTAGAGCAGGTGGATCCTCCTCCACTAGGATCCTAGGGATGTTGTAAGCATGTCTACATATCCTTTACATGCTCCTGTGGAGGAGGGTGGGCCGTCGACGCTCCCTCCCCCGTGAACCTGCTTCCCGTGACCCTACAGGATGTCCGCCGCCAGGTCAGAGAAGGCCGAGAATTCACACGTCATTCTTGGGGCCCTTGACCTGGAGCCCCGAGGCAGCACACATGAGGCATCACATGGGTGTCCTTGATCCCTATGTCTACCTGACACCTGTCGCCATCCCTCCCAGTACATGAGAAGACACTAACAATCCCATCCCATCGCTTCCACGACAAAAGCAATTATGCAGCATCGGTGTCTTAAAACCTCCACTGACCTGTGGCTTCCAGGCTGAGGGATGACCTGCCTCCGGTTGATTGACAGAACTCACTGAGTGGCTGGAGGTGGGCAGCGTCGGGGGTGGGGGTGGGGGGGGGGGCGCGGCGACTTTCTACTTTAGAGAAACTGCAATATAATAGTTCCTTACCACGTCCAAAACCACGCACCCGTGCACCGAGAATCACCTGCGTTCAGCATCAGGGGAGGTCGCACCCCTCACAACACGGTACTAGGCCTACGGAGCCCAGGTGAGCCACGCAAGCACCTCCCGCATCAGACACTCGAAACTGTGCGGGGCCAGGAGACATTGTCCTGCCACCTCCACTTCCTCTTCCAACCCTATCAACACTCCTCCCATCCTCACACCCAGCATCTGTTCCAAGAGGGAAGAGGAGGGAGAAGAAAGGAAGCAGACTCATAAGCAAATATAACAAGATGCCTGGAGCTGGGAGGAAGGGATTGAAGGGAGCAGGACCTCAGCATACAACTCCAAGGCTAACTGCTGAAAAGTGGCGTGTTATGGAAAAGAAAGTGTGGGGGTTTTCCAGAGGATTCGTTTATAACGACAGCGTAACCATCCCATCGTCACACAAGAGCAGACTGGGATCGAGAAAGATGGCCCAGAAATGACACCCCCCAGAGCATCACTGGGGGTCAGGGAGCAGCCCCACCCGGGTGAGTTCAGACAAGGATGGCATGCCATCAGGCTGGGCAGAGCAGGACGGCCTGGCCGGTGGACCAGGCCTGGAGGGATGATCCCATTGGGAAGTGAGGAACCAGGGAGGCTGTGCATTCTTGTAAGGACAGAGAAACCAGGGAGCCTGAGACCCACAGACGACATGGAGAAACATCAAGTGTGAAGGTCACAGTGTGCAACGAGTGTAAAGACAGAAGCCGATCAGGACACCCCCGACGGAGGCCCCCCCAAGTCGAGCCTGTCACTTGTATCTTGGTCATTAGAAGGTGACCTTGAAAGCAGAAGTCACAAGCCAGCAGTCAATGAGCCCCTCCCACCAGCACCAGCTCGGCACCATCTATCACCACTGAATGAGGGTTCATTGTAAAGTCGTTTTTAATGATGAAAAGTAACTGGAAATCCTAAACTGTCTTTACAAAACAGAAAATTGCTCTTTCATGAGAATGTCGAGGCACCTCGTGAGGCGTCAAGACCTACCTTGGCTCTACCCCTTGGGGATCCCACACTCTGGGTCATTTATCCACCTCCCTAAACCCATTTCCCTCCATGCCAAATGGACATGACCATTCCTACCTCCCGACTGCTGTGAATATAAAACAAGGACATATCTTGGAATTACCTGGCACAGGGCCAGGGCCAACTTAATAAATGTTAAATAATAAACGTTAGTTCTCTCTTCTTGTGCTGGCTTCTGGGATCCCTGACCTGAAATGCAGGTTTTCTTCCACAGTGAGCAGCACTAATACAAACTCTGAATTGTTTTTATTTTATTTTTATTTTTTAAAATATATTTTTATTGGTTTCAGAGAGGAAGGGAAAGAGAGAGAGCAACACCAATGATGAGAGAGATCGTTGACTGGCTGCCTTCTGCACGCCCCCTACTGGGGATTAAGCCTGCAACCCGGGCATGTGCCCTGACCAGGAATTGAACTTTGATCTCCTGGTTCATGGGTCTACGCTCAACCACTGAGACATGGCGGCCGGGCCCCACCCTGCATGTTAAATAGCACTGGGATTAGTTCTGAAGACAGAAAGTACATCAATCACAGTTGAGGAAATAAGCCTCTTAGTCCCTCAAAAAGATCTTAATAAAGATTCAACAAAAAGACTTCTTGATAATAATAATTTGAAAAATATGTTAAATAAGCTTATCATTACATTAAATCCATTAGATGAGATTATTATGCTTAAACCTTAAATGGATATTTTTAAGTCACAGCACCCTAACTTTCTGGCAAAGGACTAATTTTGAAGTAAATTAACTGATATGGAGAGGCGCCCGTGACTAAGTTTGTCCCGTGGGTAGAATCCTTGTATCCAGATCAGCAAGTCAATGCTGATAGCAGCTACTCATCTGGCAGGAATGACTATGTAGGCCCTGGGAGCACATGGCGCCATCAGCACAGAACTGTGCCTGCGGCGAGTCTTTGTTCAGATCACAACATCATACCCTGGTTTTGGTTTGGATCTACCAACAAGCTGCTCTGGGAAAGGCACCCTCGGGTCTCCTCCTCCGTCTGCGCTTTCCACCTCCCAGCCTCAAAGGGATTTTGTGGGGATCCCTGGTGTCTGAGAGGCCTTTTATCTTGGGGGATGAAAGGTGCTAATGAGTAGGTGTGGGGGCAGCCCTCCCACTCAGCCGCGGCAGAGCCCTTCTTCTAAGGGTGTCCACTGCAGGTAGGAAACCGTGGCGTTTGAAGTGGGAATTAGACTCGCAATTATGGGGAGCCCGGCAGCTCCCTGCTGAGCAGAGAACTGAGCCCTGTGATTCTCATTTCTCCTCACAGGCCCTGGTGGGCGTGACCTTGGATCTCCCTTTCTGGCTCTGCAAATCCAAGTGGAGCCCACAGAGTCCCTGTGAAAAGAAGCAGGGCCCCTAATCAGAGGAAATCAAACTGAAGTGGAAATGTTTGTACAATATCGCAATTGTAGAAAGCAGGACTTGGCCACCGTCTCGGCCCTTCTCCAAACGCACTTAGTCCATCCGAAACAGGAAAAGTACCCGGGACAAGGAGAAATGAGTGACAGTGCAATCTACTACGCGGGCTGCAGAGTCCTTTGATTCTGAAGTTTTAACAGCAGGTTTTCGGCATGAGAAAGAGCAACTTATAAGTGGAACCTAAAATAAGACTGATTTAGTTCCTTACAGGAAATATGAATTTTAATCACGCTGACTGTAGACTATTGTTCCTCCAGGAACATTTTTCTTTCACCATAAAACCTAAAATAAGAAAGACTCCCTATGCAACTTCCTGGCCCGCTGTCCTCCCCTGGGCTCCCGCACTGCCCACCGCCCCCCTGAGGTCTCCTCTGCTCCAGGCTCAGTCCTCATCTCTTCACCTTTGACATGCTCCTCCCGGCGGACTTCCTGTCGCCGATGACCACCAAGCCTCCATCTCCAGCTTACGTGGATCTTCTCAGCTCCAGACCCACTTACCAACCTACTGAATGAGCCACTTCAAAATCGAGAGGCCCCCGACTAAGGCTATTTCCAAGCCCACTCTGCCCCCAAATAACCTGGGCTGGGTACCCAGCCTGGGATGATGGCCTTTCCTTCTGGCCGCTCTCGCGAGATGGAAACCTGCCAATTATCCCACGCTCGTCTCGCCTTCCCCTCTCCTTGACACACAGGTTTCATCCAGTGAGTCCTCCGGGTCCTATTCGCTCAGCGCCTGCTTCCCATGCGCCTCACTCTCCTGCCCTGCCTGACCCCAAGCGCTGACCCGACTTCTGCCTCGCGTTCCCTCCTGGAGTATTTCCAGTCCTTCTCCACCCACAAATCTCCTCTGCGCACACAGCCGGAGGAAAATGTGAAACGCCAAGCAGATCCAGTTTGAAACCTTTCCTATTACCTGTCCCTTAGAACTAAAAATCTCAAACATCTTTTCATGGCATACACACCTCCACTGACCCTTCCAGCTCCGCACCCTCCAGCCACCAATACAAATTCCTTGCCGCCCACAGCGCCCCGTGCCCTCCCATGCACCCTCGCCTCCTCTCAGCTTTAACAGCTTTCAACTTTCTCCTCGTTCCCAAAACCAATGCGCTTATTTCTTCTGAGATGTATTCCCTAAAGCCCCATAGAGGGTAATGAATCTTACCTACAGATACATTGCTGCACCTTGTACAAAGAAATCTATAGGCCCGGCAGGCTGGGCTCAGTGTTTGAGCATCAACTTATGAACTAGGAGATCAGGGTTCGATTCCCAGTCAGGACACATGCCCAGGTTGCGGGCTCCATCCCCAGGAGGCGGCATGCAGGAGGCAGCTGATCAACGATTCTCTCTCACCATTGATGTTTCTCTCTCTCTCCCCCCCCCCCCCTGAAATCAATAAAAATATACTTTAAAACAAAACAAACAAAAGCAAATAAATCTGTAGGGTACTTACCACACTGAGTAGAAATTCTTTGCTCACATGCCCCCCTGCCTCTCTGAGACACAAACTCTGTCCTCTGAGCCTGTCTTCAGCATTCCTAACGCAGGGCACGGTCAAGACTATCTGAGCAATGAGTGCCTGGGCAGTGAGTGACTTCGTAAGCAAACACAATTCTGGAATATTGCGGTCCAAATGCGTAATAAACCCATTCTAAAATGCTCTCCCACTCTCTTCCTATCAGCCACAGTCCAGAGTTATTTCAGGTCCCAGTGCCTCCATTTCTTGATGAAGATTCCACAGAGACAGGCCCCACAGATGTCTGGAAAGCCAGCACACACCTACTCCATCTCTCTAATGCATAAGCTCCCCTTAAAAATTACTTCTTGTACATACGAAGCCCAGTAGTGAAGACAGATAAATAAAGGCACTTTCTTGGGAACTGAGTCTCCACGCCCCTCTCAAGGCACCGCCATCCGGACATAAATTTTCCTTTTAGAGAATGAGACGGCCTATTTGCCCGTGTTTTTAAGGCCCCTTGTCCGTGGTTATTTAACATTTCCCTGCTTAACTCCCCGGCGGGCGGTGTCTGAACCGCCTGCGCGCACAGGACCACACAGAGCTCAGTGCTGCCCACGTCTCACGTGTGACACGATGTAAACAGACCACAGAGATCAGCAGAGCACGGCCTGAACAAATAAGAATCTGACAGAGACGCAAAGCCAGCGACAGCGAGAGCCTTCCTGGTGACGCTCAGGGCGGGGGCAGACCGAGAGGACGAGAGTGACCGCACAGTGAGAGGGGCCCAGGTGACGGGGGACGACGCTAGGGCGAGCGGCTATTCGGTGCAGCTGGGGTTTCCAAAGTTCCGTGCTGCCCAGTCCAAGGACAGCCTCAGGCCTCCCAGACCCGCAGCTAAACCTCGCCTCCGATTTACCAACAGGGGCGGGTTCCCACCGGGGACGCGGCCACCGGGGCTGAGCCACCCGCTGGAAGCAGGACAGGCGCCGATCTGGCCCGCGGGCCTGATCCCGCCCAGACTTCGCACCAGTCGCCGTGCCAAAAAGAAGCTGCAGAAAGTTTCTCCTTCGCACTGCGCCCTGACTTTGATTCAAATATAAACTCACACTTGAAAGCATAAAAGGAAGTTATGCTTTAAAAAAGGGGGGGATGGGGGTCTTTTCATTTAAAAATACGGTCACTGGGGACAAGAAGAAAGGAAAGGGCCTGATTTCCACTGGCTTGTTTGTAGTAGAACTTGCATTGCTTGGGTGTAAACAGAACTAGAAAGAAACGCTTCCATAGTGTGTGTATATGAAAAATAATAACTTTGCCGGTACCCTACTGCAGAGAGGAGAGGGGAGGGCAGAGGAGAAGGGAGAGAGAGAGAAGGGGGAGGGGATGAAAGGGAAGAGAGGAGAGGAAGATGGGGTGAGGGGAGGGAAGGGAAGAGAGGGAAAATGAAATGAGAGGATGACTTCCACAACAGCAGCAACTGGAGCTGGGGAGAGAGAGATGCCCCGCGAGAAGGATGCTCATTTCAGTGCTCGCACACGAGTTATTCATCGCACCAGCCACGGATGGAATTATGTAAATCGGTGTTAATGTTCCAAGCCTGTCAAGCCTCCACCTGGAGTTACTCAAAAGCATGTCGCCCCATTGAGAAGCAAGGACTGGGCCACAGGAATAAATTCCGGGGAGGGCTTCCCGGCCACGCCTGCCAGCTCTTACGCAGCCTTTGGTCCTGGGCCAACCCAGGACTTCTGAGGAGGTCAGGGAGCCAAGCTCCGGCCCAAGATATAGTCCCAGCTCACAGTGAAGACACCGGCAAGCCAGACACATCAGCGCATCAGGGCTTCAGGTTTTAGCAACGTTGATGAGACCGTATGCTTTCCTACAAGTTGTACACATTTCAGGTCCTGGCGCTGCCAAAGCTAGACAACACGCTTCAGGCCTCGCTCCTCGAAGTACGGTCCAGTGGCTCCCAGTCTTTTCTTCTAACACCAGCAGCACCCACATTCCTACCGCATTCGAGAGGAAATCGGGGTAACTACTAACCGGCACACAGGCAAAGGAGCTAAGAGGAGTTTACGGGAAACGGGTGGACTGTTAATAAAACCCTGCAACAAGATGGTAGGCTACTCCTCACTCACACTTACCAAGACTAACGTGCCAGTGACCGAAGCTGCAGGGTATCTAGCCCGTATGCACGAGCATCTGCCGGGCTATCATCTCTCCCATCCGTCCTAAGATTCTCTCTACAGTCTTCTGTGGCAGGATTTGAGATGAATGCTTGGCCATATCAATTCATCCATTAGCTATAATAATAAAAGCGTAACATGCTAATTAGACCAGATGACCCTCCGGAGGAAGCCGGGGCTGTGAGGGAAGCCCGTGCCAGCAGCTGGGGGGAGGAAGGCCTACTCTTTCGGGCATCGGGCCTCTAGCTTCTACATAATTCCTGGTCTTTCTATGTATTACTTTGCCCAAGATGCCCCATCTTCCATGTGCATGCACGCACACACATCCACACACACACACACACACACACAGTTATTTTAATTCAGTTATAACATGCATGCGATAAAGTACACAAGTCATAACTACACAGTTCCATAACTTTCTACATAAGCATGTACTCACGGAGCTATCACCCAGATCAAGACATATTGCAGGAAATATACACAGAATTTCTGGTGTCCGTGCACATGTGCACCACACCCTCTCACACACACACACACACACACTTCATCCTCAGGGTCACATGAAAGCTGCAGCATAAACAAACAGGAAAGAGGTCGGCCACAATATGATCAACTGCTAAAACGCTGCATTTTAGTTGATTGTGGACAAAGTGAAGTTTTTAAAGTACCATTTATGATTTGACGCAGAGATCTTGTTACTGCATTTCTAGGTCTTGAGTCACTATCCCTTTTATTAAGTCATGTTGCCTGGCCACTAAATCTGAACCAGTTATTTTCTCCTAGAAAATGGTGCAAGGCACGGACTGGAAGAAAATATTTGCAAATCACATACCCAATAAAGGGCTTTGATATATCCAAAGTATACGTAAAAATGGTTGAAACTCAACAATGAGAAAATAAACGACCCGGCTTCTCAAATGGGCCCAAGATCTGAACAGACACTTCAAAGAAGATATATGGACGGCCAACAAGCGCATGGAAAGAGACTCAACATTATTAGTCATTAGGGAAATGCAAATTAAAACCAGGAGGCGATATCACTGTACACTATTAGAATGGCTACGTTAAAAACATAAGCTGATAATACCAAAAGCTGATGAGGATGGTGAGGAGATGAGTAACAGGTGGGGGTGGAAAACGATTCAGCCACTTTAGAAAAACAGTTTCACAGTCTCTTATGAAGTTAAACATACACTTACCATACAACCCAACACTCCTACTGTTAGGTATCTATCCAATCACTTATGCTCACAGAAAAACCTGTATGCAGAGGTTTACTCACAATCACCAAAAATTGGAGACAACCAAGATGTCCTTCAATGATCACATGATTAACAAAACAGTGCTATATCCATACAAAGAAATACTCCTCAACAATAAAAAAAAGAATCTATGATTCACCCAATAAACCAGATGAATCTTGCATGCATTTTTCCAAGTGAAAGAAGCCAGACCCCCCTACCCCCTCCCCGCAAAAAAAGAAGAAGGCTATAGATTTTATAACCCCATTTATATGACATTCTGGAAAAGGCAAAATTGCCAGGGGTGGGGGACCACACAGAACATTTTGGGATGACAGAACTGTTCAGTATGGCACCGTGGTGGTGGGTGCCCGACTCTATGCATTTGTCAAAACCTACAGAGCTGAACAACACAAAGAGTGAATTTGTTACGCAATTTTTTTTTTTAATCAACCAGGTGTGAAGTGATCAGGTTGGAACACAGGCTGTAAGAAAGACATGTCACTACATTACACATGGATGGGTGGAAACAAGAGCTGATCTAAATAACTTTAAAACACAGTACTCTAACTAGAAGCTAATGACCAAAAAAAAGTACATAAAAACTGTACTGTGGTTGCAAATCTATTGCTCTCATTAGTACAAGCTGGCAATTCTGACACCACTTGACAAATACACTAGGATTGAACAAACTTGTAAATAAATTGCAGATGATGGGAGCCAAGATTTCACTGTCAGAAAAAGAAGCTACAAAGAGAAAGGGAAGCAGGAGTGAACCCAGAGGTGCTGGAGAATATATACCCAGGTAATAAGCTCAGAAATACAGATATGTCTACAGAGTCTGAGACATCAGTATGAACGCACGTTTATTTTAAGGCCGAGAGAGAGAGAGAAAGAAGAGCACATCCACGTATACAGATGTGTGCATACATGGATTAGTACATACACAAATGCTTCCTCGCTCTGTTTTCTGGGAGTGCCCAGAGAGGCAGCACACTCCATAGCAATGAACACACCCAGCACCCAGATCTTGGCTTCTAAATACCATTTTCAACTAAAAGAAACCCGGGCTCCTTGGAGGAATGGCTGACTCTGGAGCTGGGCCAGGGGAACACAGAAGCTGAACCGGGCTCATCTTGTAGCGACAGACAACCAATCCTTTTTTATTAATGCCAAGGGCTAATAAGCCTTTTACTCCAGGGCTCTCCATAGCTCCTGGCAGGTGATTAGGGCTCCGTAAATGTTTGCTAAATAAATGAATTAATTAATCATTAACACCGACAGTTACCCAATAGCTACTCACGTATCATCAGCTTTTATCCTGAAAGGTTTTACAGGCGATACCTGCTTCTAAGGTAACTTTAACAATATTCTAATGCCCAAGCCCCCACCTCAGAAATTCTGATATAATTGGTGTGTAATATGGCAAGTTGGCCACTAATCTACTTAGGAACAGAAAAGATACATTAAAAGATATGTACATAGAAGTAACAACATCCCCGTAGCAATGAGAACACCTAGCACCCAGATCTTGGTTTCTAATATCAAGGAATCAGGGCTCCTTGGAGAAATGGCCGATTCCAGGACGGAGGCAGGAAGAACCCACCAGGCTGGGGTGGGAGGGGGGGGGAGGGGAGGGGGGGGTATGCCAATGGAATATAAGAGCCAACTGAAAGGGCTCCCAGTGGCCAGAGCTGGAATCATTTGGATGACAAAATAGTGTTGGATTATAACCTAAGTATAAAATAAACATCCATCAATCTATATTGACATAAGTAAATTATTGAATAAGTAATTGTGGGAGAATAGGCAAATCTCCCATGCAGAATTGTAACTAATGAATGCAGATTCCTCTTCTTCAAGGAGGTAGAGCCTGACTCCCACCCCTTAAGTGACTTTCTTCCAAAGAGGCTAGTATGGAAAGAGGACAAAAAGAGTAACTGTATGGTGGGGAGAGCTGACAGGCACGACCTCAAGCCAGGTAGGTGGTCAAGGTACACTTCAGCAGTGATCCCTCAGACTGAGAGTACATACCCTTGATACCATGCGACCAATGGCACTTTACCTCTGTGATGCTCCTCCCAAACACTCAGTAGCTCAACCTTATCAAAACTGAGGCTCCCAGCCAGTTTTGCTCAGTGGTTAGAGTGTCAGCCCTAGGACTGAAGGGTCACGGGTTCGATTCTGGTCAAGAGCACATACCTCAGTTGCAGGGGCATCGATACAGGAGGCAATGAATCGACATGTCTCTCTCACATTGATGTTTCTCTCTCTCTGTCTCTCCCCCTCCCCTCCACTCTCTCTAAAAACCAATGGAAAAAATATCCTTGGGTGAGGATTAACAACAACAATAAAAAAGACTGAGGGACACTGTACAAAATGCCTGAGCAGTACTCCTCACAGCTGTCAAGGTCATCAAAAACAAGGAAATTGTGAAAAACGGTCAGAGCTCAAAGGGGGCTAAGGAGACGTGATGTGAGTGTATTGTGGTGTCACGGGTGGGATCCTAGAACAGAAAAAGGACATTCAGGAAAAACAGCGGCAATCTGAGTAGAGTCGGGGCTACAGTTAATGCTCACATAGCAGTACTGACTCATTAGTTGTAACAAAAGTTTTATAAGATGGGAAATCTGGTGTGGGTTACACAGGAACCTTATCCTGCCTGTGCAATAATTCTATATACCTAAAACTACTCAATAAAAAATGTGTTAAATGAAAAAGAAAGTTGGCCAAGAGACAGAACGGACCATTGCCTTGTCATCAGTCAGAGTGTAAAGAAATCGATGAAGCGTCATGAAAAATTTCAGAAAAGAACAGGACTTGGGTTTGGGAAACAGGAAGGTGTTAACAAAGACTGATTCCCAAGACCGAAGGACGGAACAAGGAGACCCATCAGTACCAGTTAGACAGGAGCAAGCATAGAGCATACAGAAAAAAATAGTGAAAAGACAGTCTGAACAAACAGTGAAATAAAAAGACACTGAAAGAAAAGAGTTAATTTAGAATGGATTTTGCTGGCTACCGATGCTGAATTCTTTAGCAAACACTTCTCTCTCTAACATGTTCATTCTTTAACATCCCCAAATTTTCCGTCTCCATCTGCAAAAGATCTTTTCAAGTTAAATATGTGTATTAAGAGAGAATGGGCAAGTAAAATCTCATATATAAAAATCAAAAGCTGCCCAGCTGGTATAACCCAGCGGTTGAGCATCAACCCATGAACCAGGAGGTCATGGTTTCAATTTCCGGTCAGAGCACATGCCTGGATTACTGCTTGATTCCGAGTAGGGAGCGTGAAGGAGGCAGCCAATCAATGATTCTATCTCATCACTGATGTTTCTATCTCGTTCCCTCTCTCTTCCTCTCTTTGAAATCAATGAAAACATATTTTTTAAAAATAAATAAAAAGCTGTTTCAGATATCAGAAGATAGACCCCCCCACCTCGCGACAAGAAGTCAGTCGCGACTTTGTTTTTATCATTGGAGATACGTATAACATGTTATTCAAATATATTCATTCAATCCTATATAACCATGCTTCCAAAAACTGATCTCTCGGGGACTTCATGGATAAGCAGCATGTCCTTGCTAGTTTTCTTTGGAAAATTTTTGCACGGAAATATGCTAATATTTCTGATGCATGAGAGAACTTGGAATTGTGACGCTGCAGTTAAAGTATGAGAGTTTGACTTTAGCATGAGCCACAAAAGGAAAAAGCCAAAGGTTGGAAAATACACACAGCCCGGAAAGGCACACTGCTTCCTCGCTCGAATAAAATATGTTCTGGGGTGGCCAGTGTTCCAGACGAATCTCTTCTAATGGGAAACACACCCAAACAATGACTCCCCAAGTGAAGGAAGCGGCCCCCCACTGCAATCCCACAGCCAACAATCCCGTTCCAGAGCTTCCTGCAGTTACAAAATGTTCTCCTCCACCTCACACATAAAACTACGAAAAATAACACTCAAAAGTATTTCCTCAGCGTGTACAGAGACCACAGCAATTAAACCCCTGTCTGTAAATAAATTACAGACATCAGGATGGACACCCTGCCTTCTCCTCTGCAAATGTCCTGACGGCTTACAGGAACACCCTGAGGTTTTCTGAAGTTTTCCGAAAAGGCATTTTACAACAAATACACAATCTTAACTATGCTGTTGGCTAATACCACAACAGGTCCTTTGTGTCACAATTCCAATGTTATCCTATACAAGAGGCCCAAGAGTAGGCCTTCCTTCCCCGGGCTGCTGGCACCAGCTTCCCTCTGGCACCCGGGACCCAGGCTTCCCTTGCAGAGGGAGGCCCCACCCACCTGCCGCAGCCCGCCAGTCGGTGGCGTGGGTCTCCCTCTGTGAGGCGATCATGGGGCGATGGCCGGGCCCCTGACCAATCACATCACACCTGCCTTGGCTGGCCTGGCACCAGTGGGTATCATAGCATGGTCCTGGATGGTCATCCGGATGGTTATCTGGGTGACCATTTGAATATTATGCTTTTATTATATAGGATAATAAAAGCCTAATATGCTAAGTGTCCAGTTGACTGGTCAGTCATTCAACGAATCAAAGTGTAATATGCTAATGATATGCTAAGGTCACTCAGCCACTCGCTATCATGTGCACTGACTACCAGGGGGCAGAGGCTCCAACCGGTAGGTTAGCTTGCTGCTGGGGTCCAGCAGATTGGGACTGAGCAAGACTGGCTGGACACGCCTTGGAGCCATCCTGCGGTCCCTCCTCAGCCCCAAGCCTGCACTAGTGGGGTCCCTCGGCCTGGCCTGTGCTCTCTCGCAATCCGGGACCCCTCGGGGATGTCAAAGAGCTTGTTTTAGCCCGATCCCGTAGGCCAGGCCGAGGGACCCCACTGGTGCAAGAATTCATACTTTGGGCCTCTAATCTATATATATAAAAGCCAAGTGACCAGAACGACCGGAATGACTGGTCACTATGATGCACACTGCAGCTGGCCAACCAGCTCGATTGAGGGCGGGGCTGGCCAGCCAACCTCCTGCGGCCCCTCTTCCTGGCTGGCCCAGCCCTGATCCACCCCAATCGGGGCAAGCCAGCCAGACACCGCCCGTGCATGAATTCGTGCACTGGGCACCTAGTATTTTATCAATACTGTTCTTACATTGAATAGAAATCCCTTATACACCTATCATACTTCTAGTAGGCCACTACCAAAACATTTCCCAATTTCCTTTTTTCTCCTTCATCTAACTTCTGTTTCTGAGATTGTCTCTAAGCATTATTTAGCACCAAGTGACAACATAGCTTTACCTAATCTGCTCTTAACTGTCTACTGTGTTTTCAGTTGCATTGAGTACAATGTATTTCTACAAGTTTTATTTGGCTCCTTTTCAAATTTTTCTATTCTCATTTCATAGTGTGCTATTGATTTTATTTCTAACCTGAATTAGTTCTAAACACTTATTTCATAATTTCTCTCTGACTTTTTATCTTAATTTCTTAGAGTATTACTGGGGTTTTTTCCTGCCTTTTCAGAGTAGTTTTTACTTCATGTTGTTTTTAATTTATGACCATGAGCTCACCTTCAGAGAAAATTGTTTTTCTGTATAAAACTCACATTGTTTCTGCTGGTTGTCCCTATGATTTCACCTGCCCAAGGCCAGTTTTTAAGTTTATTATGAACTGCTTCCTCCATACTTTCAATGAGAAATGAATGTCCTTTGTTTCTAAGTCATTGAGAAAGATGAAAATAAATTTTCATCTTTAAATGCTGTCAAACTTGTTAGTGCTTTACTAATGACAAAATATATAGTATGTTTTTGTAGTAAATACTTTGAAATAGTTTCAAGCCTACATAAAAATTGCAAGTATAGCCCTGACCGGTTTGGCTCAGTGGATAGAGCGTCGGCCTGCAGACTGAAGGGTCCCAGGTTCGATTCTGGTCAAGGGCATGTACCTGGATTGCGGGCAAATCCCCAGTAAGGGGCGTGCAGGAGGCAGCTGATCGCTGTTTCTCTCTCATCGATGTTTCTAACTCTCTATCCCTCTCCCTTCCTCTCTGTAAAAAAATAAATAAAATATATTTTTAAAAAAACTGCAAGTATAGCTTAAAGAACTCCGGCCCAGCCAGTGTGGCTCAGTGGTTGAGTGTCGTCCTATGAGTCAGGAAGTCACAGTTCGATTCCTGGGCAGGGCAATGGATGATTCTCTCTCATCATTGATGGTTCTATCTCTCTCTCCCTCTCCCTTCCTCTCTTAAATTAATAAAATATATTTTTAAAAGATTAATTAATAAAATAAAGAACTCCTCCATGCCCCTCATCTGGAGGTCCAGTGTCTCCAAACGCCATCACCTTAGCACATTTGCTTCCTCTCTCTTTCTCTCTTCATATAAGTGCTTCAGAGTCATATCTTGATTACAATACTGTATTCTTATCGTCTGAATGTTCTAAATTTAAATAATGTTTCAGTACTTTGTATGTCCAATGTTATAATAACACATTTTTATTCTATTATACCATAAAAGGAATAGAAGATTGGGATAAACCTGCAGTAAAATCAGGATATGTTCTGGGTTTTGTTTTTAGAAGTAAATTTCATTCATTTATATACACAGTCATTCAACAAATACTTAATAAGTCCACAAATGTTAATAAACATGATTCTAGTAGATGTTAAGTGGATAGTCAACAAAATAAACATGGTCTAAGCAATTATGGAATTTATAGAATATTTTTCTAAGATTTAATTCTATCATAAAATTCATAGGTAATAAAATCATGGGGAATAAAAATATTCCTATGGTGCATATCATATTATCAATTTCTGAATCTTTCAAAATTCAGTATTTGTTAAGCATAATCAGGAGATAATTAGAATATTAACAATTTCTATGAATAATCAATAGCTCAAGTAACTTGTATATCATTTTAAATAGCATGGTAATATTAAGTATTATTTTGTGCCTGAAATATAAATCAATCACTGGTATTATTAATTTAATGCTGTAAGTAAAAGTAAAATCACCATAGGGGGTTAAATTACATTCTGGATTTCTTTGCATTTTAATTCATTGTGTACAGGAGCGCTAAATAGTCAAGCACATTCTTATCCCATCCCCTCCTGCCCTCTCCCCAACACACTCCCTCCCAACACAGACCACGGGTAACATTTTTCAAAGTAACTCTACTTCCCACGGTGGCAACTGCTGAGTGAGCTGTGCAAGCTCCACCTTCAAACAGAACAGGATGGGAGACATTGTCACCTCCACCTCAATGCTTGCTAAGGTGGTTGAAAGAGGTGAGCTTTCAGAACTCACTTGCTAGAAAAGAACCCTTGATGACAAGAGAGCATGTTCGGCCAGAGCCATGTGGCCAGTAGAACACACAGCTTTCGTAGAAAGAATGTGCTCTGGACCAGGTGGACTGGGTGTGCATTCTGGCCTCCTCATTAACCTTAGAGAAGGTTATTTCCTTCCCCAAGTAAAGCAAATGCGGAGAATATGACCCAGCTCGAATTGTCCAAAGAATTAAAAACAACAAATGAGCACACAGCAAGGTCACTGGCACCATGGGGAGACGCCTCCGAGGGCTCTACTTCCTGGGACGGGCCATCTGCAGCGCCCGCCCCCCCCCCCCCAGCCCCCGCCACCTGACCTTTGTTGGGGACTTCTGTCCAGACTTTGTCTCTGACATCCAGACTCTCCAGTCATCTTATTCTCAACTGGAGACCATTTGCTTCCATTGCAGAGGGTAAGCAGTGAGCTGAAGAGGTATTGCTGCTAAAACTATCATACACCACTCAGCTTTTACCCAACGAAAACACTCGTCCTGGTGTGTTTCCTCTTATGATATACAGGGTGGGGCAAAGGGAGCTTTACAGTTGTTCATATGGAAAATAATACAATAATTAATAAACAATAATACAATAAACTCTGTGTTTCACATACTCACCACTGTAAGCCTCCTTTTGCTGCACGCTGTGTATATTTAAAACACGTTTTCCCCTATAACCACCACATTCCTTTTCTAACACACCAGGTTTTATTTTCTAATTTACAAAATAAAATTTAAAGAACAGCATCTTACTTGCCCTGAAGTTATTCTAATTTCCTTTCCAACCAAACATCTATACCATTTTTTTTTTATGAATGCTCTTTTTAAATGACTACTATTATTTCAAATTGGAGCTATTCTGATAAGTACGCCGATTGTAAAAGTGGGCTTAGGCTGGTAAAACGTACACTCCCAGGAAAGTTAGCTGCTCATGCAACAGACATGCCAAGACTTCGCTGCAGGTAAAGCCAGACGAACTTTCCAGCCCCCGCCAAAGCTAACAATTATTACAGCACTAATGACCCATCGCTAATGAGCAAGCTTGGCAGCTAAGCCGGCAAAAATTAGGAAAACACCGAGACTAAACAAAACCATATTCCATTATCTAATTTTTTTTTTTTAAAGACTCAGCAACGTCCAGGCACAAGGTGAACCAGCTGCAGAAGGAGACCCGTGAGCGCACATCCCAGGCCCCGAGCCCTCCCAGGGGAAGGGCACTCACCACACTCCGCGCGGAATCTCTCCGGGTCCGGGTGACCACAGCCCTGGCCCCAAGGCCGCCGGTGCGTTCGCGGCCGGGTCAGAGCAAGAGGCAGCCTCTGCGTTTGCGCTCCAACGAGGAGCCACGTTCCCTCGGGAGTGGATGGGGGATTTCGCGATCTCTCTGTTCAAGCATGCCCCGAGTTTATTTGTTTGTTGCGCCATTTGCCGCGCTATAAAAATATTCCGGAACGTTTCAGCCAAAACTCTCCCACAGTCCCTGTGCTGCCTTCTCAAAGACGGCCAGACCTTCCGAGTGTCCCCACCAGCTCCCGCCCCCTCGTCCCACCCCGTCACCCTGACACGGAGCTGTCTGCCGGCTCTCCCCACTAAGTGGGGCCACAGCTATGAACCAGGCAGTGAGCTCCCATCAGACACTCCATCCGCTGGCACCTTGACCCTGGACTTCCAGCTTCCAGAACTGTGAGAAATAAACATTTATTGCTGAGCTACCCAATCTATGGCATTCTGGAATAGCAGCCCAAACGGATTAAGACAGAGATATAATTTAAAGTATGCTTCATACTTATTGCTGCATATCAGTATTTCAGCTGATAGTCACTGGACCGTATCACAACCATCGATGTTTTATAATCCTCCAAAGCCAGGCCGGGCCCTGAGTACACAAGGCATGCGTCCCCCGGGCCAGGGGCGGGGAACCTTTTTCCTGCCCAGGGCCATTTGGATATTTATAACTTCACTCAAGGGCCATACAAAATCATCAACTTAAAAGTTATCCTGCTGTATTGGGTCAAACACTTAATTAACTCACCCCTCATGCCTGGGCAGGGCCATGCCAATGATTTTGCGGGCCTTACATGTCCCTCCGGCCGGACGTTCCCCACCCCTGCTGTAGGCTAAGCATCTCATCCAATGTTCCCTGTATCTAGACTCAGCTGTCAGGGTTTGGAATGAGAACAATAACGAGAGACCAAAGGCTGTCAGACGACCTCGAGCCAACTGCCTGCTTGGCACTAGCCAGCGGACTGGCCTGGAAGAAACGCTGGGCTTCAGAGTCTCCTGGAAACTGCGGGAGATGGGCTAGGCCCGTGGGAGCCCCTGGGTGCAGGGCAGAATCGCCTGGGGGCTCCTGAACCCTAGCGGGGCCTGGCCCCACCCCCAGCGGCGCTGACTGGCTGGCCTGGGATGAGACTCAGGGAAACTCATGCTGAACTCCCCAGACGACTCCATGTGGAGCCAGGGCTGAGAACCACTGGATGGATGACATTCTCTCTAAAAGCCCCTCGAGCTCCATGGAAGGCTGCAGGGGGCGGGAAGGGCAGTCAGCAGGAACGGATTTTAAATCCACTCCCCTGCCCCTTCCCATCCATGTGACTCGGAGTAAGTCCCTTCTCCTGAGTCTGGCCTTCCCCGCTTGTAAATGGAGATAATAATGCTTCCCCCCACAATGTTTGTTACCAGGCAGAAATAAAACGATGCCAGTGAGGAACCTGGATACCGCAACAGGCACCTAGTGGGTGATCACAAGTGCGTTTGTTACTATTACAGTCCTCTAATTAAAGTAACTAAAGAAGTGAGCTCAAAAGGGCAGTGAGAGCCTTAAGGTCCCTGCTAAAACAGGCTGGTTCGCCAATGGGATCCCGCTAAGGAGGCAGCTGCTAAGGGCTGAGCTGGGGTGTCACACATACAATATGCCCAGCCCTGGAAGGGCGGGCAGGCGAGGGCAGGCGGCTGAACCAGGCCTGGGGGCTGAGGTGGGGGGAGGGCAACCTGCCTACAGTAGGGCCAGTCCCCACACCCACCAGGAGGCTGCAGGGAAAGGCTTTCCTCTCCCCACATGAACAAGCTGTAGATAAAACGTCTGGGGGAAGGAGACTAAAGCTGCTAACACTGGCGTCTGGCCAATCTGCCAGGGCGAGGAAACAAATTCCAATACAAAACCATTTCAACCGCGACGGTCCATTTATTTGTTCATTTGTTTGGAAGCAGGCTGGTGCCAGCAGGCCCCTGACTTTCCTTTCATGCTAAAAATAAAACTCTCCAAAATGACCTAATTGGGACTAGCATCGCCCTGGCGATGTGAATGCCTCGGATGGCGAAGGAAGGAGTACGGAGAAGCACATTTTAAAACAAACCTAATTGTTCACATTTTAACTGAAGTGGTTTAAGAATTTAGACTAAAGAGTGTTTATCTACCAAGTATCCACCAGAAATGAAGTTTGTGAATTTTCGGCACTCGTTGGAAAACAGCGATGAGCAAATCAGTGCTGTCACATGAACGTGCAAACTAGTGCTTATCTGGCATTATTCTTTCCAAAAACTCTTCTTTCTTTTACTAAACGCACTCAGAAAGTCAAAACGATAATTCCTCCCTGGGTTACTCCTTCTCTACCTACATCATGTCTTCCCACCACACCCCTCTTCTTTGGGGACGGACCAAGCCCAGAATAATTTGGCTAAACTCAAACCTATGGAAATGCCCGCCACACTTCAAGGAGCCGATTTTGAACTCATGCTCATTTCATCTTTCTAGCGTCTAAATAAGCAGGGGAGCCCTCACTGCACCACAAACATGCACAAGTTTTATAAAGTTTCCCCTAAATCTCTGAAAAAACTACAACAAAACGCCCGGCTGGCGTGGCTCAGTGGTTGAGTGTCGACCTGTGAACCAAGAGGCCACAGCTTGATTCCCAGTCAGGGCACATGCCTGGGTTGTGGGGTTGCGGGCTCGATTCCCAGTGGGGGGTGTGCAGGAGGCAGCCAATCAACGATTCTCTCTCATCATTGATGTTTCTCTCTCTCCCTCTTCCTTTCTCTCTCTGACATCAATAAAAATCAATTTTAAAAAAACCAACAAAACACCTGAATTTTTTCCAGTCATTTTCTCTTATGCAACTGCCCAGAAGTAGTATAAAAGCCCCACTTGACGGATAACGAGGGTTAACTGGTAAGGGACCTTGTCTTTCGCCTTTCATTTGGGACTCAAATTCTGTCTTTGCCCAAGAAGTGACAATGAATTCGACAAATACATCCCAGTGCCCACTTGGCGTTCAACAATGCACAATGTGGACACTGAAATGTACATCTGGAAGGAAGGGGTCTGCCGAGGGAAAAGTCTGAATGGCCGGGCCCTGACCACCCCAGGCAGGGCAAGTGCTAGCCAGCTCCCTAGTTACAATGACTCCACTGCAAAAACACCAACAGACATGTGGCACACTCTGGGGGGTTTTTTTGGGTTTTTTTGCCTTCATTTTCATGATATGCAGTAAATACTTTTTTTTTTTTTTTTTTTTACTTCTGAAAGCTCCATTTCTCCTACCAAAAAAATAAAAAGAATAAATTACGCTATGATTGAAGGTAAAATAAAACAAGAACCAGATCCCGCCGTGGCTTCCTCTGCGTGTGTTACGCCTCATTAAATGTCTTCTTGCCTGACATTCAGCAAGTTGCTTCCAATGAGTCCATCTGGTCATTCAGCCTTCTGAGGACAAGGGCTCCCTAACCGCTCCGTTACAGGCCTGAGTGGCACCGAGGAATTCCCTAGGTAATGAGAGTATTCTAACCTCTGATTGATGAGGGATTTATCTAAGCAGGGAAACAAATATGAAGACTAATCAGAGAGGGCCCAGAGGGGGAGACGAGAAAGTGATTACCAGACAAAGAAGTAAGGTTATGCATTTTCTTTGACACAAGAAACACCTCAAGGTCATAATTATCATGGAAATGTTACACAATTCCTCCAAAAAATGCCTCTAAAATTTTATAATGCAACAGTCTAGGCGAGAAATTCAAAGCTAATTGGTTTTGGTCAAAGGCCATTTCGTACTACTACCTTACAGCGCACATTATTGTCAACTTGGAGCTTGAAAAAATGGCTACGTACAACATGGAGGAGAGTGCGTTTGAACTGCACAAACCGTTTTCCATGCCTCGGGGCTTCCAAGCTCCTGTCAGTCTTCAGTCTGTAACACACTTTTCCAAAGCTCTGCTTCTGAGACGAGCACAGAGGGTCGGCAGCCCACTACAGGAGGCCCCGGCTCCCTGCGGCTCCTCGTGTTGGAACAGACAAGTTACAGTAAATGAGTGAAGCTGACGCTTCGGGCTCCTTCTAACACCCTGGGAAGAGTTCGTGGACGTGGTGACATGTGCAGCAGTGACTCCTGAGCAGCACCCAGTTCAGGGGAGCCTGCCGGAGGGCCTGCACGTGTGGTCCCGTTACAAATACGATGATCACCAAACTAATCGACCACATATTCTCTAAATCAAATCTCTACATATTTGCTGAGTGCATGCCACGAGCCCATTAACTTCCTGTGCTAGGTACTTTAGAATACAACAGTGACTTATGCCATCTGCTCTGAAGAAGCTTATATTTCTGACTGGAAGATAATACGTATAGTACATATATTGCAGATTATGTAAAATAGTTTATGTATATTATATAATAGGTTATATAGCATACTAGTATGTAAACTAGAAGATACGGTATTTACATAATGGATTATATTATACACTAGAGGCGTGGTGAATGAAATTCATGCAAGGTGGGGTGGGGCAGGGGGGTGAGGTTCCTCAGCCCGGCCTGCACCCTCTTGCAATCCAGGACCCCTGTGGGATTGGGCCTAAACCGGCAGTTGGACATCCCTCTCGCAATCTGGGACTGCTGGCTCCTAACCTCTGGCCTGCCTGCCTGATCACCCCTAACCACCCTGCCTGCCTACCTCATCACCCCTAACCACTCGCCTGCCTGCCTGATTGCCCCTAACCACTCTGCCTGCCTGCCTCATCGCCTCTAACCATTTGACTGCCTGCCTGATTGTCTCTAACTGCTCGCCTGCCTGCCTGCCTGATGGCCCCTAACTGCTCGCCTGCCTGCCTGATCACTAACCGCCTCTGCCTCGGCTCCTGCCACTGCGGCTTCACCTGGAAGGGACGTCCGGAATGTCGCCCAGAAGGTCGTTCAGCTGTTTGGTCTAATTAGCATGTTATGCTTTTATTATTATAGATGTTAAATTATATGGAATAGATTATATTAATAAGATTACATATATGATTGACATTTATATTAATACATTATATATTCTAGATAGATACTAGAGAATTATATATGGTATATATAACAAAGATCACATATATTTTATGTAATAGATTATATACATTATGTATAATAGGAGGTTTTATATATATCTTTGTAAATGAAATGCATAAATGTATAATGTGACAGTGTGTGAAATGGTGTGACATGTGTGGTGAGCATGTGAGGAAAAGGGGGAGAAGCAACCTGCTCTGGCTCCATCGGCACCAGCTCGCCAGAGACACACATCTGATAATCCATGCTCCAAACTGTCCATCAAAGTTAGTCACTTTTTCAAATACTTAACATGACAAATATAAAGGGCTCCACAATCAAGTCAAGAGATAACTTACCAGTATTAGGCTAAAAAATGGTATAATGGTATAAAAAATGAAGGCTATAATCACAAAACAGTAAGAGGTTGGGAACATAGATTTTAATTTTAATTTTATCGAGGCCAAAGAGAAGGAAAAAATCTTAAAAAAAAAAAAAAGGTATACCCATATACTGCAATAACGGTATTTTTTAAAAGTATATCCACCTTTGAGCAAATCCCTGTCAAACCCCAGATTTAAATAAAATTACAAACCAGCACCCTCTTTACATCAGGATTGCTGGACACAGATGGATCTCCTACACAACTGAAATACGATTCTAATAGCCGGCAACCACGTCAGGTCCTCCCCCCCGCCCCCAACTTGAAGCCTGAGATGACATCAGCCTTGGCCAACAGGCTGACCGTAACAGCGTGTCACACCGAGAGCCAGAGGCACCCCGCTGAGCCGGACCCACATTCCTGACCCACAGAACCTGAGAGAGAATAAACTGCTGTTTTAAGCCTCCGAGTGTTGGGGTAATTTGTTACACAGCAGTAGATAACACAGTCACCCTTTTAAAATTTATCTTACACTGGACCCAGAAGAGAGGGCCCAACTAGAAGTGTATTAACTGGGCAGTAATGGGCATGTCTCAAAGGTAGTTGAAGGCAGGAGCACAGAGAAAATTCTCCATAGAAGAGGACCTGGGATGATACCTACAGGGGATGTCATCATTTGAAAGTGGGAGGAGGAAGGAGGACCCAAAGGGTAGCAGGAAAGAATGGTGAGCAAAGAAAGAAATGAGCTCTGAGAAGGGGCTGGCCCGGAAGCCAGTGGCAGAAGATGCCTCAAGGAGGAGACAAGAGGCAGCGGTGCTCAAGGAGGCGGTGGACAGGCCGCTCTGAGGAAGATGCACGTGACGACTACCTCTCCAGCAACATCGCTTTTCCAGAGTATAATTCATATCTGGCACAGCTCTGACTGGGAAGTAAAAAGCTAAGCCTTTCCACGTTTAAACTTCCTGGTTATCCTCAAACCTGAAACACGTGCTGTGCTTCTGCTCTGGACTTCAGAACCAAAGGGCTATACCAAATATACGATTACAGAATACTGTATCATAATGTAAAATGTGTGTCCTAAGCCATAGATATCACAGACCACAGATAATGTGCCTCAAAAGCACAGGGCTATCTTTCATCTTGTTAACTGCTGCCTTGGAGAAAGAAGCCAGCCGCCCTAGGGGAGTTAAGCGTCCCACACCACTTAGCCACGGTTCCTGAAAGACCACAGACGTGGCCCCGTGGTAACAACACAAACCTGGTCTCTGTGGCTGCATTCACGTGGGGCGTGGGCAGGGCTACCGAGGCTCTGAGACCATGGTTGTAGCAGTGGATACACATGTGCTGTAAATGGGACACGCCTGCATCGGCCCACTCCCCGCCCGCATCGGCCCACTCCCCGCTCGCATCGGCCCACTCCCCGCCTGCATCAGCCCACTCCCCGCCTGCATTAGCCCACTCCCCACATCCAGGACGGGAACCAGGAGACCTGAGATCAAGGAAAATCAAAACCAGTTTGGCCAGATGTGAGCTCAGGATCCAACATACAACTGCCACACGCGCGAGAGCACCGAGGCGGCCAACACAGGAAGCCTACGTGAGCTGTGGTTCCGGAATGTCCGACGACAACAGCCTCATATGTGGCTGTCTTCAACGTACAGACATAAAATATGAGGGGAAATAATTCTTTGATTTGCCAAAAATTCCTCTGGTCTACAGACAGCCCCAGGGTTTAATTTAAAAGGCTCCTGCATACAGAAGAGGCGGAGAGCAGAGATGAAGAAAACAAGCCCTCAGCATCCTCACAGGATCCTCCCAGGGCTCTTCTGGCAGCTGCCTCCACTCTCCATTTAGTTTTGCTTGTAGGAACAAGGGTTTAATGATTAATGGTGCAGATCACTATCAGCATCTGTATTTTTCAAACGTAAGCCCACTGAGCGGCCCAGTCCATGCCCGACACGGCAAGGGGGAGGTGAGGGAGGGTTATAACGTTATCTTTCCAAACTTGAACTCCTATTCACAAACAGGTTTGCACAGGCACGAGGCACGGGTGTGTACAAGGAGAAAACACACAGAAACATTGAGGAAAGCATTTTGGCAAAACGACTTAGACTGTTCAACTTAAACATCATTTCCCTTCGACATGAGCACAGCCTCTCTACTGAGTCACAGTTTTCCCCTCTCAGACCTTCTGCTCTCTCTGTCCCACAGCATATTCTACGTTCTATAATGTACATTCTATATTTTGAGAAGCTCTCTGTCCTCTCCAGTATTTTCAGGGGCTGTGAATTTTCCACCTCTATTAATAGCCCCTGGTCTCACTCCACCCCTTCAAAATACGCATTAAATTAACTTTTCATAGCTCCCTCAAATTAAACAGACAAGAAAAGCAAGTGAGATCATTGAAATTGATAATGTTACACTTTAGCCCTTAATTCTAAGACCCAGAAATCTCCCCGAGTGTAGTTAGTTCCCCTTGTTTTACCGGCAACTTTGCTTTTTATTTCCTTCTAAAAGGCCAGAGAGGCACAACCGCTTCCAGATGAACCACCTCTTCAGTTTCAAAAACAAACTCGTTTGTGATTGGAAACCACTAATAAAAAAATAAAAAGCTGGAAATAAAATATAGAATAGGGGAAAAACTATTTAGAACACAGAGTAGTTTCCCTATCAGATGGCAAAATACTCTATAAAATGACCATTTTAATAGTCTGCTCCTATTAAAAGCCCAGAAATATTTAAAGTCCAGACGCAGATAACAGTTACATGGAGACAGGATAGCTTACAGGTGGGATGTGCAGCGAGTAGGGAGAGGATAGACGCTGTAACAACTGATGGTGGAACCGCCGAGCCCTTTTTCTTCCCAGCCCTTGCTCTGGGGGAGTTTCCAGATGGTAGAGCCAGCGGTTCCCGTCTCTCCTAAATCTCAGACGTTGCCAAAGCCAAAAGGTGTGTGTGAGCTGCTTACAGCCTCTCACCAAGTCCCCGGCCAGCGGTGAGCCCACACCTGAACCGAGCGCAGCCACTGCCGCACCTTCACTTCCGGTTCTCACGGAGAGCCAGGCCCAGAGGCGGGCACCAGGGCCAAGGCCACACAGGCTGCCACCTGAGTCCGGGGTGAGTCAGCCCTGGAAGCCCGCACCGATGTGCCACCACAGCCTGCAGCTCCGCGACACGGGCGTTGCCAAGGAGGCCTGTCCCCTTCAGAACATGCCGGTTAGCCACAGGGAAGTTTGCACAGAAAAGTCACTGTTTAGCCTTAAAACATTCCACCCCCACGGCGAGAAAAACAAGTGAGAAACAACTCCCATCGCAAAAGGATGCTTCCTCATGGAAACCTGAGGAAGAACTTGGGGAAAGCGAGTCAGAACTAATGGCCAGACCGTCTGTATTGGCTGAGGGACCTTTGTCATTTGAAATTCTGAGCATGTGCCCACCGGGGACACCGTTTAGCCGGTTGTGATGCGGCTGCTCACCCCGGTCTGCAATGTCCCTCTCCTCGGAGGGTCTTGTTCATCTAGTGCCTGAGCCAAAGCCATGTCGCATCTGCAGAAGACCCAGCTGCCGCCTGGATGTGAGCTGTTCTCCGTTCCCAGGTTCCACGCAGAAACCCAGCCTGCGATCACGGGAGGCCCGCAGGCTGCCAGCCCCTGTGGGCAGGAGGGCGCGGTGAGGGCAGCCTGGCCTGTTCCTGGGGTGGAGAAACGTGCAGACCAGTTAAGGCTGGGCGTTCTCGCTCTCAGGGCTGCCCGGGGGAGGCCGGCGCCCAGCCGCTCCCAGCGAAGGTCCAGGACTTTCCCAAAGGCTCCACGTTTCTGTCCTTCCTCTTTTTCTTTGGGGAAGTGGGTGGGAGAGGGGAGCGATTTGCTCTGTGTATTGAAATCAGCTTTTAGATGTGATTGGCACAGTTGGCAGGTACTCGTCTAGCTTTGGTGGCCGAAGACATGCATAGTCTCAAGAACCTGAATTTTACCTTTAAAGGAAAACTAGGGCAATGCGTATGAGTCCATATCAAATCACAAATAACGTCCTGTAAACAACAAAACAGGCTCCAGGGGATGCTCAGTGACTGGAATGGCATTGAACAAAACACAGGCTGAGTTTCGGAGCCCTGCGCCCTTCCTGGTCCATCTCTCAAGCCATCGATGAGCGCTCACAGGGCAGCTCTCCAATGCCAGCCTCCTATCGATGCCCACGGTGCTGATTTTGAAACATCCGCATTCCCCACGCGGCCGCTGCAGGACACAAAAGGGAAGGAAAGTTCGAGCCTTTTGCTTAGGAAAATGAAATCCTGTCTTGGCTCCCCTATGAGTTCACTTTCTTTTTATAGCTTGGCTTTCAAACATAGTAATTGCTTTCTTCTTTTTTTTTTTTTTTTTAAAGACATGGATTTACACCACATTTAATTTGAGTGTCTCTATATATAGGTCTTGGTCTACAATAATAGCAAATTCATAGGACCCCACCCCTGAAGACCAAAATGGAACAGCAATTTAGAAATAGAATCTTCTCCTTTAAAGCAAAAATACTGAAGTCATCAAAGATAACTTGTCCAGCAGCCACCAAAGACAATGCCTAACTCCAGTTTCATGGTACTCTCAGGAAAAAAACAACACAATTTTCTCCAGGGAATTTGGGGGTCTGAAAATTCCATGAGATTAAGTAAAATTATATCATGTTGTTTCATTTCTCTTAAAATCTCTTTGCTCTTATAGTTGCTGGTTCAGATATTGGTGCTTAGTTAGAAAATCAGATCCCCTAGACTGCTCTCAATTCTCAGGAAGCAGATGTGAAATTCATTCTACTCTCCAATTGCCAGGTGTACTGGTTAATAATGCGGATTTTGTAATCAAAGAAAACAGGATAATTTCAAGAGAAACATCAAAAGTGCTTTATTCAAAGTAATGTCCATCGCTAGCTACACATTTCCCCATCTTTCAGGTAATTTGTGGATACCATACCAATAGAACTTTTCTTGTTTTGAGGCAAACCATTCAGAGACCCAATTTTCCACTTCTTCGTACGTTTTGAAGTGCTGCTCAGAAAGTGCGTGTGCCATCGATCGGAACAAGTGGTAATCTGAAGGAGCAAAGTCTGGTGAATACCGCGGGTGGGTTAATACTTCCCAGGCAAGATCTTTTAACGTGTCTTTAACTGGTTTTGAAGTGTGTGATGGTGCATCATCATGAAGCAAAATTACCTTGCCCTGTCTTCTGGCCCATTCTGGTCGTTTCACGATCAAAACGTGGTTCAAATTGATTATTTTTTGTCGGTAGCGATCAGTATTCATGGTTTCACCTGGTTTTAGAAGCTCATAATACACCACACCTTCCTGATCCCACCAAACGCAGAGCATTGTCTTCTGCCCCAAGCGATTTGGCCTTGCAGTTGATGTTGTTGGTTGACCTGGATCAACCCATGATTTTGTGCATTTGGGATTCTCAAAATAAATCCACTTTTCATCGCCAGTCACAATTCGATGCAAAAAAGACTTTCTTTTGTACCGATGAAGCAACATTTTACTGATGGCTTTTCGGTTTTCCATTTGTCTTTCGTTCAGTTGATGTGGCACCCATTTTCCTTCCTTTAAAATCTTCCCCATTGCTTGTAAATAATCGGAAATTGTTTGCTGAGCAACATTTAATCTTTCTGCAAGTTGTTTTTGAGTCTGACATGCATCTTCATCCAATAATGCTTGTAATTGTTGGTCTTCAGACTTTTTCGGTTGACCTGGACGTTCTTTGTCTTTCACATTAAAATCACCACTTTTAAAGCGTTTAAACCAGCGTTCACAAGTATGAGATGGAGCATGTTCACCATAAGCTTCCCGAAGTATACGGTAACTTTCAGCAGCACTTTTCTTCAAAATAAAGTAATGAATTAAAACTTCCCGCAAATGCTCTTTTTTTGGGCACGAAATTCGACATTTCTAAGCATAAAAATATCTTGATGTTAACACCTTCAGCAAATTTGACATATGAAGTTTTGAAGCTCGCTGTCAAAACAACAAAATAGCATCCATATCAAACCGCATGTATATCTACATGTGTGTAACTCCAGCTATTGGGGAAAAGCCGCATTAGTAACCGGTACACCTGGTACTTCGCTCTCACCAGAGCACTGTGCCAACGAGTCCTTTCCCAGGATCATGGAGCTGTCGGTGACAGCACAGGGCAGTCCGCAGAGGAGTGCCTGGGAATCAGACTGGGTCCAAACCGGCTCTGCTGCTGAACTCCTCACTCTCCCTGGCCCTGCGTCCCTCCCTGCGGATTGGGAGGCGACCCGTTCTGGAGAAATGTGGTTACGTGAGATGTTGAGAAAGTACCGGGGGGGGGGGGGGTGGCCTGGCACTGGCAGCTCCTGCAAGGCCAGCAAGATGCCCATATGGCTGACGAGGAGGCAGGGGCTGGAAACACTTGCTCCAGGGAAATGAATGTGCCAACAACCCGCAGCTCAGCAAGTGGCTCACGGAGCAGGGAGAGCGACCTAGGGTTTCAGCGAGGATGTCTGATGGACAAAAGCACAAAATTGTTCACGTTCAGAAGGGACTCCGCCTCCAAGGAAGCAGCGAGCCCTCGTTACTGCTGAGTGTGGGCACAAATTGGAACTTGGCCACAACAGGCCTCCAAAGGGTGATGGGAGCACCCGCCTTTATCCAGCTCCAATGCCTCTTCGTCTTTGCTCGGCCACTTAAGACCATTCACTCAGAGCTGGTCCCAGGCCAGGGTGCCACCCAGCAGCTCAGGGCGGCGAGAGCAGCAGGGAGCACGAGACGCAGCTCCATGCCCGCAGGCACGGGATCCCGGCCGCCGAGCGTGCCCACTTGGACAGAAGCATCTGGAAAGGACGGAGGTACGTTATGGAAAGGCAAACGCTTGGCTGTCAAGCTGCAAATGTTCCTAAGACTTGTTTTTGCTGCTAAACACACAGGCCCCTCGCCCGGCCCCGGCAGCACTGCGCCTCGGCAGGAGCTGGCACCTTGGATTTTCCTTCGTGGCTGCTACTCGGCTCAGACAGAGCCAGGTGCCAGGCCAGGCGGCACCTCCAGCTGCGATTCCCCTCGGCCCAGATTTTGCTCCAAAGTCCATTCCCCGAAGTGGTTGTAAGTAGGTCCAAGTCACAATCGGGCATCGTGAACAAAGAGGAAAGGATTGCAGATTTCAAAGGAAATGCATTTGCCAGGAAAAAGCAGGAGGAGGCACGCTGGGTCCCTCCTTCCCTCGCAATGCCCTAGTTTGAAAACCACTTCTTCAAAACAGAAGCCATAAGAGAGGAAACCTAAGATGGGTATGAAAACGAACTCACTTTCTACATATCCACAGCCGCACAGCCAAAGCCAAACCCAGGACATCACACAGTATGTCCTCATAAGCCTTACTAACAACCATCGTCAGTTCTAACATTCACTGCTCGGAGCCTGTAATTACCTTGTAACCATCTCAACTACAGTAAGCTTTTACTTCTCCTAATTCAGGGGGTGCCTAAGACAGGGAAAATACTCAGGTAGTATTATATGACCAATTTAGATTTTAAAGTACATTCTGTTAAGACCAGTGGAAATGCAAATAGATCATCTATCCATTCACTGGACAAACGTGTGAGCTCCTCTCGGGGACAGGGCCCAGCATGCAGACATCACCAGAGGCTAAGGAAAAGCCATTCTTCCAGTTCTGGGTCCAAGGGGTTACAATCGAGTGAAGGCAATGCCTTCGAATCTTGCAGGAGGGAGACCAGAAAGGCTTACAAGCAGATTTCAAGCACAGATAGGGACAGAAAACCTGTGACATTCCCCACAAAAGCTAAGAGTACATGATAAGAGTCAAGACAATCAGTGTCACAACCCGGCAGGCGTGGCTCAGTGGATAAGCATCGACCTATGAACCAGGAGATTACGGTTCGATTCCCAGTCAGGGCACATGCCCAGTGGGCTTGATCACCAGTGTGGGGCGTGCAGGAGGCAGCTGATCAATTCTCTCTCATTGATGTTTCTCTCTCTCTCTCCCTCTCCCTTCCTCTCTGAAATAAGAATAAAAGTGTCGCAGACAGGAGAAGAGTTTACAAACAGATAAGAGATGGGTAAGTGAACGGAGACTGAGAAATATCCAGCAGAGAAAACTGCCCCAGCAAAGCCAAGGACAATGCTACCAACAGAAACAAAATACGTTGAGAAAACTAAAAAGAAGCAAGTGAAATTGGTTCTAACAATATATTTCAATCCAATATATGAAAGTTACTATCATTTTAACACACAAACAACATAAAGATGACTGAGAAGCGTGTTTCATGTCCTCTGCGTGCCTCGGGCCTGGTGTGTGCTGCACCATCAGCACGCCTGAGCTGCACCGGCCACGTGTGCCCGGTGGCTCCCGATGTGGACACACGGGTCTCGAGGCACATGGCTCAGAGTGGGGTTTTGAGGGCAGCGACTAAACCAATTAGGCCAAAGCAGAGACTTCAGGAGAAATACTGAAGAGAGGGTTTAGACCAGGGGTGGGCAAACTTTTTGACTCGAGGGCCACAATGGGTTCTAAAACTGGACCGGAGGGCCGGAACAAAAGCATGGATGGAGTGTCTGTGTGAACTAATATAAATTCAAAGTAAACATCATTACATAAAAGAGTACGGTCTTTTTTTTTTTTTTAGTTTTATTCATTTCAAATGGGCCGGATCCGGCCCGCGGGCTGTAGTTAGCCCACGACTGGAATAGACAGTCAGACTGGGTTTGGACATCACCTGTGCGAGGACGGAGGAAGCCAGGGACGCTGTAACACAGAGGGCACGAGGTAAGGTGAGGTCGTGCATCAAACAGGGAAGCTGCCGCTCCAAGAGCTCAGACTCCCAGGATGAGACCCCCTAATTCCATTCCATCCCGCTGCCTCCCTCGGGCCCCAGCCCCTCAGCCCTCCTCTGAGCGACCCTCTGACCCACCTGTGTCCCTCTATCAGCTGGACACTACTGCGCCCAGTCATTCCCACCATGACCTCATTTCCAACCGAAAGCCTCTTGCCCCTTAATTTTCAAGGATGTCCCTTGGTCCCCACCGGAAGTCAATTCCAAAGTCCCTCTCTGCATCCCTGCTCCTGGACTGGCCAGTCCCTCTACAGTTGACCTTTACCTGTTACTACTGGGGGAGGGGACCAGGAATTCCAGTTCTCTACCTTTCCCAGAGTCCACTGAGGTGTTCTTCTCTACCACCCCTTCCAGAGGATGTTCCCAACTTCTCACAGGGACCCAAGTCTGCAAAGCCACCCTACAGCCCCTGTGTCAGCCAACAGTCCTGCTCCCAAATTACTATTTTTTCAATAAATATATTTTTATTGATTTCAGAGAGGGAGAGATAGAAACATCAATGATGAAAGAGAATCATCTATTGGATGCCTCCTGCACGCCCCACATGGGGGACTGAGCCTGCAACCCGGGCATGTGCCCTGACCGGGAATGGAACGGTGACCTCTTGGTTCATAGGTCAATGCTCAACCACTGAGCCACGCCGGCTGGGCCAGATTATTTTTAAATCACTGTCCCTCAATGTCCTTCCTCCAAACCTCAAAATCATTCTCTCTCTTCACCAGGCCTTCCTGCCAGCCAGCCTCCGATGTTCCCACTGGCCAGGCCATCCTTGTGCCTCAGGAGACCCAGCGGGACCACGTGTCCACTCCCACCCTGGGGCATCTTCCTTGGCATCTCCAACGCCGCTCTTCCCTCCTCTGCCTCCAAACCGCCTACTCTCTCCAGCCACAAGTTCATTTTCCTTTTTGGCCCCCAAAGGTCTTCCCTCAAGGTGTCCTTTGAAAAAGCAGCCCCTCCTGATCCCTACTTTGTCACCATGCCTGACAGCGACACATCGGGCTTCCCCTCCCAGTTGCTCTCCTAACGGTTTCCAATCCAATGGACCCTTCTCCTTCATCTGCAACCAACGCAGAAAAGTTATAAGGAAGAAAATAGAATCAGCTACATCGCCTCACTGACATGCTGACCTGGAACATTCTAGGGACCACCCTCCCCTGTGTGTGTGGCCTACCTTAGACATTTTGTAAGCAGATTTGTTCTGTATTTACCTGTCACCTGCCTCCTCCCTCAGCACCAATGTCTCCCACCTCCCCATGGCAGCATTCACAGAGAGTGTTTTCATCACTTTATATTCTACAAAAACCAGATCCTGGCATACAGGGCTCTCTGCCTCCTCTTTTCTCGTGGGAACCCTTCCAAGTCAAGCAGAACAGCCATCCAAGGCCCGATGCGCCCGTTTTCTCCGACCAGGCCCATTGGGAACATCCACTTCGCTCGCAGCCCTTTGCCACTGCAAACAATGCTGCCACCAATATTCCTGCACAGACACCTCGCACAGCTGCCTGTGCTTCCCGGGTAGAGGCCCGGGGACAGGTGTCGGGGCCAAAGGCGGTGTGCCTTTCACATCCTAACAGACTCTGCATCTTTCCACAGTGGCTCCGCATCCAGCCACGGGCAAGGCTGCCTTCTGAAACCTGTCCCTCACCTCCCACTCTTGGCGGCTCCCTTCTCCGGCAGGCTTTCATGAGCCACCACCTCTGTCTCCTTGTCTCTCATGTTTTACTTCCAAAGTTAAGCAGACGACCAAGCTGGGTCCCTATCCCTTTCTCCCCTCTCATCGTATCCTCCTCTTTGACGGTGTCATTCTCCCACAGGGTTAGGCCGCCCCTCCCGGGCCTGAAGCCACCTCCACACACCCAGCCGAGACCTCTCTCTCGAGCTCCAGACCTCTGACTCCTCAGAGGACTTTATATATATATATATATATATATATATATATATATATATATATATATAATTTCAGAGAGGAAGGGAGAGGGACAGAGAGACAGAAACATCAACAATGAGAGAGAATCACTGATCAGATGCCTCCTGCACACACTCCACATTGGGGACTGAGCTCACAACCCAGACATGTGCCCTGACTGGGAATCGAACCGTGACCTCCTGGTTCCTAGTTCGACGCTCAACCACTGAGCCACGCTGGCCAGGCTGGGCCATACTCTCCTCTTCCCTACACTTCGCCCCCACATCCAGCCAGCTGCCAGCCTGGGCAGTTCATCCTCTGCATCAGCTACCTCGCCACACTCTGACCCCTTGGGTGCAGGCTCCCCACTGATGACCAGGGCACCCAGGACACCGGCAGTGCCCTGTGCAGCCGCAGCCCCGCACACACCCCGACCCTGCAGCCCAACCCACCATCACCTCCTCGGGTACAGGCCCAGTGGGGTGCAAACATCGTAACCACACTTTCAAGACCTTCCCAGTTCTGTTCCAGCCTCCTTTCCAGCCTTTCAGCCACAACCTCCTCACCCTCCAAGCTCAGCAGGAACGAGGCTGGCTGCTTCGCGACAAGGAAATGCCCCTCTGATGGGAAGGATGTGCGGAGAAGGAACTGAGGTGAAGGGGAGGGCACGGGAATGCCTTTCTTTCGCAGCTTTAAGAGGAAAAACACTGGCCAGAAGAATGCCTTTGTGTCTTAGCTTGAAGAAGAAAACTGTTTGGTAGAAGTAACAGGACACGTGAATGAATCATTTAATATAAACTTCTAAGAAACTACAACAGAATGTTCGCGGATATTCCAAAATGACCAAGAACTACACAGAAGACCGGGAAAGCCGTCCACCACAGCCAAGAGCACCCTCCATGTGCACACACAGTCACATCCGCTCCATGAGACAGTTTCCTGAACTGGATATTCCTCAATGGCTGGCTTTAACGCGCAGCAAGAGAACCTGGTTACATTATAATAATAAAAAATCACCAGGGTGAGCCAAAACTCACTGAGTAAAACTGGAAGAGACAAAACTCGAAAACTCCTTGGTGCAATGCTTCCTCTTTAAAGTAGTAACTGGGAAAAAGAAACACCGCAAGTGACAACTTACTAAACACGGAGTTGATGCCTAGGAGTTAAACTTTGTCCTAATTGAGGTAATAAACGGATAAGCTCAGTGACCTCAAAGAGGCGCAATACCAGCTGGAGAGAGAAAGCACACACCGAGGAAACGAGATAAGGGGTGAGGAAAGATGTTTTCAAGGGCAAAAAGTCAAAACAAGTGGAATATGAACACGAATAGCTGAGAGTAGTCAGAAGAGACTTCTGAACTGAGGCACGTGGAAAAGGCGCCCACATTCTTTGCGTCAAAGCAACCAGAGTAACAACCTGCTCCACTGAGTTGTTTAAAGAAGAAAAGAGCTGGCCTGACAGTATCTACCGAGCTCTGGCCCCGCAGGAACGGCCGGGTCCAAGTTCAAGCATCCTTAGCACTTGGGGGAGATGGGGCGCTGCTCCAGACGGGGCTCCAGCCTCTTCTGATGGGAAGTGTCGACAGTCTGTCATCCATGCTGATGGCGGGACGGGAGTCACAGACAATCTAACCAGCTGCCAGCACTGAGGGCTCTCCGCGGTCCCATCTGGCTGGTAAGACGCACGTGGGCGCTGTTCCCACCCCGTCTCCAGAAGGAACGGAGGGAGGATGTGAAGTCAGGCAGACCGGGACCCAATCCCAGCTCTCGGCCTCACTCGCCTGGGCCACAGTGCGGGTTCCCAAGTCCCGTTCATGCCGTGGAGGGGCATCGACTTAGGGCGCTGTGTGCAAGGCGGCGGGGGGGGGGGGGGCAGTCCGTGCCGCAGCCATGCCCTCCTCTCTTCCCTGCGGCCCCCCAACCTCCCCAACCAGAGTTCTCTGAAGCGAAAACTTCAGTGTAAACGAGACGACACCCAACGCCAAATGGGAAATTTGGAGACTATCAAACGGAAAGAAGCACAGAGGTATTTTCTCACCTGCTTTCTGGGTTGCCTAACCGCACACAGCTTCCCAGCACAGACCGCCCAGCTGGCTGCTGCCCCAAGCCCAGCAGGTGCCTGAGAAGCAGCAGATGCTCAGACAGGGGGCCTCCAGCCCAGGGCGGGGCAGCAGCAAGGTGTGCGGAGCAGGAAGGGGAGTGAGAGGACCTGCAGAAGCCCCAGTGTGATGTCCACACTAGGCAGGAAGGAGAAAGTGGGGGAGGGAGGGAGGGAAGGGAAGAGAGAACTATTTCTACAATAGCATCACAAATTGTCCTGTGGTTAATTCTGCAAAATATCATTATGTATATTATAAAAACATGCTTTTGTTTTCAACACTCTCACCCACCCAGCACAAAGGTAGAAAAAGTATATTTTTTATAAGATCATATCCCATCCAAAGCTCAAAAGGGGGGTAAAAGCACATCAAAATATGTAAGGATTATGTTTCTCTTCCTGCTCGATGAACTTCGTTTTTCTCAGTGACCTCACAGTCAAGAACAGAATGAGAAATTCAGCCCCAAGGTGAAGAGCTGCACAGACTTGTGCTACAGTATAAAACGGAATTGAACAGTGTGTGTGTGTGTGTGTGTGTGTGTGTGTGTATGTGGGGGGGTGGAGGGGGAGTAGAGAGAAGCAGGACTTGGACATAAACTGTTTGTGACAAACCGGCCAGAAGGAAAGATGATCTCCTTGAATGTGCGGGCTCTGCTCAAACACGGAATGTTATTTATTAACCACTCCTTTTTTTCTTTCTAGAAAGAACTTCGGCCCAGGATCCGCTTTGATATATTTACAAACCTCTCCTGGCGGAAGGCCAGGGTCTGCATTTGGTTCTGAAGGGAGGCTCTTCCTGCCTGGGAGCAGCTCAGCACACCAAGCACACGGGCCGGGCCGAAACCGAGCCCCGCAACATGCCCCACGCGCGCGGCAGCGCTGTGCCATTGGGTGCCCACCAGGACCCTCCGAAAAGGCTGCCAACTAGCACCCCGAACGGGCGTCCATGTGCAGAAGGCGGCCATTTTTGCTGGGAAGCCCATCAGAAGTTGACTCCCTCCCCAGGGAGACGTGCCTGGCCTTAGTGACTTGGTCAAGCGTACAAAGAGCTGCAATGAAGTGGGTTTCTCAGAGCCAGAGAAGGTATAAAACTGAGGGCGATCCCAGGAGCTGAAATTATGCTGAGCACATGTTTCAGTTATACCCTAGTCATCAGGCAAATGACTGTCTGACACACCCGAGTTGCAGAGCCGGGCAAGAGGCATGAACACCGAGACACGCGTGGCTCAGGTCGGCCCTGGCAGTGACGGAAGTAGCTGCCTTCGCTGTTCAAAATGAGTCATTTCACACCCCATTATTTTCATATGGCCCGTATCTGAGAAGCCACACGATCTCAATGCAGTGTGTCTGCCTTATAAGTTGAGTCACTCTTGGGATGCAACAGCTCTGTGGTCAGGCCCGAGGCAGACGGCTTCTAATTCAAAGGTAAGGCCCGTATGTAATGAGCACGTGTCCAGAAGTTTCCCACTCATGTCGATTCCAGCACAAGGCCCCCGCCTCCTAATGACACCTATGCCTTACCCAGGAGGCAGTGGCTACCTGAACTATCTAAGGAATCATCTTTTACGTCACGCCATGTTGTAGAGGGCTCACCCAGCATGAACAGGGACTGGCATTTTTTCACGTAAAATATATTAAATTTTAAAATAAAACGTTAATAATGTTTTGACCTCCTTCCCAGACTTCAGAAAACGATTGACCTGTTGAGCTACGTACCTCGCAATCCCTCGCCCCTAGGAAAACGTTACCCAGAGCAGAGCTGGTCACCTGTGACTCAACGAGTATGTCTACAATATTTTTAAGAACCCGCTATAACAACACATTTGTAAAGCAGGGAAGAGGGTCATGGGAATGCCAGGAGCACCTGGCACAGGCTCTACAGGCTGTGGGCGCTACCAGCACAGAGATGTTCACCACGCAGCATGAACATTCGCATCTGGGTAAAACTTGGGGCATAGGCGAAGCAGCATTGGTTTTCTTTTTTTTTCTTTTTTTAATATATTTTATTGATTTTTTACAGAGAGGAAGGGAGAGAAATAGAGTTAGAAACATCAGTGAGAGAGAAACATCGGTCAGCTGCCTCCTGCATAACCCCCTACTGGGGATGTGTCCGCAACCAAGGCACATGCCCTTGACCGGAATCAAACCTGGGACACTTGAGTCCGCAGGCCGACGCTCTATCCACTGAGCCAAACTGGTTAGGGCAGCATTGGTTTTCATACAGCAAAGAGCAAAGTCAACCGCCAGTTCCTACATCCCCCCCCCCCCCCCCCCAGCAAGAGCTCAGAAGAGCCCCAGGCCCGAGTGCTTATCGCCTCAAATTCCATCCTCAGAGCTCGTCTTTTCTTGCTTCAGTCCACCAAACTTTTTCAAGAACTGCTTTGCTTTCTATCGCCCTCCACCCCCAACAGTAAACTTCATTCTTGAAGGAGAAGCAGGAAAGAGTAAGGAAGGACAGAAGCACAGACCACAGACGTGCGGACTTTGGGAAAGCTCTTTGGGTGACCCTCTCCCCAGACTGAGAAGCTCTGCTTCAGCCAAGGCTCTGACCTGCGTTGTGTGTGCCCTCCTGAGATACCCCACCCATCCATCCTCCCTCCATCCATCCATCCATCCATCCATCCATCCATCCATCCACCCATCCATCCATCCAGCCACCCATCCATCCAGCCATCCATCCACCCATCCATCCATCCAGCCAGCCATCCATCCAGCCAGCCAGCCAGCCACCCATCCATCCACCCATCCATCCATCCACCCACCCACCCACCCACCCATCCATCCATCCACCCATCCATCCTAGGAATATACATATGGAGACCCATATAGATATATACACATATATGTGTAAGACATATTGCCTTGTCACTTAGCATGCTTGCATGTGATGGTTAATTTTATTTGTCAACCTGAAGGTGTTTGGGGATGAGATTAACATTTAAATCAGTGAACTTTGAGTAAAACAAGTTGCCCTCCATGATACAGGTGGGCCTCATCTAATCAGTTGAAGGCTTAATTAGAACAAAAAAGACCTGCCTGAGGAGCGAGAGGGAATTCTCAGGCGACTGGCCCCAGCTTTCATCCATACCATCAGCCCTCCTGGGTCTCCAGGCAGTCAGTTTGGGCTTTACCACCTCCATGATCATGTGAGCCAGTTTCTTATAATAACACTTTTACTGTACATATACACATCCAACTGGTTCTGTTTCTCTGGAGAACCCTGACTAATATGCCATATATAGCACACACACACACCGATACACAGATATATGTATATAAATATATGCATTAAACTAAAAAATTTCAAAAAACAATAACAAGCGATATATGTACTTACTTTCTAATCCATACCATACTTTGTTATTCTACCTTGGATGTGTCTTAGTATGGTCTTTGGCAAAAAAAAATAGTTGAAAGCCACTGAAATTTTTTTTAAGTCTGTTCCTAGAATTTAAAAAATTATTTTTTAAAATCTGACCCACTAAATTGATGTCACTACCTATGACTCACAATTTGAAAACCACTATTTTATTCAAAAGGCTGCATACAGTATACCATGTTCCTCACCTGACCCTCTCCACTTAATACAGCACAGAGAGTGTTCCGTATTTACAGGTATTTAGTTTGTTTCTATTTAGATCTTGTCTTATAAGGACAGTGAGCTAAGAAAGACGAGCAAAAATAAGTTTCCAAAAACCCAGAACAGAGAATCTTTGAGTACCAAAGTCAAGTTAAACTACATTTCCCTAATTTTAGGGCTTCTTAACGCGGTTGAACAGAAAGAGCCAAGAGCAGCAGGCAGACATTTCTTTGGACACGTGTGACTTAGGAAATCTTTCATTCTTTTTATTGAAGCACTGGTACTCCTGCTCTCCCTCTTATCAGGAGAATCTTTCCAGCAAAGAATCCAGTAAAGATTAGGACAGTCAATTTCAGGTGTAACCACCAGATTCACAAGAACAGGGTAAATTATTTCAATTCAATTACACACACAACTGCTGTGTGCAAGGCAGGACGACACATGCCTGGCACCCAAGTCATACCCCCATTTCCTTTCTTCTGAGACTTACCCTATTTCTACCTGAAATGCTGTAATTCTTTTATGTTATCATGAACGTCTCAAACTTATGGAGTATACTACTAAGTAGGTATACTTATCCATCCTAAACACAATTTCTTATGTTAAAAAGTTGTCTTTTGGTCAGATTCTTTCAGCAGTTTCAAAAGTATATGGAATCAAAGAGGAAGCTACAAATGCTAGGGTCCTTAGCAATCATCTCTATCATTGGGTTCATTCCTGTATTAGGTTCTTCAGGGGGACCCCAGGGACCACCCCCTCCCCCACCCCAGGGGAGTAAGAAGGACAAGGACCTATGAACCTTCTGTCCTCTATCTCTGCTTTAGCAAGCGTAGTTGCAGTTTATTATCGTCCTTTTTTAAAGAAAAATATTTTTTTATTGATTTCAGAGAGAGGAAGGGAGAGGGAGAGAGAGAGAGAGAGAGAAACATCAATGATGAGAAAGAATCCTTGAGCGGCTGCGTCCTGCACGCCCCCTACTGGGGATTGAGCCCGCAACCCGGGCATGTGCCCTGACCAGGAATCGAACTGTGACCTCCTGGTTCCTAGGTCAATGCTCAACCATTGAGCAACACCAGCTGGGCTCTTATCTCTTTTGAATTTGGAGTTGCACACAACATGTAGTTTGGAAAAAAAATGCCTCTCATTTCCAAGGTTTGGAAAACACTATTATTGTACCATTTCAGAGATAGGAAAACAAACCCTGAGAAACTGAATGGTACCCATGCATCTAGATCCCCATTCAGTATAGACCAGCATGGAGCCTGCAGGGCAGCAGTTGTCCGAATGTGGTCCCGGATCAACAGTAGCAGCATCCCCAAAGATGTCTGAGAAATGCAAGTTCCTGGGCGAACCCAGAGTCCAGGCAGAACCTGCAAGGGTGGGGCTCAGTGACTTGGGCTATAATAAGCCCTCCAGGATAGTCTGATGCCCTAAATTCTAAGAATCTTTGCTCTGGAACAACCCCCATTATTTTTCCATTGTTCTCATCCTCTTCCTCTTCCTCTTCCTCTTCTAACCCCACATCACTACTGCACTGCACAGGAAACTGCCCGCAAAACACTGACCCTAAACTCACCCACCGAAACAGAAAGGGCTCATGGGAAAGTACTCCAATGCTGCCCATGCATTTTTCTCTCAGTTAGAACACCCACCTCCGAAAGGGTCAAACAGAAGTTTCAAAGATTTCAAAGAACCATTCTGCAGGGCGGAATTAAACCTCAAAATGATGAGCCATGCCTTGAAACTTATTTCCAGAAATCCAGGATCAATGATATCTGCAAAGAGCACCAAACAGACCACGAGATAAAATGCAGGAGTTTACTCAACCAGGAGACAGCTCCTTCCAGGGAAACCGAATTTGGTCACTGAAACATCCGTAGGAACAGCTGTCTCTCACCCCAACCCGAGCTGGTTAATGTCACCACACCGGATGCTTTGTGAGGTCTGAGGTCCGAGTCGGCCATCTACACAAGTGAATCTGCTGACCGCCTGCAAAAATAAACACGTAAGAGGCCGCAGGCAGACTGTTAGCGGTGAGCCCCATCTCAGTCTCCTGCTAGGTGAACAAATTTCAAGAATGCCAAGTGAACAAAAACTAAAGGAATGCCCAGTGAGAAATTTCAACATGTAGCTTGTACATCCAGCACCGCGAGACATCACTGTCCGAATGGACGCATCCAAACTGCTATTCATTTTTTCCTTCACGAAGTAAAAGATTCTAATCTAGTCCCTGTTCAGCACTCACTATGAATTTTCAGTGACTATCAATCCTCATGTCTGCATCACTATCCTTTACATACCTCCTAAAGTTTGTCATGTCTTCTACTGCGCGCAGAAACCTAACTGGTCTTCCACACTTTGAAATTATTCAAGAATGTGTAATGCACCCGACCGATGTTTACAGGATGTCCTTTCGAGAATAAGAAAGTTATACAAGGTGTCATTTAATGGCGACAATAAAATGTGTGCGTGCTCACCCATTTTCAGAACCACCCATTCGTTGGTTGGCTGAAAATTCCAAGTGCTGGCTGCCGACTCTGTTTACGCCATTCCGGTTTTAGTGAATGTTCTAACTAATGAGATTTGTCGAGCCATCCAGACTTAGCTCTGCGACAGACAGCGTGTCAGAAATGCCACACTGCAGTGACATGCTCTTCTCACAGACACAAGGAGCTTCGGCAACGGCCAAGCACCCTTCCAGACTCCATTTCCTCGCACGGTTAGATGAGTGGCTACGGTGGAACTCTGTACAATCGGATTTAGTGACATCCCTACATGTTTAAAGACAGGTAACCTTTCAAATGCCAATCACATGGAAAGCGATAACAGAACTGAACAAAACCCTGCCGGTTAGTATTTCTCAGGAAATGGACTCTCCTGAAGAGATGGAAATACTTCTTGATGATAGTTTATTACAAAATAGATATTTCTAAGTTGATTGAAATTTTCCCTACTAGTTTTCACTGTTAATATGCTTATAATTTATATATGTAACAAATCTTTTTTTTAGAGAGATTTTTTTTTAAGTTTTCTTTTTTTAATTGATTTTTTTTTTTGAGAATGAGGGAGAGTGGGAGTGAGGAGGGGAGAGAGAGAGAGAGAAACATCAACTCGCTGTTCCACTCATTTATGCATTCATTGGTTGATTCTTGTATGTGGCCTGACTGGGAAAGGAACCCATGACCTTGGTGTTTTGAGAAGACACTCTAACCAACTGAGCTACCTGGCCAGGGCCAGATGTTTCTTTCTAAAATAGTCCTGTCAAACCACAAACCGTGGATGAATCTGAATGAAGGGAAATCATTCCGTATTTATATGTGGATAGCCCTTGCCCTTCTCCGGCAAATTAACCACCATGGTTAAGTCCCCGCAGTCCTGTACAGGCAAGTCTCACCCAAAGGCAGAATTTCTCTAAATGCAATCGAAGAGCCCGCAGCAGCACCTAGTGTGCTGGGTAAGATGCCCCCAGACCTCCAGATCACCAACTTGGCGTTGAGGCCCAGACCTCTGCATCGCCAGCTCCAAAGTGGGTTCATGCAAACTCGCAGTTGAGAACTCCCATCTCTGGCTTCAGTTTCTCACCAGGAAGAAGCTGAATTCTCTCCTGACTCCTCTTCACAGTCTGTCACATTAAGACTCAGCAATGCCACCATTTCATCAACATTCTCCTGACAGCATTCCCTTGGGCCTACTCTGGTTACCCTGGTCTACATTTATTTACGCTCCTACCTTGCTTACATACAGTGTGAGTGGCTACTGGGTTCACACCGGCCCTATGCTCCATAACTCCACCTTCACCGCCTCCATTGAACCAGTGATCTTCTTTCAGGTTCTTCCGTGACCGTTCTTCTAGTTCAACACTGAACTCTCTTACACCCAGTTCCAGAGGCCTGGAAATTCATATTATCCACAGCCCTCAAGATCACAGATAAATAACTGCCTAGCGACGTCTAATTTCTCCGTCTGGATTTATCAAGACCCAACACAGTTCACCAGACCTCCTGGCACTGGGTGCTGGTTACCTGTCACCTGGTCATGCTCAAATGCCAGCGAGCACAACAGCACATTACAAATACATGGCTGTTAAATTTTCATAAGTGTTCTTCTGCTTTCTCATCCTCCTATTGCTACATAGAATCATTGAGCTTTATAGCTGAAAGAAACCCTAAAAGACAGTCCATTGTGACGCCCCTGCGCACCAAAGTTACAAATTAAGAAATCTTATTCCCGACGCACGGGAATCACTTACTAACGGTAACTCTGGAAGAACTACGTCCAAGAGGCATATTCAGAAATCAAACCAGGAATTTCAAAGAAACCTTGTAATCCAACACCGTGAAAATACAATGAAAGCTGCAGGCCAGATTCGGTTACTCCATCTACAAGCCTCATGAATGGAAACAAAGCGGACCGATTTCCAGCTGGATCTGCCGCCTGGGAGGAGCACGCTGGGTCCTGGGCCAGATGGGATCCAAGATAAGAACTGCATCACGCACAGCTGGTGGGAACCTTCTCGGGCACTGGCCTACACCTGCTGGCCTGGCTCTGTGGGAGGGCTTCAGACTGGGCACTTCTTGTTCTTTCTTACAATTATTAACTCACTCAGCAAAGTCAAAGCTTTCAAATTCTAGATTTGCTTCATTTGCAGTTACAGACGTGCTAACAGTTGAGACAGGATGGGAGAGAGGAAGGAGCATGGAATCAGGCCTGGGTCCAGTCTCCGCTATGGGACTTCATAACTGTGTGGAATTGGGTGAGTAGCCCTAGCCGGTTTGGCTCAGTGGATAGAGCGATGGCCTGTGGACTGCAGGGTCCCGGGTTTGATTCCAGTCAAGGGCACATGCCCGGGAGTGGGCTTGATCCCAAGAAGGGGCTTGCAGGAAGCAGCCAATCAATGATTCTCTCTCATCATTGATGTTTCTCTCTCTCCCTCTCCCTTCCTCTCTCTGAGATATATATGTTTTTTTTAATTGGGTGAGTGGTCCCCACAGGTCCCCACCCTTCCTCTGTGTTGCCAGAACCAGGAAACAACCTTAACTGGATATAACGCTTCCTGCTCTCCACATTCTCTCACCTGCCACATGTGTTCTGCCTCCTTTACAGTTCGGGAACCTTCCCCTTGCCCGTCCCACCACCCTACTGGCGCACCCTCTGACCACCTGCTCTGTGACAATTGATTATCTTCCTGCCAGTCTTGCTTTCTTAAGTCCACTCGCCACAATCTAAAACGGGACTGGTCTACAATGCAGATGGCTCCTCTGCCTAAAACTGAACTGATTTGCTTTGATGTCACTTGCTCTGCTTCTCTCCTAGAAGTAGTTGTCTTACTGCAGTTGGAGGTGAAAGGTACTGAAGACATGAGAGGGGCTCACTAACCACCTGGTCCATGTTGGGGGACAGTTGTGTGGGCTTCAGTTTCTTCCCATTCCACAAAGCCTGCTGCCCTCCTCCGAGGAATACAGGGATGATGGACACAGAGCCCGCCTCGGGCCTGGCAGACTTCCTGCCACACATTCTGACTCGCATCTTGTTACTATTCATGTCCCAAAGTTTGCTCTCACGCACGTGAGCTCCTCTGGTCCTTCTGACAACTCTGAGACTTACGGGGTTCCCCGAAGACACGGAGGCTGGTGATGTTTAAGACTTGCAGGATCGAGGCCAGGGTGGGGCAGACCTATGGTTTCCCAATCTGGGTTTTCCTATGATGCCCTTCTGTGAGGGGTTCTGACTTCTCTTGTGGAAAACAATTCCCACCCGTCTCTTCCATGAAGTTTATCCAATACTTTTTATGACATTTAAGGAATACAAACACAGAGGCCAAATTCCACCATAATGGACTCCAAAGGACTTTGGCTTGTGCTATACCAAATAATTACTTTAAATAAGTAAGCTATCAACTGGCTCATTCATGCATTCCTGCATTCAGCAAATATTTATCACATGCCTACTTCCCATAGGGAAGTGTGTGATGCTAAGAATTTTCCCTTTTCCTGAGATATTAGAATTAGTCTATACCAGTGGTTCTCAACCTTCTGGCCCTTTAAATACAGTCCCTCATGTTGTGACCCAACCATAAAATTATTTTCGTTGCTACTTCATAACTAATGTTGCTACTGTTATGAATCATAATGTAAATATCTGATATGCAGGATGGTCTTAGGCGACCCCTGTGAAAGGGTCATTCGACCGCCAAAGGGGTCGCGACCCACAGGCTGAGAACCACTGGTCTATACCTTCTATAACTGAAGCCAACTATGGAAGACACAGAGGACTGTTCTCACAGGCCCTTGAATAAACAGCAATGAATTAAGAGCCAGGATGTCCGAGAGCTCGTCTGGGCTGTGCCCCTACGTAACCTCTGTGGCCCTTGATGAGCCTCTGGTCCTACGTTTCCTTTGCCATAAACAGGACTATGGGTATGATCTCTATAGTGTAGGTCATAAATCCTGGAGATTCAAGAATTTCCTATAACTGGCAAGTTCTTTGACATTTACAAGTATATTATCTTACATCGAATTTGTATACATCTTTGTGAGATGATCCATATGTTGATGGCAGCTTTAAAAGATATCTCCAGATTGCCCCACAAGTTGTCGGATGTGTTGCACTACATACAACTGTGGGGCACTGAAAAGAACCTTGCAGCCAGTTGAGCTTGCAAATGGCTGCAACGTGAAGACGGTGTTTCTCATGTGCAACTGGTGATCTTAAAGGGGACCTCATTGGAGAACCTAAATAAATGCGATTCCGAGCCTTCCTGTCTCACTCTCTTGTGTAACTCGTGTTTGAGTCACTTAAGGATGCCTTAAATTCTTGTGTATGACATGGCACTTCAATCCCATTTATAGCACACGGTAGTGTGCAAAGCTCTTCATGGCCTTCTTTCGGGATTCTTGCACCCTTCACTCCCTCAGCAAATCATGATGAGACATTAGAGGTGTAAACCCTAGTGCCCTGAGTGGTAATCAGCTGAGGGGGCCCACCACCTGTGGGCGCACATCGGCGCCCACCTGTGAATTCACACGCCCCCGGATTCTCCCCTGTAACCAAGAAGACATCCAAGCATCACCTGATCCCCCAGACGTGCGATCGAGTAAAGCGAAGCACGTTCCTATATACTGACATATGAGAACTCTGCCTCCAAACTACTGTAGCAACAATCCTTTTCTCACTCAATCAAGGAACCTCAAAAGAGTTTCTGCTCTGTCCCTCCGTGTGCGCTGGTGGTGATCCTGCTCTCGCCTCTCTCCACTGTGCCTTTGGGTGAATCACTCAAGGCGCCCCCTTCAGGGGAGAGGAGAGGACTGCACCAGGGGAGTGGCCAGCAAAATGCAAATTGGATGTCAGCCTCCACTTTTCCCCGGGACAGGCTGACCTTGGTCAGTGAGCAACTTGCACAACTGTACACGGTGGCATGGCCAGCTGTGTTAAAAAAAAAAATGTTCCGGAAAAGGCAGTGGCTACTAGAGAAGAAAGAGCTTAACGGCCTAGAGGTAATGGGAAAGAAAGTCTCGTAGAGAAGGAATCTGACTGACACACGAAGGGTATGTGGGGGATCAACAGATGGACAAGTGGCGCAGGAACATACAGGCAGGGTGTTCGTTCACTCCAGACAGTGGTCTGGAGACGACAGCTTGGAAGTGGTGTGACGGGTCTGGCAGGGTGTGCGTGTGCATATGGGGGAGAGGGATGGGAGGGAGACCTGGGAACAGTCAGGAAATGAGACTGGAAAGGCAGGCGGAGGCCAGATCAAGCAGCAGCTTCTATGGATGTTAAGGTGTTGAAACCTGATGCTGAGCTCTCTAGGGCAGTGGTTCTCAACCTTCCTAATGTTGTGACCCTTTAATACGGTTCCTCATGTTGTGGTGACCCCCGATTTCATTGTTACAAATTGAACATAATTAAAGCATAGTGATTAATCACAAAAACAGTATGTAATTATATATGTGTTTTTCCGATGGTCTTAGGCGACCCCTGTGAAAGGGTCGTTCGACCCCCAAAGGGGTCGCGACCCACAGGTTGAGAACCGCTGCTCTAGGGCCTTCTTTTGTAAATAACAAACTCTTCTCCCAGTGTACCTTGCCATGGCGTTCACACAATCAGAAAGTCTCTCATGCCGGAAAGCAACAGGTCTTGTCCCATAGGCTGAGCAGGTAAACGGGCGGCGCTTTGCTGTTAGGCCCATGTCGCTCTCCATACTGCATTTTTAGAAAGCAAACACCCCCAAGAACACCAGGAAATATCCCTGAGTGTGTGCATGCACAAGTCTTAAAGGTTCTGCTCCAATTATAAGCGCAGTCACTGACACTCTGTAGGCAGAGGCCATGCCTGAAAGACTGCTAGCATATGGCCTGCACCTGTAAGAAACCTGGGAGACTTACTGTGTGAAACACTGTTCCAAACACACTCTGGCTTAAATCTGTTGGAGAGGGAACCGGAGATGGCCAGGTGCAAACCGTTAAAACAATTATGTCAGCAGCATTTGAGGAAGGGAGGAGAAGGGTGAATAACCAGGAGACCAGAACCCCAAGATCCTCGACACGTGGTGAATACTGGTACAGGTCCTACCAGACGCAAGGCTACCTGGAACTTTCAAAGGGTCACCAGGCCACCGCAGAGGAGATGCAGGAAAAATTGCCAGCGAATGCAATTATCCTCAAAACCAAGCCGCCTCCCCCTCTCCCCCGGTTCAGTCAAGTCACTCTATTTTGCTCTTTTAAAAACTCAGAAGAGGCATGGAAGCCCACCCATCCCAGGTTCCACCGTTTCCTGAAGATAAACTACCGGCAACCTCACCCCACCCCTCGCCGGCGGCGGGCGGCGGCAGTGGTGGGAAGAATAGGCTCTTTTCTTCCTCAACTGTTTTTGGTAAATGCGATCCATTTGGGACACAACGTGTCGGCTTTCCCAGAAACTTGGCACCTCGCCCCACCAACCCCCACCCCCACCCCAGCAGCAGGGCTCTTTGGGGACTCCCCCCACTGCCCGCAGGGCCCGGGCTGGGCTCTGGAAGCTGAGCCACCGACAGGCCAGGACGGGCGCCCCAGCACCTTCCCCGCGCGCTGCGCCCCCGCCCGGCACCCACGACGGCCTGGCCTGGGGCGCGGACCCACCTACACGGGAGGCCGGGGCGGAGCAGGGGTGACTCTCGGGCGTGGGGCCGGGACACCGCGTGGGACTCCTCCGTGGGGCCCGGCGGCGCGCGCAGCCACCTCCTCGGGGCTGTGCGCTCCGCAGCCGGGACCTTGGCGCACCCCCCCCCCCGCTTCACCTCCCCCCACCCCCCACCCCGGGGAAGGGAGAATCGGGAACAAAGCGAAGGAGGTGGACGGCGGGACGGTGCCGGGCCCGCCCGCAGGGGAGGCCGCGAGGGAGCATCCCGGCTCCGGGCAGGTCTGGGACCTAGGACCCGCTCGGCGCCCCGCGCCCCCGGCCCCGCGCCCCTTACCTTGGCCACACGGCCGCTCCGGCCCCGCCGCCGCGCCCCCACGCGGGGCCCCGATGGACGCGGGAGGCGCCGGGCCGAGTCAGAGAAGTTGGCGGGGCCACTGAGTCCCCTCCGGGCCGGCGGGGAGTCTGCGGCCACCCGGGCCCTCCCTGCGCGCGGCGTCCCGGCGGGCGAGTGGCCCCACCTCGCTCCGGGCGCGCCGCCCGCCTCCCTCCCCGCCCCCCGGGCCGCCTCCCCGCCCCGCTCCTCCCCGGCCCCGCCGCCTCCCGCCGCGCCCCGAGTTTTCCCGGGACCTCACATCTCCACCAACAGCACCCACAGCTCAACTCGGCGAGCGCCGAGCCAGCGCCGGCCGAGCCGGGTGCCCCGCTGCCGCCGCGGACGCCACGCGGGCAGCAGACCGGTCCTCCCCCGAGCTCACCGGAGACGGTCCCGGCACCGCCCGGGCAGAGCCGGCGGGAGAGGCAGCGGGAGGTCGGGGGACACTCGAGTGCAGCCGGAGTTCGGAGAAGTCGGACTTGCGGCGGAGACCGCGGGTTGAGTGGAGACACCTGAGCGGGGCGGGGCGGGGCGGGGCGGGGAGGCGGCGGGGTGTGCGGGAACCAGGGCCGTGTGCCCGGCCCGCTGCCCGGCTCTCACCCGGCTCCCTCTCGCCGGGGCGGAGGGCAGGGAAGGGGATGCGGTGAGTGTGGCTCCCCCGGCAGCGGGCGCCTGGACGGGCCGGAGCGGGGACTCTCAGGGAACTGCTGGGGAGTAAAGGGGCGGGAGCGGAGGGGCCGGGGCGGGGCCAGGCGTGGGCAAGGCTGCCCCGGGAAGGAGGGAGGGGCGCCACCCGCCTCGCCTGCTACTCCTCCAAGGAAGATCATGAGTCCCACACCCACAGTCCCCGTCAGGGGGCCCCAGTTCTCCTGGGAACCACCTGCCCTAAGTGCACTATCCCGCCTCCGCCGGTCCTGGGCTGGGAGCGGCTGATGGGAAGTGTGGGGGGCCACATCCAGAGATGCATCTCAGAGCGCGGGTCCTGGTCAGGGCAGCTCAGAGCTGCAGGGACTGGGAATCCGCCAGGAAGACTCCTCCCGCTGCTAAGAGACCCACACACACTGCTTCGCAATGAAGGCCCGAGGGTGTGCTGGGAGTGACAGACCTGGCTGTCCACCTGCCGGGGCCACAGCGCTGTGCACAGAGCTGATGACCCAGCCCTTCCTGCCCCCTCCACAGGGCACACCTGGCTCGGCCTGGGAAATGCCTCCTCCTAGCTCTCCCCTTGGTGTGTCGCCTATTTCTGCCACAGACAGACCGACCACACTGGAGCTTTTATGTGTTTCCCTGTTTCTTGTGTTGCATTTTTTTCACACCTTTATTTCATTTATTTTTTGTTAATCCTCACCTGAGGATACTTTCCCATTGAGTTTTGGAGAGAGTGGTAGGGAGAGGGAGAGACAGAGAGAGAAACACTGATGTGCGAGCAGCACATAGATTGGTTGCCTCCCAGATGCATCCCAACCAGGGCAGAGAATCGAGCCTGCAACCGAGGTATGTGCCCTTGACTGGAATCAAACCTGGGACCCTCCAGTCCTTGAGCCAACGCTCTATCCACTGAGCCAAACGGGCTCACACCTTTAAAATGTTTATTATTTTTTTATTATAATACGGGCAATACGCTCATTGTGCAAACTTGTAAAAATACTTATAGCCCAGATGTCTCCAACTCCCCAGTCTTCTGGGGCGTGTTCCCTTGGTACCAAGTAGTCAGAGCCGGAGCCCCCATCCCATGTGTATCCGCCGGGGTCCAATCAGGAGAGAGAAACCGCTCAGCAATTAAAGAGTGGACGTTTAATATAAAGAATTATTAACTACAACAGGATTGGAGCAAGGAGGGATTGACTCGTCAGAAGTAAAGAGAACTCAAAGGGAAATGGGAATACAGATATGAGGGTGAACAGAGCAGCCACTACCCCTGGTGCTGAGCTGTAGCCCCAAGGGTGAGCCTCCTCCTCCCCCAGGCTGAGCCCCAGAGCCTGTTGGGGGCCCCATGGCCATGGCTCATTAAATGGTAGAAAATTCGCATGGCTGGCATGGCTCAGTGGCTGAGTGTTGACCTATGAACCAGGAGGTCAGGGTTCGATTCCCTGTCAGGGCACATGCCTGGGGTGGTGGGCTCAATCCCCATTGGGGGGGCATGCAGGAGGCAGCTGATCAATGATTCTCTCTCATCATTGATGTTTTTCTCTCTCTCTCCCTTCCTCTCTGAAATCAATAAAGAAATATATATTTTTTAAAAATAACGAAAAATAAAAACTTTGTTCAATCCCACAGATTCCAGCCAAGGGCACATGCCCGAATTGTGGGCTCAATCCCCAGTGGGGGGGGGGGGCACGCAGGAGGCAGCTGATCAATGATTCTCTCTCATCATTGATGTTTTTCTCTCTCTCTCCCTTCCTCTCTGACATCAATAAAGAAATGTATATTTTTTAAAACAACGAAAAATAAAAATTTTGTTCAATCCCACAGATTCCAGCCAAGGGCACATGCCTGAATTGTGGGCTCAATCCCCAGTGGGGGGGGGGGGGCACGCAGGAGGCAGCTGATCAATGATTCTCTCTCATCATTGATGTTTTTCTCTCTCTCTCCCTTCCTCTCTGAAATCAATAAAGAAATATATTTTTAAAAAATAATAAAAAATAAAAACCTTGCTCAATCCCACAGAGCCTCCCTTGGTCAGGGCCAGTCCTGTCATTGCTCCATCCTGAAGCATCTCCAAGAAGGAGACAGGTCCTCAGTGCCACTCCTCAGTGTGAGAGTGAGTTTTGAGTGCAGCAGCCCAGGTTGCCGTTTCCTACGTAACCCTATGCAGACACCCTCCAGGATACACTTTCAACTTTCGACTTCACCTTCAAAAGATACAGCCTTAAAAAACTACCTGTGACATTGATTGTTCTATGTTGATAAAACTCATGTTGTTTTAAGTCCCTTTCATTTTTTTCTTCGTAATTTATAAAGTTGGTCGGGTTAACATATCTGAAGATGGGAAAGTTAATATTTTATGCATCAGAGTAAAGTATTGATTATAATACAATATACCTTCACGGGAATCCAGGGAGAACCAAGATGGCGGCATAGGTTAACGCCGGAGTTTGCTGCTTTGAACAACTACTTCAAAAGGGAAACCAAAAAACGGAAGGGACATCACCCAGAACCACAGGAACGCTGGCTGAGTGGAAGTCCTACAACTAGGAGGAAAGAGAAACGCATACGGACACTCAGAGGAGGCGCAGTGCTGAAGTCAAATTCTGAGGTGCGGAGTGCGCGGAGCGGGCTGGCGGCGGAGGGCGCGGTTGGCGTTTTCAATCGGGAGGGAGTCGCAGACTCTGAGCACCAGATCCGGGCGAGTCTTTAGGGACCCAGACTCAAACGGGAGAAGCGGGACTGTCTGGCTTCGGTCAGAGCGAGTGCAGCTTTCTCTCCGAGCTTTGCAGCGGGTGCTGGGACTCAGAGAGGCAGAGCCCCTTGGGACAGGACTGAGAGCCGCCATAACTGCTCTCTCCGGCCCACCCTGTTGATCCTGTGCGACCCGCCCCGCCCAAGCCCAGCGCAGAACCATTTGCCGGATAGCCTCAGGTAAAGGCTAGATTAGCACCTCCCTAGAGGACAGAAGTTCTCTCACTGCTGACACAGCTGATTCTCATAGCCACTTGGCCTGGAGGTCAAACCCTCCCTGGAATTAGCTACAACAATCAAGATTTATCTATAAGACTGCGAACAAAGACCACTAGGGGGTGCACCAAGGAAGCATAACAAAATGCGGAGACAAAGAAACAGGACAAAATTGTCAATGGAAGAAATAGAGTTCAGAACCACACTTTTAAGGTCTCTCAAGAACTGTTTAGAAGCTGCCGATAAACTTAATGAGATCTATACGAAAACTAATAAGACCCTCGATCTTATATTGGGGGACCAACTAGAAATTAAGCATACACGGACTGAAATAACGAATATTATACAGACGCCCGACAGCAGACCAGAGGAGCGCAAGAATCAAGTCAATGATTTGAAATGCGAGGAAGCAAAAAACACCCAATGGGAAAAGCAAAATGAAAAAAGAATCCAAAAATGCGAGAATAGTGTAAGGAGCCTCTGGGACAGCTTCAAGCGTACCAACATCAGAATTATAGGGGTGCCAGAAGATGAGAGAGACCAAGATATTGAAAACCTATTTGAAGAAATAATGACAGAAAACTTCCCCCACCTGGTGAAAGAAATGGACTTACAGGTCCAAGAAGCGCGGAGAACCCCAAACAAAAGGAATCCAAAGAGGACCACACCAAGACACATCATAATTAAAATGCCAAGAGCAAAAGACAAAGAGAGAATCTTAAAAGCAGCAAGAGAAAGAAACCCAGTTACCTACAAGGGAATACCCATACGATTGTCAGCTGATTTCTCAACAGAAACTTTGCAGGCCAGAAGGGAATGGCAAGAAATATTCAAAGTGATGAATACCAAGAACCTACAACCACGATTACTTTATCCAGCAAAGCTATCATTCAGAATTGAAGGTCAGATAAAGAGCTTCACAGATAAGGAAAAGCTAAAGGAGTTCATCACCACCAAACCAGGATTATATGAAATGCTGAAAGGTATCCTTTGAGAAGAGGAAGAGGAAGAAAAAGGTAAAGATACAAATTATGAACAACAAATATGCATCTATCAACAAGTGAATCTAAGAATCAAGTGAATAAATAATCTGATGAACAGAATGAACTGGTGATTATAATAGAATCAGGGACATAGAAAGGGAATGGACTGACTATTCTTGGGGGGGAAAGGGGTGTGGGAGATGTGGGAAGAGACTGGACAAAAATCGTGCACCTATGGATGAGGACAGTGGGTGGGGAGTGAGGGCGGAGGGTGGGGCGGGAACTGGGAGGAGGGGAGTTATGGGGGGGAAAAAAAAGGAACAAATGTAATAATCTGAACAATAAAGATTTAATTAAAAAATATATATATACCTTCACGATGTCCAGCCAATTCTTGCTCGCCAGAGCTTAGAGGGCGAGCCCTTGTTTTCCCTGGAGCTCTCGGCATAGGAACTGTGCTTGCTGAGCCCATAAAATTCCTGTGAAATGCACAGTTTACAACATACGAGCACACCCTTTCTCTACAAAGTCCCTTCATGGGCCTAAGTTCCGCCTTTTCAATCCCCATCCCGTTAAGCTGGTCTTGGACTTTGTCACAGTTTCTCCTGAGTTCCTTTCACATCCTCCCAACCCCACTCATTACCCTCAGTCATCCCCACTCTGCCCTCAAGGGCAGGGCCCCCTGAGCTTTCTGTGCTGTAAGAGCTGCCGCTTATTGTTATTGAAAGTAGTGAGGTCTGGGTTTGGATGTCACGGTTCCCAGTGGGTGGGGAGGGAGAGAAAACAGAGAAAGTCTGCCTGCTGACAACGATAACTCGGGCCACGTTCGAAGTTGAGGGCTGTTGGCAGGGAGCCAGCTGGTGCACAGACAGGACTGCAGAAGGGAAGTGATTTTTGAAATTTAATTATGTGGAGAAGGGACGTCTGCCAGGCCGTCAGAACCAGCAGCTTTCTCTCTGAGCAGAGACAGCCATGAAATTCACTTAGGTGTACTGGGAGTAATTGAATAGATAGAGGCACATGAACTGTAAGGACATCCTCAGAAAGATGTAACTCGGAGACATATAACTCCGGGGTTTCCATTTCAGAGCTGGGGTATTAAGTGAGCTAAAACCTGACCTTGAGCTCAGATGTCTATGATTGCCAATTTCTTCTTCATCCAGTATATCTCAAAAGAAAGAAAAACAAAGCCGTAGGGTATCCTTTAACAATTATAGTAAATATTCATCAAATATGTCTACCTCCTATATTTACATGTGTGCATCCTATATAATAAAAGCCTAATATGCAAATCAACTGAACGGTGGAACAATCAGTGGAACGACTGGTCGCTATAATGCATACTGACCACCAGGGGACAGACGCTCAATGAAGGAGCTGTCCCCAGACTGCAGGCCCCAGGCCAAGTGCGTGCCAGCGGGGGGGCCCCCCCTTCCCCTCCATCGCTGCACCGATCGCCAGGCAGAATTTCGTGCACGGGGCCTCTACTATAGAATAAATATATGTGAATGTCAAAACATGGACTTACCAGATCCTTTTAATAGCTGTATAAGTACTGTTACATTTTTTAAAGGAATTTATAACTTCAGTGATTGACAGAATGTAGAATCAAGTCATGCAGGGAAAAAAATCTGCTTTTTAAATTTTGTGTCTAACACATACTTACCTGAATTAACAAATACATGAGCTGATGGATCTTTACTGTCTCCAGTTACGGCAATAACACCTTGAACTTGTGGTTATTGTTAGTTTTTACACAAACTTTCTAATTATAAGCTTTAAACCAGCCACAGGCTTTATAACCGGAACTCTAGGCTTTTAAATTAGATAAGCTTCTTACAGGACTATATATAACACCTTTCTATAAGATGTTAGCTTTATCTCATTACACTGTAATATAGGGTTCCATAGAAACATTTCAAAGCATTTTGACATTAAAATGTTCTCCATTTTTAAAGGGAAACAAAGAAGGAGAAAGCAGAGTTGAGAGCTACTCCCCAAGCCTCTGGAGCATAGCCTCCCGCCTTTGCCCCCCTCCCCCCCAACCCCACCCCGTCTCCCAGGAAGGGGCCGGGAACTTCCGTCATTGGAATGAGCGTCTTGCGAACACACTGTCCCTGTGGAATTCCCTAACAAAACAGCCGTGTGACGCTCAGCCCGGAGGACAGGAGAGGACCGGAGCCCAGGCAGGGGCCGCTGCACTTCTTTGCTCTCACCTAGTCTCCCCAGTCTGCACGCACACTCCCGGCCCCAGTGCTGCGAAACAACTTACAAAGCAACCTGGGCTCATTAAATAGGGTGACCCGGTTTGTCGCATGTGTTAGAACATTTTTTGGTTCAAGTACTACTTTCTGTAACAGGAGGGAGTGACTCCGCTGCGTGCAGTCCTCCCTGGCCCTGCGATGGAGCGAAGCCGTGCGCCCCGTCGGTGATCATTCCCAAGCAGCCGGCTCCAGGCGCTACCTGCGCCCACAGAAACCTGCGGCTCTCCCCGTTCACCAACTGGAGCAGGGAGCAGGCGCTGAGAAACCCAGCCTCCCGCACTGCGGTGAGGTCATGAGAAACAAGCCGTCCTGAGAAAGTTCTCCGGTATTTGTGTCTCCCCAGTCTTGGTGGACAGAGGCCCGATGGACAGGTAGAGGCAGACACCTGCTGTTAGGCCAACCATCTACCAGCTCCTGCTAAAAATAAGTGAATGAACAAGAAGTCTGAGAGTCACCCAAGTGGTCCACAGCCTCATGGCCCCACACACAGCCTCTTTCCCACCTGCTGCCCCCAGTGAAAGTCTCCTTTTGCATCCATTTTCTTTCCAGTCCAACACAAGCTCATCGGTATGAAAATACTTACCAGTGGGGGGAGGGCCAGAAATAAATCGAGAGAGAACGATTCCACTGCCCTGACTCCCACGCCCAGGAGGGGTGACCTGGACCTCCCCACAGGCACCCTGCCATTCTGATGCCTCCCAGACTTCCCCTCCTCTCCCGACCTTCCCTCCCACGCCATTTGGCCTGCAGTCTTCTCCCTGCTGCCTCCTGCAGAGTTTGCAAACCTCTCTCATCTCCGCCACCTTCCCCTCAGTTCTGCCCCCACAGTGGCGGCGAACTCCTGGGAACCTCTCACCCTTCGGACTTGGCAGAAGTGGCACGTGTCTGCGAAGGTCTTCCTGTCTGTCTGGTGGAACCGGGTCTGCGCTGCTGTCCCGTGTCGTCAGTGGGCCACAGGGCAGGACCTGGACCAGCACAGGCACCTGCTGGCCATGAGTGGTCTTGTCTCCTGGGCGCAGCTGCCTCCATCTTTGTTGATCACACTTTGCAGAGCCCCGCCCCTGATGTGGTAACTGAATGCCTTGCCCTTCCTTCCACTCTCCCTCAGGCAACCCTGTGACCAGGTTTAACAGAACTGGGTTCCAAAATCTCCCGTTGCTCTTTGCTCTGGGAGCTGGCCGCTGATAACCCTTCTAGTGTCTCCTGTGGGCCACTTCTCCTTCGGAGGCTGAGGCAGGAGCTGGTCGGACTCCGCAGGTGGCTGCCCTCCCTCCCCAGCTCAGCCTCCAGAAAACCTCACCTGTGGCACAGGCTCTTCATTCAAAAGCCAGTCCCCTTCCCAGTTCTGGCCTCCACGCTCCACCATCCCAGCTGCGGTGACACATGGAACTGACAGCGCTGACCATCATACATTTTCCAGGGAAGTGAATGTAAACATAGTGTGTGAGTCTCTGTGTGCGTGTGCATGTGCGTGTGCGTGTGTGTGTGTGTGTGTGAGAGAGAGAGAGAGAGAGAGGTGCACTCACAGCATAGGATAATAATTAACAGCCCCTACTCTGGAGTCAGAATGTCTGGCTACATCCTGGCTCCAATTCGTACACTGGCCACGCGACTTAAGCCCTCGTGCCTCAGTTTCCTCATGTGTAAAATGGGGACAATACCACCGACCTGATGGAATTGTATAGGGACGAAGTGAGTTAGGATTGACAAAGGACGCAGCAGGCACAATCTGAAGTTACATGAGCTTAGAAACGATGGCAGGCTTCCTTGAATCCGAATGCTTTGTCTCACTTCCCCACGTCTGCAACATGAAGACCATAACCGCGGGCAGCGTGCGGGCTCAGCCAGGTGCAGGCGCTCCTTACTGCTCCGTGACGGACCGATGTCGGAAGTCACTTGAACAACACAGATGATTTCAGCACAAAGCCAGCCCTGCCTGCAGAAACGCAGCTGCGTGCTAACCGCAGAGAGACGTTCATGGCTGATGCTTCGCCGGCGCTGGCTGAGCGTTCACTCTGTGCCAAGCACGGTCCGTGCACGAGACGATGTATTTCATTTGTATCGTGTGACGCCCTGATGAGGGAGGTACCATCACTGCCCCATCTCGCAGGCGAGGGGCAATCTGAGGCTTAGAAAGATAAGCCACCTGCCCGGATTGAGAGCGAGGGACCAGCTGGCCCGGAGTGGACGGGGAGACGGGATTCTTCGTTTTATTAACGAACGCCTTTCTATTTTGAAAATACAGTTCCAGGTTTCCAGGTGAATCGTTATTGTTCCCCCATGGATGCTCATCGGCTGTTGGCTGGCGATGAGGATGGCCACGCTCTAGGCCACGGGGGGAAGCCAGCATGGCCTTCCCGTTACACCCTCGGTACCTCCTCCAGTCCCAGGATAGAAGCCACTGTTGGCTATTGCTCAGAGCTTCAGCCAGGCACGTTCCCAGGGATATTTGTGCTTTAATTGAAAAACTGATGACGCCTTCGAGAAGCAAAGGAACAATGGTACATGATGGCGTCTCAGACACTCGAATAAGCAATGAGGGCACTTTAGTTGAGGAGGACGCCCCGGAGCCCTTCCATCACCCCAGTAGATTGTCCTGCGTGGTACAGTTATATGAGAAAATATTCTAACTGCACTAATTCGGTAATTCCCTTCCTAATGAGGCCTTGGACGGAGTGAATTTTCTTTTTCTTTTTTCTTTTTTTACCGCAAAGTACACATGGTTGTAAACTGTATCTATTTCCTTGGTGGATGTACATTCGGACTCAAGCCTGCTATTCTAGCTTCATGAAAGAACCAGGAAAAGCAAAGGCCTCCTGCCACTGGCTAACCTGATGTGGGTAAGACGATGGCACTGGTGTAGATTCAAACTCAGGGACTCCTTCGCACACAGAGGACAGAGGGGCACCCGGATCCAAGGAAAACACAGGCTCGCACCTGAGGGTACTACGAAACGTGAGGACTGGTGCAGAACTCTGTCTTTCCTTTTTCCTAACTGAGCTCAGCTCAGCGCGGCAGCCCTTCCGGTCAGTAGCTGTGTTCGTTTTTGGGGGGCCGCCGTGACAAATGAACACGGCAAGATGGCTTTCAACAACAGGCATTCACTGTCCCATAGTCAGTCCCGGGGTCTGGAAGTCTGAAATCAGAGTGTCAGGGGGCCTGATCGCCGTTCAGGCTGTGGCAGAGAATGTTCTATCCGTTCTCTCGGCTCCCAGGAGTGGCCAGCAGTCCTGGGCATCCTTGGCCTGTGGATGCATCACTCCAACCTCTGCCCCCGTGGCCACATGGCCTTCTCCCTGTGGGCCTCCGTCTCTGAGTCTCTTCTTCTAAGGACGTCAGTCCCACTGGACGAGGGCGCTGCCTAATGACCTCATGCGAGCTCAGCTGCACCTGCAAGGCCCCTGTCTCCAAATAAGGCCGTGCTCCCAGCTACAGCATGAGGCCCTCAGTCGACCTTTTGAGAAGACACAGTCCAACCCCTGACAGAAGCGGGACATGAAATCTCACCACCGAAGCCACTCTAGTCCCTTTTGGACACTTACTTTGTTCATTCGGGACTCTTCCCCTTCCCCGTTCCTTTTCTTCTCTTCTCTCTGGACTGAAATACGTTCCAGGCCACTCTGCCTTACATGCAGCACGTGTCCCCCACGTGTGTACACTTTCCCGGCCACCCAGTGTTAGCGTCTTTGGGCAAAGCTTCCTCCATCGTAAGCAACCAGCCATTTACCAGGTAGTCAGAAAGCCCCCGAGGGAGCAGTCAGGTCTCCATTTCACAGGAATCCCCTGAAAGGTCTGCAGCAGAAACAGGGGATCTGAGTGATAACCCGCCAGGGCGCCTGAGTCGGCTCTGGCGCAGCCGCCCGGGGTCTCCCCGCCCGGGGTCTCCGCGCGCCCAGGAGGCTGAAAGCTGCTTTGGTTCCGGCGGGCTTTCCTCCTCTGACCCGGCAGTTTGCTTGTGAAGTAATTATTAGCTCGCATTTCTGCCCACCTGCTGGGCCACATGCCCTGCTGCTGGGTGGGCAGGAGCCACCTCCCCTCACAGTCACAGGCGTGGCTGTGGCTCAGCTCACCACCCAATCCTTCGGGCCCGGCTGGCGTGGCTCAGTGGTTGAGTGTCGACCTATGAGCCAGGAGATCACCGTTCGATTCCCAGTCAGGGCACAGGCCCGGGTTGCGGGCTCTATCCCCAGTGGGGGGCGTGCAGGAGGCAGCTGATCTGATGATTCTCCCTCATCATTGATGTCTCCATGCTCTTTTGAAAGGAAGGTTCTTCTCCTGCCAGCCTCTGAAAGTCACTCACAAAACCAGGAAATGAACCGTGTGCGCTGGCTATCTGGGCGTAGCGGGAGTTATAAAGTGACTGTGAGCATCTCTGTCCCTGGAAATTCAAACACGGAAGGAAATTCAAACACGGAAAACATTCCGGCCACCTGACCTTGTTCCCAGGCAATGGTGTTATGCCACCGCACACGCCCCAGTTATGGGCTTGATCCCCAATGTGGGGCGTGCAGGAGGCAGCTGATGGATGAGTCTCTCTCATCATGGATGTTTCTATCTCTCTCTCCCTCTCCCTTCCTCTCTGAAATCAATAAAAATATTTTTAAAAAAAGAAAGAAATGCATATTTTTTACCTCATCTCCTGAGATTCTACCTCCTCCGATCTGGAGGTTAAAGAATCTGAATTTTTACAAACATAAACAGGTGATTGGGATGCATAAACTATGCCGAGAAATAAACACTCGGCTCCGCCCACAGACCCGCCTCCTGGCAGGGCAGCCGGGACACCTGAAGCGAGCTCCGGCATGCGGAGGTGACGTGTGCACGGACACTTTGCGGGTGCTGCCGGACCATCACTGCGGGAAATATGTCTTCAGTTAGAGAGCTGCATGCTGGGACAAGCGCTGTGCTCACACCCATTCGTTTTCCTGAACTATTCGACACTTTATGGGAGTCAAGCTCACTTTGGAAGACAAGCTAAGTGGCCTGCTCCCCACGGGATGGGGAGATGCAGGGGCACCACAAAGAGCTAAGCAGCTCCATGACCGAGGGGTCAGGAGGGACTGGCTTTGCTCACAGCTGTCTCCCTAGCACCCACATTCCCTTTGCACATAGTAGGTGCGTGGTAATACGTGTTTACAAATGAACCCAACACAAAGGAATATGAAATAGTATGAACATTTGGATAATGCCTCTGCATAAGTGAACACCAAATACTTGTAACTGTGAAACTGATTAATCCTTGATTAGGAAAGTAACTCAAAGGTTTAAGAATGATCAACTACAAGTCTGGGCGGGGGGGGGAGGGGGGGCCGGGGTGCGAACAACAAGAAATCCGGCACTTGGGAGGAAATCTGACCTCTTCCTGGGCTCAGTCTGTGCTTCTGAGTCCCCTGGAGTCAGTTCCGTGACTCCAGGCCACGGGTTTCTGCACGGCTCCGTGTGTTTTAATTAAACGCCGAGGGCGAACAGACTTTCCAAACGCCCCCCTGGCCTGTACCATTACGCCTCAAAGCAGGGATCAGAGAAAACACCGAGGGGTCCTGTCACCAACGCACTGGAAGCGCGCATCGCCCTCCCACGAGGCAGAGCCGCAGGAGGGCGAGAGGAGCGACCCTGTGGGCACCGGCGGGGCGAGAGGAGCGACCCTGCGGGCACCGGCGGCCTCTGCAGGGACCGGCTCCCAGCTCCCACGATCGGCATTTGTGTTCTGCATTCTCCTGTCTCATGTCCACAAAGCAAAGCTCTGTCCGTGTGACTCAGGCTGTGAAAATGCTTCCCTTGGCAGCCCCGTGGCCCTTCCCCGCACCAGCCCCAGCACAAGCGCAGGGGAACATGAAGGCCAGCGCTGTTCCCTGCCCTGTGCCATGTGTAACGGTCCCGCGGGCCTTGCCAACAGCCACGGGCGGGGGGAGACCTGTGTCCTGAGCTAAACTCTGCTCCTGGCGGCTCCGTGGAACTGGATGGGATTGACAGCAGGCGCATTTACCTTCCCTCTCTCCCTCGCCCTCGTTCCTCCCTTCCTTCCTCTCTCCCTCCCTCCCTTTTTGTCTCATGTAAAAATAAAAGAATCAAAAATCTCATAGAAACATCCAACTAGCAGAGATTTCTGGGGACAGCACTGGCCTTTCCCCAAGTCTGTCACTCTCTCCAGCTCAGCCCCTAGTTATGGTGAAAAATAGAGAGGAAACGACACTAACTAACCCTCGCAGGAGCTGCAGCTGGAAAACATCACGGGTGGCAGCCTGCAGAGCCTGTGCAAGTCGTGTGGGCGTCACCCAGTGCCAGGCGTGTCCTTGGCCGCTGCATAACCAAGGAGGCTGCAGGTCACCTTGGTCCGGGCCCTGAGCCACCATCTACTTGAAATATACGCCAGAGCTGCCTTCTGGACTCAGAACACAATTATGACATCCACGGAGTCTGCCAGCCTTGTCGTGTAAATAAGAAAAATATGCATTTTAAATATTAAACAATTCAATTTCTTGGACAACCCCCTCCTGAAGTGGACCAAGAAGCTAATTCTCAGTCTGCACCATGTATTCCACACAGAAGCGTGTGTTTCAGAGAAGGGGTCTGGAGGGGGCTCGCCCCGTCCGGCCTGGTTCCCCCGGTGCACCCCGAGCTGGCTGCCTGCCTGCCAGGCACGGGCCGTTAGTTCAAGCCCAGGGAGGGAGTGGGCATCCTCAGCTCAGTCCTCTGGTCTCAGATTCCCAGGCCAGCGCTGGCTGGTGCGTGGACAGGGGGATTCCAGATGTGGAAACAGCTGCGGGCGTGCTGACCTGTCGGTGTCTCAAAGCCGCTCTGTCCTGAGTGTCCCTCATCCCGAGTCCTCCTCGGATGCCGGCTCTGCTGCCTGCGGGTGGGCGCACTGACCTCGAGGGCCAACGCCAAGTGCGGTCCAGGAAGTTGTGGCCGGAGTGATTCGTGCGCCCACCCTGAGCCCCACCGCGCGCTAAGGAGACGATGCTTTGCTAACAAACGGCGCGTTCATCGCCTTCATTTACGGTGACCTGAGTTGGCAGCCAAAAGCGTCCTTTCCAATCGGCAGCCAACTTTCCTTCTATTAACCTTGGGGAGAAGGGATCACCCACTTCGGGGAAATACCGCGTGCACGAGGCTGAGGCGTGTGGGCTGAGGAACCGAGCGCGCAGGCCGCCTGCCCCACGTTCGGTCCACAGGCTTCGCAGGCCTCCGCGGGTCTCTGCCCAACCGCACGGCCGAACGGGCGCAGGAGGGGGGACCGGGCAGCAGCGCGGGCAGGTGTGGAGGCTGTGCTCAGAGACGGGGATAAAACGAAGAGGAAAGCTGGCTGTGAGCTCTCGGGGATCGTAATTCGGTTGCAAGGATAAGACGGCAGCCATCAACGTGTAAGTGACACTCTGAGCAGCGGGTGGCCATCTGCCCAATTTATATGCGAAGTTCTAACCCTTAACGTGGGCGCATTGGAAGAGGATGAAGCCGACGGACATAACAAAGGATAAATCAGGTGGGAAGGGTGAGGCCTTATTTTGATAGACCTGCTATCCTTATAATAGAAGAGACACATACCTCTCCCTGTCCTATAAAACCATATCTCCACCACCTCTCTCTGTCCCTCCGTATGCCCGGAGAAGATGCCCTGCGGGGGCACAGCGAGAAGGTGGCCACCTACAAGCCAGGAAGAGAGCGCCCACCAGAAGCCAAGCCTGACAGCACCCTGACCTTGCACTCCTGGCCTCCAGAATGGGAAGGAAATACATTTCTGTTCCTTAAGTCCCCATTGAACAGTGGAAGGACCGGTTGCTATGACGTGCACTGACCACCAGGGGGAAGACACTCAACACAGGAGCTGCCCCTGGTGGTCAGTGCGCTCCCACAGAGGGAGCACCGCTCAGCCACAAGCCCTGAGCCGGGCTTACAGCGCAGCTGCCGTGGCGGCGGGAGCCTCTTCCGCCTCCACGGCAGCACTAAGGATGTCTGACTGCTGGCTTAGGCCTGCTCCCCACGAGGATATCCCCCCAGGGCTCCTGGACTGCACGCAAGAGGGCGCAGGCCGGGCTGAGGGACCCCCCGAGTACATGAACGTTGTGCACCGGGCCTCTAGTCAGTATATAATACATAAACAATCAAAAATTGGAAGAATGAACTATATCTCAATTTTTTAAAAGACTTTGAAAAACTGAGGAATAATACAAACCTACCTTGTTGATGAGCTTGATCAAACGGGTTTTGGGGAAAATGCTCCAGGCGCGAGGGGCCGGAAGTGAGATGGCTGTGCGTGTTAAGAGCTACTTCCGAGGAAAAGCAGACATGCGGTGCACCCCCAGTGTGGGCAAAGGGCGGGAAGGAGGGGACTGATCTCTGTCATTCAGCCTGGGAGACGGGCAGGGAGATCTATTCCCGTGGGAGATACGGATGCAAGAGCTGCTCCCACAGGAGGTCAGAGAGCGTCATGGCCCAGAGGACGGACAGCCCTTGTGGAATGCCCTCCAAACAAGAAAGAGAAGTTGCCAGAGAAGTGAAAGGACATGGGAATTTCAGGGCCACAGAGGTCAAGGGAAGAGAGACTTTGGAGGAAGGTGGGGTGGGCCACCACCAGGGAGGTCAAGTGTTATGACCCTGAGAAGTGCCTCTTGGAATTCCCTGGGGAGCCCACGGGAGATTTTTAAACAGTGGAGGGGAGAGGGGGGGACATGGATGGTAGGAGGCTAAGAAGGGAGGGATGGAGAGGAAATGAAGGCAGCGGGTTACGTTTCGATTCCGGCTGTTCAAATGCCAGTGTCCAAGTCTGGACTGGAGGTGGGAGGGTGTGATGTGTAGGCCTTTCCCTTCATCGTGATCCCAGAGGATTCCTACGACCAGTTCCACAGTGACAGGTGCTGACGGGCCGGGGAGGTGGGACAGGGCGAGGTGGCGAGGTAATGAGGTGTTCCATCCTGACCCGGAACTTCCCCACAGCTCCCGTTCCGTGTGTGACAGGATATAGGACAGTCTAGGTCTGCAGAGCCGGAAGATACACAATTCTCAAATCCCTGCGCTGATTGGAAGTCCGGACATTTCTCCCAAACTTCACACTGTAATGGCTGGTCTAAGGTCAGAAGCAGGTCCGAGTAGAAAGCCACGGTAGGAGGGGTTGGGATTCACGTGGGCATCGGTGTCAGCCTCACCCCCAGCCGTCGGACACTTGGCATCACGGAGACGAGACGCCAGAGGAATCTTCTGTCTAAAGATAACGCCCCAAGTCCCCTCCTCCGTCTCTGCCTCTTTGCAAGCCAAGGCTCATCTCCGGCTTCTGCTGCCCAGTCTCGGGCATCGTCACCCTTGGTTCCTCGTTCTTCTCGTTCCGCATTTTTGCGCAACCTTTAAAAATCGGATCCCACTGGCAAGGCCCCAGATTTTCTGCAATAATGACTTACAACGTGTGCACGTGGGTGCCCACTCACCCGGTGGTTGTTGTGCACAGCGACTTGCTTACGATGGAAAACCAAACCTGACCTGCCTGCAGGGTCGTCTGGCGCACATCCTCTCAGCGCAGCTCAGTGGCCACCGGGAGTTAGGGCGATGGACTCTGAGGTCACAATATCGGTCCCTGACTCGGCTCATAATGAACTCCTCGTGCCAGTGAGCACAGCTGGTTAGAACAGAGTGATGACAGGGCTCGGGGCTGGCTCCCCACCCAGGCCTCAGCTCTCTCCTGCCCAGGGTCCAATGGATGTGCCAATGCCACTGGGCTCAAGAGGAAGGGCCAGGGCGGGGAGGACGGCTCAGAACAGCACTGCACAGGGTCCTGGATACACAGGTCACAGTCGCTCCTCCAGGAGGGACCCCTGAGGCTGGGAGAAAGACCATGACAGGGGAAACATAAGAGCCAGGAGAAACAGGGCCCCGTGGAAACCTGTCTTGGCTAAGGGAGGGGAGGGAGGTTGACAGGTAAAGAGAAAGGAGAGGAACTTTTGGAAACTGTTCAAGGTGTCCAGTCTCTACCCACACTGGACTCTCCACGTGACATCCAGTGCGTGTTTGAGGAAGCCTTTTGCAAACCGTGAAGAATACATGTGTGGTCCTAGCCAGTCTGGCTCAGTGGATAGAGCGTTGGCCTGCGAACTGAAGGGTCCCGGGGTCAATTCCGGTCAAGGGCACATGCCCGGGTTGTGGGCTCGATCCCCAGTAGGGGGCGTGCAGGAGGCAGCTGATCAATGATTCTCTCTCTCCCCCTCTCTTCCTCTTTGAAATCAATAAAATATATATTTTTTACAAAGACTACGTGTGTGCTGGGCTGGGGGGAGCCGGCAGGCAGGTCGTGTGCGTGTCTGTGTGCGCATGTGTGTGCATGTGGGGCTGTCCGTCAGGTAGGCTGAGGCTGGTGCTTGCTCCCTCTCCCTGGGCCCAGGCGTTTAGGTAGGGCGTAAGGCATGTGCCCAATGCAATGGCGGTGTCCGTTGGCGCACACCCCTGAAACCTCCTTCAGAGTTCAAAGAGGTAACAAAGGCACATGTGCCCACAGGGTGAGTTTGACACCTATGAAACTGTATGCTCAGATGTTTACCTTCTAGAACTTTACGGGGCAAATTAGGAGGCTGGGCCTCATAACTTGGCAGTAAAACATCAAATGTTTGGGAAAATGGTTTACCTTGGATCCATGGGCAGCCATTAATACCAGGAGGAAGTGAAAGAGGAGAAACCAACCAAAATGAAAGTTTCAAGTTCACAGAGAATTTTTCTTCTTGTCCAAGCACAACAGAGTCTCCGCCAGGCCAGGGGCGAGGCTGTGAAATTCCACAGAAACAGAATTCTCTCCATGTGAGATCTTGCTATGGGGGCCTCAGGGCACAGAGGGTTCTGCCTCAGGTTATCTGTGGGGGCCACACGGGAGCCAGCTGAGGGGAGCTCTTGACATGGGGGCACGTCGCACCAAGTGCAGAACTGACTGCATCTCACCTCGCCTGAAACCAGACAACCAACTCTCCAAGGCCATTTCCTTATTAACCAGGTATTCAATTTTAATGTTCATATAAAAATTAAATGGAGCCTGGCCGGAGTGGCTCAGTGGTTGAGTGTTGACCCATGAACCAGGAGGTCACTGGTTTGATTCCTGGTCAGGGCACATGCCCGGGTTAAGGGCTCAATCCTGGCTGCAGGAGGCAGCCAATCAATGTTTCTCTCTCGTCAGTGTTTCTATCTCTCTCTTCCTCTCTCTCTAAAAATCAATAAAACATATTTTTAAAAAGTTCAATGGAATATTTACCAATAACAAGAAGCTTAAAGTGTCACCTCCAAAATTAGTGAAAAGGAGGCATACCCTTCTCAAATCAACCTGTTTTGGGGGAAAGTAGTTTTATTTTTTTCTACTCAAAAAATTACTTTGAATAATTTGATATGGCTCCCTTGACTGTGAAGAGATCCTCAAGCTGAAATATCTAGACGACAATTATGCAGAAGAGGAGTCAGAATGGAGAATCGAATCTAGAAGTCCCCCTTGAGTGGCTTCTCTGAAAAGAGACAATGTTATCACTAAGAGAACAGAATCGAGATCCTGGAGGCACCCCCAAATCTGCTTGTTGGGGTTGGGGGGAGAGGGTCCAGCCAAGGGTCTGCCCAGGAGCCGAGGGAATGAGGCAAGGCCCTGTCAGGTGAGCCGGAGGGAGAGCTTCCTGCAGGGGGGTGGCGGGACCGGGCAGTGGGGGGCGGCAGCAGCGACAGCCTGGGAGGCTGAGGCAGGACACGGCGGCTTTTCTTACTGATAAGGGGGCCACTCATGGGCCCGGAACCTGCCCCCCGCCCCCCCGCAAGAAGAGGAAAGTGACGATGACTCTGTGAGGTGCTGGGTTTAACCGAGTGCATGCAAGGAGACCCCGCTGGTGCATCGTGCTGTGGGCGCAGCTCTGGACCCACGGTGTAAAACGCTCAGCAGCCACCAGGCTGTAACGGGCGGAGGGCCTGCTGGTGGCGGGTCACAGTGGCCATGCGCAGAGTGATTGGAGGAAAGATGACAAATGTGCAAACAAAGCAAGAGCACAGATTAAGAAATGAGCCAGTGAGGCAGCACCTGAAAGCAACACCACTGAGCAGGTAGGGAATTTGTCCCGCAGAGCGCCGTGCTGGCCGAGGTGTGGGAGGCCTTCGTGGGGCCTTGCCTCCGAGGGAGCAGAGTGTTCTGCCACCGTGGAGTCACCTGTGAGCAGAGCAGTGGTGACAAGGCGGGGTCTCAGCGTTACGCGCCACCAGGCTGTCCAGGGCGACGAGCAGCAGCTGGCGGGACCGTAGCAAACCCGCGGCGCAGGGTCCTGCCATCTGAGGTTCGGCGAGTGCGCACCTGCCATTCGGCCCCCGCACAACAGGACCCTGAGCGAGACGGGGCTGCACGCGTTTCAGCCAGATGGTCCCCAGGGTGCTTCACAGTAGAGTGCCAACCAGTAAACATGCATTACAGCTCCAACGCCAGGGCTGGCTTTTTCAAAGATGTGCTTGCGATAAACTGAAGAACCGTAAGGCCCTTTAGTGGAAGGATGCAGAAATAGTGGAATGATTAAAGATATTAAACAGATTTAATACAAAATCAATGAATGAGTAAATAAAGGAGGTCATTAGTGGCCAGCGAGACAACATGTCATAGAGCGGTGGGGGCAGAGCGGGCGGCAGAGGGCGGATTAAGAAGAAAGAGGAAGTGCAGGGCCCGCAGCAGGGCTGTGGACCTCACCGGGGGAGGCCTTTTGGAGCCGCAGGAAGGAGCAGGATCAAGGAAGGTTATGATGACCTTCATCCTGAGCATGTTCACCGAATTCCAGATGTGAAACACACACTCACCTCTCTTCTCCGGGGGCAGGTCCCTACGTGACTCAATGAAATGGCCCGGATTGCTGGATGCGTGATTCCTCCATGTCCACAGCCCCGCTGAGCCCAGAGAAGGTGGCGGATGGTGGTGGAAGGTGGCAGTGCCTGCTGCCTGGAGGGCACGTGCAGGGGCCATAGGTCCGGGAAGGCGTGTGCTCTGGTGGGGGGTGTGCAGAGAGCCGATGGCCTGCGGACTCCTAGGGCAGTGCACACAGCCACCACGTCGCCAGGATGGGCGACAGTTCTGAGTTCCTCGTTCTTCCCCACGAGTGGACCATGCCTTTGGGCTGTCACAGCCGAGTCCAGTGGAATCTGAGCATTTCTGTTGAGAACAGTGGTGAGTGGGCGAAGGGACGCAGACTCTGCCATGGCCTGAGCTAGGGGACATTCAGGCCCACGGGCACCTGCCCCGGGGCCCCTCCCCACGTCTTCACATGGCAGGGGTGCTGTGGGGGGCGGTGCGGGAACGGGAGGCGACATAGTCTGCATGGCCACGTCTCCCCCAAATTCCTATGTTGAAACCTAACCCTTGACGTGACGGCTTTAGAAGGCGAAGCCTGCGGGAGGTGCTGGGCGAGGAGGGTGGAGCCCTCACGAGTGGGACTAGTGTCCTTGTAAAAAGTCCCCAGCGCCCTTGCCTCTTCCACCAGGTGAGGGCCCAGCGAGAAGGTGCCATCTAGGAGGAAGTGGCTTCACCAGACACTGAATCCGCCGGTGCCATGACCTCGGACTTAGCCTCCACAACTGTGAGAAATACCTTTGCTATTTATAGGCCACTCAGTTTACGGTATTTTTGTTACAGCAGCCAGAAAGGACTAGGGCAGGCCTTAGAGAACCCGACGATGTAGCCAGAGCCTTGGAAGTCTCTGGCAGGCCTACGAGTTTGGACACATCTGGGATCAAAACAGCGGTGATGCCCGCTGGCCTGCCGGCTGATGGCCCCGAGAACGAGGAAGACCTGACCTCGCACAGCGCCAGGCCTGCAGGAGGAGGGAAGGAGGCGAAAGTGAGAATGTGATCCGGGCAGGATGTGGTGAGTGAGGGGCAGAGGTCTCTGCAGGGACCACGGGCACATGGGGGAGGCCTGAAGCCCGGAGCAGCGGGTCCCGAAAGGCTGCCTGGTGGGGCTGAAACATGGTGGGTGGGTAGAGAGGGAGGAAGGGGCTAAGAAATCATGCCAGACAAAGATCAGCAAGAGCCAAGACTGAGCGGGACCCAAGAGATAATGGGGCCCCGGGTGAGGGAGAGGCAAGCGGTGAGGCTGACGAGGTGGGTGGAAAGGGCCACAGAGCCCTTGAAAGTTGGGTGGAAGGCTGGATTTAATCACGAGGGAGATGGGAGCCTTGCGGGAGGGGGGGGGGGAGGGGTGGCAGGGGGGGGGGTTATTCCCAGGGCCGTGACAGGGTTGGACATTCCTCCTCTTTTATGTGGAAACTGGTAGAACCACAGCAGGGTGTGACACCGGGCCAGGGGGTTAATGCGATGAGCCACGGAGAAGAGGGGAGTGAGAAAAAGACCAGTTAGCACACTAACTTCTTTTTCCCTATGTGCAGCCCCCTGTGACAGCCCTGCCTGGTAGGGCAGCTGAATATGTGTTCACTTTGAAAACAAAATGGTGGGGGAGTCCTTTTTCTCATTTTGTGGAGGGAGCTTAGCCTTTGGAGCAGAACACGCATTACCTGGTTTCCTTGTCCATCAGACTCTGGGCAGGGACAGGGCCCAGGAGCAGATGGAAGCTTCCCTGTCCGAGCCGAGGGCAGCAAGCTGAGCTAATCACCTCCACACCACAGGCTCCTCCTCCCCAGGTCTGGAAACACCGTGAGGCCAATGCCCAGACAGCTGCAGGCACCGCTCCCTCCCCGCTGCTAACCAGGACGGCTGCCTGCCCAGAAGCGCTGGTGAGGACGTGCGGGCACCAAGGGAAGCTACTGACCTGAAAGCCAATCCAGGCGGCTGGCGAGCAAAGGCTTCCGGAGCCGCTGGGCCTGGGGGCTCCCTTTTTCCACGTCATACGGTCCTAGAAGAAGAAAACACGGGCTCATTACATTACTCCCATGGGACTCGCCAGATCACACCTCGTTAAACCCAAAGCTCTCATTTCACCGAGGAGAGGAGCACAAATCAAACAAACTCCTGCTTGACTGACGCCAAAGCTGCCTGTGGAAGCCTATTTTCCCCATAACCTGACTGTGCGCCTTGGCTGCCAGGAGCGCAAGCAACTGGGTGCCAGTCGCCAGCAATGGTTACGGGGAGGAAATGCTGAAGGTGCCCCGGAGAGCACACCCGCCCACAGTCCACCGGCCAGTCGCTGGGGAACCGCAAGTCCTCTAACCAGGGCTCTTTCTGAAATAAGAGCTTTCAACAAGGCTTGTGATTGCCGAACGCTTAAGTTTCCTGTTGACCTCAAACGCATCCTATAATCTTTTTAAACGTGGAAGCAATTTTCATTTTTGCAAAGAACCCCTAATAATTAGCTCACGTCTCTACTCATGACAGAGGTGAGTCCCACCAGGAAACGACAAAAGGACTCTCCCCAGGTCCCGCCCCTGCTCAGCCTGTCCCTGCAGGGCAGTGTCCCTGGCGCCTGGCATCTTAGAAAGTCAGAAGGTGCCGGCCTGGGCGAGGCCTTAAGCTAATGGAGTTCAAACCACTCATTACGCTTAAAAAAAACTGCAGAGCAGGCAGATGGTCAATTAGAGGGAGGGCCAGGCCCAGGAAAACCCAAGAAACGTGTGTTCACTGAGCATGTGCTGCTGTGAGGCCCGTGTTCTCTGCTTTAAACACATGACCTCATTGTGTTCTCTCACCTGCTCACAGGGCGAGCATGGGCACGAGACCTGGCTGAGTTCCTCAGTTCAACTCAGAGCGCTGAGCATACAGAGGAGACATGGACACGCTTGGCTTCCTGCCCGCGGTGAGACCACAGTCCAGCTAGGGGTGGGGGAGGGGGAGTCAGGCACATTCATTAGTGCTGTGTTGTTCAAACAGCAGCTTACGACTCCATAGAAGGTCATGGCATTAATTTCCTGGGTCTTAATCAGCATTAAAAAGTAAATGAATGAACCCAGAAAGTAGAAGAGAATGGCACGGGATGGAAAACATCAGGGTGCATGCAGTAAAGTCCAGGAAATTCCCATGGAAAGAACAGCAGGCCTGTATCAATCCTAAACAGGTCTGGCGTACTGGTTTGCAATGTACAGGATATTTTCTCTTATAGGTCATGGCTGAAAGAGTGTGAAAGCTCTCGAGTTACGGAGCAAAGTGGCAAGTGCTCTGTTAGAAGTGGATACCGGACGGTGAGAGCAAAGAGGAGTGAGTGTCCGCCCATCATTAGCACCGAGCTCCAGAGTGAAACCATCCTGTTTTCTCACCACCAAGAGGTCTCTTAACGATGAGATGCCTACATCCAATGCTCAAAGCTAAGAAGAGCTTGAGAAGGACGGGTATGAAATTTCAGGGACCAGAGAAGGAAGCAGTGGGGGTCCCTTCTCCTGTAGCCTGGGAAAGAGAGTGGGCACCCACGGAGCATGAGAGGCACAATGACGCCAGTCCTGTGTCTGCACAATGGAGCCAGATTCCAGAAGAGGGCATTAAACCTCCAGAAGATGGGACCCAAGTCAAGCCCTACCGGCTAGAATTGTGGGAGGTGCTGGCAGACCTTAAGCACTGGCTAGGTCTACAAGTGCTGGCTAGTTAGGTCTACAAGCGCCAGCTAGGTCTACAAAGACCAGGTAGGTCTGGAACGAATCCCCACCATCCCACCGGTGAGACTGCAGGAGAGCCTGTGGGGTCTGGAAGACAGGCCGCAGGGAGCCAGGCCCGGGGCCCGGTAAGTGATCTTTACCTTGAGAGCAGCCCTCCTTTGGGATGGCAGGCCACTGCGATGTCCCTGACCAGGATGAAATGGTGATGAAATGTTCTGTTCTTTTCCTAAAACTTCCTTCAGACAGACCCGAGATGCCACGCTCACAGGATAGACTTGTGGCAATCCGCCAGACTGTGTGTGGAGACATTTTCTCCGGGTTCTCAGTCAGGATTCAAGTAGGTCCTATTCATGGTCCAGATGAAGAAGAGGAGGGAAGCTGATGACGTGCTCAGCATCACACAGTGGTGGAACCAGAACCGAAAACCAGGCCCTGGGACAGCAGAACCTCTGCATTTTCACTTCCAAACTGGCTGGTGCAGTTGGCTGTGGGTTTGCTTTTTCTTTTGTTTTTATCAGTTTCAGAGAGAGAGAGAGAGAGAGAGAGAGAGAGAGAGAGAGAGAGAGAGAGAGAGAGAGAGAGAGAGAGAAACATCAATGCGAGAGAAAGATTGATTGGCTGCCTCCTGCACGCCCCCTACTGGGGATTGAGCCTGCAACCCAGGCATGTGTCCTGACCAGGAAGCGAACATTGAGCAACACTGGTCGGCAATTTGCTTTTTCTTAAAGAGCCATAAAGCTGTTTTCTATTCTTTGTCCAGAACATAGATAATCAAATGTAATATAATGATTAATATAATGAATATATATATATATATATATATATATATATATATATATATATATATTACCAGCACATACATCACAAAATCAGTGGTATCACAGAATGGAAGCTACCCATGAACATCAGCAAAACGACGCTCTTTTCTATTGCCAGGCTAGATTCAAAAGACGGTCCTTTTTCTTAGCCTTTTAAATGCTGTCTATTTTTAGGTTTTGCCAGGCTTCAATTAAAATTCGGCATTATCGTTTTGTTTTTTTTGGGGGGGGAAAGTCTCAAAACTATAGCTAGCAAAAAAATTAAGCATAGTGAGTGTGTTGCTGGTAGAATTTAAATACTTTCAGTTCTACCTAAAGGTGGTTCAATAGATAAATTATAAAAGGGCAGAGGAGGTATCTACAGCTGTTAAAGTCATTAAAAGAGAGATTAAATATTTTTAAATAAGCAAAATTAAAGTTTTGAATCTAGAGACACAATTAGGTGATAAAACTGTTAGTAATTAAACATGAGAGAATTCTGTGGAAGTGCAGAGGAGGGGTACTTAAGGGGGGGGTCTGTGATTGGAGGGGGCCCATCGAGGGGGTGGGCTCAGATGGCCGCGTGGAGATGTTCTGCTTACAGTCATTCACTAAGCCTTACACTTGATTTTTGTGTCTTTCTGTAGCTGTAGAGTTCTTTTTCCCTTTAAACTAAAGGGATTTACATTCTACAGAATCATTTCTTTGAAAGAGAACTGACAGTACAAAGGCCAATTGTTATTTCCAGGTCTAGCAGGACGGGAAGAATGAAAGCTAAAGGCCACCTTCCCTTCCCCTGCCCCCCGGGGGGGCTGCACCTGAGGTTGTGTGGGCGTCGGGCACCCAGCGGTCTCCGCAGCCACTGGCTCCTGCTGCCTGAGAGTGAGTGTGAACGGTTCCGGAGGCAAATGCATCTGTTGTGCCAACAGATGGAGGTTTCATTAGCTTTGGAACTAGATCTTTAAATGTATGATTATCCAAGATGCACACACTCTCCAGCTTTATTTCTTGCTTTTAGCTTTTAATTAAGTTCAGAGCAGCTCAAAATTTCCTCCCCAAACAGGAATAGTCAAGATAGACCCCAGGTGATTTCTCCAAAGGAAGCAGGGCCAGAGGTACCATTTACGGCAGGCTCCCTGGGGTGGGCTCGCAGGCACTAAAGGCCTCCATGCCCCTCCCGGCCTCGGGCGGGCGGACGGGCGGAGGGGAAATGGCCCCAGAGGGCAGGAGCCTGGTTACAGGATCCCAGCGCTCGGGCTCCCAGCCGCTCCTGCTCCCGCAGCGGAGTCATGTGCTGGCCGCCTCTGTTTATTTGCACAGAGGGCTGTGCGGCCGAGCAGCACAAAGAGGGAAGGGAAAGCCGCAGCCACGTGGACGAGAAGGATTTCCAATCACAACAAACACACCCAAAGAGGGAGGAAGGTGGGAAGCGATACATTTCCTTTCTGACATTCTTTAAAATAAATGCGGGGCCCGGAGGAGGCGGCGGGACCTGTTTCCACCGGCTGGATGGCGTGGAGAAGCCCTGGCTGGGTGCACGGCCCGCCCTCTGCCCGGGCCCCTTCCAGACCGCAGGTTAGCAACTGGGTCCCCAGGGCCCCGGGAGCTGGAGGTTGTCTGCGACGCCGTGGTCTGCGCTGCTCGAACCAACCAGGCTCCTTTCCCTCCCGTGGGCCCCGGGCGGTGGGACACGCTAGAAGATGCTCTTCTCTGTCGCGTTTTGGAGAGCCCCCTCCCCCGCATCCTCATCCTCCGAGCTGAGTCTCAGGCCACAGAGAAACGCTCAGATGGATTTTGAAACCCCAGCCACATGGGGCCGCAGCTGGGAGCAAGCCAAGCCTGCATTCTGCTATTTCCCCTGAAGCATGGAAGCAAAATTCTCAAATTTTAAAGCAACACGATTGTTGTGAAAGAATAGAAGGGACTGTATTTCTCCTCTGCTCTCCAAGTCCATTTCCTCTAATGGCTGAATCCACATACCACTCACTTTGAACAAGACCGAGGGAGAGGGAGAGGAAAAGGGAGGGAGGGAGAGGGAGAGGGGGAGAGAGAGAGAGAGAGAGAGAGAGAGAGAGAGAGAGAGAGAGAGAGAGAGAGAGAGAGAGAGAGAAACATCAATGCAAGAGAAACACATGGAGCACCCGGCAGGGGCCACTTGCCAGGGCAGGGGAAGCCTTGAAACCACCACCGCCAGAACCGGATCCTCCCACCGCTGCCAGGGCGTATCAGAGCATCAGCTCTCAAGGCCTTCGAAAGGAGGAAGAAGCACTTTTCAACACGGAAAGTCGCCTTCTACCCGGCACACACCCAACACTAAGGACCTGGCCGTAGAAAGACTCCCATCATGTGACTTCACCTCGCAAGTCCATCGAATTCCCACCCTAACTACCTTCATCGGTGTTACAAGCAACAGTCCCTTCTACACTGAGCTGAAGGGTGAGAGGGACATGCAGGAGTTGTAGGGGGTAACGCTGCCCCTATGAGGCCACAGCGGCAGCCCGGATTATATCTGCAACGTCAGAGTATCCTCTTGTCTGTGCATATTCCGGATGCTATAAGAGCAATGCGTATGTTGCATATTCTGTATAAATCAGCTCCTTTTATCATATACCCATGTGAATCTTACTGGCTAGTTCACTCCTACACACACTAAGAATCTAGGCCAGCCTCCATTAGCTAGTTATATTCAGTGCCCAAGTCTTAGGATCTCTTTCCCTCTTAATCTTTTGAGTATGACCCTACGCGAAAGTCAGATTTAGTTTCACTCGAGTCAACAGTAATCTTTGATCCCCACCCGCACCCTTCCATTGGTCACCAAGAATTGGGGCAGGATTCTTATTCTGCCTTATAAATTAGCTCTCAAGCCTCTACCCTCTCAGGCCTCCAGTGTCTTCTCTGGATAGTACAGTCGCTTATTAACTAGCCTTCAAACCTCCACGTCAGCCAGTCTATCCCACTGCAGCCAGAACTACTTCCTCAGACACAGGTAAGCTCCGACCACGCCTCTGTTTCAGCACCGTTCGTGGCTCTGTACTCACAGAGAAAGGCCGCGCAAATCTCTGTGGCACATGACAGTTCACAGCCCACTCGGCGCATCAGTGGCCTCAAACCACTTCCCCTGCCAACCTGCACCCACGCAGGCCACGCTCAGCGCAAACCGTTTGGGCCTCTTAAAACCACGGTGGACTCGGAGGAAAGTAAAACCCACTCCCGGATCTCGGTGTGCAGACACTTTGGCGGGCGATACGGACATGTCAATCCATAACGGACCGTGGGGACTGCAACTTGGCCCCAACCCGGTGCAGCGGTCTCATAGCCAGGGAATTCCCACTCGCCCATGTTTCCTGTATTCCCACCACGCTGAATGTGTGCTACCCAAGACGCTGCCAGGATTCGATGCCTGCATGTCTTCATCCCTGGCGTTTGGGACGCCCTCCCTGTGTCTGCCCAGCGAACCCCTGTTCATCCTTCAGAGCCTTGCCTCGTGTCTGCCTTCCACAGGCCTTCCCCCATTCGCCTGGCATGGTTATCTGCCCTGGCTTAGGGCTGCCAATATATTCTCGGTGCGCGCCTCTGCCAAATCATATTCTTACATTGCACAGCGATCGTGTCTGTAAATGTCTGTGCTTTCTGCTCCATCGAGCGAGGGCAGCCTGTATTGTAAGGAGCCATCGCGCACAGCTGGAAACTAAAGCCAGGGAGAGCCAGGCCCCCAGAGGGAGGTAACGAAGTTAACCAAGTTAATGAACTAGCCCAGAACTATACCTCTAGGTTAAAATTGGCGACTTTCCCCAGAAAATCATGGAGCCAAAAAGCCCAAAGTGTGTACGCATGTCTGCAGATTCGTGTCTGTGCGGGGAATCTTCACAACCCGTCACAAAGGGACGGACTGGCGTGGACAGACACTTCCCACGGCTGAGGGGCGGGTGGGGATCGCTGCTGCTCAGGCAGCCACAGGCAGCGGAGGCGGGAGTTTGTTTCTTCCCCACCCACTGGGGTCCTGCAGCTCACCCCTCACCCCCACGACCCTGGGGGACCCCAGTCACTCCCCCCCGGGGGGGGGGGCGGGAACCTTCCACACCTATCCAGCCTATCCATCCGGCAGCCTGCCCTTTAGTTCAATCCCAGGCACTCCCTCCCCCGGCCAAGGCACCGATTAGGGCTTGCCTGGTCCCCGAAATGATCTGACGCCATCGCGGTACAGGCTCCAGACAACCGGGTGCCATTGCAGCTCCGTAGGACAGGAGCCCTGGGAGGTCACAGCAGCCTGCTTGCAGGGCCTGCGACCTGGCCAGGGCGTCCGTCCTGACACCTGCGGGCAACCCTCCGTCCAGTGGGCTCTGGGGAGCCCACCTTCACTTCACAGAAGAGGAAGCTGGATTCCGGGTGGCTTCCCCGAAAGACACTCGGTGAGGAAAGCGTCTGGAAGTTATGAAGAAAACCAAAGCCATGCTGCTGCCACTGAGACGAGCACGCCCCGGAGCCATGAGGCCGGGGCCCAGGGAGAAACGCGCGCCGTGTCTTTTCTGGGGTGAAGCAGGCAGCACACGTTTGAAGTCATTCTGTCAAATAAGCTTCAGGGAAACGAGGAGCACAGACAAACGCAGTCTGGTTAGAAAGAAAAGTTTCCAAACGACCAGTCCGCCCTGGCAACCCCCAGCCTTCTAAACGGAATGCGGCCTTGTCCCCAAGAGCAATCTCCTCTTTTTTTTTTGTCTTTTTTTTTTTTGTTAATCCTCACCTGAGGATAATTTTCCATTTTAGAGAGAGTGGAAGGGAGAGGGAGAAATATCAATGTGAGAGAGGCTCATCGACTGGTTGCCTCCCGCACACAACGGCAAACGACGCTCTATCCACTGAGCCAAACCAGCGAGGGCAGCAATTTCCTCTTTCAGGGACAAGCCTGCTCAGGGCCAGGGAGGATGCGAGGAGCAAGGTGAGAGCATCAGCGTGAGTGTCAGCTTCAAAAGTAGCGTAATCACCGTTTCTGTAAACTCTGCCCTTCCAGATAAACCACTGCCACCCCCCCGCCCCCGGGGAAGATGGGTCCGGCCGCCCCCAGAGACCCCCCCACACCACACACTCCCCCCGCGGCCCAGGCAGTCCTCTGCATGCATCCCAACCGCCGCCCGGCCCAGTTATAAAAGGGCTGTGTTTAACTTTATTCAATCCCAGCGCGCTCGGCCAGCACCCGATCTGCACGTAATTAAAATCATATTGCCGCCGCCCCTGCGCGGTCTGATAAACTTTACCATATGGACACCATTGACTGGCTGCAGGATCTGGCGCGTCTGCAGCGACCCATTACGAGGGGCGAGCCTGGCTTGCTTTGGAGGATACGTTATGTGTTTTGGATCGGTTCTGTTTTTCACTTCTGCTCACGCTGTCCGGACGCTTAACCCTTTGTCCACAGGCCCACGACGTGGCCCTGCATTTCCACCGTGAACACGCCGCACCCTGGCTCAGGATGTGGCTCACGGAGGAAGCGCCTTAGAGAAATTTCATTTTCTAAAAAAAAAAAGTAAGTAAATTCCATTTTTCTGATCCCAAATGAGCTTTCTCAGTCCTGACAGACAAAGGCTGAGCAGATACCATCGAGGCCCCGGGATCAAGTGGAACCGAGAGGAGAAAATGCCAATGGAATCCTCGCGTCCGAGTCCCGAAGGCAGAGGGCAATCCTTGAAGCTTGCAAGAGGCGATCTTAGGACAAAAAGAGGAAGTACTGCACTACCGTAGATAATGAAAATACGAAGCATGTCCCTAGAGGTAGCAGATAAAGCATAATAAAGCATAAAGGAATAAAGGAGCTAGCAGAGGGCATGCTGGCAGCCTCACCCTGAGGAGCACTGCAGACATTCTGAGTCTGAGAGGAGTCATGTCTCCACCTTATATCACCTCCGCCCGCCACGACAACCCACCTTCCTGCACAACCACAGAGACCCCGAGGCCTTGTCAGGGGAGGATTCTGCTGGACCGGCCTCTGCTCTGACTCCGGTCACTGTGCTCAGACGCATATAACCTGTGGTTGATAGAGCCGGGAAGTTGCAATTTTGCTTTAAGGCATTCTTCAATATAGATTTCAGAATGAGCTGAAGTCTCTCCCAACATGTGACATGGAGAAACACATGTTCTTAATCTGTGGGTTTCAAATTGTTTTAGAATTACATCAATGAGACATATCCTCAAAAGGCGATTCGGGCCACCCAGCCTCAGACGCGGGGAGAGAGCGCTGTGGGGCACGCCTGCCCTCCAGCCTGGTGTCTTAAAGTCAGTCCCTAAAGTCTGTTCAAAGGGACTTTCATTGGGAGCTAAAAAAAAATTTAAAAAAAGAGTAGCTTTGAAATCCACAGGGCATCAGTTTGTGGCAGGAGGCGGCAGGCGAGGCTGAGGGCGGGGAAGGCGGAGGCCCCCAGCGCCCAGCAAAGGGAGTCGGAGGAGGAGGTGCCTTCAGTCTCTCCATCAGATCCAGTTCCCAGAAAACGCAAAACGCCTGGTTCTCAATATCGAATGCGAAGCCGCAACATGAAGGTTAGAAAACGGCCAGGTGTTGCCCAGGAACGCCTCCCGGAAAGCAGGCACTGTGAAATGTTTACAGACAGTTTTGAAGACAAAGAGTTTCGTATTTACAGCTTGAGAGCCTGGTAAATGATGGAAACCATAATCGCTAGCCAGTCCAGTGAAAAAAGAAGGGAGAGGCGAAGGTAGGAACAACCGCCTGCCATGGGGGAGAAAAGCAGGGGATGAGAAGGCCTCCCGCAGTGGGAAGAACAGCTCCGGGTTGTAGCTAAGACGAGGGAGCCAGGATGCTGCCATCTGCGGAGCCTTCGCCTTTCTCAGCCTCTCCCCTGCCCGAGTGTCCCCCTCACACAGCCTCAGCAGGGCCACAGGCGAGGAGACAGTCTCAGAGGACACTCGTAGGCCAAGGCCACGGAATTAATAACTAGTGGCCTCCTGGACTCAAGTCCTCGTCTCTCTTTCCACTAAACGCCACGATTACCGACTGTTGGACAACTGGAGGGAAAGAGGAGAAAAAAGTTGTCCACCTTTCTCTCTTTCTTACATCTATTCTATAGGGGTGGGCAAAAGTAGATTTACAGTTGTGAGTATCCGAAAGTTTATTTTTTCCAATTGTATTGACAGATGATTTTTTTTTTTTTGAGAGAGAGAGAGAGAGAGAGAGAGAGAGAGAGAGAGAGAAACATTGATTTGTTGTTCCACTTATTTATGCAGTCATTGGTTGATTCTTGTAAGTGCCCTGACCGGGGATCGAACCCACAACCTTGGCATATGGGGACAACACTCTAACCAACCGAGCTACCCCAGTGAAAGAGTTTATTCTTGGATTATTATTAATTATTATTTATTTGCATTACAACTGTAAACCTACTTTTGCCCACCCCTGTATATAAATAAATGGTCTCCAAGGACATAATTAGATCATTAGAAGAGAAGTATCTAATGTGGAGGGTTTATTGGATGATTTGTGAAGCGATACCATAACTCCCCCCTTGCCTGCATAGATGGTCTAAGCCAGGGGTCCTCAAACTTTTTAAACAGGGGGCCAGTTCACTGTCCCTCAGACCGTTGGAGGGCCGGACTATAGTTTAAAAAAAAACTATGAACAAATTCCTATGCACACTGCACATACCTTATTTTGAAGTAAAAAAACAAAACGGGAACAAATACAATATTTGTATTTGCATGTGGCCCGCGGCCGGAGTTTGGGGACCCCTGGTCTAAGCAGTGATGAAAGTCAGGGGGAAGAGTTCGGCCCTTCCAGGGGCCTGGAGGGATAAGTCCTTCTTTCACGTTCTAAGAAAACGGAAAATGCCGTATTCCACCGGGGGCCCTGCCAGCGAGGAGGTGAGGGGCACTCCGGGGCCTTCTTTGGTATCAGGGAGAGTCACTAACCTATCAGAGGAAGCCAGATGGAAGGAGCAACAGACGCGAAATGCACTGTACAAAAGAAACAAAAAAACGGTCGTTCTCACAATCGTGATTCTAAAAATAAAAGCCCTGACTTGGGAGCGGAGCGCCTGGGGCGGAGTGACTCACAGCCCAGCTGAGGGGTCGGTCTTATCTCTTTTCCACGGAGCAGCCCCTCCTGCTTTCCTGACTTTCTCCTGCTCCGGGTGGGGCTGGGTGTGTCGCCGTCTACGATAAACGCTCATTGGAAACCAGCTGCCAGTGTCTGCTGCATTGTAGGTCTTTCCCTGGCCCAACAGATGAGCATTCCGCCTGGGAGCTTTCCTCCCCATCACGGCCCAGGTGCCCGTCTTGAAACTGACTCCGTGGCTCCAACTGAGCTTGTACGCCCTGTGCCACCTGTTTCGGGGAGATGGAGGATAGCTCTACATTCCAGCTCCTCTTCGTTTAGAAAATAAGGGAAGGAGGCTTAAGTGGACCCAAGTCTTCTTACTGCAAAGCTCCTCTTCCATGCTCTTACCTTAGAAATAAGAATGGCTTTCAGACCAGCCAGAGGGCCCAGTCTCCACAACCACAGGCATCTCAGCTGATATAGAAACCTAAGATGCTTTAACCAAAACAACTACTCAGGACCGAGCAGCCACAGTCTTCTAATCCATTATTTCTGCAGGCTGGACAAACTGAAGTGGAAAAATTCCCTTCTCGGGAGACGACGGCCAGGCTGAGAACTGGTAAGTGACAGGGCGAGAGGGGCCCAGCGAGGAAGGCCGCCCCTGGAGACGCGATAATCCCATTACGCGGCTCTTAGCACAACACAATCTGGTCTTGAAGTGAGTGGCTGTGAGATATAAAGGGGCCTTTGATTTTAAGTGGCACTTAGCTGGGTAGGTAAGACTCCCATCTCCAGCTCAAGGGCTCATCAGCATAATCAAACTCTGAGCACAAGGGCCCTTGAAGGAGCCCAGGTCCCCGACAGCCTGGTGTTCCAGTCCTCATAGAGGCTCCTTGGGGAAAGGGGCCTCGCCTCATCTGGGCAGAAGCAATTTAGTCTGCTCACCAGGAACTCATCCTGTCTAGACTGCAGGGTCGATCTCAAGTGTGTGGGTGAAGAGGGACTTCGCCGTGGCTCCCGTGCCAAGCAAGGTACAGACCTCAGGTTCCCTCGCACAGCAATTATAGTCCATCTCAGGCCGTCCTCAGGGACAAAGGATGCTGAGACGGCGGCTTCCTCACTGGCCAAGAAAATCCAATAGAAACCTGTCGTGAGCAGAGTACGTGCTGGTTGACACCATCTCAGTCCCTGGTGGATGGCCAATCTGGATGAATGGAAATGCCTTTTTAAAAAATATATTTTTTACTGATTTCAGAGAGAGGAAGGGAGAGGGAGAAAGGGATAGAAACATCAACGATGAGAGAGAATCACTGACTGGCATGTTTAGCTTTATCAATGGCTGACAGAGGGATGTTAAAATCTCCAACTGTGACTGTAGATTTGCCTACTACTCCCTTAAATTCTGTTGCTATTTGCTTCATGTCTTTTACGCTCTATTACTAAGCACATACTACGGATTTACGATTGCTATGAAGGTGTTCCTGGAGAACTGCCCCTTTATCTCTGGTTATATTCATCCTCCTGAGGTCTATTTCATCTCATGTTAATATGGCCACTCCAGCTTCCTAAAGCACACTGTGCCCATGACATCTTTACTCCATCTTTTTACCTTTGACCTACCTGTATGTATATATAAAATCAGCCTATCATTGGGGTCTTCCTTTTTCTTTAGTCCAACAATCTCTGCCTTTAAATTGAAGTACTTAGTCCATTTATATTTAATGTTAATTATTGGTGCGGTTAGATATGAGTCTGCAACTCTGATTTGTTTTCTATTTGTCCCATCTGAATCTTTTTTTTTTTTTTAATTTCTCTGCTTCTCTCTTTCCTTTTTTCTGGAATAATTAAATAATTTTTTTAGAATTCTAGTCTCATTTCTCTTCTGCCCTTTTCACTGTGTCTCTCTTCATTTTCTTCAGAAGAGCTAATATGACTTTATAAAGAACAGAAACAAAAGTCCTAACACCCCCTACTTCAGGACACTGTATCAGTACATGAAACTATAGAACCAGTTACTGAGGAGGTTACACAATCCCCCCCCTAAAGTCCTTTCCAACAGGAAAAGACAATTCTCCCTATATTAAGAGGCTTCTAATACTATGATTCTATATACTATAAGAATTAGGCAAGTTTTTCTTTAAGTTCTTTTTATAGTAATTTTTACAGAATCGAAATCCCTGAATTTTTATGATCTCCATCCTAAGAATTCAAATTTCTGAACTGTATTTTGTTTCCTGATGCCTTCTCCAAGAATTTCCTCTCTACTCATACAGGACTGCTATCCATTCTCCGAAAGTATGTTTTAAAACCAAATTTCAGGCCCAAGAGAACTGAATACATCTAAGGCTTGCAAGGAGCGCCCTCTGGGGGAAGCCTTTATTATTAAGACGTTGGAAACTGCATTTGTATGAATTGGTTACTAGTACAGCAGCTCCAGCTTCAGGAGCTAAAAGAGAAACAACGAATCCAGAAGACCTGCTGGCTAAATTACGGATGGAAATAGATCTTCTCCTCAGGAGTAACCCCAGCTCCTCAGAGACAAGATGACGTCCAGCAGAAAAGGAACACAGCGCCTCACTAAGCACGTTCCCTAAATACAGACGACAAAGGCTGGAAATTCACTAGCACCCGGAGCGACAAACCCGGGTCCCGAGTTCTGCTTTGAGCTGTTAGTTTTAGATACTGCTCCTTATCTGGAAGGAAGGCACGCTTCCTCCACAGAGAGGTGTGGGTGCGGGTGTGGGTGTGGGTGTGGGTGTGGGTGTGGGTGTGGGAGTGGGTGTGGGTGTGGGTGTGGGTGTGGGTGCGGGTGTGGGAGTGGGTGTGTGTGTGGGTGCGGGTGCGGGTGCGGGTGGGGTGCGGGTGTGGGTGCGGGTGTGGGAGTGGGAGTGGGTGCGGGTGCAGGTGCGGGAGTGGGAGTGGGTGTGGGTGCGGGTGTGGGAGTGGGTGTGTGTGTGGGTGCGGGTGCGGGTGCGGGTGGGGTGCGGGTGTGGGTGCGGGAGCGGGTGCGGGAGTGGGAGTGGGTGCGGGTGCGGGTGCGGGTGGGGTGCGGGTGTGGGTGCGGGAGCGGGTGCGGGAGTGGGAGTGGGTGCGGGTGCGGGTGCGGGAGTGGGAGTGGGTGTGGGTGTGGGAGTGGGTGCAGGTGCGGGTGCGGGTGTGGGTGTGGGTGTGGGAGTGGGTGTGGCATGGTCAGGACGGAGACGCCGGAGTCAGGGGTCAGAGGGACAGGGCCTGGATGCTGGCTCTGCCCCTTCGCAGCTGAGTGACCCCTGAAGCCGCCTGCAAAAGGGGGGATGTGAGAGTTCACCTGGGAAGGTGTGAAGAGAACTAAGAGGGGAGGCAGCAGGGCCCAGCCCACAGGACGTGCTGGTGAGGGCCCCTCCTATCGATATTTGTAAGACCTTAGCGAAGGGTGAAACGCCGCTTAAAAAAATCACCAGGATGCCTCTTGCGTCCTCGTCATTGCACATTAGCTAAGAAAAAAGTTTTTTTTTTCTCGGGTTCCCACTGCCGTTTGAGACATCGACGGCTAAATGAAAACAGTAACAACCGCGAACTTCTGTGAGGGGCGAGCCTGCGGCGCCTGGAGCAGCACAGCGGGCCACAGTCAGTTACCCGCTCCCCGATTCCCACGGGCCCCTTCCCGGCGAGGCCACAGGTGTGGAGGGAGCACTTCCGGCTCGGGCCCGTGATGGCACTGCGCTCCCTTGAACCGGCCTGGCACCAGGAGGGGCGATGGGACACGGCTGGGGCCGCCCTCTGGCTCGGCCTCTCCCACGTTTCAGGGTCCATCTCTGCCCACACGCTGGGAGACAGGCAGGAGAGGCCGGGAGATTTGAAGAGCTTTGGAAAATGGGAAGGAAAAAGGGGCAGGAAGATAATGATCTCCCCGTTTCTAAGAGATTAAACAGCGGGTGCTGGGAAAACACCCAACACAGAAGCTCCCACGGGGACCTCCCAGAGGATGAGGTGGAGGACTGACACGGGGGCACGGGAGTTGGGGGGGGGGCAGGGCCTGGAAGGCCAGGCGGGACGGCGTGGGGACCACTTTGCAAGCAGCCTGGCGCTTCCACAGGACCCGCCCAGCCCCTGAGAGGGCTCAGCGCCAAGCCCTCGGTGGGGACAGCAGGCACACAGAGCCTTAGGGCAGTGGTCGGCAAACTCATTAGTCAACAGAGCCAAATACCAACAGCACTTCTTCAAAAGAGACTCGCCCAGGCCGAAAACCGACTTCTGCGCATGGGCCACGAAGTTTCAATCGCACTGTACGCGTGTCCGCACGTGGTATTTTGTGGAAGAGCCACACTCAAGGGGCCAAAGAGCCGCATGTGGCTCCTGAGCCGCAGTTTGCCGACCACAGCCTTAGGGCAAACACTGAGCATCCCCTGCAGCCTCATTTATTTGAAGACGGAGGAGGTGTCGTCACAGAGTTAGGTAGTCTGACCTACAAACCATGACTTGTGCATTTAATCAAATCTAGACGTTGGAATAGAGTCCCTAGTTTTTATGACCGATCAGGAGTTTTGTGATCAAACAAGACATTTCAATGCTCGTGACTGACCCGGGCCGTGCCCTCCTTTGCCATGAAGGACGTGTGGATGGAAAGGTGTGACGTGCGGCCATGAGAACGTCAGGAAAATGCCCCTTCGCCAGGATGGCTTTGTGAACCTCTTCAGGCTCACCCTGTTGACCATTCAAAGTGCCTCTGACACCCAAGCTTCCTTGGGAATCACGGGTGCGCATGGAGGATGTGCAGAACCTTCTGGAAGGGTCTAGATGTTGCCCGGGTGGGGGAGCCACTACTGCAGAGCCTGGCTCCCAGCCTTTAGAGGTGAGACTGCGCGGTGTGTCAGGGAAGCAGTGGGTGACGAGGGCACCCAGGGACAGGCTGGGCCTCGCTTCCTGGGAGGATGGGCTGTGACAGGGACAGCCTGCACTTTCCCACCTTCCTCGGGGGACCCAGGAAGGCCTGGGAAGGCCCGAAGGTGAACACAGAAGCCACACATCGCATCTCCCAGCGGCCCCACCTCGTCATCTTTTCCAATCTTGATAGGCCCTGGGTGGGAAGCTTAAAAGGGAAGGTGATAAGCGGGAAGCTTTTAAATCAGAAACACAGGACGCAAGCTGGCAACACCGGCCTTTGTCTCTGTGACAGCAGGGCCGCCGTGAGCCGGGGGACCACCATCGAAGCCGGTGGAGACCTCTGTGGTGTCGGGAGAAGGGACCACAGTGTGTGTGTGTGCTCGGCAGTTCCAAAGGCCCCCCCCACCACCCACACACACACACCAGGCGATCGCACGTCCTGTGTTTTAACGACATGGGCTTTCAGTCATTACAGCTCACACCCCACAAAGTGGGTCAATGTAATGACCCCCGTCTTCTGATAAGAAGACGGCACTGCCGGCGACTGACATTGTCGCTCTCCCCGGTGAGCTCTGACGCTGTGTAGCTTCCCCAGCTCAGACACCTGCGTAAAGTCGGTGCAAACTGAATTCAAGAGTGAATTCAAGAGTTCCAGGTCAAAAGTTTTAAAAAGCAAATTTTTAAAAACTGGGTGTATAATTTGGTACAGAAAGAATCGGGGTCACAGAAAAAGGAAACAAAACATTGGCCCCCAGTTCTCATTTGCTTCTTGCGCCCCAATGCTGTGCTCTCAGGACGGTGCGTCTGGGTGGGCTGGCCGAGTGGTCAGCGCAGAGCGGTGCGCCTGCTGCCTGCGCGGCTTTGTACGGTCCCTTTGTTGTCGTTTCCTCATGAATAAGGCGGGTCCTTAAGTGCTGGAGGGTTACCAAGCTCTTTGCAAATCTGCTAGGACGGGGCCTATAATTCCAGCAGCTCACAGCCGAGGAGGGGCCCTGGGGTCAGGTGACCCTTCAGGCTCCCTTCAGCTCCGACACTCTGCCCTCTGGGATCCTAGCAGGAGGACATCACGCCACTGCCCCTCCACAAAAGGCCACTCCCCCAGGGCTACAGGGGACAAAACAAGACAGACTTCCTGTTCTCGCCCAAGTCGGCCTGCAGGAATCACCTTCATCTCTATTGGCACTGTGCTTCTGGTTCTTTCCTTTCATCTATCTATCATCTATCCATCTTTATTTCAGAGAGGACAGGAGAGGGGGAGAGAGAAACATCAATGACCAGAGAGTCTCATTGATCGGCTGCCTCCTGCACGCCCCCTACTGGGGGTCAAGCCCACAACCAGGGCATGTGCCCTGACTGGGAATTGAACCATGGCCTCCTGGTTCATAGGTCGACGCTCAACCACTGGGCCACGGGGGCCGGGCTTTCTTTTCTTGATGAAGTTAGTTTTTGTTTATTTGAGATGAATGCAAAACAGATAAATTTTAAAAGATGGGAGGAACAGAGGAGAGACTTCTTAGATGAAAACTACAAACAGCTGTCAGTCCAATGTGCGAGGACCCGGAGCTCATCAGCCCTTCCCTGATGGCGTCCTTTGGGAGCTGCCCCGGGTGGGACAGTGCCCACAGCCCAGGTGCCCAGCAGACCATCGAGTCAGGCAGGCCTTTCACGAGTGTCCACTTCCCAGATATTCTCAGATTGATGTGCCAAGCAGACCCCGCCCACAAAGGCCGGGCCACCCAGCCCATCCTGGGAAAACAGATGACACAATAGCCTTATCTGGGAGTGGAAGGGTGTCTCAGACCTTCCACCCGGCCAGCAGGAGAGGAACAATGCAACTGCCGGAGAGAAGATAAAAAGCGTCCCAGGTGGCCGGGAGCTGGCTGTCGCCAGACTTGCGTTCACGCTCACGAAGCTGACATCACCGTCATCTGAGGTGAGTTTCCGTGTTTGGGGCGGATCCGGCTTTGTTCTACCCTAGAGATGAATAACGGCGGCCACCACCCCCTGTGCCGAGCGCATCCCACCCGCCGTCACCCATCGTGTAGGGTAAACGGCGTCTTCCCCCCGCGGATGAGCAAACGCCGGCACCAGCAGACAGGACCCCAGGCTCCACGGGGTTAAATGACTTGCTTCAGAAAAATGTGGGCGAAGGAGAACTCTCTTTGTATTCCATCTGCTCCCAAGCTGTAAGCTATTCTTGTCCCATTAAATATACTTTTTAAAGACGAGATCTCCCAAGACTTTGAGTCCTGGTAGTTTACTAGCAGAAATAGCTCCTCGTGTCCTATGTCTAGTTTCCTAATGGCGGTGAGGCCACAGCCGCTGGGCTGGGCAGCATGCGAGCTGCTCCTTCCGCCACGTCCAGCTGAGCCTGTGGCAGCTCAGGCAGAACGTAACGCAGCGTCCTGGCTGGTGGCACCTGTCCCCTGGCTGAAGGTCAGAGGCTTAGGGAAGGGGGGGCCTTGTGTCGGAGAGGCCCCGCTGGAGGAGGTCTGTGTGAGGTCTTGCTCCAGTGAACTTTGCTGTGAGGCCACTGAACTCCAGCTAAGTCTTAGAAGTAGGGCACCTCTGAATTAGGAATGGCTCACTAATGTAGGCAAATATAACCCCCCCCCCCCCGATTCTCAAAACCAAATACACAATCAACTTGTCACTGGATGGAACAAAGTGAAAGGTAAACTATGCAAGAACAGTTTCCTTTGCTCTCAGTGAAAAGTTGAGCTGATAAAGCACTAGTTTTTAGGAAGACGACTGCTTTATGACTGCCTGGGTGTGAGCCTCTTTCATTGTGCAACGCACACCTGAATTCCTTTCCGATGCAGATCCCGGGATGGGCACAGGCATCTTTCAGGCCAATGAACAGGTGTTGGAGGGAGGAGTGTTGGAATTTGGAGACAAATGTACAATGTTCTTCTCAACAGCCAGACTCGGGACTGGAGTCCGATGTTGTGAAGGAGACGGGGCTGTGAGTGCGGTCAGGCCTACAGCATGCAGGCGAGGGCCTGGACCTGCGGGGCTGGGTAACACGTGGGGAGGAGGCAGCTCCCAGCGCTGACTGCAGAGCCGGGGCGGGCCTCCCCCTGACAGGGTCTCCGCCAGGCCTTGTCTCCGGGGGTCCTGCTGCTCTGTGACCTGGGAAGCTCCCTGCCATGACCTCCAGTCCCATCAAGTGTGTGCATGTCTGGTGCTGACGTCTACATGGGCAAGATAAACTCTAGATAATGTGGACACTTCCAGCAAACTTCTCCCTCTCCTGTCAGTAATGAGGGTGAGATCGATGCATGGAGGAGGGAGGTGCCCAGTGGATGTCTCTTTGCTGTGTCTCCTTACTTAGCCTGCTGACATTGGGTGAGGGAATTTTTAAATCAGTGCAACTTTTCGTGAAGGGTCCTTGAAGATGATATAGTAAAATTAAAAAAAAATTTTTTTTTTTAATAGCAACTGCTGCTACTCAAATATAATAGTCTCCTCCCAACCCATGACGATCCAGGCGAAATTATAAAAGGTGTGTTCAGGTTCTTGTCCAGTTACTGAAGGCCACGCTTACTTCTATACTACGGATTCTCTGGTGGATTTTTAAATTTGTGTTAATCATATGAATGGTATCTTTTTTTAGAAAATATATTTGAGTACAGTACTTGAACTTGTATATAAAACATTTAGATAATTAAATGTGCATATAGTTTTCTAGTTTATAATCTTTCCTTTTAAAAAAAATATATTTTTTTTATTGATTTCAGAGAGGGAGAGATAGAGACATCAATGAGTGAGAATCATTGATGGGCTGCCTCCTGCATGCCCCCCACTGGGGATCAAGGCCGCAACCCAGGCATGTGCCCTGACCAGGAACTGAACAGTGACCTCCTGGTTCATGGGTCGATGCTCAACCACTGAGCCACACCAACTGGGCTATATTTCTTAAACTGTCTGTAATAATAGCCACTTGATCTGCTTGTCTATTTTGAAGTTAGGCATTTATTTCTGCAACAACACAAGAACGTGTGAAAACGAGCTTCACACGGGTAGAGTCTTTTTTCTATGCTATTTGAAGAGATGTTTTGGAAGAGATGTGCACCTGAGGAGACACAAGAGAAGCAAGCACAGCATTTCTCAGACCTAAGGAGCAGTGAATGCCCATAAACAATAAACAAGCCCCGTCTGCCCACTGTGCGGGCCCCGCTCCTGGTGGGCAGTCCCAGAGGAAGCCCAGCCACAGAAACGAGGTGCTTTGCTGCCAGCCACGGTGGTGGAGTGCCCCCCGTCCCAGAAAGGGACCAGACACGGTGCGCTCAGAGGAATTACTAGTAAGGAGGGAAAGAGGCTTGCGCCCAAGGCACCAAACTGGACCACTTTCCTAACTGCTCGGATGAAAGCCATCACCTATGTGCAACTCCATGGGGAGGCCATTCTGAAACAGATGCTTCAGGTTTTTTTGTGTGTTTGTTTTTTTTAAACTCTCTAAAGAATTTATTAACCACAAAGAAACTGCTTACCACCACCCATCTCATTTGAATGCGATCTCGGTATTAGAAAGTGAGAGCGCGGCCAGCGTTTACTACAAACCACACCACCCACAGCCGGGACCCTTTATACACATGTGAGTGCCCAAAGCGTCCGTGTTTCAGTCCCCGACACTGTGTCTAACGCCCGCTCTGCTCGAGGTAAGCCTCCCCCGCCCCCCAGACCGAGGAGCCAGGAGCGAGGAGCGTGGGTGTTAGATGCTCACGCTGCCTCCGAGTCCAGATGCTGGGCAGAGGGGTGTGGAGGCTTCGGAAAAGGGAATTACCCGGGAACAGAGGCGGCGCCCTGGGATTTCTAGACGGGTTACTCTCCGGGCAGATGGGCCCTGCTGTCCCCCTGTGGTCAGACACGCTCCGCCCACTGAATGTGAAGCCTGCACGCGCCTCAGTTCTGAAGGAGGGACCCTCCTGCTGAGTGTTGGCTGTCCTACTCTCTCTCCTCCCGCCCCACCCACCGAGAAGAACCCGCCCCTCCTGTTTGTTTTCCCAAATTTAAGAGTTCCAAAACCATTTACTCATATGTGCACCAGGCTGTCCGTGCTGGTCCTTTTCAGGGTGGGGGTGGCAGGTGGGATGGGAGCAGGGGGAGGAGGGAGGAGCTAGAGCGGCAACTCGGTTCAGTTACAAAAGAATAGAAAGAAGGGGATCTTTTCTTATTTCCACATCGAATGTGGTAAAAGTGCCAAGCCAGGTCTCCATAGGTGTGTGTGCTTGGGTTTCTCCGCAGTTTTTTACATTTTCATTTCTCACTACAATAAAAACACACTCTGTTTCCCACTGGGCAGAGTTAAACGCAGAAGATGCCGCTGAAAAGCCTATAGCTCTGGCTATATCACCCACAACCTTCTCCAATTTTCTACTTATTTAATAGAAAACATTATAATCAAAATGAATTAGAATTGTAATCAATTTAACAGAAGATACAGTATAATCAGAAACTGAAGATAGCTTGCTCCCTGGCCAAGTGGCTTAGCTGGAGTGTTGTCCTGCATCCCATACACAAAAAAGGTTGTGGTTCGATTCCCAATCAGGGCACATAGCTAGGTTTTGGGTTTGATCCCCAGTCAGGGTGCATATGGGAAGTAACCCACCTCTCTCTCTCTCTCTCTCTCTCTAAATCAATAAACATATTCTTGGGTGAGGATTTAAAAAAAGATAGCTAAGGTGAACTCTTCATAGGTTAGCTTTTATCCAGGTTGTAGAATGCATAATGAAAAACACCATGGCATTCAAAACTATCTCAGCCTTTCAACAGATAACAGAGTGTTTGTTTAAACATAGAAATCTGCCGTGATTCAATGCAGGAGACTGTGAAAGGCCTGAACTATGTATGCATCTCTGTGTCCATATATGTGACAATACAGATTTCTTGGTTGCTAAGCAAAGATGAACCACAAAAGACACAATAAGCTACAAAGCAAAGCAAATGACTAATAATCAAAATTAGTTTCGGTTTTTATCATGAATGTCCCAAGTGACAGCATACTGTGAGGGTGGTAGGTTCTCACTGATTAGGTTTCAAGAGACCACAGACTCCGGCATTCCAAGCACTTTAATCCGTGACAGAGCCAAAACAATGAGAAGAATGATAAAAACATTCTTTCAGGTATAAAGAGTGCTCGTACTTGACTTTTTGTATTTCCCCCCCTGCAGGTATTGTGAACACTGGTAATTTCCAAAACACAAATCCTGGTCTGGAAACTCAAGAGAGAAATGTTATCATCTCTGCCCGAATAAGAAGCTAATAAGAAATGTACTTATAAAGTATGTTTACAACACAATGTAATATGCCCACTAGGTTTGGCATCAACCACCTGGGCACCTGCCATTAGTAATACTGCGACACGAAGGCTGGGTTGCAGTACCCAGAACACTGTGTCGAGCCCTGGGTTCTCTCAGAGCTGCATTTTTTTTCAATGAACGCTTAAGACGCCCAATGCTGGAGACTGTCCAAGGTGATGACCAATGATAATGGGTGAAAGCCACCATCAAGAGCTGCAGTCTACGCACGCTGTGTTCAAGAGAACAGTCTTGGTCACTGAAGCTACCGCTCTAGGAATCTGTGGTTCCAACACAATGGGACCTTCTCTCCTGGAGGGGTCTCCTTGCTAACTGTCCTTCTGTCGCGGCCCTGGATGGAGATGCAGATGGAGCCTGCTGCCATTTATGCTGCAGTCAACTCTGGTCCAGCGGACGTGCACATCGCCTACGGATGCCGCCCTGTTCATCTGCGTGGATCCTCAACAAGAACAATGATGGACTAGAAACTCATAGAGTTTGTGTTTCAAATTTATAAAATTAAACCTGCTCCAACAGGTGATATAGGGAGGCATGCTCGCAACCTCTGGATTCAAGCAGAAGCAAGGCCCGAGGGCACAGAGCCTTCTCAGTGGGTAACGGCGGTTCCTTAAGGCTTCCTTGCACAGGGTCCTTGCACCAGGTCCGGTGTGGCGCACATGAGCCCTCTGGTGCGCGGCTCACTTATTCCTACAAGGCCTGGGGCACGGGAAGCTGCCAGCACTTCATTCATCTTGCCTGTTGACAAAAGGAACAATAACTGGTCATCACTGGTCAATGGAATCACTTTTCCTAGCGTTGTTGTGTGTTTTTTCCTCCCCGAAATAATTCCTACAGAAGAGATGGTGTCATTACAGCAGCAAACGTTTCCATGTCTGATGGAGGGCTGTGCTCTGCAATGCCTCGTCTTCTTCCAGGGGAGCAGGGAGCACGGAGCACCGTGTCCCTTCGGCTGGAATGGCTTGGAGACACCCCGTTTCGGACGCCAGGACGCCCAGGCTCCAGATGCGATTCCACCAGTAACTAAGGTCGCCTCGCTGGCCGGGCTCCTTCACACAGAGACTAAGAGGACGTCCATGGACGAGGTCTTAAAGGGGAGGCCAATCCGACCGCAGTAACGGACCCCTGCAGTCCCGGCCTCACAGCTCCTCACGAGCAGGACCAGCCATGGTCCCGCTTACAAAACCTGCACGTGGGCCCCTAGGGTCCCAGCTCAGCCTCGAGCGGAGAGCCAGCTGAACTCCCAGGGAAGTCTCAAAATGCCTGTTAGCATCTGAAGTCAACTAAAATCTTCTCCAACGATGCCGTGATGGAGTTACATGGACACACAATTCTGAAGATACACATTTCTACACCTTTTACTGTTTTAAGACGTAAGTGTGTCATTTTTTTGCTACTTGCTCGTTTTTGTAAATTAGGAAGTAATTCTAGAATACCTAAAAAACACATCAGTACAATGACCTGGAAGCCGTATGTAAGAACACGCTACACAGCCATGAAGTTCAACAAGCTTAAGGAATTACGTCAAGTACCTTTACCAAGACATGCATCTGGTAAGCATAGGTGGGGTCTAAACCCAGGAAGTCTGACCCTGGAACTGGTGCTCTCACCATCATGCTACACTGCCTGCCTCGTGTTACACGGCACTGAGTCGCCGAGGCAGGAGGCGGGCGGGAGACCAGGCCTCTGATTCTTGCTTCTCGACACGCTGTCTCTGGCTAGTGACCCTGATAAGGATGAACTCATGACTTATTATTATGGTTCGTCTCTTCTGCCTCGTTTGGTTACTGTATTGCCTTCTGAGGAACACCCTGCAAGACAGACGGACGGTCTCCACGAAGCAGCTGAGGTTCGGAGGAGTGCCCTGCCCAGTGCCCACAGGAAATGCCAGCGCGGGGACTCGCACCCTGCTCCTCCCACGGCGACAGCCTGCGGGAGGGTCCCACATGCTGCGGAGACCCACCCCCACCTCAAGGCGCCACAGAGGAAGCCCCACCGCTCCAGAGAGCGCGGCCACCGCGACACCCCAGACACCGGCCGGCCCCGAGCTCCCGGGGCAGCTGGGCGCTGCGGCGCAGAGCGGCCTCCTGGCTCACCGAGGGCCGGCCTTTCTTACCAGGTACCAGCGTGCCTCCCGGCCCCGCAACGCTGCTCTAACTTCCTACGAGGGAGAAGCAGGAGGCCCAGCCCCACATTTCAGTGAGAACGTGGCACAAAGAATAAGACTTAAAAAACCCAAAAAACGGAGACCTGGCAGTGCCTGGAAGGGGAAGGAACACTTGGAGGAAAGTGTAAAAGTCCCAGGACCAGTGTCTGCAGCTCCCGTTGCCATGATGGCGTGTTCGCTGCAGCTGCCTTTCACTGGGCACTGCGGGGGGCGGGGGGGGGGGGTAGTTACTCTTAGAAAATGGGCACAGGTAAGGGAACACGAGGCAGGCACTCCTCACAGCTGTAACTCACTGGGGGCTCCACACACATCTCGCCCATCCACACAAACAGCCCTGCCAGGTAGAGAGTGGGAGTCCCACACTGCAAAGGAGAAAAAGGGGGTTCAGGAGAGTCAATGGCCTGGCCACGGTGACACAGCCAGAGAGTGGCCGCGACTGGATTTCCAGCTAAGCATGCCTGACGCCCCGAATTCTCTGCCTTCCCTGCCACAGGGATCCCCCCAGCTTCCTGCACTGCCAGCCCTGTGCGTGGCCACCCTGGTGGTGACCCTGCTGCTGACCGGGACCATGGGGAGGCGCACTGCTTTCAACGAGCCACAGCCTTTCCTGCTCACACTAACCCAGGTCTGGAGGGAGCGGCCCAGCTTCTACATTAACTGTACGGTCACAGGAGGGGAGAAGGACCACAGCCCGGCCGGCTGCAGGGAGAAACAGAAACGAGGCTAACAGCTTGAAGGCGTCTGTGGCCTGGTGCACATTGTCCTCCTTAAGTGACTGTGTTCTGACCTCCAAATGACCTACCAGCTGCCCACGGCCCCAAGAACCACCTCCACACCACAGGGGAGGGAGAAAGCGGGGAGGACACCTGGGGGGGCGGAATTAGGAGGCTCGGGCCCCTTTGTCATTGATTAACCTCCTTCCTTCCTTTCTTCCCCGTAAACCTCTCCTCGGAGCTGCCGGCGATCAGCAAGGCTGCTGGCTGGGATTCGTGGCAAGAGGAGGACAGAGAGGAAACCTCCCGGGGTGGTGTGTTCCAGCACCAGAGCCACGGGGTTAGTCACCAGCGGCCCCACGAGGGGGTGACGGCTGTACCAGGAACACCGGGCCTCCCAGCGCTCCCGGCGCCGAGCCTCGGCCCCTGCCTGCCAGGCCAGAGGGGAGCCAATGACTCCCGGTGCCAGGCCCCATCTGCGCCGCCAGCTGGCCCACGCAGCCGGCGATGGGAGCAGGAAGGCTGTGCAGACCGGCGTGGACCGGTGTGCACACGCGTCCCTGCATCATCTGCAGGCGCTTACTGTCCTGCAGTTAGAAACCTACTCAACATGTGGCGGGCGACGTCCCGCTGGATCAGAACGCGGCGAAGCCAGGCCTCACCAAGCACCAAGCGTGAGGATGATTAAATGGAGGCAATTGCTTCCTATTAGGGAAGTTTACTTCTATGATGGGGAGACCCAGCTTCCTCTGTGAGGCGGAGACCATGCTTTGCTTCCGGGACCACACGTGGGTTGTGCGGATAATCTTTGAGATTCCCTAGTAAAGCTAGTTAATTCCAACAGGATCGAAAGAAGGAATTAGTGCTAAAACAGACCTTAGGAATCAGAGGGCACAGAAGTCTCATTTTAAACATGAGGGAATCAAAGCTCAGAAGTTTCACACTCACCCAGTTTCACACTCGTCACAAATCTAGACGATCTGCTCTCTTGTCCTACAACATACTCTTTGCCCTCTAATGTCCCTCCTTCATTTAATTCAAACATTTCACATATTGAATCCTGGAAAATTGTGCCACTTGGTACGAATGGTCCCAATAGAACAGACCCGGGACCACAGTGGACTGAGCTGTTCCAAAGGCGCTGAATCCCATGTGAGCAGGTGGAGGAAGGCGCAGGCCCAGGTCTGGGGAACCCCTCCAGCGAGCACATCCATGGAGAGGCAGTTCACGCTAGTTAGAGTGTGCAACCCGCAGTCTGGCCCCCGAGCCTGGCATCTCTGATTTTGCTCTTTGTTAAGTGTGCAGTCCATGGGAAAGCTTACTATGAGTTTCCTCAACTGTAAAATGGCGATTCATACCCACCACTGAGGCCAGCTGTGGGCATTCAGGGAGGGGCAGTGTGGGCAGCGTCCACCACAGAGGAAGCGGGCATGCTCATCGATGCTTAGGGGACAGGAACAAGGCGGAAGTTTGCCATTCCCTCTGCCCGCATGCTGTTCCCTCTCCTCTCTACCTTGAGCGCACTTGCTTACTCAGCCACTGAACACCCTCTGCTCAATGGCTAAGTGGCGAAGGCCCGGTCACCAGCCTGCCTCAGCCCACACCCGGGCACAGCCTGTCCCAGCACCTCCTCCCTTTCCTGTGGCCGAGGGCTCTCCGAGTGACTGAGTGACCGAGGGGCACGGCCCTCACCTCCTCCTGGATCAGGGTGTCGGTGATTCTGCTGACCACACACTCCACTCCACTCCGGCCACCCCAGAGTCAGGATCCCTCCCTTCTCGGCATGCACCCCACCCCCAACCAAACTACCCTGTCCTCCCTCCTCCTCCAACATTCCTCTCTCTAGGCCAGCCATGGGCAAACTACGGCCCGCAGGCCGGATCCGGCCTGTTATAAATGAATAAAACTAAAAAAAAAAAAAAAAAAAAAAGACCGTACCCTTTTATGTAATGATGTTTACTTTGAATTTATATTAGTTCACACAAACACTCCATCCATGCTTTTGTTCCGGCCCTCCGGTCCAGTTTAAGAACCCATTGTGGCCCTCGAGTCAAAAAGTTTGCCCACCCCTGGGCTAGAAGCAGGGGATGTTAATTACGTGCTATCTTTAGAGTATTGGAAGAAGTCAGTGTTTAAAGAAACCCTTTTGAAAACTGAACAATCAATCATCCGTTTTTTAAAATTTCGAGTGTCATACGTCCAGCTTGCTCAGAGTTAATTCAGTCTGGTGTCCTCAGCTGTCTTCTCAACTGAGTAGGAGACAACAGGCCACTCGGGGAGCAGATGCTTCAGTACTGGCAGCAGAAACACATCTGCGAAGGGACCCAGTGGCAGAGGACCGACATGACTGCGTCGGGAGAGGACAAGCCCCTCGCTTTCCTGGGAAGCCAGGAAACAGAGCCAGGGAAGCTGACCTGCAGAGCTCTGGGGCAGGAGACACCCCCTGTGGGACAGCGAGCCCCCGGTCGGAGGGGACAGAGAGCGGAACAGGGTTCCAGGCCCAGCCTGGCCTCAGGGTGCACTCAGGCCTCCATCGGGTCTGTACTTCGTAGACATCTGCGTCCTTTCCTTACCTAGAAGCATCTAAAATCGGGAAATGCCCGCTTAAAAGAACCCCAGGAAGGTAAGTGAGCGAAATTACAAGAAGAAAAAGAGAGACTATTACTCCTCATGTGTCTGGTGGGAGTGCCTGCTCTGATGCGCGATCGGAGCTGCCCGCGCTGTCTCTCGTGTGCTCTTGAATGACGGGACGGGAGCTGGCCCCACGCCCAGGGCGGGCGCAGTGCAGGACTAGCGAATGCAGCAGCCAGGGTCACGTTCACACTGACAGCCAGAGCAGCGAGGACCCTGCCGCTGAGTCAGCCCCGTCACAGCCTGTGCTTTCCCCGCAACCCCGGAGGGATAACCTGGCATCTGGACAAGCACTAGCCTCGAGCTGCAGGCCTTTTGTGTGTGTTTTCCTCTTTTCACAGAATGACAGTCTTCAGGAAGGCCCGGTGCCTTATTTTAGCAAGGTCACGGAGAACTCCAAACATGACCGAGTTAATGAACCACCAATAGACACTCTTCCTCTGCAAACACGGCGCCGTCTGGGGAACGTGTGTCTGGGCGGAACAGAATGGGCGTAACTGCTTGCAATGGGCTGCTTTCTACAATCGCATTCCTCGGCAGCCACGGTTGGCCAGGGTCTGGGGTAGAAAACCTGGCTGGCAGCGTGTGAGAGTGGGGGTGCAGCAAACACGTGCCCCCCCGGCTTCCTCACGTGCTCAGGAGCTGGGGTGGCCCGGGACACCCCGGACCCGCCTCAGGACGCCGGGCCCTGACACCTGCATTCCGTCAGCTGTGCGGAGGCCCAGGCCCTTTCCCAGAAGACCTCGGATGTGAGCAACCCCCCCCCCCCCCCAATTACAAACCAAATCACAGCAAGGAATTCCCCCTAAAAACAGGTCAGCACTGATGAGCCCAGTGGAGACGGGGAGGACAGTGTCACTGAGTGACTCGCCCGCCCCCTGACCCGCTGCCACCCACGTGCCTTGCTATTGCCCTCCGTGCCTCAGCTGAGGATGGGCTATTACACGCTGGAGGCGGCTGGGAAGAGCTGGAGCCACATATGTGAGAGCCAGGACCATTCGTTTCCCATCTCCAAGCTGCCAGGCTCGGGACAGAGGCCGTCTGCCCAGTCCCGCCTGAGATCCCGCCCCCTCCCACCCTATCGTCTCAGAGATACATTTGGAAAGCCACTGATCTTACACAACTTTTGTCTGGAAAGGCTTGTTCTAAAGTGATGTCACGCACTCCCGATGAATCAGGTCAAATGAGGGGCCACCACAATGCAGGCCCCGGACCCCACACAGAAGTCCCAGGACCCAGCCCTCCTGCGCACTCAGGGGCCACTTTCTTGGTGGGTGTCTCCTGCCCGTCTACATGTCCCGTGGACTTGTTTTCTTTGCTTGCAAATCGGACACAGGAATCTGTCCTCCCACAGCCCTGGGTTCTGAGGTGTCTGCAAGTTCCTCCAGTGCCCAGGGGTGTAAGTTTTCAAGGCCAGGGCCCCCTGAGGACAACACGGCCCTCTCACCGTCTCCTCACTTTCCTAGGCTCGCCTCCCTCTGACGGGCGGTTTCTGCTTATCTGTGGGCAGAACGCCACAGGCCCAAGCAGTGGCCTCTCCCTGCCTCGCAGTTTTTCACTTTACACGCATTAGCAGGATGACATGTGGAGTTTCTTAGCTCCTCTCTGCGGGAGCTTCCGTTTCTGAAACTCCGTCCACTGACTCTCTCTGAACCCTGTGAAATCTGTCTTCCAAACATGTTACAGCACGAACAGCAGGTTGGCCAAATGCGATCCAGGCCCGCATCACCAGGTCCGCAGTAACAGCCACCGCTTACTTCACTCTGTGTGTCTGCCATGGATTCCCATACGAATCCGGACAAACAGTCATCCTTTCCCCCATTCGTGCAGAGATCAGAGAGGCCTGCGGCCCGAGGCGACACAGTGAGGAAGGGGCAAAACCAGGAAAGCCCAGCTCTGAGTGACTCCAGAACCCCGAGGCCCCCTCACCCTGCACTGTCTGACACGCTTTAGAAAGTTCTACTGTTTCTTTCTCTTTTTGAAGAGAACAATTTTACTACTTCTTTCCAGCATTTACACATATTACTCATTTTTTTCTAGCTACATTTTTAATTTTGACCCATATACATATGACGTAACATTATATTAGTTTCAAATGAAAAAGTTTTCTCTTTGCAATGTTTCATTCTATATGGAAAATAGAATAATTCTTCTATATTTTTCGAAATAAAAAAATGCCTAGATTTAGGGTTATAGGCTATTTTACTTTTTTCATACCTTACACCTCTTATACTTTTTTCTATCATATGCATTCATTGTATTATTTTTAAAATAGAAACAAGAATAGAAATAGAATCTGCATATTTTGAGACTCTATTTTATCTATACAATTAGAGGCCCAGTGCACAAAAATCGTGCAAGGGTGAGGTCCCTAGGCCTGGCGGGCAATCAGGGCTGATCGGGGCCTGCCCGCCAGGGAGAGGAATGGGAAGGCGGGGAGAGGGACCACGGGAAGTTGGCCGGCCGGGGGAGGTTGGCTGAGGTAGCGCACTGACCACACAGGAGCTAACCATACAGGAGCTGCCCCCTGGTGGTCAGGGTGCGTCATAGTGACCGGTCGTTCCGGTCGCTTAGGCTTCTATGGGACAGATACTATTTCTTCTGTAACAACATTTAGCAAAAGTTTAAAAAATTAGAAAGAGGAAGTTTTGCAAACCAGAGAGTCTTCATGATTGGAATTTTATTAAAAAAATAAATAGGAAAGGTACGTTTATTTTTTAAAGAGGCACCACCCAGCCAGCCAGCGTGGGAAGGGGCTTGCAGGTACTCGGCCCCATTCCCTCCACAGCCCGGTCCAGGCATCTCTGCTGACGCTCCCCTCCTGCACCCACTTCGAGCTGACTGTGTCCAGAGCGGAGTCTAGCTCCCAAAGGCCTTCTGTTTACCTCCCCAACCTAATCAACCTCTACATGGGAACGAATATGATTACTGTATGGGTATAGGGTGGACCTAGCCCCATAGGCCTTAGTATACTTGTTAACTAACCAAGGTGAACACTTGGGAGTGTTTCTAAACCTGTTCCAACAGCGTTCACAGATTATCTGAGCACTGTGCAAATCTCAAGTTCACAAACGGCACGTGTGGTCTTGCAGGAACCTGGACATGTCCCCGACATGCTGACTAACCTCTCCAAGGTTGGAGGCAATGACAGCGTCAAGGACTGTAACATGAACTCTCTTTTAAAAGCTGAATTTAGCCTAAGTGGTCTTTAGATAAACTCCCGAGTTAATTTAAACGGCTTAATTCTATTCAAGGCAAGTCTCTTAGGAAGTAAGACGCTTGCAGCCTGCAGTACAAAGAGGAGCACTTCTGCTCAGTTGGACAGTCTGGGCATCTACACGCCTATTCAGTTTTAAAAGTTATGGAGATCAATGGGCTGGCCCCTGGCTGAAATAATCTCATGATCTGAAAATCTGTATGTGCATCTGCTGGCAGCTCTGAGTTTCTGCCGCCAACTAACGATTTGGTGCCAGCAAGCTGTCTTCCATTAATGGTCCAGAGAACATCTTATCGTAAGACTTCAGAAGAAGAGCCAGGTTTTCTGGGATTCAGTTATATGAAGCGTCATCATAGTTTTGCTTTTTATATCTACGGTTAATAAGATGTCTTAAAAAATGTCTTGTTTGACTTTCTAAAAACGCTTAAGTGAGGCTCTTTCATCGTTCCGAACCTGATAAAAACATCTTAAACCACCATGAAAACATTTTAAAACTACCTCCACATTGTATTTGACATCACCCCTCTTCTCAAGACTATGCCATTTCCCTTGTGTTTTGCCCTCAGCAAACTTGGAAGGGACTTTACCAAGGTTCACTGTCCCCAAGAGGCTCCTTCGGCTTTCTTAGCCTTGCAGCTCCCCCCGCCCCTGCCCCCAGCCATCTTTCTGTAAAATCACACCCCCTACCGTCTTCAAAGACCATGGGACTAACCTTCCTTCTGAAGCCTCTCAGGTGAGTCCCTCTCAGCCGCTAGACCTGGATCCCTGGAGTCCCATGCAACACGGGGTACACACTTGGTTTCCACGCTTTCCTGCCTTCTGTTACTATTACACTTGGAGCTTCTAACGGATGACAGCATGTCATTGCTCTAGCACCCAACACAGGGCCTGGCCACTCAATCATCTGTTGGGTGAACAAATAAACAAAGCCTAAAGCCAAACCGATGACCAATACGTGCTCATTCTTTATAGTTGAAGCTTCTCCTTTTTCTCTACTACTTCAAATAACAATGCAGGACATCTGAAAAATCTGTTAATACTTTTTTTTTTTCCCACTTGAAAACTAAAAGAAAGGTAGAACAGGTCTCAGATTCTGGCATTTCCTGCCTTGCCCTATAGCTTTTGGTTTAGAAATCGTCAGCTCTTAGACTATACATTTTATGGATATGGATCTAACGTCTTTATCAACTTCCTACCAACTACAAAACCAGTGCAGTGTCACATACAAGCCTCCTAGGAGGCTGGGCAGGACACTCTTTACTTTCCTTGAATGGAAAAGAAGAGAACAAAGCAGAGAGTCAGAGAGACACGTGTCTACACAGAACACAGTTTTACTGAAATCAGCACAGGCACAAGCAGGGACACACAGCGGAAGCGAGGGGCACAGTGGGCGCATTCACCTCCAGGAAGAGCAGTATCTTCCTGACATGCAGATCCAGGCAGGCCCCCACCGGGCAGCAGGGACAGCGCGGTGCCACTGGGGAAGGCCGGGTGGGGAGCCTTGCAGGGGACTGGCTATCTGGTCTCTGGGACATACAACCGTCGGAGGTTCACAGCTACTGTGTGAAGCCGGACACAGGGGGTAGTTAACAACCGTAACCGTTCTGACCAGTCCTGGTACTGTCCATACCGGGACCAATGGGCATGAGGTCTGTTTCACTTCTTTTGACCCCCCCCAGGGGGGGGGACATATGTTTCCCAGTGCAGTATAGCTAGTTTCCACTGAAACGAGCAGTGGCACTCAATGTCTATTTGCTTAATGAATAGCTTCCTACTAAGTCCTTAACACTTAGAATGAGCACTATTTTACTCAGGGCCGCCACGCGGGAGGAGTCTTCATTCTGCAGCCAAGGCCCTCTGTCCTCATCACAGGGACTGTAGCAACGGAGGTTTAATGCCGACGCGCTGCCACATTTCACAGCCCTGGCGACGCGGCCGAGGGAGCATTTACAGAGCGCGTGCCAGCGCTGTCTGCAGACCATATCCCCCATTATCGCAGGACAGGCGTCACGGCGGCCTTCCTTCTGCATGAGAGACAGGCTCAGGGGCGAGAAGGGTACCAGACAGGTGTCAGGGCCAGGAACTGAGCCCCAACCTTCAGATGTTCTGCACTCTGTCCCAGCCACTGTGAAACCCAGAACCTGTGTGACATCTCTAATGCCACTTCCCCATTTTTGGCGGCTAGAAAACCACTAATTAAAGTTAAATACTACCTCCTTGCCTCACACTAGAGGGATCATGGTTAGAATACTATTTGGAAAGCAGGCAGAATAAGGAGAATTCTCTTCTCCTCTAGAGGACTACAAAGGTAACACTGCCACGCACAAAGCTGCCAACAGCATTCACCCAACCCATCGCCGGGGCCCGCTCTGCCTCGGGTCCCTTCCTATGCAGCTTTATTGTACTGTGTGCTCCTGTCCTACCAGTACGGCCCCCAGTGACCCGCTAATCCTCACGTCCACTGCGGTCAGCCCTCCACCACGCTGCCCTCGGCCATCGCCGGGCTGGGTAGGAGTTACACGCGTCTTCTAGCAGCATCTACCCCAGCATCACCCACCCTCCATCCTTCCGCTCTCAGCTCCAGCTGTATACCTCGCTCCCTGCTCCACTGGCCCAGTCTCTGCATTCCAAAGGGAGGTGCAACACCATTTTTTTTGGCGGGGAGAGACTTCCCACCCCAAACACCCGCACGCACAGCACTCCCAGTGTTTCCTCTCCAGGGCGTGCTTTCCTTGTGGAGGGAGGGCTGCGTTTACTCAGGGCCCCTCACATCATAAATACGGCGACGTACACAGACATCCCACCTAACGGAGCGCTTAGGAGGACGTGCGCTGAATGTTTCCAGCTAACTGTAACGGAGGTGGTCATTTTAAAGAGAACTTCCTTGGGGGAAGAGAAGGAATGCTCAGAGCTTTCCAAAAACGTGTCTTCTATAAACTGCTTGCCGCCAAGCGCTTTCCCGCACCAAGCGCTTTCCCGCGGAGGGCGTGCTGCCTAGACAGGCATGGTGGTCGCTAACAGCAGGGCGGTGATCATGAATGCGGAAGGGGGGCAGGGGGCAGAAACACATCGAAATGCAACCCACGCCCAACTGCCATTTCGATTCCTGAAGAACCATCAAAGCCAACACACACAAGGCGCCTTCTGTCCGCTCCTCAGATAGGATACACACAGCGTGGACACACCCACTCCACGGCTGCCATACACGGAAAATGAAACGCACACCCACGTCATTGCAGGCGAGAGCTGTGAGACTTAAGGGGGAAGTGATTGCTTCCAGACAGGGTTCCTGGAGGTCAGAAGTGATGTTTCAGGGAGAACTGAAGTTTGCTACAGTGCTTACCATCTTCCAAAATAGAAACAAAGCTCGTTCCCTGGAACAGGGAATGTCCAAGGTCCACTTTCCCCCGCACCCACTCTCTCTCCCGCACCCACTCTCTCTCCCGAATACTCCCCGCTTCCCCGCAGGACCCCTCACCGCCCCAGGCCGCAGGTGATCCCCTCCCCCATCCTCCCTCAGCACCAGCAGGGATTCCTGCAGGCACGCCCTGCCCAGCTCTGCCCTGGGAGCAGGCACCTGGGGAGGGTGGGAGTGTGGCTCCTAAGATGTTACTTACAGAGGTTTTTAAGTCTATAGGCTTCAAAAGAAACATCTAAAGAAAATAAAAATAGCCGGGAGTACTGAGTACAGATCAGGCCTGTGCTAGACCTACAGGCATGCCTCCTGCATCCCCCACAGCGCTCTGGGAAGTCTGAGGACTGCTGGGAAGTCTGAGGACTGCGCTGTCTGGGCCCTGCCTGTCCCACACAGGGGACTTAGCTCATGAGTGTCTTCCTTGTCATCTCAATGCCAACCCACGGCAGGCTCGGGATTCGAATCAGGACGACCTCAAAGTCCCCTGTTTTAGCATAACATAATCATACCCATTTTCTATGAAACCAACTTTGCACTTGGTTGCTTTTTTAAAAAAATATATGTATTTTTATTGATTTCAGAGAGGAAGGGAGAGGGAGAGAGAGAATCATTGATTGGCTGCCTCCCACATGCCCCACACGGGGGAATCGAAATCAAAACCTGGGCATGTGCCCCGACTGGGAATCGAGCTGTGATTGCTTGGTCTATAGTTCAACGCTCAATCACTGCGTCACACTGGCCGGGCTGCACTTAGTTTCAAGTAAAGCAGACTTGCTACTGTTTTCACTCAGCAGAAATAAACTTTCTTAATGACACTGGAAGAACTTCAAAGTGTTTGCAAATGAAAGAACAATTAGGCAGTGCACATTCCGAAAGCCATTTGGTGGTGAGAGAAGACAAAATGGTACTCAACGTCCTACATACACAAAAAGCCAAGGCCACGGCCACATCCCTCCTATCTGTAATAATATAAGCGTAATATGCTAATTAGACTGGACAGCCCAACGACCTTCTGGACGAAGCCAGGGCTGCAAGGGTTGAGGCAAGCCGCTGCAGCTGCAAGAGCTGAACCCCTTGCACGAATTTCATGCACGGGGCCTCTAGTGCCTAAATAAAAAAAGAAAAGCTGGTTTCCTGAAAATCCACCAGAAAAGAAAAAAGTCAGGCTTCACAGTTAAATGTGAATTTCCAGTTGTGTTTACACCTAAGCAGTGACTTAGAACGAGAACAGATGACTTGCTGTCTACAACCATCTAGAAGAAATCTGTTATCTACAATGTTGACAAGTGGGATATTCCACATAAGGTCATTTTTCAGGGCCACATGACACATGGAGCATAAATCCCACTCCATCTGCAATGGCGCATCTGGACACAGTGAAACCAAGGCCTGTGGCTCGTTATTCTTGCTCTTCAGTAAGTTTTCTGTCTTATCCCCCAATGTGAAAGCTACCAGCGGTACTGCTTACTGCTGCTGGCCCTATACCAGACGCTGGGCTGGCTGCCGGACTAGTTGGTGGAATTTCTTGCTCGACCAGGATACCCTGTCAACTCCATCTCTTATTATGGGGGCTGGAAAACCCGACGACCACGACTCTCCGAGCAGGTCTGAGGTACGAACCGGAGTTCATTCTCTGGTGAATATAGGGGCTTCTCCTCTCAGCTGGACCCGCAGACCATGCCCCTCAATCGGCTACAAACACATACAGAACACCCACCAACTCTATAGGGCCTGATGGCTCTGACAACAAGACCCGGGACCCGCCTGTCTGACCACGTCCACCCTGAACGACTGCCCTGGCCTATGGGCTTCTCCAAAACAGACCTTGCCCCAACTGCTTGGGCTACTCCGGAGCGCTGATCTGCACATCCTGGTTTTTACTAAGCTGTTGAAGAACTATCAAGGGTTCTGGGTAAGTGGCTTTAAGTTAGGCAGCATTCCTTGTAAATACCTGATAATTTGCATGGTTTCAGAAGTAAATCGTCAACAGTGGACATTCTGACGGTCTCTCTGAAGGAACTGCTAGTAAGCGGGTCTCAGGCATGACCGATGCAGAGCTCACCCCATGAATCACAAGTCCTTACAGCTGCTCCCACACAGAAATACTGTACTGGATGCATGATCCATAAAGAAGCACATTAGCGTGTGAGGTTGGAGAGAAGGCGCAGACTTCAGATACAGAGCTTACATCTTTGGTTACAAAGCAAAAGGAAGGCCTGTTATGTGGGCTGGTCAGAAAGATGAATTGGTAATTCCTGTAGCTCTGAGAGCCAGCTCTCTCCTGTTCACTGTTGTACCCCATTGCTGCCCATGGCACCGGGCACATAGTAGGCACTCAACAGATGTTTGTTGCAGTAACTGTCTCACTCAAGGTTAAAAGCCATTCTGGGGCATTGCTGCCTGGCATCAATCTTCCTTACACACACCAGAAAGTCGCTATTTTTGCCGACCACTTCAGAGTTGTAGGCTGTCAAATTTTGACAACTCCCAGTCTCTTCTCTGATTCACTCAAATTTCATGTGTATTGTATGACTTGTGACAACTGTGTTGTATTCATCTGACTTCACTAGTTAAAAGTTTGATGGCCATGTAATTTACTGTCTGTAGGAAAACACTTTCAAGGATGAAAACAAACAATCATAATTGTACTGGGACAACAGGCATAAACTGGGGCTCTGGGCAAATAGGACATATGCTGTTGTTTTCTACCATGTCTCTTACATCGCCCTCTCACTTTTATAGGTGTCTGTGTACGAAGAGGTGAGTATATTTTACTGGCATATGCTTTTTGAGGGGGAAAAACCCACCTCTTTACTTATAACTGAATTTACAGATATTTCTAAAAATGTTATCTATCTTGGTTGTCCACTGAAGTAAATTAGCACCTCAAACTTTCTATTCCCACATTGATGAGCAATAAGGGGAACATATAAAGTGAAATGAAGATATTTTGCTTTCTGGGTAGATATAATAAACTAGAGGCCCAGTGGGTGCACGAAATTCATGCACAGGGGATGGGGGGGGGTCCCCTCAGCCTCTCCAATCCGGGACCCCTTGGGGGATGTCTGACTGCTGGTTTAGGCCCGATCTCAGAGATTGGGCCTAAACCGGCAGTCGGATAGCCCTCTCACAATCCTGGACTGCTGGCTCCTAATCGCTCACCTGCCTGCCTGCCTGGTCGCCCCTAACTGCCCCCCTCGCCCCCCGCCGGCCTGATTGCCCCTCACTGCCTCTGCGTGCCGGCCTGATCGCCCTCAACTTCCCCCTCCCTGCCGGCCTGGTCGCTCCTAACTGCCCCACCCCACTCCACTGGCCTGGTCACCCCTTACTACACCCCTGCTGGCCTGGTTGCCCCTAACTGCCCCCTACCCGCTGGCCTAGTTGCTCCTCATTGCCCCCCATTCCAGCCTAATCGCCCCCACTGCCAGCCTGGTTGCCCCCAACTGCCCCTCCACCAGCCTGGTCACCCCTAACTGCCCACCCCCCCCCAACCGGCCTATTGCCTCTTACTGCCTCCCCTGCTGGCCTGGTCACCCCCAACTGCCCCCCCTGCTGGCCTGGTTGCCCCCAACTTCCCCCCCGCCCCCGCTGGCCTGATCGCCCCTCATTGCCCCCCCGCCAGCCTGGTCGCCCCACACAGCCTGCTTGTTCAATTGTTTGGTCGTCCCTCACTAACCCCCTGTCAGCCTGGTCATAGGCAGCCATCTTGTGAGGGCATGAGGGTTAATTTGCATATTACCTCTTTATTATATAGGATATGAATACCCCAATGGGGCCATTAATTTCACTTCAACAAATGGTTACCGGGAGCGAGGTATGGTGGGGCATTCTGCTGAGCACCAGAGGTCAACAGTTGGGAACCAGCGACATCTAAAGCTTGGCTCCTGGGTATCAGTAATGCAGCTGAAAAAAGTTGGCTCCAAAAGTTTCCCCAAATGACCAAGGAGCCTACAATAATCAGTCCATAGGAATTACCTAGCACAGTGATTAAGAGCAAATACCTGTGACCATGCCAAACACAGTGATTACATTATCAGCATATGCCTGTGGTGAAATTCCTACCTGGGCGACTATCATTAATTTCTCCTGGTCATTTGTCATGAATGATTTACTACTACTTAACAATCCACATGGAAACAGGTTCTACAAAATTGATAGCCAATACTGCACATGTCTTTAATTTCTAAACTAGAATTCAAGCTTACATCTACTCATGGTCACAGTGTGAGTTCATATTGAAGTACTGTATTGCATTGCATTTGGGTATTTCCCAGGCCCCTTAGCCCAAAATGCTATCAAGATACTTAACAAAATTGGTCCCTTTGGCCATTACTCACCCACTTTATCCCTGATTTAAAAGATATTAAACACATATGCCTTCAACTTAAAAAAACTTTTTAATGTGGTTTTCTTCCCCAATTAAACCAGCTACTAAAATCCAAATACAATTTTGAAAACAATTTCCCAAATGTCACATGCAGCTGTCAAATACAGCTTAAACCATGAGAAGGAGCACAAAGACAAGGCCGCGTGGGACCCAGAGCACACGCAGCTCTGGGCTTCTAACGGCGCCGCGGAGACAAAATTCTCCCAGTGCGGCGGGCCCGCGTGGTGAAAGCTGGTCGGGGTGCACAGGACCTTCCCATTCCTGTAACTAAAATCTCCCTTCAAATTCAACGGGGCCAAAACTTAACCTCTCATCACTCGGAAAACACCACTTTCTAGGTTTAAAACTCACCGGGTAGGTACTGATCACATTAAGTTTGACATTTTTTTTGTCAAACTTAAATTGATGATCTTGAATAAAAATGTTCTATATCTCATGGTCAACCAAAATTGTCATCTTTCTAAAAACTTTATAGGTAAGAACGTGGCAGAAGTGACATCAGATGGAGAAGAGAGAGCCATCCTAGAATAACCCTAAATTTCATTTGTTCGATGGAATGTTTTCAACAATAGATTTCCGTGCTTTAACTTGCTGTAACATTTTCAAAGCTGTGTCTAGTGGACAGATAAAGGCTGAGTGCAGACCAACAAGATTCTGCACCCGGTAGGCCTCCCCATGGACTGTGACAAGTAATGCCGACATGAATTCACTTTTCCCTGAACTCTACAAATGCAAGGAGGAAACCTAAATATTTCGGAAGGGATCAAAGCGCCCTATTTTAATTAGCAAGATAAAATAGTATTTTAGGCAAACACAGGGAACAAACTCTAAATCTGAAGAGACAGAGCACCAATCTGAACATGCAGGACACGGCTCTGCGGTGAATGTCACATCATAGACAGGGAAGGAAAAAAGATAAGCTTGCAGGAACTTTCTGTCATGGAGTTGGCTACAGACCTTGATCCAAACCACAGAGAGGATGTTAAGAACACAGGATTTATCGCCTGGGTTAGAACCCGCCTTCTGCTCACATTCTCTACATAACTGGGCCTTGTTCCATCTGTGGAGTACCATAGTGCCTATTTCCACAGAATAAACCATTTATGTAAAGGGTGTGGTACAGCGGGTACTCAGTGTAGAATAACTAATTGTTACTAGTATTCTCCAACAACACTGACGATCACACAATGCTCAACAATGCCCTCAAAGTGCTTGTTCCCACGCTCCCCTATCCTGGGGATGAGGATGAGGAGGGAGGCGGGAGGAAGGAGAGAGTGAGACATCATTTCTAGGCATCTAGAAACGTCCAAGGTGAACTGAGGCCACTGGTGAAAGCCCTACACATTCTAGGAGGCCGAGCCATCAACCAGTGTCTTGGCGCTACCAAGAATCTAAGAGGCTTCTAATTAATGAGGAATACAGAGATAAAATATAGGATACCCAGGTAAGTTTGAACTTCAGACATACTTCTATTTTAAAAGGCCATTCATTATTTATCTGAAATTCAAATTCAACTGGATGTCCTATATTTTTATTTGCGAAACTTGGCAACTCTATTTCTACTACCTCCTTTCTCTTCACTTAATTCACTTAAAGGGAGCCGGAGGGAATTCTGTTTTATCTTCAATTCCCAGAGACTACGCACGTGGTTTCCAGCAGTGCAACAAACAGTGCCATTCATTTACAAGTGTTTCTTTTGGTTTCCTCAAACTTCCAAGGAATTTCCGTGACGTCATATGACGCACACTGCACTCCTTTTTAGCCGTGGCAGAAATGGGCTGTCACCATCTCACCACGGCAGCCAACCTAAGCCCCTTGGAATCTGCACAGATCGGATTCCACAACCTTCCCTCAACCAAGAGGATCTGAAGTTTAATTCGCATCATGAACCAAGCGCATTAACCATGCCTTTCAAATCCCCTCCTCTCCCCACCCAGCCGGACACACCAGGTTCTCATTCATGGACCAGATAATCCCCCAAGTGCCTTCTGGCTCTCATTTTCTTTGATCTATGACCCATGACGTTGCTAAGTCCCAAGGCGAATTTGTTCATGAATCTCCCTCCAATGGAATTTGTACCTCCAGCCTCGGCCTCACAGTCAGTCGCTGGCTCCCAGCTGGCTGGCTGCAGGCGACCTGGGGCTGGCAGGGAGCTGGTTCACCCATTTACTCCCTAGTCACCCCCTCACTAGAGCCAGTTCTCTGAAGGCCATGTTGGCTTCCGCCAGCACAGGGCCTCCCTCCCCCTCCTCCAAGGAGACTTGTCCACCGCTGCGGTGAACTACGCTATGCCCATCCGGCCCCGCATGCTGGGTGACTTCTTGAAGGGTGGCCCTTTTCCTCTCTACACTTTCTTGCACGTTTATGCCCAGTAATGCTGTTTGTGAATAAATAAGATGGCAGGGGCTACAGCTTTGGTTGGTTTCATCCCATAAGCAGCACATTACCATACACATTATCTTGTAAAATGTATGCTTTTCTGAAAGTCAAGTACTGTTAAAAAGAGAGGGAGACTTTAAACCTGAAGATACCCCCTTCATTACCATATATTTTTCAAGTCATTTTCTCTTGAGAATGAATATTCTCCCAAGGTCTACAGTCTCAAAGTCTTTTTCTCTAGGATCTAGATAGTAATGAATGAAGTGCTCACCATATGCCGGTTCTATTCTAAATGTCACGCTGCACTGTTGAGGGCTGTTAGAAACCCTCTTAAACAGATGAAGAAACAGAGCAACTGAGTAACTTGCCCGATATCACAGACAGAAGATTGGCTCCGAAGTTATGGTCTTCATCCATGTATTATCCAAATGCCCCAATTTAAAATTCTTTAGCTAAAATTTTACACAGGGAAAAGGTCTGAGCAGAAGAAGGAGGGTAGAATACAAAAAAATAAATAAAAATCTGGAAGGTGATCATGGCCATTTCCTGAGCCTTCATGAAAGATTACTGAAGAAACCTATCTTGACACAATGTCACTGTGGAAAACTTAGGAAACCTATGTTTCAACTCCAAGTCTTATTTATTAAGCTTATAAAATGCATGGGAAGCATTGAAAAGCAATGATTATTTTTTATCTTAAAAACAAAACAAGCCTGTAACTTAGACTGATGAAATAGACGGTAGTACATTCCAGTAAAAGCCCCTGTCCCCTAGCCATTAGACCATCTGGATAAATTAAATTAATCCCACATTCTGAATTCATCACACGAGAGATGCTAATGTAACAGGGAGAAATGTGCAGAAAGGCCTGCCTCCTCTGGGGGCCGACTTACGGAACAGCTGATAGGCAGGTGCATATAAAAAAAGAGCCAGTATTGTAGCAGGGATGGTTTTGTGTGTGTGTGTTTTTGTGTTGTTTTGTGGTGGGGAGGGTATATACATTCATGACTATTTTAAAATTCTGAGTGCGGGTATCTGGGTGTTAATAAGGCATAGTCTTCTAGGGAATATCTCAGTCAACATTTTATTTAACACCTTTTGCCTAAGAAATACACAGCTCCTAAGTCAATGGGAAAGACATTGTAGTTTATGGTCTCTACCTAGTCTAGGGACCACCCCTCCCCTAAGAAATGCCAGATGTTTACTAGACAACACATTTGCATAATAATCCCCCCCACCCCAGTTCATATACCTGTAGTAGACTGTGGCAAACTGGAACCCGAATGTCTCATTATAATTGCTTTATCCCACCTACCAAGAGGCCATGCTGTGTGGATAACTGGTGAGGGGCGTGAAGTTTAAAAGTATATAGTGAAAATAAAAATTTAAAGTATTTACTAGTCTCACCTTTCAACACCAAATCCATACCTTTAAAAATGTGCCTTTATAGTTAAAGTGCCAGATACTGGTTTCCTTCACTCAGAAGTGGTATGTAGGTAATAAACTTTTATTATATAGAGTTTGAAAATTAATAGAGAGACCTTTTATATAAAAGGGTAGATAACTGTTTTAAATATTTTAACTGGATTGCATACAAATGCCTTATAAATGACATAACAGATTTTCAATATGAACTACTGTAATACATTTTGTTAGAGAAATTGTTTTAAAAACGTGATTTTCGCTAAAAGTAGGACATTTAAATGCAAAAAACAATAGTGTCAATAGGAGTCATTAAAAATAGCAACTGAGCGCTAGCCAGTTCAGCTCAGTGGATAGAGCGTCAGCCTGAGGACTGAAGGGTCCCGGGTACGATTCCAGTCAAGGGTATGTACTTTGATTGCAGGCTCAATCCCAGGCCCTGGTCGGGAACATGTGGGAGGCAACCAATGGATGTGTCTCTCTCACATGGATGTTTCTCTCTCTGTGTCTCTCTCCCTCCCTTCCACTTTCTCTAAAACTCAATGGAAAAATATCCTCGGGTGAGGATTAATACACACACACACACCAGCAACTGAAATGTTATTATAATATACTCCATAGGAAAAACTCCAGAGCAAAATATTAGATCAAAGGAAGGAAACTCATTGAATTAATGAGAACTTTAACACACACACAAAAAGGAAAAAGCTTTAATCATTAAGAATTAAATGTACATTTAGATATAGAGACCACTACTTGAGGGCTAATTAGAGAAAACACAGAATAAACTCTATTTTAATCTGCAGGGAGCAGTCCAGAACAGAATAAGATCTAAGAATTCAGCTACCATATCCCAGCACGGGTTCTAAGAAAAAAATGAAGGTGTGTGGTAACAGCAGCTTGATCATTTTTATTTACTAAATTCTAGGTACTATTCCAAATACTTTATGTCTAGGAACTTAATTACTGCATACTGCAGATGGTTCTCCATCCCATGTTAAGGAAGAGAGTAACTCACTACAGGAGGACCTCAGAACTAGTAAGGAGCAGAGCTGTGATTTCAATCCAGCCCTCCATCCAGGCCCCGAGTTGTGAACCGCTGCTGTGTGCCCGGCCCACTGAGGACGGAGTCAGCACTGAAGGAGCCTGCAGAGGCACCAGCACTATTTCTCATTCTACAATGGAGGCCCAAGCACACTGGTCTATAAAAGTGTGCTCTGGTGCCCACCTGGTTGCGCCTTTCGCAGCTTTCCTATATCCTTTGGCATCCACTTTAAAAGTAACTTGAATTTTTTTAAAAAAATGTTTTTAAGAAAAAAAAAAAGTAACTTGGGTCATTGTACAATACAAAGCTAGAGATGTACAGGTTTGCTTTGACTATCTGGCAAGGGTACCGTTACAGTTTTATAATAAACTAGAGGCCCAGCGCACGAAATCGTGTGTGGGGAGGGTCCCTAGGCCTAGCCTGCCATCAGGGCCATCTCCCGCCCGCTCACCAATCCCCAGTCCCACCCTGCCACCACCCCGGTTCCCACGTGGTTCCCCACTCGCCATCCTGCAATCGGAGCCTGAGGGCCAGGGGTAGGGACCAAGAGGTTGGCCGTTCCGCCCGCTCGCCAGTCCCCAGTCTCGCCCCGCCGCCACCCACCCCGGTTCCCCATGGTTCCCCCTTCGCTATCCTGCGATCGGAGCCTGTGGGCCGGGGGGAGGGACCGAGAGTGGTCAACGCACCTCATAGCGACTGGTCAAGCGGTCGTTCTGGTCGTTCCGCCGTTATGGTCGCGGGGCTTTTATTATATAGGATGAGCATTTGTTTAGCTCTTGAATACTCTGCTGTTAATATCAGCAGAGATATCTGTGGAAATAACCTCCTAAAACAATATTCTCCTATGAAATATTTTGTCGAACTACTCCAAGAATGAAACACTGTGCAATATGAACACCACAATGGTGTGAAGATATAAGCAGTTTTTATAAGATTCTATACTGTTAATTAGCAGATGACTCTTCTGAAAAGAATACCTTTGAGACTATTTCAGATTAGCAAATTAAATGTTAAAATATTACATGCTGGATCTAAGGAATGTTAAAGTTCCTTCAAACTCCTGAGATTCTATGATCTTTTTGTGTGTGTGAAATCATAATTTCTGGTGCTTTAACTCATGCACCTATAGAATGGGAAGGTGTGCCAGGACCCCACTAAACAGCACCAAGATGTGCTCCAATTATGAATAACAAGACGCAACTATCTCTTAGATGATGACAGGCAAGTGACTTTGGGGGTGGGGAGGAGTGGTTAAATTCCTAGAAATACCAATGATGAATACTACTTCTAGGATAACCAGCTCATCACCAGACGGCAGCACTGGGGTTCCTTTCATAGGTGTACAGTGCCCTCTACTGGTATAAATATAGAATCCCCAAAATGCATTTTTCTCTTTAAGTGAATTTCAGAGGCCCCACTAATAAATATTTATTCTTTTGGAATCTTTAAAAATTTTTAATGAAAAAATATCCCTACTCTATTGATATTAAACATTCCAATTAAAATAGACCAGATGTATATCACAAAATGGAAAAAACAGTAATCTAATCCTGCTGGTGACAGTAAGAATACATGTCATGGCATCAAAGCTTTTATAAAAAAAAAAAATCACCTTTCTGGAAATACCGCTAATAGACTCAAAAAGTTACCTAAGGCACCAATTACAGAACAAGAATGATATATTTAAAATTCTCAAAGGCTCTGAAGCTTTCATTTGTCAAATATTAAGTGTCCCAACTTCCTTATAGTTTGCTTTGTTTTCAAAGGTAATACTACTAAAAGCTTTGCTTTCTCTCTTTTAAGTCTCAAAGGTTATCAAAAATAAAATTAGTTATAAATAGGTTTTTTAAGTTTATAAAAACTTCCAAGGGGAAATCTTACCTACATGTGTGAAAAATGTCAAGTAATAGTTAACCTCAAAGTCCTCATATGATTCATTACATAACATTAATGCACATGTAATTATGACTAAGATATTGTACATGAAAGTAAAGTATGAACTTTTAAGAACCAACAGGAATGTTTTTAATTTTTGTAGGCTGAAATAATTTCCTTGAAATTTAATTTCTGTATCTTTCCATTGCAGAAAATAAAGTAGGAAAGAATTCAGAATGACACTTTTCACAGTGGAATGCTCAAAACAAGATTGCGTTCCAGCTGTGGGGAAATACAACTTCTCCGGTCTTGCTCATATTCTTTCTTTTTAACCATTCATAATAAAAATAGTTGCAGATCGGTGAGTCAGCTGGGTTTTGCACAGAATATATATAGGTTAAATGTAGAGTTGTTTTTCAAGAAATGTTATTTATTACTTAAAGAAGTAATAGATTAGGAAAAGTTAAGATATTTAACTTTGATAAGTAGGATTTCAATATTTCTGTAATATGTTTCCTATTCATTATTTCTATTTATTAATTTATCGACCAATATTCTCTTCCTAAAATTCACCAATCATTCCTAACAGTAGCGGCCAGCTTAATGGCGAGCTTATTCTATATCAGGAAGCTGCTAAATGCTTTACATGAATGACTGCTTTGTTTTCTTATTGAGGTGTAATTTGCACACCATAAAATTCACCCTTTTCAAGTGTGTAATTTAGTATTTTTAAGCATATCCACAAAGTTATGCAACCAACCCCACTATCTGAATTAGGACTATTTTCATCACCCGGAAAAGAAACTGTGTACCCACTAGCAGTCAGACTCCATTCCCCTATTCTCCTCAGCCCTTGCAGCCATAATCTACTCTCTGTCTCTGATTTGCCTATTCTGGACATTTCTCATACCTAAATCATACAAAATGTGGCCTTGTGTTGGCTTCTTTTACTTATCATAGTATTTTCCAGGTCCGACCATATTGTAGCATGTATAAGTATCATGCATTACTTTTTAAGACTTCAAAGCAAACACTTGAGCTAGGTACAATAATTAGCCCTGTTTGACAAAACAAAACAAAAATCCCTAAGATTATTGAGAGATAAAGTTACTTGACTCTTGCTCTCTTACCTGACTTTGAATTCACACTCGTTCACTGTATTTCTATGGAGATGTATAAACTATGAATGCTATGTGAATTGCATAGAAACCTATTACGTGGAGTAAAATGTATATATTTTACAATCGCCACCCAGGTCTGTCATGAGTAAAGGCATAATCTAAGTTCTGTCTTGTGTAAAAACACAAGGGATCTCTAGAGTGCTTTCAAACTCTAAATTCAAATTGTTTTTAATAACATTAAGGGGTTATTCACTTACTCTTCAATTCTGACCTGATATCTAATTTTTCAGAATAATTATTAACTATAACTGATATTTCTTTTTTAAAATATATTTTTATGAATTTCAGAGAGGAAGGGAGAGAGAGAGATAGAAACATCAATGATGAGAATCATTGATCGGCTGCCTCCCGCACGCCCCCTACTGGGGATCAAGCCCGCAACCCCGGGCATGTGCCCTTGACCTGAATAGAACCTGGAACCCTTTGGTCCGCAGGCCAACGCTCTATCCACTGAGCCAAACCAGCTAGGGCTATTACAGATATTTCTATGTAATGTAGACAGTACAGCTTCAAATCATAGACCATGAATTGAACAGAGCAACAGGGGAATATTTCATATAATGAAAACTTAGTATTTACTTATAATCCAGTTTATATTTATTGCAACAAATAAGGAGAATCAGTTTTAGGGCTATAGAATATTTTTTAAAAGGGTCTCTGACTGCACACATGTGGACACTGCTAAGATAAATCAGAGGCAGGTTCTTAGCAAGCTGATCTGGAATGCTTGTACATCTGAGCACTTCTACTCACTGTAAATTTGCCAGCAGCAATAGAGAACCTTTTTGGTCTTTTCATTATTTTTGTTGTTTATTCAAAATTATCTGTCAGTCTGTTTGTGTGTGGCGTAAGTAACAATGGAGGAGTAAATGGCAGCTGCAGGATGAAACACCCTAAATGAACACTGTCTGTGTTTGGAAAATACATGCCGAGTTGCTCAGAAAAAAAAAAAAAAAAAAGGCAAATGTAAGATATAAGAGACTGAAGAAGAAGGAAGAGGTGGAAGTCACTCTGTTGATTATGCTTAATCTAAACAAACACTGTTATCATTAATCAGAATAACATTTTAAAGATGGCTGTCTAAAAATGTTGTTTTAAAACTGCACTAAAATTCATTTGAAAAGAAAACCCAAGATTTTCATAAAGGTCTTAAAATGAGAATTAAATGACTAATCCAGAGTTTATACTTACAAAAATAAGAATCAAAATTGTTCAAGCACTGGACCTCATTAATGAAACATAACCAAAGGTGACAAACCTTTTAAAAAGCATTGAATATAAGTGGGAGAGGGAGGATTTGAATCATAAATTGTTAAGGTAAACAGCCCGCTTCTGGGTCCCAGGCTACCAGCAACCACTGTTCTAGAATAGTGATACAGAACAAGCTTTTGGAAATGATCTATATGTACGGGGGCCAACTGTACTATATTTATGTTAACCAATCCAAGTGTGGCTATTGAGTATTTCAGTTCGGATGGTGTGATTAAAGAATGAAACTTTTAATTTTTAGTGAATTTAAATAGTCACATATGACAAAGGGATTTCTTACTGGACAGAGGAGATCTCGAATGAGAGGAACATACTATATTGTAAAAGGGCCACAGTACTAATGTCCTAGAAACTTTAAAAAGTGAGTTCTTCGCATTGGGGATGGAGGGAAGACAATATGGGAAAATAAATTCTCCAGGAAATCTAAATTTAACCCCCAAGGTTTAGAGATGCTTCCTTCCAGTCAGGGACCAGGGTTATAATGCCAAAAGGAAGAGCGAGGGGTGAAGGGAGGCAGACACCGCGAAGCCAGAGGAAAGGTCTCTATAGTGGCACAGCAACTGCCCTGCAGCAGTAATAAGCTCACATTTATTAAGCAGTCATCTAGTTTAGGTGCTATACTAAGCACTGTACATGGATTTCCATTTACTCCTCAAAACAAGCTACCAGACAGGTATGTTTATAGCCTCCTTTTATACGTAAGAATACTGAGACGGAGGGGGTTCATTTGCTGAAATGAAAAGACAAGTTCTAACTGAAATCTAGCGACCAGTGAGTGTCCTTCCTCCATGTTCCAGCTGCATCTGCATATCCTCTGTCAGAGCGATCACACAAATGCTTTCCTCCTGCGCCCACGAAAGATGAACCCCTCGAAGCCAGGACTGTGCTCTGCCCACTCCTCAGTATCTTCCTCAATCACCTACTACCACCAACTTCCATCACTCAAAGTACTTGAAACACAGATCCTTCCCCAAGTCTGTGCCGAGTTTACTGGGAATGTATTTCTCCATCCCAGTGATAAACCCAAGCGTAACTACGAGCTTTCTCCAGTTCTCGCCCCTCAAGCATTTCTATTTGGGTGTTGAAATCAAGTTTTGCAAACTGTTTCAAAGAATCTGGCAAGAAACCTGGAACTTAAATGTTTGTTAAAAACATCTAACATTGAACTGTCTTTTTTTTTTTTTTTTTTAAATCAGACCCATTAATAAAAAAAGCAGACTTCCCATGTTTTTGGAAATTATGTTGCATTAACTTTACAGTTAAAACCCTGCATTTATTACACAGAAGTTGTGCCATGGAACAGCATTTGGCCTTATATGTTCTTCTTAAAAGCACAGCTGAGTCATACTGCTTCCTGGAACTGTAACGTAACAAAGCCTTGAAAGTTCAGACTTCATTATATTCACTCCTTAGAGGCACAGCGCCAGTATCTCCTGGTAAAGTGAAGCCAAGATACACTGTGGGGGACACATCCCCCAAACCAGAAAGGACCAAAAGGAGACTAGGGATGTATCCCCTCAATCTAAATCTATAGCCTCCGGTCCCCATGATGTGATGAAATTCAATCTATAGACAAAGTAAGAATATTCATATGAAAAATGCACTCACGGCTCTTGTTACAAACATACCCGAGGTGATGAATAAGCCCTTAGACATACCAAGCAGCACTTCTAGTTAAAAATGACCTCCCCTTCCTGGTCAGAAACACGTCTCCTGGGGCTCCTGCTAACTGTATTCTGACGAGTAATGTAATTTTAAAGAACTGGAGGCACATTATTAAATTGGCCCTTGCCTCGAAATTTTCGTTTTACTTTTTCCTTCTTGCCATTGAGCCTATTTACAAAAACACCTCTTCTAGTCTTTACAAACATCAAAACCATCAAGTGTCTTTATTCCATGTCAACATATGAAAACCCACACCCGCTGGGGAAAAGAGAGCTGAGTGAGAGCCGTTTCTCACGTTATCATTCCTCCAAATCACCGCAGATCTCTTTCACGTGCGGAGCTTCAGTCAGTTTTGTGCGAGAAACAGAGATTCTGGGTTTCTAACAAGCTCCCAGGTGTGGTGGCGAAGTTGCTGGTCTAAGGCTATGTAGCTAAGAAGGAATTTTTTCACATCTCAGTGATTTTTTTTTAACAGTTCTAATATCTTTTTAATGTTCATTTATTCTTTCAACAAATTTTACTGAATACAGTGTCCCCGAAAATGTATGCACACTTTAACAGCTGAGAGCTCAATTTTGAAAATGAAGTGTATTTTAATCAACACTGACTGCCTTTATAATTATTCAAAATGTGTGTATGCATTTTTGGGGACACCCTATATGCAATATGACCAGGAACTTCACTAGGAGCATAAATAAATTAAGATCTGGCCGCGGCCCTCAAGTCACTGCACTGTAACGACAGCCCGGGAATAACGGGGTGCTGGGAGGGGGGGGGCTGCTCCGGGAGAGAAGAGGTGCAGCCGGGGCTCCTGCCGGAGTCCTGAAGGCCAATGAGGCCCACACAGGGGGGAAGAGGATCCCATCTCAGCAGGGGAAGCAGCAGCAAGACAAGCAGTAAAGGACCCTGGAGGCTGGAACGTGTGATGTTTATGGTGGAGCTCAGACAGGAGGCCCAGGAGAGGCGAACAGACCCCAGAGTCCAGCATGTCACTGGAAATTCGACAGAAAGCAGCTCTATGTCAAAAGCTGACGACACAGTGCACTGAGGAAAAAAGAGGAAATTGAGACCCATGAAAACACTCTGCCCAAATAACGTGCTATAAAGGAATGAAGGGACCAACAACTAGAAAAGGACACAAGATCAAGGGCAAGATTTATTTTTTTAAGTGTGAAAGACTGAAGCATCTTAATAGAAAACTTGGGGTCAGCAAAAAGGAAAAGATAGAAAATACAGGAGGAAGAGAAGCAATACCTCTTCCCAAGCCTGAGTGAGGTTTCCCAGCCGTCTGGAGACGTGACTCCTGGTCCTGGGGGCTGCGCTCTGCATTGTGGGAGGATGCTCAGCAGCATCCCTGCCCCTAATCCTCGCTGGATACCAGCAGCCCTCCCATCCCATCCAAGATGTGAGACAACCAGGGGTCTCGACGTTGCCAAATACCCTCTCGGGGAAGGTGTGGGAGACCAGATCTCGGGATTGAAAACAGCTGGTCTAGAAGCAGGGCCCAGGTAATGAGGCCGGCTCAGGGAGGCTGCCGGAACCAAGTGCTTTCCACCTGCCAGTTGCACCAGAAAGCAGGAGGGTCCTCTCCTGAGAGGGGAAAAAGGGTGTTTTGTGGTGAGCGGGAAGTTCTGCAATGATTCTGTGGAGAACAGGAGAGGCACACACTACAGGAGGCAAAGCTGTCTGAGCATTAGCAGTAGTTTCCATTCCACTAGGCCCGTGGTCGGCAAACTGCGGCTCAAGAGCCAAATGCGGCTCTTTGGCCCCTTGACTGTGGCTCTTCCTAAGCCTTAGTACCCTAATTAAGTTAATAACAATGTACCTACCTATATAGTTTCAGTTTAAAAAATTTGGCTCTCAAAAGAAAGTTCAGTCGTTGTACTGTTGATATTTGGCTCTGTTGACTAATGAGTTTGCCGACCACTGCACTAGGCCTACAGAGCCTGAGCTTCAAGGATGCCTGAAGGATCTTTAGCGAAACATTCTTAACATCTTAGGGAATTAAATCACCTGGAAAAGCGTTCTCACTCTTAGAGGAACCATGTTCTTGTTCACCAGAGAAAAAACTTAGGGGTAAAAGCTGAATTGATCTCCCCCGCCCCTGAATGTATCACTTAACCATAATTTTGCAAAGTCGTCAACAGTAAGGCTTCTATATTTTCTAAGTCCCAAATCCTACCCATTACAACCAACATTTGATTTTTAACACATAAAAATGAAATAATCTCATAATTAGGCAACGCTGTTGAAAAACTGTCATATTCACTTTCCTATGCTGCTGGGTACTAGCCCACATTAACACTGTGCTCAGTGTAGAGAGAAAAATGAATATGCCTCGGTGTCCGGAAAGCTTAATTACAGCACACTGCCAGCAGTGAGTGGGCAGAGGACACAACCAGCTATCTCACTTAAACTTTATCTTCTAAATAGAATCTTTACAACTTGAAAATTCCGTTTATGTTTTAATCTGATAATTACCTCAAAATGTGCAAACGATTCTTGCTGATAGCACAGTTCAGGCAGTGGCCCTCACACAAGTGAAGAGAGACCAAGTGTACAATAACAAGCCCAGTGTTTATCAATATTACCAAGGAAAGTGATCTGTAAAGAAATTTATCTCACTTAAAAACCTCCCAAATGTAGCTATTACTAAAATATGAAACTCAGTCCCAGACACATTTCTCCTATGGATCCATAAACGTATTGAACACTTTCAAGTGCAGCTAACAGAACTGGATTTGCATTCTCTTCCTCAAGAGATCAACTGCATCTCAACACAAATATCTGAAATATGCGAGAACAATAGTCCCAGGTAGAAGAGGCAAAGACTCGCTTCTGTGCTTTATAACCCTCAGAATAAGAGTATGTTCAAGACTAGGGCTTTCTCCCACCGGAGGGAAGCCACAGTGTTCGTTATAACCTCACCATGGTTAGTCTCTCTTGCTAAACAGAACTCGTGTTGGGTCTATAACCATCTGAAGTGTTCTGAATATTGAGTGGTGAGTGCTTTGGATACGTTACCAATTCTCTTCCAAAGAAAGAAAATTCAAGTTGGATTCACTTTCAGACCTGCTATATGTAATGATCAAAGGGCAAAAAATTGAAGCTGAAATTCCATAGTCTAAAGACCAACGTGAACAATAACATCATTCAAATGTACCTCTAAGTGCAACGTGACCTGTACACTTGAGGCCTCTGATATGATCTGATAATGGGCACATTAGAAAAAGCTGTGCACTTTACCCAAAATCTGACTATAAAACAATACCTAGGCCTACATTCAAGCAAGTAAAAAAAAAAACCTACTGAAGACAAGTATGTTCATATAGCAATCGGGAGTATCTCTAAAGGGTTATGGTATAACTCTATTCCTCTCAAAGGAAACAAAAATTGCCCATAACTTGGAAACATGCTAAAAGGTATAAGAATTGAGACAGAAATCTAAGTGTAGTTAAAGAACAGTCTAGATATAAATAATTCAATTACAGTTAGCAAAGCCATGAAGTTCTATACCTGGCTCCTATCTTAAGCTACTGACAGAAAAACAACTATCTATTGCTGAAAGTAACTAAATCAAATGACTCCAGAGCCAACATTAAGAAAATCAGATTTTACCGGACACTTCAAAGTTCCAAGTTTGGCCAAGTTCTAAAGTAGACATACTTTTGAGATTTTTATTTTTCTTGATAGAAAATGTCTAAAACCTTTGAGGGTACTTAGTATTAAAAAGTCCACCAAGGCCAAGTATCGGTTTCCATGCTCACCCATAATCTTAAAATATACTATTCTAACAGTAATACTTGGATTTCAAAACATGGAAGATTGATATAAAGCTCCACTTTTTCATCTCAAGAAGAAATCTTGGTATATTTAAGTATTAAACAATGCTTGCTCTTTTCTTAAACAATCTTTATATTGGCTTCGTGTTTTTATCTTTGGTTAATAATGCAAGTATACTAGTTCTAATTCCAATCTCTTTTTCTGAGTTATTTTCAATGGTTTCCTTAATTCAATACAAATAAAATTCTATTTTAATCACCTGGAACAAAAATTAACTGGGTTCAAAGGTCATCATGCCTTAGCATGTTTCTAATAATGATTTAAAAACAATTTTGACAAGGTTAAAGTCAACCTAAAACAAATGGCAAAAGCATTATTCCATTTAATAACTTCATTGGGATTCCTTTCCCCTTTACAAAGAGCTGAAAATAAGATCAAAATATAATTATGACATCCGTAAGATTACGAGCTAATAGGTAATTTTATCTTACAAATTTGAAAAATCAGAGAATCTAGAAACTGGCACTTGGTTGATTAAATTATAGAGTATGTAACTGAACCTCAAAGCAAGTGAAGGCAAGACTGAACATCAGTACCGTGGTGGGCAATGGAGAGTAAGTAACCTTAAGTACGAAGAGCTGTCCAGGCAGACTGAGAGGAGGTCAATGGAATAAATGCTGAAGAAAGACATGCATTTTAAGTGGTAAAATGCTTCCAGACAAGATGAAGAGGTTTCAGATCTAATGCTAACAACTAAGACTAGTAGTGGCTGCCTGGAGAAATGTGGAAGTTTGGGGGTTAGCAGGAAAGAGTCTGGGATAGATTAATGGTATCTGTCACAGCTGTGCCAGCAAAGCGAACGTGTCTCGTGGGGGGAGGGGAATGCTCGTACACCCCCCGAATTTTGAAGCCTTGCTCTAGATAAAAACCAGAGTGCTGTAGCACAAGATTACAAATTCTATCACTGACGGGTTTACAATGCCGACTGTCCCCAGGCTCTGAGTTCTTTCTTTTGTGCAAGTTCGAGGAAAAGCAGGCCCTATAATATGTGACTCCCCCTCCTGGGGCTTCAAAGACTTTTAATTACAGGTGAAAGCTGTAAGATCAGGAAGATACGGGGAAGCCAGAAGCAGGCACTAGGGCAGCCGTGGGCAAGCTGGATCCCGCCCGTTTGAAATGAATAAAACTAAAAAAAAAAAAAAAAAAAAAGACCGTACCCTTTTATGTAATGATGTGTACTTTGAATTTATATTAGTTCACACAAACACTCCATCCATGCTTTTGTTCCAGCCCTCCCGTCCAGTTTAAGAACCCATTATGGCCCTCGAGTCAAAAAGTTTGCCCACCCCTGCACTAGGGTCTCAGCAGTTCTGCTACAGAGCTAAGTTCTGTGTTATATGATGCTCAGAGTGGGGTAGGAATAACTATGGTCACGAAGGCATTGAGAACGTTATTGATTCTCACTCACTAGAATAAGTTGTCATATTAAAGAGGGCTGCTCCAAGGCAGTACATCTGAGCAGGAACACCCAAGAGATTTTCTTTCCTGGACTAAATTCCAAAATCAGATAAAAGCCTGCGTTGTTTGTCTGTCTTATACCCTCACACCAAATTTGGCATTTCAAATATGTACTCTTAATACATGATGAGTCCCACATCCCATCTCCATCCCTATGAATCAATCCTACCCACACCGGCTCAATGAAACAAAGTACTTTACTTTGAAATTACCAGTTTGATAAAGAGGAGTTTATAGAGTCATGGTTAACAAATTAGAACATCCAAGAGTATGCCCATAAAATAGCCTTTTAAGAAAGTCACAAAAGGAAAACTAGAAGGTTTCTTGTTTGAACACTGAACACACGACAGTCAAAGGTCAAGAGGAGCACACGCCTGCCCACTGCACCGCTCCCCACGTGTCACACCTATCTTCTGTCCAAGTCTTGTTCAGCCTCAATTAAGCTTTGGCAGCTTTGGCAGCTTTGGACCCAGCTGGTCGAGAGAAGCTGAAGCAAATCCACAAAATGAACTGATGCTATTAAGTGCACTGTCAGGTTATAATTACTCAGAAGATGAAGTAATGTCTCAAAGTGATTTAAAGCTAGTACATTTTTTTAGCCAGCGATCAGAAACACTACTTCTTTAAAAATTATAGGTGGCTCTCCTGCCCACTCTCACACTCTGAGAACTCATTGAGTACTGTACTGAGTATACGTTTTGTGTTAATTTCTGGCTAATAGAGTGTTTAGAGCCATTTTTCTAATGAGGACTGTGTTGACCCTGATGGGAAAATATCAGGCTTTAAAGATCATATTCTCAAGTACAAACTTGGTAAGTGGATATGAAACTCAGATTTTTTTAAAAAGATACTGGTTTTAAGTTGTCTAATTCCTGAGAGAATAGTCAAGTGCCATCATGAAAAGGTCAAAAGAAATTCTGTAAGATTTGCTGAAGGTTCTTGGAGAAGGTATCTGCACATATGCACACACATACATCCATACATATATGTACTTCCAATTGAGTGTATTAGATTAAACACTATTTTGAAATGTTAAATTAAAAATGTAAACAGCCGAGAGAGAAGCAAAAGTGAAGTCAGATCACTACTGAGCAACTGGAAAAATATTTACAAGAAAGAAATCAATCGGGCCCAAACACTCCCAACCAGAACAGGTACTTTGTTTAAGGAGCCTGAGTAGGCAGGTATTTGACAAGAAACCCAGGAAAAAGGAGTGCTCTATAACCACTTTGTTTTCCCACCAGAGCTACAAAAAGGAGTGGAGCGCTGTCTAAAGTAGCAGTCGCCAACCTTTCGAACCTCACGGACCACCAGTGGTACCCGGACCACCGGTTGGTGACCACTGCTCCAAAGGTTTCCTTAAACCAGCGGTGGCCAACCTTTCGGACCTCACAGATCACCACTTTAGACTCTAAAGCAGCGGTTCTCAACCTGTGGGTCGCGACCCCTTTGGCGGGCAAACGACCCTTTCACAGGGGTCGCCTAAGACCATCCTGCATATCAGATATTTACATTAAGATTCATAACAGTAGCAACATTACAGTTATGAAGTAGCAACGAAAATAATGTTATGGTTGGGCCACAACATGAGGTTTTGTATTTAAAGGGCCAGAAGGTTGAGAACCACTGCTCTAAAGTGCTAAGAGCAAAGGGAAAAGTAGTGAAGCATTCCTTTGGGAAACTTCGGAAAAACCACACCTTTCAGGACTGACCACGAAGTGTCAGCCTCATTCAATTCTCCAATCAACATTTTGTGACTGCTCGTAAGATTTAGTTATACTATTCCTACAGTGTCTTAAAATAATTTCCATCTGATGGTTAGCGCTTTAGAAGAGAATCAAGGCCTTACCCTTGTCTACACTTTTGGATTGCTAGGATAACAATCACCAGAGGCTCATGAGATGGGAAGCTAGGGCCTCATTCCCAGTTTCTCAGGTGCACACACCATCAGAATTTGTTCTTCATCTAGAAACATTCCCACATTCCCTACTTTTACTAGCAGTTTAGTGGAATTGCTTTTTTTTTTTTTGGGGGGGGGGACCCTTTGAAGACTGATTATTAGTTCAGAAATCAACCTTAGTTTGCCACTGATTAAAATGCAGACTGATTTTACTTCCCAGGAATATAAAGGTCTTGTTATGAGGAAAACTATAAGCACGCAGCTTAAATTTAAATGAAGGCTGTGAACTGTGAGTGTGGGCCGGTGTACTAGACACTTAGACTTCTCCATTAAGTCCCACATCTATAGCTTTAGGCCAACAAAGAAATTTAAAATAATCAATGTGGCAAAGAAAGATCAGATCTGTAAAACATTTTAAGAGACAGCCTTCTTCCATTTTAAGCTTACTAAATATATCAAGGTAACAATTGAATTTTACATTATCCACTGAAGAACCCAGCTGTTACTTTTTTCTGATAAGAAATTAAATTACTGCTTTGCATTTCGAAGTACAGATAACTATAGTTATTAGGGCGTTCTGTGTAAAACCAAGATCCCTACTATGTGTTCCTAAACTGGCTACAGTAGTAGTCAAGTAACTTCACTTCTCTTCCCCAAATAGATAATTTTTGAGATCTTACATTTTGCTTGACAGACTTACTCTGGGATAAAACAGCCCTGAATATGCTTTGCAAATTCAGTATCATATAGGAGAGCCTAATGAAATATTTTTAAAATCATTTTTCTAAATGTGGTTTCCCATTACAGTGTTAGGCCTTGAGTCAGACACATTTAAGAAAGTAGCTTACTTTGGTGACTAACAATTCTTTTTTAGCATGAATATATTCATGGGTAAAGTGTAAATTTTATCAGCCCTTTTCAAGTCCCCTGGGGAAAAAAATCTACTCTTAAAACTTGAGATCCTGCTACATCAGGAATATTTTTAACCAAATTGTTCTATCTGAACATAGACAGTTAACAAAGGAAGCATTCTAATTGTTCTTCCTGAAATTAGATCAGAGCCATCTCTCTCTGACAGGCAAGCCACTTGGGCCAGCAGGATGCCTGCCAGCGGCCTAATCAATCTGACAGCTGTGTTTAAAGGCTGGTACTGAGGACCAGAAACACAAATATAGCTCAAAGAGTTGATGCACTGGAGGTAGAAAAGCGTTAGACCTATAAAGCTCCAAGAACCACACAATTCCATTGTCTCCCATCTTTCCAGTTTGGGTTGTAATGTTCAAATCTGCGCAAATAATCCCTTAATTATTTGCACTTAATACACAGTACTGATTTGCATATCCCAAAAATCTCTATTTCCCACTATTGACAATTATAACAACAGGGACCTTATGTAGGGCTATGTGCCAGGCAGTGTTCTAAGTGCCTTGGAGCTCTTCAAATAAAAATCAGAATTATCCATTCAAATTTCTGTAAGCTAGAGGGGGCCTTGTTAAGATACCTGTTTAGTAAAGACCTATACAGCCATGTAACTTGAATTTCAGTCAGATACAAAGGTGTTTTTTACTTGATCAAATAAAGATTATGCTAGCTAATTCTATAAAAAATAGAAATGTATCAAGCTTATACTACTAGACAAATAAACTGTGAACTGGTAATTTATTTGGTAAATAAAAAATCTACTTCTAATAAACCACTGAAATGGCAAGTAGTCACATCACTTACTTAAGAGGGAATTTTTATGAGTAGACAAAACAGAAAGTGCTAATACTAGTTTTAAAAGACAAACGATGTAAGTGAAATGGAAAGGCTCACGTTGCACATTTCCAGGTTAGCTGTATGTACTGAGGGGTCTAAAAAAAATAACCCTCCACTTTTAAAAAGTAAACATTTTTTTAATGCAAGGATAATTCACAGTAAATTGATTCTTGGCTATAGAATACTAAAATTATTGGGTTTCCTTTGAAAAATTAACAAGACAAGAATATGGGCATTACTAAATTATCTAAAAAGTTAGGCAGTGCTATTTGTATGTAACAGTTTGCAATATTTTAAATTTGATTGTGATAATATCCATAGTAATTTGAAAACGGAATTCTATAAACATGTTTTGTCACTCTAAAATGTATCACCTTCCCCACTGTGTGTTTCCAAATGTAAAATGTCTATTTACTTAGATTTTAAATAGTTCTAGAACTTAAGGCCACAGGCTGTTAGGAATTGTGTCCTCCAAAAATATGTTGAAGTCCTAACTCCCAGTACCTCAGAATGTGACCTTATTTAGAAATATGGTCATTGCAGATGTAATTAGTTAAGATGAAGTCATACTGAAGTATGGTGAACCACTAATCAAATAGAACTGGTGTCCTTATAAGAGGAACATTTAGACACAGAGGGAAGAGGATGTGAACACACAGGACGGATGGCCTTGTGATGCCAGGGCAGAGACTGCAGTGGTCCCTCTAGGGCACCACGGACTGCGGAGAACTGCTTGAAGTCTGAAGAGGTAAGGAAGAATTCTCTGGAGACTTCAGAGAAAGCCTGGGCCTACCAACACCTTGGTTTCAGACGTCTAGCCTCTGGAACTTGGAGAAAATGAGTGTCTGTTGTTTTAAGCAACCCAGTTTTTGGTACGTCGTTACAGTAGCCCTCGGAAACTAACCGTCCCAGCCATCTAGTAAAATCTACCGTTCCAAAGGAGCATCTTTTAAGTATAACACAGCTCTGAAGTCAGCAACACCTGGGTTCAAACACCCACACAAATCAAAAGCTACGTGACCATGGACTTCTTTGAGTTTGCTTCTCTATTTGTAAAGAAGAAATAACAATCCTAGCTAACAGTGTATTTCTGAAGATAAATTGTGTAGTCTGCGACACAGAGGTTGAAAGTATTAGGTCTCTCCACCCCACACCCTCTCCTCTTTTCCAGTAATGAGATATATTTTAACCTGTGGTCACAGACTATTTGACTAACATTTCAGGAAGTAATATGATGAACACAGAGGGCTGTAATTAAAATATTAAATAAATTTCATTTTAAAAAATAGTCCTAAATGAAGTCCTAGTGGTTTTACTATTTAGAAATCTTTAAATCCTTATCCTGTGTATGACCACAGTGATACAAGATGTGAAGATCTGCAAAAACTTCTGAGATTGTGAAGTGCTATCTTCTCTTAACTACAAGGCTCAAAGTAAGATCCATCACCAAAGAAGGAAAGATCAATTCTTAAATAAGCGTTATCCTGTTACACTTGCAAAGGTTGTTACTTATTTAATACAAGTCTTGTGATTTTACTATAGTCTTACTAATGTGTAAACTGACCCGAGCTCAGTAATAAACACAAGAGTCATGTCATTAAAAAAGATTGTTCAAATGCAAGAACATTTTATTTCATGTAATAATCACAATATACGCAAAATAATAACTACTTTTGGTAAGATTAGTAGAAAGAGAAATATAACTCACAAGTATGATAAGCATGTTCCCTTGATGTATGTGTGCATTAGGCAGTAATGGCCTAAGAGTCATCTGCCCAAAGACTCTGAAAAAGGTGATCCAAGGCCAACACCATGACATGCTGTAGATTAAACTTTACATAAATCTAAGTTCAGTGGATTTAATAGAAGACTTGGAAAGAAAGAAAACCTAGAATCGGGTTATATATTCTAATAAAGTAAAATAACTGCAAATTAACTACTGACACCACAGACAGAGGCTAGTCTCTAAACTCTCTGAATTCACCAAGTGGTGACTAAAGACTAACACTGAATGTTTACTATGTATAACTTTACATCTCATTTAATTCAAGTCATGGAATATTCTTAATATAGGCGTTTTATACACAAGAAAAAAGGTGTTGGCTACACATATAGTATATAAATGCCAAATTTCGGAAAGGAGATGCCAAAGCTACATCTAAAATGTAAACTGGCTAGCAATCACTGGCTTTGCTTTGAATGTATCAAATCGTTTTAAAGTACAAGAGGTTTTAAAATCTTATTTAACTTGTGGGAAAAGGTGTTTTCAAAAGAAATCTTATTGAATACCAATGCATCAGAAACCTGCTTCCAAAATAGCAAGTAATGCCCTGGCCAAGTAGCTCAGTTGGTTGGAGTGTCATCCCAGCACACCAAGGTTGCAGTTTGGATTCCCGGTCAGGGCACATACAAGAAGCAACCAATGAATGCATAAATAAGTGGAACAACAAACTGATGTTTCTCTCTCTCAAAAAAAGAAATTTTTTTTAAACAGCAAATTATTAAGAAAGTTAACATTATGCCATGGTATAACCGTAAGAAAAAACAAATCCTGAACATAAAATCTAAGAAAATAAAGCTGCAGTGATTGCTTACAGCAAAAGAAGACAGCCCCATGTACGTATACTTGTAACCATGAGAACAGCAAGTTCAGTGTTTAACTGCAGCCCTACCCTAGAAGGACAAGCCTGGTGGGGCTGTTCCTCTTTATGGTTTTCTGCCTCAATTTGCCTGTCCTAAAGTGAAGAGGAACCTCTGGTGAGCCTCTGTGATGTGTGTCTGACACTTTATTAGGTGGTGCAGACTAATCTTTAATTTAATAGACCTGTGTTTCATTCTTTGCTCAAATATTTACAAGTTATAAGACCTTGGGAAGTCACTTGTGACTTCTTTCTAACTACCTCACAGGACTGCTGTGAGGATTATATTATGCAGGTAATAAAATTATTCTAGTTCCTGTCACATAATACATGTCCATTAAATATTAACTAATATCAATAAAAAAGCATGCCCTACAGATTAGCTATTAAGGAATGCACTTAGAGGCGCAGTAATTTTGTTCAAAGACATACATCTGGCAAATGTTAAAAAGCCAGTTTTGAAAACCCAAAGGCAGCAAAACCTGTGCCCTTATAACAAGCACCTCAATCTTGTTAGTCTTTCCCTTTGTTCCTCCTGCTTCTTCACCTGGTCTTTTACAGAAGAGAAACCTTATTTCATAGACGCAAGGAATTTAAATGCTGGAAATGAACTCAGAAATCATCAAGCCAAGGGGCAGGCAAGCTGCTTTCAACAGACAAATCCATTGGGTAGTTCTTGCCTGGAACAGAGGGTCAAAAGGAGGCTACGATGAGAAGGATTTGAAGATGCTGAGAAGGGAAGGAAAAAACAAGACAAAATAGTGACAGCTGCCCAAGGCAGGGCGAGTTGATAAGGGCATGGGGCAGGGGGTGGTTTTCAACACAGGTCAGCCAACTTCTACATGTCTGCCATTGCTCCGCAAGTGTAATATGCGCACTAAACTCATCGAATTCTCAGGGCTCAGAGTTACAAGTTCACTCTCTGCCATGTATTGAGCTCAGGGCATAAGCACTCTCTCAGCTTCCTTCATTACAGGTCATCCAACTATCCGACATTTCTCATACAATATAAAGTTAGCCCATTAGCGCAATCACACCCCATGATATACTTTATGTATTTTATAAATTACTTAGAGTATTTGCTCTATACCTTGATTAGAACAAGACAGTGTAACTGCAAGTGTATACATAGGATGAAAAGAATCGCATGAAAGAGGAGAGAATTAAGTAGAGAAGAAAATGTCTGGGCAAAGTTCATGGCGAAATACAATACTGACTTGCATTACTTTTTGATATGCAATCCACATCTTAGAAATCCCACTAATAACGCTACTTCTAGTCTCTGATAAAGTTAATGCTTACAGTTTTGTCTCATATGGGCTTTCTACATAACCAAAGCATTTTATTACATGGTATCAAGTAAATTTTTATTTGAGGTATCCTAAACAAAGTTTCACTTCAGTCAAAATTACTTCCTACAAAAACTATCTCATATGCTTCCTCCCATCCTTATCTGCTATAGTTCATTTTTAAATTAATGCTTGAGTTTAAAACATCTGTGATAACAGACTTCTCTGATTTTTTTATTCATCCTCCAACACCAGCTGCCACAATTAAGTACCTACTTTCTTGAAATACTAAAGATAATTGTGTATCACTCAAGTATTTTACTTTTCAAAATATTTTAAGAATCTCAAGTATTTGGTACATTAAATATTTATGTATTTTAATGTAGTGAAAGTGGGGGTACATGGGGGTTATGTGTGTGTGTGTAAATATGTATTGCCCCAGGAGATTCTGCACTAGTATGTTTGTGGTGACCCCCCAAACCCCCAAACTTTCAGAGCTCCACCAGTGATTCTATTATTCATTTCTTGCCTGAAAACCACAGAAGTAGTGTATTTCAAACTGCTTCCAATATGCATGCCACTATTTAAAGTATGCCCCCCAAAAGAAAACAATCTGGGCCATTAATTTTAAATTCTAATTCCAGAAAGTTTTGTTGGATCAAAGCACCTTGCTTTTAAATTTCCTATTATAAACTACAGTAACCTGATTTTTTTCTTCAAAAGTAAAAAATATAACTATCAACTTAAGTTATAGTTTAAAAGACGCTATATAAAACCACAGAATAAATTAAAACATTTATAATTCTCTGCCACACTACAGTATTTATGATTACTCATGTCATTTTTATTTTGCTTATCTTAAGAATATAAAGATACTGCTCTCCTCTTCTTTTATTTTTTTTAAAATATATTTTATTGATTTTTTACAGAGAGTAAGGGAGAGAGATAGAGAGCTAGAAACATCGATGAGAGAGAAACATCGATCAGCTGCCTCCTGCACATCTCCCACCAGGGATGTGCCCGCAACCCAGGTACATGCCCTTGACCGGAATCGAACCTGGGACCTTTCAGTCCGCAGGCCGACGCTCTATCCACTGAGCCAAACCGGTCTCGGCTCTCCTCTTCTATATTATGCAAAATATTTAAAAAGAAAAATGGTTTTTTTTGAAAGAGTTAAAAGCCCTTAAAATATGTTATTAATATAGCACCCAATAAAGTAATAATGAAGAAGGCACATAAGGTATAATAAATTTAATTGAATATTAAAATTTTCTTTTTCTTTTTTTTTAATATATTTTATTGATTTTTTTACAGAGAGGAAGGGAGAGAGATAGAGAGTTAGAAACATCGATGAGAGAGAAACATCGATCAGCTGCCTCCTGCACATCTCCTACTGGGGATATGCCCGCAACCCAGGTACATGCCCTTGACCGGAATCGAACCTGGGACCTTTCAGTCCGCAGGCCGACGCTCTATCCACTGAGCAAAACCGGTTTCGGCTAAAATTTTCTTTTTCATTAAAGGTTGTGCCCATCTAAAATACATGCATAAAGTTCAATAATGAATACCGCATTTCTTTGATTCTAAGATACTTTTTATATTTTAACATTTGTGAATTGGGTCTTATAATCAGTGACATGTTATATTGGAAGCATTTATTTTATTCCGAATGGTGCTTCTTACAATCAATGAAAAATGGCACCTTAGACCTGATGAACTGTTTATAGAAAATGCTTTTTCCAGTTAAAAGAGCAACTTTTTCTTTTTAAATGTAACACAATTGCCCCACACTCCAAACAACCCTAAATGTAGAGATCCATAAACTATAATCTTTGATACGAGTGAAAAATGGCCAATAAATTTAATGAAGCAACTAAATTATCAGGACAAAAGAAATGACTCTAGTAAGAATATAATAACTTAAATAAGTAACAAATTTTACCAATGAATTATTATATAATTTCCAGAGGTTTAAGCAAGTAATTTTATACTATGCAATCTTCCTGTTTTCTAAGTATTTGTCTGCCCTATGTGTAGACATAAAAATTAGAATAAAGGTGCATTCCACCTATAATATGCTGCAGATAGAGACTACTTTGCTGTAAAATAAGTTTCTACCTACCATACAAAAGATCAAAGTACAGTATATACATTTATGCTAAGGACAGAGCCAATGTTTAATGAAATGTTTAAAGACATAAAAACTATTTAAATATTAATGTCTATTAATACTGCAGGCTACTGATACTGCAGAAAGTCATATCATACTCTCTCTAACAATCACAAATCAACATTATGGTGTATAATGCCGATAATGCCTGTAGCACTTTAATCATTTTATTAAAGTAAAGTGGTTAGGTTACTCCTTGTAAATTTCTAGTTGCCAGCATTTTAGTGACAGCACTGTGACCTAAAGCATCAAAAGTGTGATAGGTCCTATGTCAAACTTATCAAAGACAATTAACTCTTCTGTGCATCATTTTTTAAAAATTTGAACATAAATATCAATTTTGAAAATTCAGTATGAAAATGATTAGTATCCTTTCACTTAAATATTCAACAAAACAAGATCACTGTGAGAATAAGTACACAAATTTTTTTCAGCTACGTTAAGAGCGTCACACATTTCAAGATAGGTTTCTAGATTCTGTACTGATAAATGACGAGGAAACTTGCACCACTACAATCTTCCAGCCAGTGTAATACCTGCACATGTCTTGTTTTTAAGTTTGCACATGAAGGCCCAACAGCAATTTGAAAAGTCTGGGATTAGAAGCCAGTGAAAAGTCTCACATTCTTTCCTATTACCTATTCTAAGTGCATGTCATTTAATATTAATAATGGTAAATGCAACTAAAGGAGTCTGAGAGACACTCCAGTCAATGTAATTTCCTTGAGGACAAGGCAAATCTTTCCCAAACATTAAAATTTTGTGCCTTTGTCACAGTTTTCCCTGTTGGAAACCAATTCAAATTATTGAACTGAACTGAGTTACCTTAAAAATAAACACCAAATTCCCCCTCTCAACCACTTTTCCAAATAACAAAGTAAAGAATGTACTATTTCTATTTCAGAATCTGTAAGAAGAAAAGACTTTCTTTTTGGCCAGGAACCATAAAGACCTATAGCTCTCTAGGTCATCAAACACAGTTAGCAAAAACATCCAATTTTAAATAGCTGGTATGATCTTATCATGGGGCTGGGGTTATTTTTGACAAACCTAACTTAAGACTTCTACATAAATAGAGCAAATGATGAATTGTTGGGAATGCACAGGAAACTAGGACCAAATGAAAGCTATCATTAGAAATGAAAAAACACCAATGGTTTTATACATATGTGTATACATACGTAAAACCCAAAGGAGACACAAGCAATAAATAAATGAAAACGAAAAAAAAAATAACAGAAACCAAGACCAAATTTTTCTGCTACTCAGTTACCTTGGAGATTAATCTGAACAGTGTTACCCAGAGCCTGCAGAACACACGATAGACACTTTGTTCCTGGTATACAAAGTAATGTTTTTAAATCCATCAACAACACTCTACATTTTGTGCCATTAAGATACTCACGTCAGGCAAGTGGCCAGCAAGTACTTTAGTACTAGCACTATCTATGCAGAATAGTAAATATAATGTGAAACAACACAATGCAAGCATTTATATGAAATGTGGGCCCATGCTAAATCTGGCTTCATGATTAATTATTTATTTTTTAAATTAGCAAACGGCCAATGTATTTCTTTATAGTATTTATTTTCCCCTTTTTAAAGGCTAAGAGCTGTAACTATGAGCAATGTCAAATTTACCTAATTCTATTCAGTTTTTAAAAAGTATTTTATTATCTAAACTATCAACATCTATATTTCTCTGTATGTGCATGAATATAGACATACAGAGAAACAAAATAACCTATGACTCACACAATAAATATACACAGATTTTATATACAAACTAATGAGACTGCATGATTTTTATATTAAAGTACATGCTTTTCCACCAAAGTTCTTCATTGTTATTAGGAGTAAGAGAAACCTTTTGCAACTAAGCACATGCAGCTAACGATTCAGGGTTTTAAGAATTTGTAGGTTAAAAAAATACAATTCCTAGAACACTGTTATCAAACAAATAAGTTTTATTGGCATCTAAAAACAAAATTCACCCAACATTGAAACGTACTTTAATATTTATGTTGTTGTTTTCTTTTCACTCACTGCAGTATGAGGAACAAATCACAAACACTTACTTTGGAGAAACAGAGACCATAGTGTATGTAGATTTTACAAAATCACTTTTTAAAATCTCTGTATTGTGCTCCTCAAATACCTAGAGCCAGTCTTTGCAGAAAATATCACAGCTTTGTCTATTACCTTAAAATTCTGCAGCAGCCTAAAGATATGGGTAAGATATACCACGGCTTGCTATTCTGAAATATACCTATTACCATATCCAACCTAATAGTAGTATCTAAAAAATCCTTTCTTCCATAGGAAGTCTCTGACAAGCTGTTATTCATTTCCTTGAAGTTAAAAGAATCTGGGGGCAACATTTATATTTTGTCAGAAAAATAAAAAATGTTTACCTATCATGTTCATATTAAGAACAATGTCTATACAAGTCAGTTGTACAATTATTTTAAGAGAAAAGTGAACATGAACATCAGATTAACTTAATTCTGGCAGACAAAAGTGAACAACTATGGTCCAGTCAGCCATTAATCTATTACAGAGAGATGACAACTTTACAAAAGGTATCTTTTTACCTACTGAGTGATGATTATGTCCCCTCAGTTTCTGTGTTTTCTACCACTGGTTCACTTTCTACATCAGCAACTGTGTCACTCTTCTCCTTGTTTATTTCATTTGAAGATGTCAGTTTTTCATAAAGTTCAGGTTCATTCTGTACTGGTAAAGGTGGTGGTTGAGCATGTCTCTCAGCATTTTCACCATTAACCTGAGGCACGTTATCACCTTTTCGTTGAGAAGTGGCCCCTTCAAAGAAATCAAAAACCCGAGCATGAGGAGGGGGGACCCAGGTGTTTTGAATTCTATCTCGTCCAAGACGATTTCCATTCATTTCTCTGCAGAAATCAAAATCTCTGTCATCCCTATCCCTCTGCCTCTCCCAGTGTCTTCTGCGGTCATCAAAATCTCTGTGAACTTCTTGAAATCCTCTGTTCCAAGGACCACTTCTGGGATCAAATCGATAGCTTCCAGACCGAAATCTCCCTCTTTCTTCATGTAAGCCTTTTGGACCAGCAAAGACAGGTAGAACCCGATGCTCTCTCTCATCAAAATCTCTATGCCCCCATGGCTTCTCAGGAGTAAAGCCAAAGTGGTCTCTTCGACCAAGATGATCCATGCCCGGCCTCACAAGATTCTCTCTAATATCTACAGGAGGTCTTACAAAATGATCCCTGCCATCTAATGGAGGCCTTCCAGGACCATCTCTGGGATCTACAGGCCGCCCAATCACATCCCTAACATCCACTGGGGGAGGTCTACTCATGCTTTCCCTGGTTTCTATAGGAGGAAACCTGTAATCTCTATCGCCTTCCTGTTGAATGTTATCATTTCCAAGCGGTATCCTTTTTTCTGGATTAGCAATATTGTCTATACTTTGCCTTCCAGGAATTAGAAAAGGTCTTTCTGGCTGACTAAAAATATCTCCTGGAGGAAAAGGACCACGGGGAGGTGGATGAAGAGCTGAATCAAGCATCGATGGGGGAGGGAGTCCTCGCTGGGGTGGAATTCCAGGCTGTAGCAAAGGGAATCTTGGTCCAGGTGCCTGCGGCATTAGTCCTGGACGGAGGTCTAACATTGGCATTACAGGCATCCTTTGATTAGAGAGATGTAAAGGGGGTAAATTTTGAGGCCCACCGGGTGGCTGTGTTCCCAAAGGTCCAGATGTATTTAGAACATTGGGTGGCTGTACTCCTATAAGTCCAGAATTGTTAGGGAGACTGGGGGGTAGTACTCCCATAAGTCCAGAATTACTCGAAACACCGGATGGTTGTATTCCCAAAATTCCAGAGTTATTTAGAATATTTGGTGGCTGGGCTCCAATAATCCCAGAACCACTGGAGACGTTAGATGGCCGGACTCCAAGCATTTCAGAATTACTTGGTGCATTTGGTCTCTGAACTCCAAGAATTCCAGAATTGTTTGTCACATTTGGCGGCTGTCCTCCTAAAACTGCAGAGCCACTTGGAATATCATTTGGAATCACTAAAATGGAAAGGGGAGAAAAAACAAAAAACAAACATTATTCTGGTATAAAAAGAAAACTAATGCTATAATTTCTAGCAGTTAGCTTAGAGTTAATCAGCTAAATTCAAAGTATACTAAATACTAAGTAAGAATTATAGCTAAAATTAATACCAGTTATAGTAAAATTTAAATATTAAACATGATCTTTAAGTTAACAAAAATGCCAGGTTTTATACTGATTTGCCACCTTTAACCACAATTCTTAATATATATACTAACCGTGGTGCCAAAAAAAAAAAAGGACTTGTTGCTTTCAAACACCATATTTATTTGTAGACCTGGCTAAATAATACCTGTCATAAGTAAGTTATTTATACTTAGTATGTGTTCATTTTTATCGTTTTGTAGGTATTCATATTTTGTGCAATCTTATTTTGATAACACATTAAATCAGTCCCATTAAGCAAAAGAAAAAAATAAGTAGAGGGAATGAGGTCTCAATGGAAAGGTGTCAAAATCTACACTATCCTGAACAGAATAACAAATTTGTTTTTAATATAAATTTTAAAGGATAGTGATCTTTTTAAAAACTGCATTTCAATATTTGTGCATTAAACTCGTTACAAATGCATGGCACCTTGGAATTAAACACCACTATATAGAAGCAGTACTTAGGATTTAATTATGTGTTTCTGGGGATTTTCATTTTAGTTTTTACCTGATCTGGTGTTTTCACCAGAAGAGATCTGGTGATCTATAAGATGAGGTACTTTTTCTTCAGGCTCTGCTTGTTTAGGGGGAGGATTAAAAACAGTTCCAGCTGGCAAAGTGGAAGGAGCAAGACTGCTGGCAACAGAACCACCTGGTAAAACAAGGCTACCAAATCCAACCTCTTTCACAGTTTCTGGAGTCATGGATAATGGCGGCTGCACCAAAGCTGTTTAAAGAGTGAGAGACTGTATTTCAGACTTAATTATCTCATCATTCATGTGCTAAGTTAAAATATTAACCATGAATAACAATGGCCTTGCCAAACTTTTAAATGACTCCCTATCCTCTCTCCCCAATTGTTTGGTATGGTTGCTCAATTAACAACATACAGTGGGTCCTCACTTAAGGTTGTCAGTAGGTTCTGTGACTTTAAGATGGTGTAACTAACCATAGGCTAGTTGATATAAACAAGTGTTAAGTTCCTAAGGATCTCATAAACATTGTAACCAAACAACATTGAGTGAAACGAAGTGACTTGAGGACCTTCCTATTGGAATTTTCTTCTGGTCCCTCTATTTCATTTATAATAAAAACTACATTCTTTCATAGCACCCCTGTATTACTTAGCATAGTGGTCGGCAAACTACAGCTCGCGAGCCACATGCGGCTCTTTGGCCCCTTGAGTGTGGCTCTTTCTAAGCCTTAGGAGTACCCTAATTAAGTTAATAACAATGTACCTACCTATATAGTTTAAGTTTAAAAAATTTGGCTCCCAAAAGAAATTTCAATCGTTGTATTGTTGATATTTGGCTCTGCTGACCAATGAGTTTGCCGACCACTGACCTAGCACACTGTGTAATAACTGATGCTTAAAATGACAAATGAGTCACCATAAAGATAAAAATGTTATTTTTTAATTAAAAAATTTTTTAGAAATATTTGCACAAAAATGTTTAGTAAAATAAGGACCAGTAACTTAAGAAAATCTCAACAATACAAAAAATATTCATAATTTTCCAAGGAAGCTAGCACATGTATCTCTGAATATATAGAAATGATTAGTGCAGACTGGCAAATATGTATAAGAATGAATATCCACCCAATTCCCCTGAAATTAGAATGGGCTGGGGTTCTTATATTCACAACTCTTTGTAAAATGAGGTTAGGAGCTCATCAGATGGGAGGAGATAAAGTGGACTGCAAATTAAAAAGGCATAAACATTCCATTTAAAAGGATGTGTAGAAACCCCCTAAGTGTTTATATTATTTATATGTTAAAAAACAAATTAAAGGACTATAAAACCACACTCAAGCAATTAGAATTTTCAGCCCAATTTTTATCACAATACTATTAAATCATTTATTTGGGGATTTTAGGAACTGTGTTATCCTCGTATTTAGCTCTAAATGATCTGGACAAACTGTTAGCACATAAGAAAGCTATAAAACCACCTGGGCTCACAAATGCAAATTTTAATAATTAAATGAGATCGAGTGAGTAAATAGGAGAGTATCTGAAACACAATGGTATTTCCTTTTCTCCATTATTTTTATCCCGGACTTTCCAAAATGAAGAAATTAAGAAGAAATAATTAAAAGGTAGGCTCTAGGATGAGTCTATATGAATAGTGAATTCAGATATAGCTTCTGAGTGGGAGCAGGGTGGAATGGGTCAATGGGAGAAAAGGTGGGACATCTGTAATACTTTCAACAATAAAAATAAATTAAAAAAAAAAATTTTTCCCAGCCCAGCAAGTGTAGCTCAGTGGTTGATCATCAACCCATGAACAAAGAGGTCAAAAGTTCGATTCCCAGTCAAGGCACATGCCTGGATTTCAGGCTTGAATCCCAGTTTCTCTATCCCTCTTCCTTCCTCTCTTAAAAAAAAAAAAAAAACACAAAAAACAAACAAACAGACAGACAAACAAAAACCAATAAAAATATTTACATTACTTTTAAAAAACTTATCAGGAAGACTAAACGATTCTTCCTACTTAACCAACCAACAAAACAAAAAAAGAAGAATCCTAATACGATCTAAACCAGGGGTGGGCAAACTTTTTGACTCGAGGGCCACAATGGGTTCTTAAACTGGACCAGAGGGCCGGAACAAAAGCATGGATGGAGTGTTTGTGTGAACTAATATAAATTCAAAGTAAACATCATTACATAAAAGGGTACGGTCTTTTTTTTTTTAGTTTTATTCATTCCAAACGGGCAGGATCCGGCCTGTGGGCCGTAGTTTGCCCACGGCTGGTAAACACTAAAAGAGAGTTAAGAGTTTAAAAATATAAGAGAAATAGATATTATCAAAAGGGGAGCTCTCTACCATATACACTCTCTTTACAATAAAGTCCACCAGGCCATCATTGGTGGAAACTAAGAAGCTCTCAGAAAGTGATGTAATCATCTCAGAAGATACAGAGGCAATATCAAAGGTCTTTCATTGTCAGAAATGGAGCAGTCTGCCCAAGGGGGATTCAGTGGTTGAGCATCAACCTATGAACCAAGAGGTCATGGTTCGATTCCTAGTCAGGGCAAATGCCCAGATTGCAGGCTTGATCCCTGATAGGGGTGTGCAGGAGGCAGCCAATCAGCGATTCTCATCATTGGTGTTTCAATCACTTTCTTCCCCCCAACCCCTTCCACTCTAAAATCAATAAAAATATATTTTTTAAAAAAGAAAATGGAACTAAAATGCAAAGAGAAAAGTGAATGCAACTGCTTGGAAGCAAACATCCATAATCCATAAACACTTAAGAAAATGAGGAGAAAGTAGTGGGAGGGAAAGGGAGAGAAAGAAGAGGAGAAATAAGAGAAATCCTCTCCAGCTTCAACCATTGGATAGCACTGGAATTAATATAGAACTCATTACTCTGAAAAAAAAGGCATTTACAGGAAATAAGTTAGCATCTACATGTACAACTAACTGTATGTCAAGGTAACTACATACACTTAGATGATAAGAGGAAGTTTTTCTTTATAGAAAAATTCGAGTTAAGCAATATGCAAAGAATTATAAAATTTGAAAGACCACCACTTTGAAATGAATGAAAATTAGATTTAAGTAATAGTGATCAATGGATGGAAACCATAGAATACAAATTTGAGGGAAACGTTTTTAATCACCAGGCTCCAATACCTGAATGCTCTGATGCATCTCAACATCATTTAAAGTGGGAAAAGAAGGCACTGCATGGCTCCTGAGGTGATGCACCACACCTTTAAGGATTCTCACCAAAAAAGAAGCAAGCCTTTGGTGCTAAAAACTTCCTATTCATAGGAAATTCAAGGAGATAGAGGGACAAATTCAATACCATCAACAAAAAAACCCAAATACATCATTTGGAATCCTGCATAGAGAAGATAACTATTTCTTTAATCAATCAAATGTATTAAGAATTTAAAAAGAGCCCAGCTGGTATGGCTCAGTGGTTGAGCATCAACCCATGACCAAGAGATCACCAGTTTGATTCCCGGTCAGGGCACAAACCCAGGTTTTGGGCTCAACCCCCAGTAAGGGGTATGCAGGAGACAGCCAATTGATGTTTCTCTCTCACATGGATGTTTCTATCTCTCTATCCCTCTCTCTTCCTCTCTCTAAAATCAATAAAAACATATTTTTTAAAAAAAGAATTGAAAAAGAAAGGGAGGTTTGGGCAGTATTACTCTAGATTAAGATATTTAATACATACACACACAAAAATAAGATGTAGAGACCCTTCTTTGAATTTTGGCTAAAACAAACCAATTATAAAAAGACATTTTGAGACAAGAAAGCCAATCTGAACATGGACTGACATATGATATTGTTAAATTTTTTAGAAATCATTTAACAACAACAACAAAATGTGTTTCTAAAAATTTTCATAATAAAAAAGAACAATACTTCAAAAGAATGAGAAACAACACATTAACACTCCATGAATTAAGAAAATCCTAAAACAGAAAACTCACATGTTGGTACTACTGGTGGAATAGTAGGCGGTGGTACAACAGGTGGTGGAACTGGAGGTGGCATAAAACCTACATGGGGAAAAAAAGACCCAAAATAAAATAGCATAAGAAAAGTTACTTCTTTTAAAGCAAAGATTTCAACAGCTATAAATCAAATTCTACATCCTTAAAAAAGCCTTTTATTACTACAATCTCATATTTGTGAATGTACTTTCCATTTTAAAAATTATTTTTATATATACTACCTTATTTGATCCTTAGTAAAGTATAGAGTGTGCTAAAGCAATGCACAGAGGTCCTCATCAAGAGAAAGTTCTGTGACACTCTCTACAATGCTATCAAATTAAAGGTTACAAGCCAGGAAACCTGTTTATATGTTAACATGGTGACTACCTGGGGAGTTAAACATTGCATTTCAAGCTGCTGATAACATTATATGCAACAATGTCATCTGTGAAAGGTGCTACTATATTTATTTGATAAATATAATGTTTACCTACTAGATAAGGTATTTATTTTCCTTAATCTTGGATGTTACTATATTATGTTTTGAGCACTGAAATAAATCTCCAATTTAATATTGGCTATTTGATGATTTTCAATACTAAATGATCAAACTATAAATCTGTTTCCTTGAATTTTTAAAATACAGAACTATTATTAAATTGAATTAAAAAACAGTTGCTGAAGATAAGAAAAAAAAAGAGATGTGATTTTCAACAAATGAATGCTCGACAATGACTTTATAAAGTCTGAGCGGTATGGTTTTTGAAATAATCAGTTTAAAATATCTTCTGAAAATAAGTTTTAATCACAAATACTGAAAATTTTGACAAAATTGTCAAATACTTAAAATATACAAAAATAAAATTCTTATTAAAATCTGCATCAATTTCAAATTAACGTAGTAAACTGTAATTTTAAAACTTTGTCATAAGACAAACAAATTACAAGCATTTTCAGACAATGAATTCATTTTTTGGCCTTGTTAGTATTTTTTAGAAACTCTATTCAATAGCTAAAAGCTTAAATTACAAATATCCAAGTATAGTACCTTGTTTGTTAAAATAGACAAATAATTCTATATAAGCAATTACTTATATTTAATTAATATGTGTTATTTAAGTAATCTATAGTTTTTACCTAGAAACACTGATTTCAAGAGCTTTTGTTTATCATCAATTAGATCAAAAATGCATTATGAATTCAATTAGCATTTTAAGATATTATTTCTAATGTCAAAATGGAAACCCTAATGATTTTTTGGAGAAAAATCTATATAATTTAATACACACTTTCCAATGAATAATAACTGTAAAGAACTAATATATAACAATTTCATCATAAATATTAAATTATTTTAAGAGCACTTCAATGATTTTAAAGGATTCCATTTCTTCTCTGTCAATGCTTCTTAACGTGTGGTCCCCAACAAAGAGGCTGACCAGCGATTTGTGCTTTAACATACCTTCCCAGTGATTCCAACATGCTAATGTTTAAAAAATCACTGCACTATAGCCTTTTAACCTGGAAAAAGAAATGATATTATAGAGTTCCATTAATAAGACAAAAACTCCTTACCAGGAGGTGGTTGTGAAGGGTTAAAACTTGCTCGTAGAAAAGGAGGTGGAGGTATTGGACTGAATCCAGGAGGAGGAACCGGCATTGACACAGGAAATGCTGGTGGGACTAAACTAACTGTAGGCACAGCTGGTGCTACTGGAATCTTTGTGGATAGAAAATAAAAAGTCCATAAATCATTTTATCCATCTGCAATGATTACATCTTTGTAAAGGTAAATTATTTCTATTTCTTGTTTAGGAAGGTAACAAATACCATTATATTAAGCTGCTTTGTTCCTTTCCTTTTTGAATACTTGTAAAAGTCAATCTACTTGGGGTAAAAGCAAGGCACTATTTTTCAACAGATAGTGTATGTGGAGATTGTGAAATCGATCTTATATTCAAGTGATATAAAGTAATGGCACCTATTTGAATAGTGAATATAAGGCTCAATTTTAAATTGCCACCTCCCAGTAAGTTTATAGTATCTAACTCTGTTATGCAACCTAGGAAGCATGTCAATACAGCTTTAAAATTACTCCAATTTCTCATAAGTTTATTTTCTACTCCTAGCATAAATACCTTGTACTCATCCTAGGTACAATAATCCCCAAATATTTAACTGCATTATAGCCATACCTCTCTTCTAAAATTCCTATTATATTAACAGTCTATTCAACATCTTAACTTTGTTGTCTAAAAGATACTTCATATGCACAAAACTTAACTAACTTCCAATTGTCCTCCCCCAAAAAATGCTTTCCAGTTTTCCCCATTCTCAGATAACAGTAACTCCATCTTTCCAATTTCTCAGACCAAAAACCTTCCCTCTGCTCTTTTCTCACAACTCAAATCTAATTGTGCCATGAGGTTTCATTGGTGATAACATCAAAAGACACCTAGCATCTGACTACTTCTCATTCCCTCCACTGCTATCAGTCTACTAGTCTAAGCCACCATCATCTCTCACTAGGATTGCTCTCACTGTCTTTTCACCGGTCTCCCTTGCTTTTATCAATGCCCACAAGTCTATTCTCAAAATAGTAGCCAGCACAATCCTTTAAAACTTTAAGCCAGATCAAGTCACTTCTTCCTTCAAAATCCTCCAAAGAATCCACAACCCAGATTGAAAACCAAAGTCTTTCTAGACGTGTCCTTTCTATACTAGTCTAGCCTACTTGCTGTTCCTCGAACACACCAAGCATGAGCCTTTTCCTTGGATAGCCAAATGGTTATTATATAAGATTGTCGCATCTACCCAAGCTGATCATCCTTATACTATCTTTTTCCTTCCATAGTATCTCATAAACTTATTTTATATTTTCTGTCTCCCTTTTGGAGAACAAAAGCTCTGTTAAGGGCAGGGATTTGTGGTTTGTTTTTGTTTTTTTCAGTGATGTATCCTAATCTCAAGTGCCTAAAACAATAAATACCACAGAGCAGGCAATCAGTAATCATCTGTTTTATAAATAAGTATTTATATATGAATTAGATCATTTCTAAAAATTCTTCTTAAAAAAGTGTTCGTGTAAACTCTTAGTTATTGCATTTTGGACAATTTCCTCCAGGTTTTAGAAAGTAAATACATGAGTAAAAACAGAAATGTAAAACAACACATTCAACAACAAAAACACCCAGCACTAACCTGTAACACAGCAACGGGTGGAGGAAAAACCTCTGCCTGGGTTGTGACCACTGTTTCCTTTTCAACAGGAGGTGGGCTCTGAGTTGTCTGGACCGTCTCTTTAACAGGTTCTGAGCTTTTCACAGTTTCCCATTCTAAACAAAATATTTGAAATTGATTTCCTCTAGGTAAGTGCAACTTTTCATTTTATTTCTATGTATACGCTTATTTCATGCTTGCCTAAGTCCTTCACCTACCTTGGCACATCTGTCTTTTTTCTTTTTTTTTTAAATATATTTTATTGATTTTTTACAGAGAGGAAGGGAGAGAGATAGAGAGTAAGAAACATCGATGAGAGAGAAACATCGATCAGCTGCCTCCTGCACATCTCCTACTGGGGATATGCCCGCAACCCAGGTACATGCCCTTGACCGGAATCGAACCCGGGACCCTTCAGTCCGCAGGCCGACGCTCTATCCACTGAGCCAAACCGGTTTCGGCGGCACATCTGTCTTTAAGATGGGTCCATAGCTATAGGTGACAATTTAGGTTTTGCCCAGATAAATCTAATTAGGACACTAAGGAGGAGACCAAAGAAGCATGACACGAGATACAAATGAAAAACACTAAAATATTTGGTGTAAAGAAAACACTTAGAAGGGATATAATACATATGTATCTCAAAGGCTGTCTGACATAAGAGGAACCAACCTATTCTATATTTTGTCACAAGGGAAAACCAACAAGAACTAACCCAATACCAAAAAATATTTCTGAAAATACAGCGATGCAAAAATAGAATGGTCTAATGGTTCCTCCAATGATTCTCCATCTCCCTCAGAGTAAGGATCAAAGTCATTATAATGACTAATAAGACTTTACATGAGGTCACCCCTCTGCATCTCTCTGACTTCATCTCCTACTACACACTCCTCACTTACTTTGCTCTCAAGCCATACTCGTCTCCTGATTTCTGAACAGGTTTTGCACTTGCTGTTCCTCTATACGGAATGCGTTCCCCAGATAGCTGCACATCTCACCCCTTCAACTATCATCCTCTCCGTTATAGCGCCTTCAACCGATAAAAATTGCATTAGCTCCACAACTAGACTGCCTATCTCCCCTTGATTTTTCTTCTTAAAACTTAGAAACATAGAAATACCATATAGTTTATCTCTCTTGTTCATGATCTATCTTTCCACTAGAACATGGGTGGGCAAACTTTTCCTATACTAAAGTAGTTGGGAGGGGAGGAGTCATATAAAATAGATAAAATTAAGTGAGCGGGGCTTTGTTTCAGTAAAACTTTATTTACAAGACTAGGCTGCTGACAAGATTTGGCCCAGGGACTATAGGTTATCAACTCCTATACTACAACGTGCACTGCATGAAATATTTTTGTCTGTCTGTCTTACTGCTATAATCCCTGTTCCTAAAATTATGCCTGGCACACAGCAGGAACTAAAATAGTTAGTAAATGAATACATGTTCTGGAGGAACATCCATCAAGTAAAAGGAGAAATTGACAAGAAAACTGAAAAAGTGTCTGAATATATGAGTTGGCCTGAGAACAAAAATATTCTTAAAATTAGCTATTATGCTACAAAGATGTGAAGCAATAACATATATAGCATATTTCAATTATTTTAAGAATTCTTACCGGTTATAATTGCTAAACATGTTTTAAAATAAAAAGACAAGGTTTTTGCCCTAACCAGTTTGGCTCAGTGGATAGAGCGTCGGCCTGCGGACTGAAGGGTCCCAGGTTTGATTCTGGTCAAGGGCATGTGCCTTGGTTGCGGGCACATCCTCAGTAGGAAGTGTGCAGGAGGCAGCTGATCAATATTTCTTTCTCATCGATGTTTCTAACTATCCCTCTCCCCTACTCTCTGTAAAAAATCAATAAAATATATTTTTAAAAAAAGACAGGTTTTTAAAAGAGCAAGTCAGAGTATCATTTGGTTAAAGCAAATGATCTCTGCCATAAAATGACAAAGTATGGGCACATAATCATTCTCAAATTACATGAATATGAACCATTCTCAACATGGATACTAATCAAAATTATCTAGGCAGTTTTTCAAAGAAGCTTATGTAATCTCCAGTTCTCATTTAAACTCAAGGAATTAAATATTTAGTTTTAAAAAAACTCCATATATACAATATATAACTCTTTGTCTTGAAGAGGAAAACTTTGTTAAAGACACTAAAAAATGCTACGTTTGTAGACTTTTAAAATACTCTCTTCTCTATACTCTGACACTTAACATTTAAGTGTGCTTTTTAAACATAAAACTATGTGCTTTTTAAACATAAAACTATCTTTAGGGTTCTTACCAGTATTTACAGTTTCCTGGTCAATCATGCCTCCTTCTGCAAAACCTTCCAAGTCGTCCACTTTAACTTTTTCCCATGGTATGTATGTTACTCCAAGGTCCACATCCCAGAATTGCTTGTATTCTGTTTTTACACCTTTGTTTAAAGCCCAAGCAATCTATCAGGAATTAGGAGAGGAAACAGAAAGCTTATCAATACTGTAAAAACAGGGCAAAACATTAAAAAACATGTAGACATTGTAAATACAAATAAAATTAGTTTTAAAAATCAGGTGGACAGGCACAGCATTACTACTCAAAGAACAGCAGCCATGAAAAGTTTTCATGTTCTGTTTTTGTTTGTAAAATAAAAACTGCATTAGATTGGGATTTTCTTTATGAAATTTATTTACACTTCTTACTTTAAGACAACACATTTCCAGGAACAATATCCAAATCTACTTTTCACCATAAAAAATGTCAAGCTACATTATCGATAATTAGAATAGTTATTATAATTTAAACAAAAACTTGGTACTCCAGAAAAGAGACCAGTGACACTGGAGTTTACAGGAAATACTCTGCCATAAAATGACAAAGCATGGGCACATTAACTCCATTGAAAGCAGTTACATTAACGTTTTTAATTCAGTTACAGAAACTGATGGAATAAATTATCTCCAAATCGAAGAAACTGGTTATACGAGGTAAAAATGGAAAAATGCATAATAATTACTCAGTTTAAAGATTAAAGGAAAATAAAAATAAAACCTTCATAAGGGCCTGGGTTGTATGAAATAGGTTAAAAAGGAGAAATTAATAATATAAATTGACTAAAGTTTTGGGTATTAATCTATATCTAATTCTGTACTCAATAATACTGAAATAATAAATTTCTGTTGCATTTTGCCCATTAAACATTTTTTAAAAATGAATTAAATACAGAAATATCCTAATAATCCAATCCCCCAATCTCACCTTAATGACCTTGGACCCAATTTTATATGATCCAGAACTAAGCTTCTGAAGAGCCCGAAACGCATCTTGTCGATGAACCATGCAGACATACGCACAGCCCCTGGGAGGAATCATCTATTAAAAAAAATGTTTCCTTTAGAAGGGATATAAGGAGGGCAATTCATTCTGGCATTTTATGGTTTTCATGAAAAAGAACATTAACTACTGATGAATACTGAATCATTTCCCTTTTCCTCCTCCAGCTATCTGTTTACTGCTTCAATTCATGTACAACTAATTACTTAGTTTAAAACAAAGAACAAAATCCAAAACCTACTTGGTCTCACCCTAAGCCATGATGGATGCGAAATCTTAAATAATCACATATCAATTAAAGTGTATCTAATACACAATAAAAACTATTTTAAAAAGTATACAAACATGCATACAATACAAGATAAAAGGAAAATAATATTGTATGGCCCACAAATTTGAAAGCATACAATTTATTCACATTATTATTTCAATTTTTCCAAATAATAGTGAGTGATGTGTGAAGAACTATTGTTTGGGGTATCTTAACCTTAATACAAAATCTATAAACTACAATAAGTGATAAAACTAAAGCTTTGGAATTTACACAACTTAATTTTGGCCACGTACTTCTGGAAGTGGGTTTTAAAATGAACAGGAAAATAGCCTCATTGTAAAGATCTGAGACTTTTATTTACAAAGCATTTAATTATTCAATAGACTGCCAGAGCATAAAATTATCCTTAATGTATCAATTCAGAAAAAACACAGAGCCTTTCACTTTCTTTTAAGAACTCAAAAGGTATTTTATCCCTTTATTATTACCCAATATCTCATAAACTCTATTTGTTAAAAATAAAAAGCTTTCCCTCAGTCTTGCTAACACTTCAAGCTACTGTCATTGTAATACCAAACCTTTCAAAAGTGAAGTCTACCTAACCCTTTACATACTTCTTCAAATCTTATGATACAGACCCAACTCCTTACCAACCAATTGAAAATATTTTTTTCAAGCTCTCAAATCACCTACTAAATGCTAAATCTAACAAACTTTTCTTGGTCCTCAAAGGTCTTCTAAATCTTACATCAATTTTTCAAATCCAGGATTTTATCACTAGTAAAATAGGCACAAAAAAATGTAGTGCCTATTCGTTTTAAGTACTATGCTTTTCCCCCCACATAAAGTATTTTATTATCTACTAGAGGCCCGGTGCAAAAAAATTTGTGCACTCGGGGGGAGGGGGGTCCCTCAGCCCAGCCTGTGCCCTCTCGCAGTCTGGGACCCCTTGGGGCATGTCCACCTGCTGGCTTAGGCCCGCTCCCTGAGGGGATTGGACCTAAGCTGGCAGTCAGACGTCCCTATGGCAGCCCAGGAGCCCTTGGGGGATGGCCACTTGCCAGCGGAGAACAGGCCTAAGCTGCAGTCGGACATCCTTAGCGCAGTCCTTCAGAAAGAAGAAACTACTCAAAGAAGATTGGGTGGGGCAAAACCACTGAAAGAATCCAGTTGAGGAGTTAAAGAGTTAAGCTCAAGTGACTGGAGATGCCCTGGCCACACAGGTTTTCTTGTTTAAGGTTGGCTTTGAGAGGAAAAGACAAAGAAGAGAAAGGGAGGGAAGAAGAGGCTAACAAAAGACTGGGGCCTCAAAATCCAGCTGTGTCTCCACACTACCTGTGTGCTCACGTGCAGGTGGATTACAATTCTGTGGACTCAGTTTCTTTTTTATAAAAAGGAATTAAACTAGATCACACTAGTTCCCACTAACTCAAAATTCAATGTTTTTAGGGATCAAGTGTTAGACTACTACAAAAAAATAATTTTTGTTAGAATTCCATTTTAAAAATTAATTAAGAAAGATGATAAACAGCAGACTGTATACAGAAATGATGAAAGTCGAACAATCCTTAAAAGATGTGTACGGACAGATGCACTTAGGCTAATTAGAAACCAAAGTGACTCTCCATAGGAGTGAAAACTCTATTCTTTTTTTAAACCTTAAACTATAATTTAAAATGTGATACTTACATTAATGGATTCAATTTGTCCAAACTCTTCAAACAGGTTGGTTAAATCCTGCTGTGTTGCCTTCTTATCCACCTGACCAACCCAGAGGGTAGTGCTGCACACTGTCAAGAAAAAAGAGGCAAATGACCTAAATCACATAGACAGTTCCTTTTTATAAGGAGCTGAGTAGCTCTACTAACAATAACATTAAAATTTAAGACAGCATATTTAAAATACATGTTTACTGACATTTTTATCTTTTCTATTTATAATCAACTAAAATCCTAGGTATCTATCCATTTGCATCTATGCCAAGCCAACCTCTATCATGTCACCTGTCCTCAAGCGTGGCTGCACACTTGAATCACTTTGGTTACCTGGATCCCACTGTAAAGATAATGAATAGTATGGAGTATGACACAGTGGAAATTGGGAGTTTTAAAATACTACGGGTAATTCTAATGTGCAAGAAAGTTTCAAAACACTTTTCATTGCAATCTTGTGTACCTTTCAAGTATTTTGTTTAAACGTGCATTTTTTTTTTTTTCCAGAGAGGAATAGAGAGAGAAAAATGGAGAGAAAGAATCATCTATCGACTGCCTCCTGCACACCTCCCACTGGGGCTAGAGGGCGCAACCTGGGCATGTGCCCTGACCAGGAATCGAACTGTTCACAGACTAACGCTCCTGGTTCATAGGTCGACGCTCAACCAGTGAGCCACACTGGCCAGACTAAAGTATTTTTCTGTGCTGGAAAGTTTAAATGGATGTTTGTCCCTAATTAACATTTAAATCTCAAAACTGTATCCTACCCTTAAGGAAATAATAATTTCCATGAAAATATGAAGAGCAAAAGACTGAATTAGAACTCCTGAACTGTTACAATAAAAGACTTGGAAGCCACTACCAACTAATAAACAAATGTTACACATGAGACATCTTGTCTACTTTTAGCTGTACTGTTCATGCCTCCATGAATATCTCCTTTTCCTGAACATCTTTTTCTTTACTTTAAAGCAAAAACGAGTCTCCTCCATTCCATGAGGAGGAGACACTTGATTCCCAGAATGCTACTGTGTGCTGATGTTTCATATCCTCTGGACTATTCATAAAAACTCGTGTGTTCTAAGGACGAATGGTAGGGGAAAACTACTGCCTGTGTTTAAAATGTGTTGGGACCACCTAAAATAAATATTGCTGCCACAGAGAGATTTGAGATTTAAAAAAAATGAGACATCCTTCTCACCATACTTTATGTGCTTACCCATGAAAAAAAAACAGCAATAGAAAATAAATTCCATAGTCAAAACTATGTAAATGGTGGTAGCAACATGACAAATTAGGCGAGGAACTACATGAAAGACACACCAGGTAAAAGCTATATCCCAAAATTGGAGATTCTGAATGCCTTAAATGTAATCATGGGAAGAGGCATGGTAGAGATTTTATGGTAACACTTTCGGCTCCCTTAGTGCCCCTTACCTTAAGAGATAAATAAAAACTTTCAGAGTGAGTTAGAGCGACATTAGATTAACACTGCCTCTCATAATCAGGTAAGATTCTAGCAAAATAGCCAAAGATTGCTGAAAGCGCCGGAACTTAGTAAGCAGGTGGCTACTGCCTTTAATTAGAAGCCTGAATTTCCAAGATGCTTCAGCAGTACTATAAGTTATACCAATTATTTATCTATTTCCAAGACAGAAAGAATATATTTGGAGACCTCTGGAAATCAGATCACCCGACTGATGTTCAGCTCTTTGCAAAGAAAGACAATTTGTTCAATTTTATGTAATTTGCCCATCTGCAGTCTGCTGGTTCACCTTAGAAGTTATATAACCCACTGCCGGGGTCAACCCCAGCGGGTCCAGGGGTCCCCAAAGGTGTGGACGGAGTCAGCGAAGAAGGAAGGACACGGAGACAGTGTTCAGTTGATCAGCAGCCTAGCCAGGATCTCTAGCCCGGATCTCCAGCCAAGTTCTGGTCTGGATCTCCAGAGACATTCTGCTTTGGATCTCCAGAGAAGTTCTGGTTAGGATCTCCAGCCAGGTTCTGTCCAGGTTCTCCAGCCATGTTCGGTCACCAGGTTCTAGTCAGGTTCTCTTGCCAGTTTCTATAGTCAGGTTCAGTCCAGGATCTTTTGCCATGTTCTCTCGCTAGGTTCTGTCTCTAGGTTCTGAGGCCAGTCCCTGTCCAGGGTCCTCCGGCATGCTCTCTCCAGCGAAGTTCTTCTGTCTCTAGAGAACGTTCTGTGTAGGTTCTGTGCCTAGGCTCTGTCTCTCTTGGTCCTGTCTTCCAAGCCCTGTGTTCTAAGTTCTGTGTTCTGAGTTCTGTCTCATGAGTTCTGTCTCTTGCTGTCTTGTTACATCTGTATTTATACCAGTTGATTAAATCCTATCAATCTCTATTACAAAGGTTAGGGCGTTTCTTATCTCCATTCCAGGGAGTAAAGATTATGTAGCTTAAGCATGATTGTTCATAGTTAAAGTGATTAATTACCCGCCTGGCACTTAGTTGAGGGGTTTTATTCCCTCCCTAACTTCAGGGGAAAATCCCTACCTGGGGATTCAACCTTTCTCGGAGAGGTGACCTTGGTTAAAACACAGTGCCAAGAAGGTGAGCAAACATATTAAGAACCGTATGCCATATATGCCAGGTCCCTTGAAACAGCAAGGATGGACCGGCTCCCGGCAACCCACTAAGAATCCTTTAGGCAGAATTTGGCACTAATTACAACTTACTTTCCTGTACCTCACATTCCTACTAGATGAACTCTCCTCTAGCCCTCTCTTAAAATAAACTCCCACTACTATCAAATTTGTTCTAATCATACATTGTAGATTAACATACAGAGGAGGCAAAATTTATACAATCGGAATGTCTCCAAGACTATTTCAGTAAGTTTATAATTAGCTTTAAAATTTACATGCTTCCTACAATAATTACTCCTACAGGCCTACCTGGTGGTTAACTGGGTAGAACATGAATGCAAAGAAGTCACGGTGTTCACGTAAAGACACTATGCCTGGTCCACTTTATATATCATTAGTCAAGTCTTATGTTCAGTAACTTGCATTAAAAAAAAAAAATTTAGGCCCAGCAGGTGTAGCTCAGGGGTTGAGTGTCAAGCTGTGAACCAGGAGGTCACAGTTCGATTCCCTCAGGGCACATGCCCAGGTTGTGGGCTCGATCCCCAGTAAGGGGCGTGCAGGAGGCAGCCAATTGATGATTCTTTCTCATCACTGATGTTTCTCTCTCCCACTCCCTTCCTCTCTCTGAAATCAATATAAACGTATTTTTAAAAAATTTTAACTCTCAAACAACCTTAGTATTTGAGTAGAAACTGTTCTTCCTTTCCCTTTTCTCTGCTATCACATTACAAAAGCCAAGGATAAAATTACTCATTTACCAAACCACTTTTCAAATTCTCAGTATTAAAGTAAGATTTAGAGGCTCTGTAGCAGATAACTATTTTCTTAGTATCTGTTGACACCAAAATTTGCAAAAGCATGTTGTCACTTACCACTTAATGTTTTAGACCGAATTGGAGGTAACCCCTTCTTCTGTCGTTCCTTCTCCCTTTCTCTAGCTCTTCTTTCACTGGAGTACGAACGTGATGATTTCCTCTTTCTTTCTCTTGAGCGCGAGCGTGATCGCTTTCTGTGCTTACGCTTTCGAGATCCAGACCGTGACCTAGACCTTCGTTTTCTTGGTGACCTAAAAAAATTCTTATTTTACTACTAATGACAATGTTATTCTTATATTAAATTTCTTACTTTGAAGAGAGAGAAAAAAAGGGTTGTTTTATATTTATCTACCTCTTTAAAAATATAACTATAATCAAGTATTAAATACGGATTTTCTCAAATACACGAGTCATAAATATTTGTTTTCAATAATTCTTACTGAGTCTGGGTTATGATCCACAACCATGAAAAACAGGAAAATGAGACCCCATAAGGGTCTCACTTTCTCTTAGTGTTCCAATTTATTTTTCCAAGAGTCACAAACAGGGACAGAAAACCCAATAAAATAAAAAGATCCTTTAGGTAATGTAGATGTTACATTCTTAAAATTACGAAACAAAGAATGTTTCCAACAGAGCATTAGGCCCTTATGTAATTCTGCTTACAAGCTTTCCACTTCTCCAACCTGCTTATTAAGGAGGAGCTACAAGACAAATAAGGAAGCCACTGTGCTACAACCAAATTATAACTAACATAACTTCTTTAAGCCAAATAATTCAGTGACATGAGGTGGGTTTAGAGAAAGCTGACTGGTCAGGCTCTCATTTAGAAGAGGTGAATACTCATAACATCTTGAAACAAACAAGAAATGACTGAAAAGGTGATCAAAGATACTGCTCCCTCCTCTAGTATTTACTTACTGTTCAGATTTTCAGGGTACTCATGTGCAGAAAATAGGGTAAAAAAATGTTAAAGACTAATGACTTTTCGTTTTAATGTAGTTCGTAGTAAAGCCAATGTATGCATGCTCCATAAAAATTTACCAGGTTAAGAAAAACCATCTAACTCAAAGTTGAATGAGCATGTACATTAATGTGCCTTAGCCATGTTGAAAGCTCACAAAAAAACATTTATAGGATATTTTATAATAGTTTGATATTCTGATTACTGTTTATAAAACTTTTGTAGTGTTATCTTTATGATCATTTTTGGTGGTATTATGAGATGAAATGGAATGTGAGAAATACGACAGAATTTCTAACACTTACTCCACAGCCTAACTTAACTGTTGTTCTGAGACATTAATATCCTAAAAGGTGGATGTCATCAAAATATTATCCTATATAATAACTTATTTATTAAAAGGCTAATATGCAAATTGTCCCCTTGTGAGTTCGATCGCTCGCTATGATGTGTGCTGACCACCAGGGGCAGGCAACGGTGGTGGCAGGGTGCTGAGGGAGTGAGGGTAGGAGGAGGCAGGGAGGCCAGGAGGCAGGGAACTTGATTAGCCCTGATCACTGGTTAGGCCTACAGACCCTACCCGTGCACAAATTTTGTGCACCAGGCCTCTAGTTAACTATAATCAGACACAATCCAAAAATCAAGGTCTCATGATATGGCTTCTTTCTGAGACAATGTAAGATATAATTCTAAGAAAAAAAATTTCCTTACATCTTGATGCAAAGAAACAAAGCCAACATTTTAAATGTTTACAAACAACTATTTTTAAATATCATGTAGAACCTTGAACGAGAGCGTGAATGTGTTCTTGATCTCGAGCGAACAGCCACTTTCTTTGCTTCTTGTTCAAAGATCTCCTCTTCCGCTCCATCTTGCCCTTCATCTATATCCATGTCCTTAATAGTCAAAGGAAGAGCAAACAAACAAAATGCCTAGTTTAGAATCAGTACATGTTGACATTTCTTCCTTACAAACTACTCATGATAGTAGCATTAATGTCTAATAGTAAAACAGAGTGCAGAGCTTAGGTAGGGAGAAAAAACCTTCAGGATATTACTGTTTTACATAAAATGGACAATAAAATATTCTACCTAAAATAAAAATTACAGTCTTTTATAATATTTTTCTCTAATTTATAAATTTATGACCCAAAAAAGCATTTACTTTTTACCTGTTGCTGAATATCTATGGAATCATCCAAATTTGCTTCAGGTTCAAGGAAATGCTGTTGACTGCTCCCTTGTGAGGGTGAGGCGGAATGCTCTGATCCAAATGTTCCTTCTTGACTATCCTGAGGGGTTGCCTATTGAGAATATATACAAATACACAAACATTGAGAAATAGTAAATATTATTACAAGTGAAAATTTAAACACACAAACATGACAATTTCTAAAATTTGAGCCCAGAGCATAAAGAAATTCTATGTTTAATCTTTTATGATCAATCTAAACTTACACTTTTGTGCAAATCCAAGTTTAATTAAAAGCAAAGCAGAACTTCATAAAAGAGGAGAAGACTACAATGTTAGAATAGAATGAGAAAATCAAGTGGGTCTTCAAGTGAATTTTTAATTGCGGAAAATATAAACTATCAAGAATTAATAAAGGGAGGATATCACGAATGATATGTAATGGTAACCTCCACGTGTGGTCAGGGCGACTATGTTTAGAGTGGCACTAGTAATCCTATTCTTTTCTCTAGGACACTATTAAAACTTTTAGACAGACATATTGAGCTTACTGGTAAATAACAACGCTTAGTTTTTTTTTCTTATTAACCCTATCTTAAATACAGTAGGGCAATTGAACTGGTAGAGCCAATTAAACAATTTATTTGATTTGCTACTCTGTTGCTATACCTTCCAATTCTAAATGTTTTTTAAACACTATCTACCTTATGCATTAGAAAGTCGTTTTTCTTCACCACTCCCTTTTCTTCACTCATTTTTTAACAATGACGCTTTTAAGAACATCTACTCCTTTCAAAAGGGTGTTATTACTGTATCTTCTAAAATTATGAATAACATAGAGCAATTAAGCCAGCCAAGACGGGAGAGACTGAGATTCTTTAGGATCACATGCTCAAGTTTATATTATTTTCACCTTTCACTCCAATAACCTGGTGTTAATTACAAGCTGGTCAAGAGTACTACACCTTGAATTTCCTGCTTCTCCTAAACCTTGTGAAATAAAACTGGAACTAAGGCAATTCCAAAGTGTCACGATAGATGAACAAATCTGTTTTTGGATAAACTGTTCCATCACGACAACCTTTGGTCTCTGTAACAGCACTGAAGTAACTATCCCTCTTCCCTATTTCCAGTCCTTCACTTGTACCTGTTACAGAAATCAGAATTCTGCCTGTGTCCCCACGATGTATGTGCTTCATCAGAGAAGAGGTTACTTGAGGACTTACTCTTCTGTTCACCTCTGTGTGTATTATTTGTCTAACAATGCTTATTTTAAATGTCTCTGAGGTTGTATTAAATTCATTTTCACCAAAAAGTTTTGAATACAGGCCGGCTGGTGTGGCTCAGCGGTTGAGCGTTGACCTATGAACCAGGAGGTTCAGGATTCGATTCCCAGTCAAGGGCACATGCCGGGTTGTGGGCTCCATCCCCAGTGTGGGGCATGCAGGAGGCAGCCGATTCATGATTCTCTCTCATCATGGATGTTTCTATCTCTCTCTCCCTCTCCCTTCCTTTCTGAAATTTAAAAAAAAAAAAAATGGTGACTATTATAAAGATTAGATATTTCATTTCACTGACCTTCAATTTTCTATGGTATAGAATGGGAGTCAAAAGACCTCTCTCATCAGCATTAAATGTAATCACCCTAATAAAGTTCTTGCCACATGGTAATGCTTAAGTAAAGGCAGCAATCTATTCTGTCATCAATGCCATCAACAACAGCAAAAGCATCATTACCTTACTTGAGAGGGAACTGAGTGGAGAGGAACTAAGTTGTGGTACTGAAAGCCCATCTCTGTCTTCTGTTCTCCATTTCTAGGATACTGAGATTAATTTCTACAATGGTCTCAATCCATTCATAAGTTGCTTGAGTACATTTTGATTACAGAAAAAACTGTTAAATCCTAAAAAGACTATTTTTCCTAATAAATAGTTGAAGAAAAATCACCATACTTAATAAGAAACATCAATTTATAGAATACAGACAGCAATAATTCTAAAGGCCACAAGATGGAGTTATAAACCTTTTGAGGCTGTTGCTGTTCCAGGAGTTGCTGCCTGAGATGTTCTAGGTTTTGTTGCTGTAGTTGCTCTGCTATCTGATGAAAAATGGAATTGTTCACTGATTCTGAAACGTGTGAACTAAAAGGAAAAACAAGTGGAAATATATTTTAAAACACAGTAAAGATAATATAAAAATAACGGAGTATTTAACCCTGACCCTCAATGCCAAGGAAATGAAACATACTCTACTACAATGTTTATTTTTGGAATATTAACAAAGAAAATGGAATACCTCAAAACATTACTATGTTAAAATAGAAATATACTCTTCAATAGTGTTTCAATATATGACATGTTAGAGACACTCTGATAAAGATCTGATATTACTATCTCATGCTATTAAATATGTTAGTACTTTTTTACAATAGAACATTTTAAGAAAAGCTCAATTAAACTTCTAAAATCAGTTTAAAAGTATTTAAACAGTCACTTTAACTTCTCTATGAAATAGTGGGAAAAATGTTCTATTAGTACATATGAAATCTATAATTATAATTGACAATAAAATTCATAAAATTAATCTGTTTTCTTTAAAAAAGCCCTCATGTTATTAGATATGCTAGCAGAAACAATGTTTAAATAGGAGGAAATAATTTAACTATACTCTGGGAAATTCACACCTGGAATTCTGGGTGCCACAAGGTAAAAGGAACAAAAAAGAGGGCATCCCAAAGGGGACAATCAGGATGGTGAGAAGTCTTGAAACAGTTAAAAAAAGAGTAAGCCTAAAGAGAAGAACGATACCTATTTTCAAAAATTGAAGGGCTATGTCTCAAATGATAGTGGAGCAAATCTTTCCTTGCTTCAGAAAGCAGAACGGGGATGAGTGTGTAGATGGCAAATCAAAAACAGGATTCAGTAACAAAAGAACATAAAATAATAATTACTTAACTTCTCATAATGGAAAGCATTACTACATTGGATAAATACCTTGCTGTCAAGATTATTAAAGATAGATGATTCTTATATTGTTCAAGCAACTGATCTACATAATTTCAGATGCTTCTTCTAACTTCACAACTCAATCTAAAACATTAGTTGTTAATTGTTTCAAGTAATCTTTTTATCAAAATAATATATTTGTGTTTTATATTATATAAATAATCTTTAAATACATTATCCCAATGTATAAAACTAATAAACCGTTTGAACAAGATTCCCAAAAGTTCTCCCCATTCATCAATCCCCTTCCATTCTCACACCTTCCACACCACACCCAATGTTGTTTTCATGAACCTTCACAAAATTTAGGGCTCTGCAGAACTGGTGGGGTGGGGAGGCTGAGCTAAATAAAAACCTATAATCATTTCTTTAAAAATAAAAAGAAGAAGATCCCACCCTAGCCAGCTTGGCTCAGTGGGAAGAGCAGCGGCTGAGGACTGAAGGGCCCTGGGTTCAATTCCAGTCAAGGGCATGTACCTCAGTTGCAGGCCTGATCAACGGGAATGGTCAGGGCATGCGGAAAGGGAACCAATCGATGTGTCTCTCTCACATCGATGTTTCTCCTCTGTCTCTCTCTCCTGTTCACTCTCTCTAAAATCAATGGCAAAATATCACCAGGTGAGGATTATCAACAACAACAACAAAAATCCCTACAACCCTAACCTCTACTGATTAGTCTGATACACTTCCAGGATTTGGTATACTTCCCAGAAGTGGCCCCTGGCACTAGAAGCAAGCTTCTTTCCTATTATTTCAAACTAGGGGCCTGGTGCACGAAATTCGTGCACTGGGTGTGTTGGGGGGGGGGGGGGCGGGGAGTGTCCCTCAGCCCAGCCTGCCCCCTCTCACATACTGGGAGCCCTCAGGCATTGACCCCCATCACCCTCCGATCGCCTGATCAGCCCCTTGCCCAGGCCTGACGCCTCCGCCAGAGGTGTCAGGCTTGGACAGGGGACCCCCATCTCCCCCTGATCACTGGCTCTGGCCCCCGCCCAGGCCTGAGGCCTCTGGCCCAGGAATCATGCCTGGGCAGGGGACCCCCATCTCCCTCTGATCACTTGCTCCACCCCCCGCCCAAGCCTGACACCTCTGACCCAGGCTTCAGGCCTGGGCAAGGGGACCATCATATCCCCCCAATCCCCGGCTCCGCCCCCCACCCAGGCCTGATGCCTCGGCCAGAGGAGTTGACCCTCATCACCCTCCGATCACCAATCACCAGATCGGCCCCTTGACCAGGCCTGAGGCCTCCGGCAGAGGTGTCAGGCCTGGGCAGGGGACCCCCAGCTCCCCGTGGTTGCAGGCTCCGCCCCTGCCCAGGCCTAACACCTCTGGCCTAGGCGTCCGGCCCGGGCAGCGGGGACCCGCAGCTGCAGCGGCCCCGCGATCGTGGGCTTCGCTTTAGGCCCAGGCAAGGGACCCCTAGCTCCCGGGACTGCCAGCTTCGACCGTGCCCAGCTCCCATCGCTGGCTCCACCCCTATTTCCTGCTATCACTGGCCAGGGCGGCAAAGGCGCCTGATTCTCCGATCATGGCTGGGGGGCAGAGCAAAGGCAGCCCCAGGGCCGCCTTTGCCCTGCCCCCCAGCTCTTAGCTCCCCCCTGGGTTTCTGATCACTGTCAGTGGCAGGGGGCTTCTTCCTGCTTTCCCTTTCGCCTCCCTGCATTGTGCCTACATATGCAAATTAACCGCCATCTTGTTGGCAGTTAACTGCCAATCTTAGTTGGCAGTTCATTTGCATATAGCCCTGATTAGCCAATGAAAAGGGTATCGTCGTACGCCAATTACCATTTTTCTCTTTTATTAGATAGGATATTCTTACAAGTGAGATAAATAAAGCCTAATATAGATACAGAAAATATCACAAATAGATTTATCAACATTTATCAACATTCCCATAAAGACTTTTCATATAGCCAACTATCTGCAAAGATCTGAGAGTCAAAATAATATAGTGAGGCAATGAGAAAACCATCCTACCATCATTTTGTAATGTTAGAACAAAACAGCCTAACTTATTCAAAGGATATCTAGTAGTTCAGAATGCAGCATTCCATCCAATGTTTATTAAAAAAACCCATCAAACATTTATGGTTATAAAGAAAAACATAATGATGCTTACAGTTGAGAAGTTGGAATTTCTTTTTTCGGTTCTTCACTATGCTCAGAATCTTCTCCAAAATCAAACCTATCCATCAACTTCTGGGGGAGGGGAGTGTAGGAGGGGAGGAAGAGAAAGAGAGAGATTAAGAAGTGCTTCTCACAAATATGTTACAAATGCTGTTTTATTTAAAGGTCAATACATCCCACTAATTTATCTGTATTACTCAATAGTTAATATGAAAATGTTTCATATAATCCTTTCATGCTATAATATACTAAAACATTTTATTTGAGTGGATCTTTTGAAAAAATTAGAATCAAAATAAAGTGGCTTGCCAATGGTAATAAAGCTTGATAAAAATATCTAGAACTATAATCAATGATCTATTCCTAGTACAGTTTTCTTAAAATGCTCCACTATTTTCTAAATGATCAATTTGAAGAATTTTATGTGGTCTAGCTATTTAGAGTCAGGCTAAATTACACTTAGAAGCTGCTGGCTGAAAAAATCTAGTAACTCAATAAATCATTTTCTATGGAAAATAATAATAGCAAAAATAAATTATGGGTAACACTTCCAAGGTATTTTAATATTCCCATAATTAACAAGAATAATGAACATATCACACAATAAGCTATACGTGAAAAGTTTTCAACTTAAAAAACATGATAGTTAGACCTCAATTTATCAAAATATTATAGAATAATGACAACTTGTAGAAAAGTTGTTCTTTGAACTTACAAAATGAACAGCTTTAATTTTAGCAGGTTAAAATTATAGAACACCATAATTAATACATTTGTAACATCCAAAAAAGAAATTTAGAAATTCAGAAAATAATTATTTGCCTTAATGGTGAATTCACAATTTTACTGACCTAAAAATCGTTTATCTTTATGCAAAGGAAAATATTGTAAATGTTTCAAAAAGAATTATAGAAGTACTTAATTTAAGAAATTTGAGCCTTTTGTAAAACTGGTAACATCTTGTACAGTAGATATTGAAATAATTCTATGATAAAACTCATTTACCTACATGATAGTATATAAAATCCCGTAATTCACAAAGAACAGACTTGATAACTTAATTTCTACCTTGTTAAAAGACACTCCCTGTTCTAAGGGATTGAGCGTATTGGCTGCTGCAGCTGCAGCTGTAAGCTGTGCGGTCAGAGCCTGCAACTGAACAACAAGACCAGCATCCAGGGCCTGCAGAATGGAAGGCTGGGGCTTCTGCTGTTGTATCTGTAAAGTTTGTATTAACTGCTGAAACTGGAAGGGAAAAAACGGGAAAATTAATATAGACAGGTTGTGGGTTTTATCAGAATGCCCATCTAAAGCTTTTAGTCAATAGAATTCGTTCTAGTTTTTGGAGATGAAGAAAAAAATGTAAACTAACACAAAACAAGAGTTAATTTTTTAAAAAAATAAATTTTGTGTGCCCTATATAGAACATTCCTCAATAAATTTGTCTTGCTTCTGCAAAGTCAGAAAACAAAAAAGTGTTCGTTCAATGATAACCAGATAAAGAACTCATCACAAGCACACTCATTTCTTTTCACTAAGCTTTTCATCTCTTCTTCAATTAACTTAATCTCTGTAAAAGGACAAGCACTGACTACAACTGCTTTTACTATCTTTCAGATCTGACATCTGATAGCATGTTTCCTCAAAGCAGGAAAGCAAAGAAATCTCTCCCTTGAAGCAGAGTCCAAAACTAAGGAAAATAAAGGTGAACAGTGCAACAAGAGCTGAAAGTAACCGTTCTTCCCCCTTCTTCTCATCCACCCTCTTAGCGGGAGGAAGTACAAACACTACTCAAGATGACAGTAAAATAATTTCATGCCTATCTAAAATAGCAACATTAAGAAACAAAGGAGTCATTAAGCTATCAAATAAACATTTACTACAGACTGCTAATATAATACCAAAAAAAAAATACTTTAAAAATATATGATGGTTGAATTACCGCACTGAGGAAGCTACAGAACAGACAGAATGAAGGGAGGAAGAAATGGAGAGAGAGAAAGGAATAATGGGAACTGGGGAGGGAAGGAGGAAGGGAGGCCATATCTTTCCTTTACACATTTTAACTGGCCCTTTTGGCACCCCATTTGTCCCCAATAGCACTGTTATATTTTCAGTCACCCAGGGATAAACCAGTGCAGGATCCTACTTTCCTCTACTCTGCACTTGATATTCTATCAATTACTGTGTCTTCTTGACTCTATGTATTATTTCTCCTGGAAAATCCCATCTCCTGCTAGAAGTATTTATTTTCATAAGTATTTTTAAAAATGGAAACATTTACTTTATGAATGATTTTCAAAATATCAGTATCACAAAATAAAATTAATAATCCAATAATTTTATGTATTATCAATTCAGTTTCCTAACTGTGCCAAAAATGTAGAAATTGGGTCTGATATATGAATAAAATTGAATTGGTTTTTATATTGTCCCTTTTTTTTGAGATTGTCCTTTTTTAAAGTCCCTACTACTTTTCACATAGTCATTATTCCCTTATATTATCATTGTTACCAAAACAAAGATACTCCTCTCCAGACCTTCTCTCCTCTCTCACCCGTTAAAGTACAGTTCAGATCATGTGACTTCAACATAAAAATATCTAGCAATTCACCACTGCTTTTTATCAATCCTTAATTTCTCAGCTCACCATTTATGTATAGTAAAACCCAGGCCCCACGCTTTAATCTACCATTTCAACTTTTTCACTGATAACTTACAAGTATAGGCACAGGCCACCTTACCTTCCAGACAACTCAACTCTGAGATATTTTGTATATCCAATATACATTATTCATTCCTTCTACAAAAAAGTGTTAAATGTAGTTTGTAGTTTCTAGAACCTAGAAACTACAGATACAGCAGTGAACAGAACAAAAACCCTTGCCCTTGTATAGCATACATTCCAGTAGGAAAAAACAGAATAAACAAAGTAAGTAACTTATACACTGTAACAAGATAGTAAGTGCTAAGAAAACACACACACACATTCTAGACCAGCGGTTCTCAATCTGTGGGTCGCGACCCCTTTGGGGGTTGAACGACCCTTTCACAGGGGTCGCCTAAGACCATTGGAAAACATATCTATAATTACATATTGTTTTTGTGATTAATCACTATGCTTTAATTATGTTCAATTTGTAACAATGAAATTGGGGGTCACCGCAACATGAGGAACTGTATTAAAGGGTTGCGGCATTTGGAAGGTTGAGAACCACTGTTCTAGATGGTGCATTATGAAACAATCCATTAGGAAAATAATGAGTTCTATATCATTGTCAATATAAAAAAGTTTCTCACCTGCTGGCCTTGAGGACTTTGTAAGATCTGAGCTACAGCTGTAAGTGTATCTGTATTTGCTATCTGGGATACCCATGGATCAGGTAAACCTTGGACCACATTGGCTGGAGTAACAGGTGTCACAGGAGTTCCTTTAAAAAGAGACATCACACCCACCCCAATAAATTTCTAAGTAAATAAATAAAGCTTGAAAAGGTAGAGAAATTTGCTCTGTCACTTTCATAAAACACATACAAATTTATATAAATGTTTCATTTTATTGTCTCCATTTTGAAAAATCATTACAGAATTAGATAGGTTAAAATACCCAAAGGATGGTCCATTCTTGTCTACAATGAACTACTTTAAATTACTACTATAGCCGAAACCAGTTTGGCTCAGTGGATAGAGCGTTGGCCTGCGGACTGAAAGGTCCCAGGTTCGATTCCGGTCAAGGGCATGTACCTGGGTTGCAGGCATATCCCCAGTGGGAGATGTGCAGGAGGCAGCTGATCGATGTTTCTCTCTCATCGATGTTTCTAACTCTCTATCTCTCTCCCTTCCTCTCTGTAGAAAATCAATAAAATATATTAAAAAAAAATTTTTTTTTAAAATTACTACTATGATACTTAGCCGTCATTAAACATCTTACTACAGATGAAAATCAATTACATAAAAAATTAACCAAAATACAATCTTCAATGAAAAGTTATAAACTAGTATATATAAAGCTATTTTTGTTCAATAATGCACACACACACACCAAAACTAAATATATACCAAAATGTTAACAAATGTAATTCTTGGATAGGATAAAATATGTCAATTAAAACTCAAGAACTGATTTTGAGATTATTAAAGCATTATTGGCTCCATCAAATTTTTTCATGGTTTCTTATAATACTATGTTTCTCTAGTATACTGTGAAATATTACCAAGTTGATTTGCATAGAAGTTTAAAAGATTACAGGCAGTTAAATCAGGAAAAACCAAACTGACACACCAATTTCCCAAAGGCTTTTTATGTTTATGTATCTAAGGACTAAAAATATTCAGCTCCCTAATTTTTAGAAATGAATTACACACAAATGTAATTTCTGAATTTATTTTTCCTTCAAATTACTTTTCAATTACCTAGTCTAGTCAAATTCTCCTGCACTGCGGAATCATTATTTTACATATGAATAATCACCTGAGAAGTATGGGCACAATATTTGGAGAATAAGTCTGTATCAAAGCAACATACCTGGGGTATTGCTCATAGCAGCAGTAGTACTGGCCAGGACAGGTGTGACGACTGGAGGAGGAATTCCTGCTGCCATATCCAAAAGAGGCTGAATAATCTCACTCTTAAATACATTGTTCTTCTGCCATAAATTCAATACTCTCACTATTTTACTCTAGAAGAAAAAAGAAAAATGACACTGATTTTTTTGCTTTTAAACCTTAGCACATACTATTTGGCCGGGGGGGGGGGGGGGGGGAATGGATTAAAATAATTTCTACAGAACTTTCCAGCCCTGAAATTGTTTCTATAATTTTGCATTCAGTAACCTTAACTGACTTGGGAAAAAACCACACAGATTCATTCTGACAGATACACAAGTTAAGCTAAAGCTACGCTTAGCAGAAGGCGGGAAGGTTTCAGCTGCCATGTGAAGTCTAATGAGATCACGGTTATGGTTGGCTGGAGAAATGTCAAGCTGCTGCGGCAGGTCAGGATTCACGTCAGTACTAAAGTCATATTTGTAGTTGATTTTAACTTTACCTTTTAAACAAGTAACACCAAGACAAAGTCCTTATCATATGTGACTTTATAAAAAATTTTATTTTAAAACTTTCTAAGGACTGGGGAGGTTACTTCCTCAAATAAGAATTTAATCAAATTTACACTCTTTCACAACTGTTCAGCATACAAAAGTTCTTTAAATAGCACTAAGTATTAGTTATTATTGGAACATTACTTACTCAATTAGGAAAATAACTTAAATAACAGGCTGAGCTTAAATATTAAAGAGACTTCTACATTAATGTATATATTTTGTAATAGTAAAAGCAGCAATTTTAAAAATGAAGATCTGGTTCATTTTTAAATCCCTTATAATATTATACTGATGATTTTCAAAGTATGTCCAATCTAGATTAATATGCAAACTTTTGTATTTCAAATGAAGCATAAAAAATTACACAAAGAATGCTTCATACCTTCTGATTTGACTATCCTTTCTTTGACGTGAACACTTAAAATGTACCTTACAGTTTTTTGCTTTATAGAAAGAAATCTTCTAGTTCCCAAGACAATGGCTAATTCAAAATTAGCCAGTCTCTGACAAGTTTCATGTATGTATCTACCTACATGCAAATAGTGCCTCAAAACTATGATTGAGATTATAGTGCCAATGTCATCTTTCCTACTAGGGTTAAAAAATAAACAAATAACTCTGAACCTTAAACTCTATTATAACTGAGAAAATTATCATGAAGATTACAAACTCAACACTAATTTGTTGTTCATAGTAACTGATAGAAATCCAAATCCAAATTAGTGATATTTCTAAGTGTTTAACCTCAAAAAATGTACACATAAAATTTTAAATTAGTTATTTTAGATGGGATTCTAAGGTGTCTATTTTAAGAATCACTTATGAGAGGTCACTTAAAATTGGAAACATTCTTTTTGTCTGCAAAGAATTATCAAAGTACCAAAGTAAATGTAAAAGAAAGTTCTGTTTCTCAAGCAAGCATATTTAAGAATTGTTTACAAAAATTGATACAATAGCTCCATATATATACATTATAACATTTTTTTCTTGATTAAAGACTGTAATTATTAAAAATAAAAACTACCTAAGTTTTGTGGCTCTTCTTTAAAGCAACCATTCTTCTTCATCTATTCTTATCTTTTCCTACATAATCAATATCGCAATCAATCTGGTCAGAAGAGCACAATAAATTTCCAAATCAACACACAAAATAGGTAAACTTTTAGCATCTTTGCACATGTATGAAGATAAACAACCCCTTGTTATTCTCCCTTAGGCTGTAAGGCCTTTTTTGTGTGGTACAGAATATTTACTCATTCAGACCTAGCAGGCCTAGTAGTATGGTTTCCAGCACCAATAAAACTCTACCATTACAAAAGAATTTTGAGATGCAGGTTAGTTATTTTCTATTAGTTGCTTCGCAAATCTGTTTTTCACAGACACTAAATAGGTAAATGAAGTCAAACAACCGAAATTCTGAATTGGTCATGAAGGTGAATAAATAAAATTTTAGTATAATCCCAAAGGCTCACGATAGCAAGTTTCCTTAGCATCAATTGTTTCAATAAATTAAAAAGTAGCAAAATCAACCTACATCTTTCCACTCTGTTTAAAAAGATTCTAAGAACAAAAAGGAACATAGGAAGTATAACTAAATATTCAAATTCAGAATAACTGAAGAGTAAAAGATAACATAAAATCATAAATTAAGATAATCTAACGAGTCTCATTAAGCCCCAAAAGGTAATGTTATCTGTCCACTTTAAAAAAAGAAGAAAAAGTGTACCTTGTCATCCCCAGGGCAACGATATAAATTCTGGAAAGTGCTAATGATGTTATTACTAAATCTGGGTGCAAACACATCCTTTTCTTGACCAAACTGATGTCGAGATTGTCGTACAATGGAGTCAATAACATAAAGTCCAGGTACCTTGTATTCTGGTTTACACTGATTAAAAAAAAGAAGAGTTGAAAGGTAAGGAAATGAGAAGGTAAAATTCCTGGCAGACAAAAATCATCTTAAGCACTGTTCATTTTAAGGTTCTGCATATTCAGACATTGACTATTCCCCATTCCATCTGTCTGGAATGGCACTTTAAAGAATCTACTTGGGCTACTCTACACACTCATTTCAATTGTCAATCACCTAAGTTCCAATGTAGGACTGCACAAGTATCCTGAATAACAAAAAAACAAAAAAAAGAATAATTAAAAAAAATTATAATTAAAAATGACGGGCAATGATTTTGCAAAGCCCCATGGAAGGAAGCAGCAAATCCAGGAAGGAAGAGCTCTGAAAAAGCATTGCCAAGGTGCATCAGCTTTCATGTGAAACAGGTAACAATAGGGTTTCTGTACTAATGTAGGAACAAATACCAAATGGCAAATTATAGCGTTCTAAATGTACTGAGCCTGAAGTTTCAAAACTTTTCTCAAATACCACACCTGTAAAAAGTTAAGACACTCCCATTCTGATTCCAAGAATTTGTTCTACAAAAACATTTTTTGGCTATTCCAAGGATGTTCCTCAACCTTCCTGTCCATTACCCAAACTGAAGAACATAAAGTCTCCTCCTTTCTTGCCACAAGCTTTTCTAGCCTATTTAGTTAGGTGAGCACAATTCAGAATCCTTTTACTAACAAGTTCACTGCTTTTAGTTTGTCCTCATATCCAAAAGCATAACAAAACCTGTTTCCCAAACATATTGTTGATTAAAATGAAATCATGGCTGCAAAAAGCAGGTTCAACTTTTGGATCTAATTAAGTAATTTCCTAGAAATCATAAACAGCACCAAATCAAAATTATGTTCTTGGAAACTCAAGTACCAGTGAGAATACACCCCCAACACAAAAACACACATTTCTATTAGGACTTTTAACTGATAAATGAGTGATTTCACTCTGAAAAAAACCAAGACGATGTATTTCATATGTTCCTTCAAATTCTTTTTAAGAACCTTTTCCTTAAGGTATTTATTAAGTCAAGAAAATGAAGAGACCTTTAGCACCAATTCACAAGCACTGATTCCAATTCTTGATCAGGGCACATACCCAGTTCAGGCTTGATCCCCAATAGGGGGCGGCGTGCAGGAGGCAGCCAATTGATGATTCTCTTTCATCACTGGTGCTTCTATCTCTCTCTCCCTTTCCCTTCCTCTCTCTGAAATCAATGAAAAACAAACAAACAAAAAAACACACACATTTAAATTTCCCCCCAGACATTGACTAGGGAATGTCATTCCTCTTTGGCATTCTCTCTAAGGAAGACTTTAAGACTCAAAAGGAAGCTGTATGGGCTATAACCAACTGCACAAGTGGTGAAACAGTTGAACAGATTGTATACCTTGTTCATTGTGGTGGGAAATTTAGCATAATGACTGAAGAATGTGGCAGTGTGGACAAAACCGAAACTCTACAAAATCCTATATAATAAGACCCTAACATGCAAATCGACCACACAGACAAAAGACCAGTGGAACGACCGGTCACTATGATGTGCACTGACCACCAGGGGACATACACTCAGCGCAGGAGCTGCCGCCTGGTGGTCAATACACTCCCATAGGGGGAGCGCTGCTCAGCCAAAAGCTGGCGAGCACAGGGCGGTGGCGGAGCCTCTCCCGCCTCTGCTGCAGGTGGGCAGTAAGGAGTGAGGGTCCCAGACTGTGAGAAGGTGCAGGCCAGGCTGAGGGAGCCCCTCACTCCCATGCACAAATTACAAATTTTGTGCACCAGGCCTCTAGTTTCATTAATAAAGCTCTATAAAGCTTCATTAATAATCATTATACTTGACTGAGAAGTGTTTCTCCTTTGAAGAAGAGGAATGATCAAAATGGGCCAAAAACTAACTCTGAAGACTGCACATTACAAGTTCAGGGTAGCCCTCCTGGGACCTTTAACTTTTAGATTGTACAACTGAGGCAAAAGTTGTTAGCTGTGTACTTTTGATAGTTATAATTAACCTAGTTATTAATAAAAGGAAAGGAACAAAGGGAAGGCCAAATATTATAGGCATGTCACTTGGGCAGCTTCACCAGGAAACTAAAGCTTTACACTCCCCAGGGACCCACTGGTCTGTGCCCCACAGATGGCTGGGGGAAGGGACTGGATGCAGAGAGAATAGCTTCATACCCAGTAAAGTTGGGATGACATTGAAGGTACCTGCCTATCAGTGACACCTGGGAATAAGTCATTAGCCAGAAGGGTGTGGCTACTGTAAAGGAGCAAAATTTGGGATATTTAATTCCCTAAACAAAGGACTACACTCTCTTTTTGCTCTTGGCTCTCTTGGGACTCTTGTTGCATGAGGGGCTCGAGTTCTCTTGGTTCCCCTGCTTTTGCCCACACACAATGGACTAATGGGCAACTAGCCTGAGGCTAAACTGGACCTGGCTGCAACATGGAACGCAAACTCTGGACACTGGCTTTGCTTCTAGCTCTGCTGAAGCCCCAGCTGCACTTCTATAACTGCACGAGGGAAAACGGGACTTTGAAAACCCAGGGATGTAATTCCACACAAATAAAAATCATTCATTCTCTAGGGTGAGTCTCAGAAAATTCTTTTTCTAGATGTCAGAATGACTCCACCCCCAGCATGCAGTGTGGAAAAGGAAACCCTAATTTCCCCGATAACACTTTGTTTGGTTTAAGTTTGTCTTACAGTTTCTCTAAGAACTCTTTAAATGTGGATGTGGTTTGTTACTGTAGCACTTTTTAAAACAAAAACTATACTCGAACAGTTCCAAATTATATATACTATACAAAGCTTCTCCTCCAATAGGTTTCTTATTTATGTGGTATTTCATATATTGCAGTGTCCTACAAATGAAGATTAAATTCCACCCATTTTCTTCACTTCAAAAAAAATGTTCCCTCAGCTACTGACTTGCTTTTTCAGATTGACTCTACAATTATCACACAATAAAAATAACTGTGCTCACCCAAGGAGTACCTAAGATTCTGAAATAACTAATTAAAAGTGCCCTTGCCCCAAATCAGATCAGTCAAAAAACATTAATGCATAAATTCATATTTATCCTTTAGCCCCTACTACTCAAACTGTGGTTTAGGAACTAAAAGCAAAGGCATCATCTCAAAACAGAAATGCAATCTGAGCCCCTCCCACATTAGTGAATCAGAGTCCGCATTTTAACAAGATCCCTAGGCACTGCTCTAGACATTCAAACCTTTTCAGAAAGACTTTTAAAGGCTTTAGAATTTCCAACTACCAATGTTTTGGGGCTCCTGGGCTGCCAGAGAGATGTCTGACTGCCAGCTTAGGCCCAATCCCCAAGGGAGCGGGCCTAAGCTGGCAGGTGGACATCCCCCGAGAGGTCCTAGATTACCAGAGGGCACAGGCCGGGCTGAGCGACCCCCCCTCAAGTGAATGAATTTTTGTGCCCCGGGCCTCTAGTTAGAAAATAAAGTGAACAGTCCATTAAAACAATTTCAACTTGGGTATTTGATTTTAAATGAGAAGAGCACAAGGCATTAATCTATAATTATAATTCATTAAGCATATATAAGGAAAATTATATACTTACTTTCTGAATGAATTTCTCAACACTCTGTACCACATGTTTATAGAACTAAAAAAAATAAAGCATGGTTTTAAAAATGTTTGCTTACAATTGGCATTTTCCTGCTAAACATAGGATTTACTATAGTTTCAAAGGTCTATCAAAACAATGAATATTAATCATGAATTTTGAGACAGCCATTCATGTAACTGGTCTTTACAACTACCTATGATATCTAATCAGTAAAGGAATTCCTGAAGTAGGTATATGGCATTATATTCAAGATGTGTTACATTAACACAGATACACAAGAATTGTCTTTATGAAAGCATATTTTCACAATTTATAATGACAGCAAAATATTTGTGATAAGCACACTGGCAGATATATATTCTTATTTGCGCAAAAGGAAAAGATTTTCTATAGTATCATTTTTTAAGCTAAATTAGCATAGTAGAAAAATCAAATAAATGTCAACAAAAAGCATTAATAAATGTATGCAAGGGAGTTGTTTTCAAAGTCATTATCTCCCTGCTTACCCCGGTACTTCAGGGTATTGCTGATATTCTTATTCAGAGTAGGAAAACATACCACCAAATACCCACAGGTTAATAAATAACTACATAATTAAAAATAAGCACTCATTCTCAATTTTAATAGCCCTACTCAATCAGGGAGTCTTAGCTTTGGCAACAGGAACCTTTTAGAGAGATGTCTACGGCTGAGCATCAAAAGGTCCTTAACGCCAATAAATTTTGTGCATATGTATACTTCTCTAGAGAAGATCCAACCTCTTCCTGAGATTTTCAGAAGTATCCATGAGTCAACATGTTCAAAACCATTGTATGAGAGCAATGGCTAAATGTCTGTGGCCTCTTCCCACAATTCAAATGCCCTATGTACAATCAGGCTCAATTATTTTTCACAATGGCTCATTTTCAAATATTTAATACAATTAATAAGAAAAAAAAAGCAATAAAAAAATTTTTAGAAAAATTTTACTAATTCAAGATTTCAACATTCTGTAAAGTCAGTGTGCCAAATAACAGTGTTAAACACATCCTCCAAAATGTGCCCATATCTAAAATTGTACCCGCCTAAGAAAAATAAGGAAAAATGCTGGCTCAAAGTTTACAGAAGAGCAGTTATCAAAATGTTAAGTGTTTATCTCTACGTGGGAGAGTTTACAGCGATAGATTTTCATTTTTGTGTTTTTCTCCATGAATATGTATTAACTCTGTAAATAGGAAGAACATATATAATCTGTATAAATTATTCCAGCTCCAAAATATTACTGCAGTATTTTCTTTTTAAAAACAAGAATAAAATTTATTACCTTAATAGCTTTGATGGCTGCTTTAGTGATTTGGGTCATTTTCGCTTTCGAAATTGGTGGCTTGTAGTCATTCAGGGAATACAGCTGATAAAAACAACAACAACAACAAATTTTAATCCCCACCCAAGGACATGCTTATTGATTTTAGAGGGAGGGGAAGAAATAAAGGAGAAACATCAATGTGAGAAACATCAATCAATTGCCTTCCCATACATGTCCAGATGGGATTGAACTCATAACCAAATATGTGTCCTGACTCTGAGGACACTCCAACCAACTGAGCCACAACAAATTTTAAATTCAGCAAAACTATCTTTAAGCAATTATATGAAATTACCAAACATTTCCAATTTTATATTCTCAATGAAATCAAAGTACTGCCTTTCTTTTAAAAATCAAGTTCAACATCATTTAGCCATCTGGGAAATGAAAATCAAAACTACAATGAGGTACCGAGTCAACTTGCTTATAGTAAAAAAAGACAGAAAATAATGTGTTAGTAAGAATGTGGAGGAACTGGAACCCTTATACAATGCTCGTGAGAATGTAAAATGGTACAGCAGCTTTGGAAACCAGTTTGACAGTTTCTTAAAAGATGAAACATAATAATATACAATATAGCCCAGCAATTCCACTCCCAAGTATATATACGAGTTGAAAATATATGGTCACATAAAACTTGTACACAAATGTTACTGCAACATTATTCATGAAAAAACTCATTTAAAAAGTGAAAACCACCCAAATGTCCACCAACTGATGAAAATGTAATAAAGAAATTATTAGCCATGAAAACAAAAATGAAACATGCTACAAAACAGATGAATTTAAAAAATACTATACTCAATTAAAAAAAAAAAGAAAAGCCATATTAATTTAAAAATAAAACAGCTTGGCAGGTGTCGCTCAGTGGTTGAGTATCAGTCCATGCACCAGGAGGTTGCCAGTTTGATTAGAGGTAGGGCACATGCCTGGGTGTGGGCTTGGTCCCCAGTAGGGGACATGTAGGAGCAGCCAATCATTGTTTCTCTCTCATCAATGTTTCTCTCTTCCTCTCCCTGAAATCAATAAAAACATATAAAAAATTTTAAATTAAAAAAAAACACAAGAACAAAGACCACTAGGGGGTGCACCAAGGAAGCATAACAAAATGCGGAGACAAAGAAACAGGACAAAATTGTCAATGGAAGAAATAGAGTTCAGAACCACACTTTTAAGGTCTCTCAAGAACTGTTTAGAAGCTGCCGATAAACTTAATGAGATCTACATGAAAACTAATAAGACCCTCGATCTTACATTGGGGAACCAACTAGAAATTAAGCACACACGGACTGAAATAACGAATATTATACAGACGCCCGACAGCAGACCAGAGGAGCGCAAGAATCAAGTCAATGATTTGAAATGCGAGGAAGCAAAAAACATCCAACCGGAAAAGCAAAATGAAAAAAGAATCCAAAAATGCGAGGATAGTGTAAGGAGCCTCTGGGACAGCTTCAAGCGTACCAACATCAGAATTATAGGGGTGCCAGAAGATGAGAGAGAGCAAGATATTGAAAACCTATTAGAAGAAATAATGACAGAAAACTTCCCCCACCTGGTGAAAGAAATGGACTTACAGGTCCAAGAAGCGCGGAGAACCCCAAACAAAAGGAATCCAAAGAGGACCACACCAAGACACATCATAATTAAAATGCCAAGAGCAAAAGATAAAGAGAGAATCTTAAAAACAGCAAGAGAAAGAAACTCAGTTACCTACAAGGGAATACCCATACGACTGTCAGCTGATTTCTCAACAGAAACTTTGCAGGCCAGAAGGGAGTGGCAAGAAATATTCAAAGTGATGAATACCAAGAACCTACAACCAAGATTACTTTATCCAGCAAAGCTATCATTCAGAATTGAAGGTCAGATAAAGAGCTTCACAGATAAGGAAAAGCTAAAGGAGTTCATCACCACCAAACCAGGATTATATGAAATGCTGAAAGGTATCCTTTAAGAAGAGGAAGAGGAAGAAAAAGGTAAAGATACAAATTATGAACAACAAATATGCATCTATCAACAAGTGAATCTAAGAATCAAGTGAATAAATAATCTGATGAACAGAATGAACTGTTGATTATAATAGAATCAGGGACATAGAAAGGGAATGGACTGACTATTCTTGGGGGGGAAAGGGGTGTGGGAGATGTGGGAAGAGACTGGACAAAAATTGTGCACCTATGGATGAGGACAGTGGGTGGGGAGTGAGGGCGGAGGGTGGGGCGGGAACTTGGAGGAGGGGAGTTATGGGGGGGGGGGGGGGGAAAGGGAACAAATGTAATAATCTGAACAATAAAGATTTAATTAAAAAAAATAAATAAATAAATAAAATAAAAATTACCAGAGAACATCTTATAATAACAAAAAAAAAAAAACACAATTATAGGATTATCTATAATAATAACAGCATAATATGCTAATTGGACCAGAGGTTTTTCCGGACGACCTTCAGGATGAAGCCGGGGCTATGAGGGAAGCCCGGGTCCCAGGTGTCTGCCAGCGGCCAGAGGGAAGCCTGGGTCCTGGGTGCCAGGGGAAGCCGGTGCCGGGAGCAGGGGGAGGAAGGCCTACTCTTGCACAAATTTCATGCATCTGGCCTCCCGTATTTCTATGAAATGTCCAGAAAGGACTAACCTATTAGTGACTGTCTACAATGTGGAAGAGGGGGGAGTTGGTAAGAAGTATGGAGTGAGTACTAATGAGTACAGCATTTCTTTTAGGGGTAATGAAAATATTATAAAATTAAATGTGGTGATGGTTATATAACCATAATAAAAACCAGTCAATTATACACTTTAAATTGACTAATTATATGGCATGTGAATTGTATCTCAAAACTTTTTAAAAATCAATAGATTTCTTGTTTAGCAATAATCTCCCCCTCAAAAAAATCTTTTTTGAAATTTCTATTTTAAGCAAAGAATACTGCTTTGAGAGAAAATTAGAGAGAAAACTGAGACAAGGTGTGGAATTAGGAAACAACAAATAACTGAGCTTAAATGAATAGTGATTAAAATTTGCAATGTACTCAGTGATGCTAAGGTTTTAAATAATGCTGTAAGATACTATATACAAGTCTGGAAACTAACCTTTGGTCATTACAACAGTGCAAAAACAACTTGTACAGACAATAAAAGCAAGTTTGACTAATAAACTAGAAATTCATCACTGAATTCTATTCATTTTTACCCAGTTTTCCCCATATTTGTTTCTCCTCCTCCTCCTCCAACCATCACCACAACCATAGTCCAAATTACTTTCATCTCTCATACAGAGAACGCCTAAATGTGGCGTGTCTACCGTTACAAAAACTAATCTGGTTAGGTGATTAATATTCACCAACCATTCTCTCTACCCCTTAAAAAGGTCAGTGACTTCCCATTCTTTGAAGAAACACAAAAATCTACATATACGAGGTCCTGCCTTGACCTAACTCCTGCCTACCTTTCCAGTTTCATTTCACCCCATGATTCCCTCCCTAACCCTCTGCTCCAGGCACAAAGATCTTTTTCAGTTCACAATTCAAAGCCTTTAAAATGGGTTTGTTCTATTTGGAATACTCTCCCCCAGGGCCTCCCCGCCGTTAATGCATACTCATCCATCTTAGTTAAAGCATCACCTAATGAGGAAAGCCTTCCCTACCCCCTCCCCAACCACATCAAAACCTTCTTTTATGCTCTCACTCTACTGTTAGTTGCCTTCGAAGTATTCATTACAGTAATTTAGCATTTACTGATATGATTTTTAATGCCTGAGTATTAATAAAAGACATTAGATGTAAGTTCCGTAATGCAGTGTAAGTTAACAAGAGGTAATTGTACACCAAGAGCGGAACAAGCTGAAATCAATCCTGGTAGAAGTACAGTAAGTGCCCATGAAGCTGCCCACCTCTTGATGATAACGCCCAACCAGGGTGAGGATCTCATCAGATCCTTTAAGAAATGCCATCTCTGTCAAACTCACAGGGAACTTCAATATATTTGTAGCCATAATTCCTACAACATGCCAGTCTACTCACCAGGTGCAAAATAACATCAACACATTCTATATATAGTGCTTATAACAAGTCATGTAAAGCAAAGAATTTATTGCTGCCCATCTGAGACCCACTACTGCCCTCTCCTACTAGAGAATAAGCTCTAAGAATGAAACCCTGATTTCATTTAGATTTTTTTCCTTTGCACCAAACTGTATCCTCTGTGTCTGTGTCCAGTAGAGAATATATGTTTCGTTAATAAATTAAAATGAACAAATACAAGACAAAGCATTGCACAAGCTTTGCACAGAAAGACCTGGATTTGAATTCCAACTAAGTCATCTTACTACAAGTTGTTAAACCTCTGAAGCTTAGTTTTCTCATTTACAAAATAAAAATACTCATTTCACAGAAACACTGCGTATAAACTTTTTAAAACAAAATAAAGTAGCTCAACAAAGTTGGCCATTATTAAAACCTTCCTCTTTGGTAGTTATTCTCCATTAAGTGAACAACACTAAAAGACCCATCAAACATGTTTTCACTAAGCCATTTGAGGGTCCTTTCTATAGTCATTTATATTACTAGGGCAATGAAAATATATCAAGTTCTACCTATGGTTAATAATACATTACTTTCATTTTCTTTGGTAAGCCCTGAAATTTCAATCAAGCATTAATTAGTCCATACTTTAGCAGACTAAAGCTTTGCTTTCAGGCTTTTTTTTTTCTGGGGGGTGGGGGGAGGAGTAGGGGGGAGGTGGTTAGAGAGGGGGTGAGAAAGGCAGGTTCTGGGAGGTGAGGTAGGGGAAAAATAATTTAGACTTGTCAAACATTTTCAACAATCTAAAAAGTCACCTTTCATCTGAGAACCCCTTTCTAAATCTACTGCATTTAAACAATGCATCTACTACAGAAATTTAACGCATTACTCAGAGAAATAGTAATTTAGTATTTTTCAAGGATCACTGAATACATATTATGCTTCCAACTTTTTCTCTAGATTCTCTAAAATCTCGTTTCTTTATGAACTCTGATCATCAGGAAACAGGCATAGATCATTTCATCTAATTCCTCATGAATTCCTGTAATAAAATTTAATATTGTTCTTAACTTATAAAGATTGATAAAAATTTCCCCTAGAACGCTTTTAGCAACCTGTTAAAGAAATAGTTATCTGTACCAAAAAGTCCCTTATACAAAAATTCACAAAATATATTTTCCTTGAATTCAGAAACATAAGAATTACTCAGCTAATTCCCTTGTGCTTATTTTTTATTGAAAAAGGATGATTTAACGTTTCCCCTTTCTTGTGCGTTGGCTTCTATGGTGGACCTTGCTGATGTTTAGTAGTATAAACATATACTCAAACATCTACTAACATCTACTTCTCTGCAATAAAATCTATTTTCAACTGTGATTAACAATGCTAAGATGCTTCAAAGTTATTTTTGAAGTAGGTGTATAAATTTACACACTTAATGAACTAGTGTTACCCAGCACATGACATCAGAAACAGCTTGTCATCATCCAGTTTCCTTCTATTCTATTTCCATCTTCACATTTAAATAGTCTACATATTCCACCATTGCATCAAACTCAATCATCTTGGACCTCCATCAAAGACTTGAGAATTTTTATGGATGTCACTATAACCATTCAGTATTTTAAACCCTCATTCTAATCAAATACAGGGTGTTCCAAAAAATGTAAACACACTTTGAATAATTATAATTCCAATGGGTTAAATCTGAAAAGAAACATCACTTGAGCTATCAGCTGTTCAACTGTATACAGGGACACCCTGTATATAACCTACCACTCAAAATTTGATCCAGGACAGAAAACACACCATGGCTTGAACAATGGAAAATGTTAGAGAATAAAAGTTGACTCTGGAACCTTTCTTTTCCTTTGCCTGACAATTCTCCTCTCTATGCTTGAGTCAGAAGACCATGGCTGCTTGCTCCCGAGGCTTGGCTCTCCGAAGACCCAGTGTTCTCAAATATGGGTTGTAATCCCACCATCTACTTCTTGGGGTCTGACTCCCTACTACCATGTTTTCCAAAGTCTAAAGTGGCTGCTGATCCTGCTATGCCATTCCATCAAATTATTCCCTCCGTTTACACTACTTTAACTTCTTTAGAGCTACTGGTGCCTGCTGTGTCTACACTCTGCTTCCCACATTCAAGCTTTCCCCCCTCATGTGCTACGTTCTAATGTTACCTAATACCGTGTGAACAATTCTTTACTTACCCAAACTCTATCCATCTGACCCCAGTGACTGAAATGAAATCCAGTCTTGACCTGCCCCTTCCTTTGGCTACTCAAGACTTATCAATTTAAAGGAAAGATGTAAACAAATAGCCTGGGTTTTCAGTCTAATTAATTCATTATTTATGTTTCAACTCCCCTCAGGTACACTGAAAAATAAGTGCTCTTTGAATTAGTAACATTTTAAATTTCTATACTATCACTTATATGCACATCAAATACTTATTTTTAGATCTAAAAACAACTTCTTCAAATCAAATCAAGGTTTGAAGAATCTTTTACCTAAACTGGGATATCTTACATGCTAGTGGCTACTGCAACAAAAACTTTCATTTCTAATAATGATTTTTTAAGTTGCTGATTACTACCCAGGCCAGGGTCAGCACAGTTAATATTTTAGGCTTTGGAGTCCACATGATCTCTATCACACTACTTATACTTAGCTCTATCCCCATAGCAGGAAAACAGCCACTGAAAATCCATATATAAATGGGCAGGGCATGCTCCAACAAAATTTACAAAAGCAGGCCAACCCCTACATTTAGGCAATGTTTCTCAATTCTACAAATGTGCACTATTTGGGGAGGATACGCATTGCAACCTCTGTCCCTAGAAAGCATCTTCATGCCCTCCCTCATCTACACACTGAGTGAAGCTCGTTACCCCAAACTTAAAATGTTGTACTCTATTGCTTGTTATTTCAAGTACTCTTCAGTTCAAAAATGAGTGCCTTTTTCAACTTGAACATTATTAAGTAAATACTATTATCACCTTGGAAGAATCCATCAAAGAACTTATTTGTGACATACCCCAAAGAACCATCAAAATGTGGGTGAAATCTTGCTCATTTACAGACTAATTTTATGCCTTCAAAGTTGTTGGTTCTATGACCAATGGAATTAACCTTAAGTGTGAACCTAAAGCAACTAAAACAGTAATCAATTCAATCCATTTTTTCAACAGTGGTCCTTTCGGGACTTGAGATTACTAGTTAGGAGCCCTTAAATCTCCAAAGAAATCAGAAATCATAAAAGTTCTTAAACTAATACAATCTTGACACTTTCAATGCAAGATAGCATGCGAACCACAGACATTTGTCTTTTCCTCTCCCTATTGAGAGGACAATAAATAAAAAATTCAGAAGGTATAACAACTCACAATGAAAAGAAGAGGGTAGTAGAATCAGCAGACAATATGTCACAAATTTCCAGAAAATAGAAATGTGTAAGGATTGGTAACTGATGAAACAGAGAAGAATACTCAAGCCACAGTCCATACAAAAGAATATACAGTGGGGCCTTGACTTACGAGTGTCCCGACTAACAAGTTTTTTGAGATACCAGCTGTCTCTCGGCCGATTTTTTGCATTGAGTTGATAGAGTAATTTGAGTTAACGAGCTCCTTAGCGAGCTCGGTCTTGGAACTAATTAAACTCGTAAGTCAAGGCCCCACTGTATAACCAAAGAGAAAAATAATTTGTCCTGAAGAATTCCAGATGCCCACCACTCAAAATCAAGGTATTAGAAAGGACATGAGAGTATTATGCTAAGTGAAGTGAGATGTAAAAGGACAAAAAGTGTATGATTTCACTCTTTTGTGGAACTAGAGACCTGGTGCACGAAATCTGTGCACTTGGAGGGGGTGGGGAACCCTCAGCCCAGCCTGCACCCTCTCGTAGTCCGGGAGCCCTTGGGGGATGTCCAACTGACAGCAACAGGACATCCTTAGTGCTGCTGCAGAGGCAGGAAAGGCTCCCGCCACCGCCGCTGCACTTGCCAGCCCTGAGCCCAGCTTCTGGCTGAGCAGTGCTCCCCCTGTGCAAGCACACTGACCACCAGGAGGCAGCTCCTGCATTGAGCATCTGCTCCCTGGTGGTCAGTGCGCATCACAGCGACCAGTTGTTCCGCCACTGGGCCGAAACTCTCCGACATCCCCCGAGGGGTCCCGAATTGCAGGAGGGGACAGGCAGGCTGAGGGACCCTACCAGGGCATGATAAGGGCCAGGGAGGGACACAGGAGGTTGGCCAGCTGGGGAGGGACCAAAGGAGGGTTACTGGGTGTGTCTGGCCCATTTCGCTCAGTCCCGATTGGCTGGACCCCAGCAGCAAGCTAACCTACTGGTAGGAGCGTCTGCCCCCTGGTGGTCAGTGCATGTCATAGCAAGCAGTTGAGCAGCCTTAGCATATCATTAGCAAATTACGCTTTGATTGGTTGTACAGATGACCAGACGACTGGACACTTAGCATATTAGGCTTTTATTATATAGAATATCAAACAAAAAGTAACAAACTAACAAACAAAAACTCATACAGACAACAGAATGGTGGTTACCAGAGATGAAGGGGGTGGGAAGGTGCGGGGAGTAAAATAGACAGTAACAGATGGTGAGCACAATGTTGTGTACCTGAAAATTATGTTATTAGCTAATGTTACCCCCAATAAATGTAACTTTTAAAAAGAGCCTATTATTCACAAACTTTAATACTTGAGAACCAATAGACCTTATTACAAATTTTACTTCAACAAGTCAAAAACTAGATATTCTCTACATCCAAAATTTCTCACTCCCTAACATACAAATTCTCTTTTCCCAAAGAACACCATCTTCCATATTATTTTTGGTATGAGACACAACATAAAATATTAGACAATATAAGCATGTAACAAAGTAACATACAAAGTCAGATGCCTTTGACATAAAATGTAACCAGAAAATAACATTAGAATTAACTGTATCAGAGTCAACATTAAGAAAAGCATACTCTAAACGTGAACAACAGTGACTTCCTCCTAACATTTTTAAAGTAAATTTCTCTGTAAAAAATGTTTGAAATAAAACTCTAAAAATGTAAGTGTGGGTTTACTTCTACTGAAGTAGCAATATTCCTGAGCAATCAATTTTTTAAAGAGCAAAGGCCAAAAGATTATGTTAAAGATATTCTGCAAGGATCCCCCCTCAGATCAGGCTTTTAACAATTTATACTAAGTAATGTGTTGTGTTAGTATGAAAACTTCAGAACAGTTTCAAATGTACCTTTGGGGGGGAAAAAAAAAAAGACCATTTGTAACATAAAATCCCAAATGTTATTATACCTAAAAACCAGTGAGTAAACAGAAATAACTGTTTTTTCAAAACAACATACTTTTTTCTCATTATAAAAATATTTTAGTACAGAAAAAAATGAAAAATACAATTGAGCACAAAAGATAGAAAATGTAAGTCATCTATAACCCAACAATTCAGCACTCAAATCAAATATACTCATTAGTGCCAGCACTATAGACCCAATAGAACAGGCAGACAAGGTCTCTGTCTTCATGAACAAATTGAGTACATCTGGAGACAGAAGATATTCTAAGAAACAAATAGACACAGTTTGCAGAGTGTGTAGTTAAGGACACAATGAAGGTAGTAAATGTTATTTGGTGAAAAGAATGCAAAATTGTACATCTTCCTCAGAATCTCAAATCCATAACCTCTTGTTTTAAAACTACAAATACATAAGGGGGAATTATGTCTATTTTCTTAAAATTATAAATTTGAAGCAAACCTCTGTCTAGTAAGATCATCCCTATATACCAAGCTTTGAGGGATAAAAAAGAAATCCTCTTGTTCAAAAAAAAAAGAAAAAGAAAAAGGAAATAAGGCCATAATTTGATATATGTAAGTACTAACAAGATTATGACAAATGTATATGTTTATGTGCTTTATAACCAATTATCCTTTCCTATGGGCTATAAGCATTTTCACATAAATAATTAATCTTTTCTATTATTAAGTAGAATATCATATTTCTCAAGCATTGGCAGATGTCTAAGGCTAATATTACAATTTTTAATACTGTTATAAAGGAAGCTATTTATTTTAGAATCTAAGCTATATTTTAAAACTGTGTTAATAACAGGCAAACTGTAATCAATCTCCCTCCCACACAAAAAAGACCATTAAAAAAACTAAATTTAGATCACAAAAACTTATTTGCATGGTCCTTAATTCAATGCACAAATTTATATCTTTTCCAAATTCTTGGAATAAAGGGGGTTAAAAAATACTCTTTAAAAAAAGTACGTGAGTTACATTGAGCCAAGATGTAGTAAGCCAACTACAGCCCTCTCACAAGGACTACAACTAAAACACCAGACTACAAAAAGCAACTGCCTGAGGACTCTGAAAAGTAAACAGCAAGCCAACTAAACACGAGTCAAACTTGAATGTGACCAGTGATAGCAGGGGAGGAGGCTGTGTATGGGTGAACACAAAAATTTCAGTGTTTTGTGTTCCTCTATCATCTCTGGGCTTTGATCCCAGACCTGGCAGAATCCAACAGGTTTGCCAATACTACAAGCAAAACCACCAGGGAGACCCCCTTTGTCTGGTGGCTAGCCGAAAGGACTCCTCCATGTTCTCAGGGAGGGGGCTCTTCCTGTATGCCCCACTCTTCTTTCTCTCCCCTGGCCCTTCTAAGCATTACAGGGCAGCCACTGTTGCCACACTAGCATCTAAAACCCCACGAGAAGAGCCATCTCCAGAAAGAGAAAGCAGGAAAAGGAAGTCCTGGAACCTGCACACAGTATGGGGGAGCCCAGAGGAAGCTGGAGAAGAAGCTCCCCTAATTCTGTGTATGAACTAACAAGTCCTGGGCTCATCTCTGGAATGGGGCCTTCATGAAAGAGCCCCCAAGAAGCCCAGCAGCTAAGGCTCCGAGAACTAAAACCTGTGTAAATCCAATGCCCAGAGATGAACTCCTGAGTGGCACATGTGCTGGGCGCACCTAAATAGCAAAATAAATGCTCTGAAATTGGAGTGACACTGGAACAACCACAAAAAGGCAACACAGAGCTTGCATCCTGAACCTTACCAAGTTCAATGCCTGAATCAATGATCTCCAGAGGATTTAATGAAGTCCAACAACACTAAAAATGTCCAGTATATAAAAGCCAAACCTACTTGGCGCGCGTGTGCGCGCGCGCACACACACACGGAAAATCTGTCCACACTGATCAAAGGAAAAGATAACAGATGCCAACCCCATGAAGACACTGATATTATCAGTCGAAGACTTTAAAGTTACAATCATCCTCAATAAGGTAAAGGAGAAAAACTGTTGAAATAAATGCAAAGAAGTTTCAGCAGAGAAAAAGAAACTACAAAATAAAAATAGAAATTTTAGAACTAAAGAAAAATTACAGTATCGACGAAAAATGTAGCATGTTGCTAAACACAAGAGGTATAAAAACTTCACTAGTGACTATATATTTTAAATAAACGGACCGGATTACTTATTTAAATAAACTAACAGGATAATTAATCACAATAATTTTTATATAACACTAGAGGCTCGTTGCACGAAGAGACTCGTGCAATAGGCCTTCCCTTCCCCTGGCTGCCAGCACCTGTTTTCCTCCGGCACCGGGGACCCAGGCCTTCACTCCGGCCAGAGCCTTGAGTCTTTGCTCTGCTGCTTCGTGCCTACATATGCAAATTAACCGCCATATTTGTTGGGTTAATTTGCATACTCTTCTGATTGGCTGGTGCGCATAGCGGAGGGACAGTCAATTTACATGTTTGTCTATTTTTAGGTAAGACATTACACGACAGTTTTTTAAAAGTCCAGAAAGAGAGTTTTAAAGGTATGCTGAGTAACAAATTTATTGTTAATGTACAAGTAAGAAAATGTCTAATATGTTACGTAACAAATACAAAATATCTGCAGTAACTACAACTTTATATATGTATGAATTAAATGCAAAAATAAGACTAGGAAAAATATTCAGAAAAGTATCAGTAATAACAACTGCATATAATTTATTTGACATAGAATATTCCCTTAAAATTAAAAAAGAACAAAAGTCCTATTTTCTATTTCATGCTATTCTCTCCACCTAGAATGGTCTTCTACTTTTTATCAAACCATAACCTAACTAACCCACTAGATAAGAACTTTCTCAAGGTAATGCTAGCCCGATTAAAATAAAACAGAACAGCCCGGCTGGTGTGGCCCAATGCTTGAACGTTGACCCATGAACCAAGAGGTCATGGTTCAATTCCCAGTCAGGGCACATGCCTGGGCTGCGGTTTGATCCCCAGTAGGAGGTGTCTAAAATGTAATCACAGATAATATTATGGAGACACTAATTTGAAGTGTGTATATTAAAAAGTTGGTGTATGAGGAAACAATTTACTTAACTATTAGTGGATTAACATATTTGTTTTTCTCCCCTCTCCTCCCAAATAGCATTTAACAGAGAAACAATATACTAATAAAGTGGTATTTAAACACTTAAAACTTTGCCTCATGAAAACAAGAACACATGTCATAATTTAGTGCCAAAATATAAAAATGGGGGAGGTATTCAGACAAATGAAATGTACATCTAGTTGGAAACAGAGAAAAGGTTTAATGAAGAAAAGAGACGTAAAATGGACTGACTTTTTTTGAAAAAGAAAGCATTCCTGTTCAGCTGTGATTCTGCCTCCACACTATTTCCATATGTAACCCCCTCCTGAGTAAATCTCTCTTGAGGAGAAGTAATGTTTCTGAAAGGACTGGAGAAGTGGCTATTTCCTAATGGGAAAGCATTAGAATCTCAACAGAATGCTGTCACTGAGTTCCCGTAACAAGACACTCAGACGGGAATATACAATGCAGAGCTTCGCATAGAATAAGTATTCCTGTTTCATAGTATTGCATATAAACAATGTATATGATAAACATATTTATAGCAAGGGGAAAGTGATGAGGACATTGACTAAAGTATCAATATTTATTTTTATTATTTAGGATTGAGAATAAAAAGGAAAGGAAGGATGCAAAACATCTTTTTAATATAATTCACTGAATTTTGTGACTGAAAAGATATAAACAAAAGGGAGGTACCCAGGTTTTCAAGTGTATTTGGGAACATGATTTTATTACTAAAATAAAGTCTAAAAGTAATAAGTTTGAGGAAGAAAGACAAGGTGATTAGGATCCTATTTCATGAACAAATGTACACAAAATACCTAGAAGATAAAGACTGAATCCCAGAAGAGAAAAGTCAAAATACAAGTCATCCCTAAAGAGACAATAGTTGAAGAGACATAGAATAAAATACTGAAGACCAAATATCAGACAGACTATAAATAGAACAAGAGCCTATCAGCCTATATTTCATTTCAGAAATAGAGCAACAAATACAAGGACTAAAGAGACACACTGTAGCATACATAATAGTAACATTTTTCATGTCTATAGCACTGTCAGTTATTAAGCACTATCACAAATGCTATATCTCTTTTACCTTCAGAATGGCCCAATGATATTTATTATTCTCATTTTATAGATATATAAACTTAGGCTAAGTGACTTCATTAAATTCAAATTGGAAATAAGCTACAAAACCATATCTCAACCTTAGTTTTGGCTACCAAGACACACATTTTCCAAGAAAATAAAAAGTCCAGCAGTTAGCAACCAACTAAGCATAAACATATACAACTGAGTCACTAAGATGATAGATAACTGTAGAGATATATCATGTAATAGTATCAACCTAAGTAATAACCAAGAAAACTGTAAAACATCAGATTAAGATATTTAATGTCTACTGATCAAGTTAACAGCTAAATAAATTCCATTTAAATATAAATTTTAAGCAATCCTCAAACAGGTTTCAGTTTTCCAACCTTTAACAATGAAACTCACTTTATCTAAAAGATTAAATTCAAATAATATTAAAATAGGCCAACTCCATCCTTCTCCCAAAAGCTAAGACATGTAGTATTTTGGGTTTGAGGGAAATATTAGAAAAGTAATATGGTAATAAATGCTGACTGTGAAAAATTCTAAATATTAAAAGCTCTCATTCACTGCACCCCATCCACATACTGCTTAAGAAATAATCACTGTTAAAAGGCTGGTAAGGCTGCCTGCCTTCAAGCCTTTCTATATGCAGTTATGTACATATCTATACTAATAAAAGGGTAATATGCTAATTAGACCAGACATCTTCCAGACATCCTTCCAGACAAAGCTGCAGTGGCTGCGAGGGCCAGCAGTGGCAGCAGCAGCGGGGTGATGGGGGCGGTGCTTTCCCCTGATCAGCCCGATGGCCTCCCGTAGAGGGAGGCCAGAGGCAGCAGCAGTGGCAGGGTATAGGGGCAGCGCCTTTCCCTGATTGGCCTGGTTGCCTCCTGCAGAGGGAGGCCCGACTGTGGCTTAGGCCCACTCCTTGTGGAGAGCAGGCCTAAGCCGTCAGTAGGATATCCCCTGAGGGCTCCCGGACTGTGAGGGGGGCAGGCCTGACTGAAGGACCCTCCAAGTGCATGAATTTTCATGCACTGGGCCTCTAGTAAATATTATAAATGTGTATGTGTATATCAAATACTTTAAATGTATATTCTTAAGCAAAAGTTATCCTCTTCATAACTGTCTAAAATTGATTTTCTTAAAAGCCTTGCTGAATTTAGTAAAACAATTCTTATAAATGTTGACTAATATTATTGATACAAAATACATGATGGTTTATATTTTGTTACTTTCTGCTGCTGAAAAATTTTGTTCAACTAATTTTCCAACTTGGAAAATATGCTGAACACAACCTAGCACTTTCTTTATACTCATAATCTCCATAACTTCATCCAGTATTAACTATGTTGTAATATGGAGTTATCTTTCAGGGTGACAGAGATATTCACAATGACACCAAAAGTTCCCAGTAGCGGCCTTTTTTCCCAACTACCTCTACTTCTTATTTTTTAGTTTTCTTTAAAAAAAACTATTTTAGAAAACAAAAATTTTTAAAAAACTAAGAATATTATAACTAGTATTCTTTAGCTTTCCAAATACTTTATAAAATTATCTTATAATTTTATGTATTCAAACCATTTTTTAATATTTTAAAACCAGCCAACATTTTAACTATTTAAATCAAATATGAGAGGTAGTCAGGGAAGGCATCATTATCCCTATATTTAAAATGAATAAACTAAAACTGGAAAACTTGTTCATTGGGGTTAACATTTAAGAGATCCTAGAGCTTACCTTATCTAATCCCATTTTTTAAATGATGAAACAACTACCTTCTAACTTGCCAATTGTAACCTATCACATCATAGCAACCACATTAATTTTGTAGCCTTGTCATACTTCAATATACCTGCACCAGGAGCCTTCTAAACAGTAATCTATGAAAATTTAAAGAAGGTAGTTACCAAGTAGCCACCATCATTACAATGTGAATATCAGAAACATGCTAAGGATACAGGCTTATAGAGTAACTGCACTCCTTCGAAAAAGATCAAGGTACATGGGCTTTCTAACCAAAGGCTGTTTTTACTGAGTTGCTAGAAAAATGCTGGCTAAGTGATGTTACTGTACAATAAATACCTCCCTGCCAAGAAATGCATGCTGTTGTCGTATGGCAACCTATTTTATGAACAAGAGTGGCAGTACTTAGCTTGTTTCTTATCCTGGCCAGCGTTAGCATGAAACGATAGAAATCTACTAATAACCACCAATTTGCACGCTTCCACCTCCAACACAAACACTACCAAATTCTCATTCTAAAAAAATCCATATGGAGAAAATGAGAATAAACCAAGACACAGAGCAGAAATTTCTTCTTATCTGACGTCTAAGTACATGCCTCTGATAAGCTGTGATTCTACACAAGTTTTATCAGAAACTTGATTCTTCAGCCATAAAATGAGTCAGTTAAATGATATATTATCACAAGTCTTTCAGGTCTAAAATTTGTAATTTCTTAAAATCAAGATTAAGCATGGAAATAAACAAGGAACCCAACCACAGAACCACAAATTCAAGATCTGCCTATAGATACAATGCATAACGTGACTGTGATAGTCTTTAGCTACCCTATTCCAAAACTAAAGGGAACAGAAATGATTCTCCAGGAGAAAACAAAATATATACATGTAAACAAACACATATATAAAAATGACTTCAGTTTAAATTTTCCCTGGGACCCAAGCAATTAATCTTTATTTAATTTAAATTCTTTCCTATGTCTTTTGTAAACATCAAAATGAAAAAAAATGTTAAATTTATCTCCTCTTAACTTTAGAAATACTAGTAGCTGTGAAATGGCCAAATGAGAACAAGAGGAAGAATAATTCATTTATAAATCCTCTCATAACCAATTCCCATAAACCATATTAGCTAGAATTTCTCAAATAAACATGGGTTCTATTTCTAATAATATCGCCTTTAAATCCACAATTCCACGTTCACAATAAAGCGGTTACTGTAGACAGATTTAAGATAAAGCATTATGTGACTATGAGGAGCTAATAACATGCTGAATGATATGAGCAGGCTTAATGTTAAGAAATTCTGTTAAAATCTCATTAAACAAAATCTAAATATTTAATTTTATTCATAGATCATTCAATTTACCACTTAAATTTTAATTGCACACAGGAACATCTGGTTGCATAAGCAGAATTTAAAGCAAGCATATTCCATGGAGTTGCTTTTAAATGTCCTTGTATTCATAAATACAATGATAGGGAAAAGGGACCAAAGCCTTCTGGAGGGAAAAAACTGAAGAAGATAAAAAATCTACAAGATTTTACCCTAAGCTTCATACTCTTCTTTCTCTACATCACCTCTCTGGACAATTGTACCCTCTCCTAAATCTTCATCTCCAGCCTATTTTTCCTAGGTGCCTGACCTATATATTCCCAGCTGGATATCTCCACCTTAAGGTCCGACAGACACCAAATCTTCAAGAAGTACATCACTACTGCCACAGTCAACACAATAGTCATTGAGATATGGATGATTTCAACTCTCCTTCCATTCTTAAGATCTTTATTTTATTCTAAGTAAAAAAAAAAAAAAAAAAAAATTATCCACCATTCAACTCAACCCACCAATTCTTTCTGCTCAGGTTTTTTTTTGCTCTTCCTGATTGGCCCATCTTAGTGATTGGTACTATACAATTGTAACTACCTGGTCCATTAGCCAAAGCCCTGGTACTGCCCTCTTCTTCCTCATATCCAGCTCTCTATTATTAGTAAACTTCTCTTGCATTCTTCCATTCTTCTCCTCTATACTAGTACTAATTTAACCTTCCTTCTCCCCCCAACTTCATCCCTATATCTTGCTCTATAAAGATACTAATCACCTTTCTAAAACACAAATTTAAAACTTGTGCTTTTATTTAAAATCATTCAGAATCTCCACTCACTTTTGATTAGAAATGAGGTCTTATGCATAGTACACAAAGGCCCTTCATCAGAAAATCCTTGCCTAATTCTGTCACTCCCCATGACCCTATCTCCTACCCGAAGTTGACAATTACTTGAAAATGATCTTTGCCTCATTCAATGTCTCTTTCGTTATGCTGTATATACATCATAATATACACAGAAGAGTATACACACAGTATGTATAATGGCTACATCATTACTCTTTGTTTCATAATATTCATCACATTACCTTCTCCTAATTCTGTGATAATTCACTGCCAACCCACTCTATTAGAAAATGAGCTGTCTGAGGAAAAGGAGGTAGGTAGCTAATTAATGTTGGCAACCACTCTGCAGAATACAATGCCTGATAGTACACATCATCAGATATAATAAAAGGGTAATATGCAAATCGACCGAACGGCCGGTTGCTATGACGCGCACTGACCACTAGGGGACAGACGCTCAATGCAGGAGCTGCCCCCTGGTGGTCAGTGCGCTCCCACAGGGGGAGTACCGCTCAGCCAGAAGTCGGGTGAGCGCAGCGGTAGTGGCAGGAGCCTCTCCTGCCTCTGAGGCAGCACTAAGGAGCAGCAAACAGGCAGGCGGTAAGGAGCGAGGGCTCCTCGACTATGAGAGGGATGTCTGACTGTTGGCTTAGGCTCGCTCCCCGTGGGGACATCCCCCGAGGAGTCCCGGACTGCAAGAGGGCGCAGACCGGGCTGAGGGACCCCCCAAGTGCACATATTTTCGTGCATCAGGCCTCTAGTAAACAGTAAAACTCAAACAACCAGCAAATACTTTCTAGCATTCTTTCCAATCACTAGTTGCTACTGCATTAAAAACCACTTTTCTGCCCTGGCCCATATGTCTAGGTAGTTAGAGCATCATCCCGAACATCAAAGGGTCATGGGTTTAGTTCCCAGGCCCTGTCAGGATACATGCTGGAGGCAACCCATTCATGTGTCTCTCTCACATCAATGTATGGATGTTTCTCTCTCTCTAAATCAATGGAAAAAATATCTTCAGTGAGGAGTAAACAAAACAAAAAAGACACTCTTCTTGGTGTAAAAAAAGCCAAAGATGTTAATAACTCTTACAAAAGCAGTTATTCACATCTCAATAAAGTTTTACCACAAAAAAAAATTAAAAGGCACTTACTGGTTTATTAAACACTTATAGAAAAACTACTCAGATAGATATAAGTCATTCAGCAACAAATGTTTAACATGGTAAAACTTATTTTTCCAGCAGAGTTGATATTTACACAGGAACAAAAACATTATCAGGAGACTTTCTCCCTATTTCAAGAAACTACATAAGCAAGTATTTTAAGAATCATTCTCATTCATTCATTAAAGCCTTAAAGAAAGATTCGTTAAATTACTATTATGTACTTGGGTAATATTTTTTAAAGATCCTATCATACACCTGTACTTATTGCTAATTAAGTATGGGGTCTTTGTCCCAATTAATAAGGATTTACTTCATTGTCCTCCTTTAGTGAATTAGTATAGCTGCACGCTGAAAGCTTTATGACTGAGAATCATTTTCAAATAAAACTTGCTTCACACAAAAGAAATGGGAAGCAATAAGCAAAATTTTTAGGTTCACTCCTTTTGCTGTATATTTTATCAAGTTTTCAAGAAAGAATGCTCACTCTGCAATTAACATGGAAACAATGTTTAGGAGATAAAATGTCACTAAATGAACAAGAAAATATGCATTTCCAGTTCACACCCACACACAAAAAGTGAATGTAAACTCCATGAGGGCAAGATTTTTTTGCATCTCTTTTTAAATCTGTTTTGCACACTGTTAAAATTCTAAAATCTAGAATAGTGTCTGCACATAGTGGTTAAGTGCTCAAGAAATTTGTTGAATGAATACTCTCACTAATGCAGTCTTTTTAAGTTGTTTTGTATTTAATGTTAAAATAAGCCTTATAAGGTCTACAAGGAATATAACTTCCTGTCAATTTTAATTCTGATTTATAAGTAGCATGCTATAAATTCAAGTTCTCAGGTGTCAAAGTTTGCAGCAGGGGCCAGTAAAGTATGACCCATGCCCTATTTTTGTAGGCCCTCAAGCCAAAAATATTTGTGTGTGTGTTTTTTTAAAAAAAAGAATTGTGACTGACAAGACTATGCAAAAAATACCTTAAGTGACCCACAAAACCTAAAATATTTACTATCTGGTCCTCTACAGAGTCTACTGACCTCTATGAAGAAAGATTCCATTCACGAGAAGAAAGCTTTTGAATTCATACTTTCTTCCATGTATGAATTGAAACAATGCCATTAGAAACAGATCTAACTTTCTCTACATCTAAACTTCTGAAGTTTGGGCTTGTTATTTGATTTTAAGAATGTTAAGGAAAAACTTATTTACCCAAGGCATTAAGTGGTTAGGAAGCTGAAGCTAATAAAAAGTAAAGGAGGATTAAAGTTAGCTTATGTTTAATGTTTCACATACTAGAAAATAACAAAAAAGAAGAAAACAAAATTAATACAAATAGGAAGAAACTGAACCTAATTATATTCTAAATGAATAAAACTACATTTAGGGAAAAAACTGACCAAGCAATGATTGAACACAGTACTTTGACTATATACCCTAAGGCTAAATAAAAAGCGAACTATAAACAAATATTAAATTTTGGTTAAAGGTTTTCTTTTTTAGACGAGATTGGGCACGTTCAGGGTGGTATGGCCGTAGATGGTCTTCTTTTTTTAAAAAAAATGTATTTCCTTATTGATTTCAGAGAGGAAGGGAGAAAAGGAGAGAGATATAAACATTAATGATGAGAGAAAATTATTGATAGGCTGCCTCCTTCACACCCCCTACTGGGGATTGAGCCTGAAACCCAGGCACATGTCTTTGGCCAAAATCAAACCCAGAACCCTTCATTCAGTCTGCAGGCCGACGCTCTATCCACTGAGCCAAACCATCTAGGGCTAAAGGTTTATTTTCACAGACATATGGTTTAACAACTCTGAAACTACTTTTGTGTACCTTATGGTTGATCAAATAACATTTGGAAAGGGGAAAGGCTAGAATGAACCCTTCGATGTTAGAATGGAATTGATGGTATCATCAGGGTGAACTCAATGGCTTTTTAGGTAAAGAAAATTATATATATATATGTATAAACATATATATATATATATATATATATACATATATATATACACACATAAATATATAATTTTCAGCTCAATCTGTTAATAGATGTCTATTAAAAGAAATTAGAGCTCCTTGGAGAAATGGCTGATTCCAGGGCTGGGGTGGGAATGTCGTATTATTCAAGAAAGTAAGGGGGTGCTCAAAAAATGATGAGCACATGTCAAACAAAAAACACAGGAGCCAGCTTGAAAGAGCTCTAACTGGTCAAAACTGAGGCAATCTAAGCATCAAAACATCCCAATGAGTAAAAAGGAATCCATAAGTTCATACTACATGTATACATACATACATAAATGAGGAGAAAGAAAGGCTCTTACAAAATGTCCAACTAATACATAAAGAATAGACTCAGAAAATCACTATTTGGCAACCATCTTAGTAATAACTGATTCAGGAAAGAACTAAATGGTTGCTAAAACAACTGGGTGCAAGTTTGATGAGTAATAGGGTATCTGTATAGTTTCAAAATATCTCCCCTTAAGATATTTTTTACCAAGGAGAAAAGAATAACTTTACAATGGAGAAAATTTGCAGAAATTTATTAATGGGATAAATAGACATCATCTACTTCCAGAGGACACAATCATTTCTGGAGTATTCCTGCCAAATGCATAACCTAAACATAACCATGAAGCAACAGCAAGCAAATCCATATTGAGGGAATTCTAAAAATAACTGGCCCATTCTCAATTTATCTCTCTTTATATAAAAGCCTAAGTGGCCATTTCAACTGGTTGCTATGAGGACGCACTGACCACCAGGAGGCCAATGCTCAACACAGGAGCTGCCCCCTGGTGGTCAGTGCGCTACCACAGCCAACCTCCTGCAGCTGGCCAATCTCCCGTGGTTCCTTGGTTCTTTTCCTCGGCTGGCCCCAATCGGCCAGATGGCCTGGATCACCAGACAGGCCAAGGGATCCCAACCGTGTACAAATTCATGCACCGGGCCTCTAGTAAGATCATAAATGACAAAGACACTAATAACTAAGTGCTCTAGACTAAAGGACACTAGACAAGACAAATGAATGCAAGGTGTAGTATACAATTTACTCTTTCTGTTAAGGATATTACTGGTACAATTAGTGAAATTTGAAAAAGATCTGCAACTATTGCATTGTATCAACGTATTAATTTCCTGATTTTGACCATCATACAATGGTTATATAAGAGAATCTCCTTCTCTTTATTTATTGTTTTTTAATCAGGAAACAATGCTTTCAATGTGATTTTTTTGTTCTTCTTCTTAGAAAACAGTTATTTAGAAGTAAAAGGTATCATGAATTGCAATTTACTCTCAAAATGTTCAAAAAAAAAAAAAAAAGCCTGCATGTGTTCAGAGAGAGAGAAAGAAAAAATATGGTTATAATTAAGTAAAGGAATTAGGATGAAGTGCACACAAAAATTCTTTTATCATTCTCACAACTTCTCTGTAAATCTGAAGTTGTAAAAATAAAATTTAAAAACTGAGAAAAAATAGTTAACTTATATTTGGACAATGCCAGTAACAAGGAATTGTGAAAAATCAAGTGATTTTTCTTATCCTTTACACAGAAGGATAAGGAACACATCTCGATCAGAGTTTGAAGCCTGGGTGCTTCTAGACGGAGCTCCAATACTCACGAAGCTGAATTTCCTGAGTAAAACCACAATGGTTGGGCCTCAATTTATTCACTTGTAAAAAAGGGGATCATACCTATCTTACTTTTCTCACAAGGCTATCCTAAAGATCTACTGAAATATAATGATGGTGGGGGAAAAGAGGAGTTTATAAAGCTCTATATATTACAGAGGCTCACTTTTAACAATGTTTGATTAAAAAAAAAAAAAAGAGTAGTATTTCAAAAATATATAAGCCAGGTTTTTTTCATCATAGCGAGCAGCTGGTTCTAGAAACTAGACACTTGCTGCATAAAATGTTTTGGTTTGCAAAAATTTTAACTTATTCAACATCCTTTTAACCAATATAATTTCAAACATTTCAATAAATGCAAATAGCTATATTGATTTTTTTTTTTTTGCCATAAAACTATAGTATCAAAACATTGCTAAATTAAAGAAAGCCATTAACTAGGACTTGGTCAACTTTTTTAAAAAAATTAAGACATAATTAACATATAACATTGTATTAGTTTCAGGTATACTGTACTGGTCAACCTTTTATATACTGTGACCCAGTACAAAAAGATCTTCATATCATTTCCCAAGTTCTACAGAGTAAATACGTGATCCAAACTGCTGCTTCCTTTACTGACGTGCTATTAAAATAAGCCCTGAGGAATCAAATCAAATTCAAAAAAATGTGTAGGTGAGAGAGACAGAGAGAGAGAGATAGGGAGGGAGGGGGAAGGCCAAATTTTTTCATATACTTAAGTCAAGGGAAAGTTTGTTATAAAAATATTAATTTATTTTTCTAAATTCATAAAGGTTTGGTCACCACTTAAAGTATTTTTTAATCATTTACGTGTGGACACTACTATCTCATGGACAAAAGAAAACATCCTTTTTGGCTGTATTTTGTAAGAAAGAGTTATTCCAAAATACCAAATGTATTTTTAAATACATGTTAGGCCAGGGGTGGGCAACCCCTGGCACGCGTGCCAAACGTGGCACGCCAGTAACTTTTGCTGGCATGCGAAATCCTCTCTTTTAATCTTCCATTTACAATTTTTTTCTTAATATCAACTTTTTAATTTTTCAGATAAATTCAGTGTAGGTGCATCTTAGCTAATTTTATATAACATGTATACATTAAAAAATAAATGTATTTTTCATCATCATATACTGTGTTTTTGTCGCTCGAATGAATTTTATTATTTCTTCAAGGTTCTTCACATACGTACACCTTAAGAGATATCAAGTAGGCATACCTTGTTCTCAAAAAATTAGGGTTGGCACGCAGAAGAATTTTGAGTCAGAGATTTTGCTGGTTTTGGCACGCACTCACAAAAAGATTGCCCACCCCTGTGTTAGGCCATTGTTGAAAACATACCATATTCTTGTTTAAGTAAGTCTACTTGCTCAATCTCTATTTTGAATAGATGAGCAATGTGGACTCTGTAAGGCAAAATGCTGAGAACAGACCAGGCAGATCTGAGCCTGGAGAGATGTCCCAGACAAAGCAATCCTTAGAAAAGAATCAACTGGAGTCAGTAATGCCTACCAGCCTCACTAGCTCTGCAGCAAGACCATTGCACTCAAAGGATTATAAGAACATAAGCTCCAAGAGGGTAAGCTTTCGCTTATCTTGTTTATCACTATCCCAGCAGATAGAAAAGTGTCTGGTACATGGTAAACATCCATTAAATATTGGTTAAATGAATGAACAAATGAACGAAAAAATTAAATCCCAGGTCTTTCAAGTCAACCTATATTAAGTTGCAGAATTTATTTTAAAAACTTGGCATATATTAACTTAATAGCCACATTATTTTTAAAAACATGAATAAAAAATAAGTAAATCAAAAACAATGAATAATCAGTATTCCCCATTCTAACTAAATAGATGTCAAAGTTTGTAAGCTATATCTTGACCTATAGTAGATACCATAACACATTTACATACCCTTCCCTGAGTTTAAAATATGGTCTTATCAGAAACTCTTGTAAAGCAGAATTAGAAAGACAAAATAAATGCATAAAATCAAAATCAGGAAAGCAAATGAATCATGTTTACAATCAAACTTGAGATAGTATTAACTCAGATAAGAAATCACAGGCTATAGAAACATTTCTCATCAGCATTTATTTCTCATAAATAGTACCTCTACCAAAATCTGCTCTTCTGTAATTAAAAAATCAAAAATTTGATTATCATTTTTGTTTCTCTATTCCTACAGCATATCTGTCAATGATTTGTCATCTTATAGTTTGAAGAACTTCCTCAAAATATAAGATGCATTTTATTTCCAACCATCAAATTGCATTTTAGTCAAAGTAGGCAATGAATTTTTTTACAAAACATACAGTAAAATTTTGTGAAGCAGAAGGCAAATAAATGCAACCAGAGTTATATAATTTATGCTCACTATTAAGAAAATAACTTCTGGAGCTCCAGTGGCGCAATCGGTTAGCGCGCGGTACTTATAAGAAAATAACTTCTATTTCACTTAACCTATTTTTGTGTGTGAAGAAATTAAACTTATTCCCTGAATGTTCTCTTTTAAGATTACTAATATATTCTAAGTGACCAGCTTTATTCTGCTTCCCAAGTACTGCCCATATAATCAAGACATCATTTCAGTATCAAGCTAAACCTAATATTTTTCCAAAGGGCCTGCCTTACGTGGGTTATAATCATCTTACTATGCTTCTTGTGTCCATGCTGCTGGAAAAGCAGTCTGTACAAGCAGGAGTAGAGGCACAATCCTGAGAGAGAGGAGTAGAGAAATATGTTGAGAAAACAAAACCAGAATAAATTGAGCTCACTTAAGAGCTTAGGAACTCAGCCAGTGTTCAAGGTCAAGGTTCATTACATTCTCTCATATCACTATGAATTAGTAGTTGTCCAACACCAGCAAAACTGGCCCTAGAAAGAGATATCTGAAGTTCTGTGTACGAGTAGTAATATAATCACTAGTTCTAAGCCAAGTCCCCTCCTGACTCTCCCCCTTAGTAAGAAGTGAAAATCATAAACACATCAAAGTTCTGATTTAAAAATGTCCATCTAATCTCCTATAGTCCTACAATACCATAAAATGACCCTCCAAATAATGCTTATACATACTAAGCCCTTCAAAAAGTTAATTTTGTATTTAGTCTAAGAATCTTCCAACAGGAAGTCTAAATACAATCTCAAATTGGTAATTTATTTACAGAGGAAAAAAAGAAATATCCAGAAGTGTTAACTACCTTGGTCCAGAGTCAATCATCTGCCTAGTATGTCATCCATCCATTCATTCAAGAAATCTGTATTTCGTGTACACAATGTGTTAAGACACTGCTATGTATGAAGGATATGAAGCAATGACAACATATGGTCACTGTCCTCAGGGAACTTACACTCTAGGGAAAGGTAATCACTTAAAGTTGTAGTAATCACTAGAAGGGAAAGTACAGAGTGCTTTAAGACTGTTTTACAGGAGAGCTAAGTCAGTGATTCTCAACCAAGGTCAATTTTGTCCTGCAAGTGACATCTGGAAATGTCTGGAGACATTTCTGGCTTCCACTCAGGGTTGCTGCTTCTACCCAGGCTTGCTACACAGGACAGCTCCTCCCAGCAAGCAATTGTCTAGTCCAAAATATCCATAGTGCTGAAGCAGAGAAACCCCGACCTAAACCAGTGGGGCAGGGAGGGTTTAGTGAAGGCTTCCTTCTGTTGTAACACTTAGTATGCTACACCTTTAAGGAGTTTTCACAAGGCAGAAGAAACAAAAAAAGAAGGCCTGACTGATACAATTAACCAAACCTCCCACTGGGAAGTTAAAATAGGAAAGAAAAAGGAGAAACAGATTCCGTAGCAGATGAAAATTAAAGAAAATGCAATGCTTTATAGCTGCTTCACATAAATTCCCTTTCCTGAACCACAAAGGGGAAAAGACACAAATTAAAAATTTTCACATTTATTCCTCCCGCTACCTTTTCCACTGTTTTCTACCAACCCATGTCTACCTCTAGATATTGGTGGAAAGAGTATAAAAAGTCCTATAGTTAAGCAAATGAACATTCTTGATACAAAATTGGAAATAGAGTTAAATGAAGGTGGGATTTCAGTTTTGATATGAAAGACAGGGCATAGAACAGTGTTACAATGACTGGAAAGTCTGCACCCTGGAACAGTTTAAAGTTATCTGACTAACCAAAAGATACTAAGGACAAAACACTAAGAATTTAGGGTATCCAAAAATGATAAAAGGCACTAGAATCCTCTCAGAATTGATCAACCCAGGGAAATCCAAAAATTAAACTGCATCTCATACCTACAAATCTGGTCCTAGATCTTTCCTTCCCATGCAGCCTACTCAGAGCAGCAAGAGAATGGCTCATAGGAGGAAAACAACCATAGTAGTGCAACTAGCTATACAAAGAACCTAAAGGGAAAAAAAAAGCCCTAATGGGTTTGGCTCAGTGGATAGAGTGTCGGCCTGCGGACTGAAGGGTCCCAGGTTCGATTCGGGTCAAGGGCATGTACCTGGGTTGCGGGCACATCCCCAGTGGGGAGTGTGCAGGAGGCAGCTGATCGATGTTTCTCTCTCATTGATGTTTCGAACTTTCTATCCCTCTCCCCTCCTCTCTGTAAAAAAATCAATAAAATATATATATTTTTAAATGGATGATCTCTGACTGGTATTTGATTATGTTAAAGATTTATTAATTTTTGAAGTGTGAACTGGAATTGGTGCTGTTTTTTTAAAGTCCTTAAATAGAAAAAAATATCCACCACATAAGCAAAATCTACCACCACCATTCACTTTCTTATCCAAGCACAACCAATGCATAACAGGCTCTTCTGTGTTTCATATATTAGGAGTTCCGACGTTATGAAAGTGCCCCCTCCAATTAAGTTATAATTTTCTAAACAAAGGGTCATGCATTGCTATTCTCTATTCCCTCTTTTCAAAAGCAAACTTTACCATAATGGCCTCCACACAGTGGCATTCTTAAGGACAGAGGATACATTTACAACTCACCTAAAGCTGCTGCAATCCAGTAATGGGCTGTGGCACTGAAGTAGTCCACAGATGTAAGAGGACCAATGAGACCCTTTCCACTTGGGTGAGAACACTAACCCATAAGCAAAGGCCACTATCTTAGCGTATCAACAACTACAACATCTTGTAATGATAACAATTCTAGAGTTAACTGCCCAGTCAAGCATCGACTCCTAGGAAGTCTTACATTCTTTCTTTCACTTCAGAACTGACATTAGTGGTGATGGCATTAACTATTTCATCACAATAACATTTAAGTGGAAATTCTAGTTTTCCCACAAAACAGAGTGGGCACCTAAATGTATCAATTCCTGAGCCTAAATCCCCTTTAACTCATGATAAAGAGAAATAGCCACATGAAGGATCTTCTGACACTAATTTTGAACACGGGGTGGGGAGGCCAGAGAAGCCCTGAGAAATTATTGGTGGGGGAGGGAGGGGAGCATGACAATCATGACTCATTCATATCCTGCATAAGGTAAGGGATTTTCAGACTTGAAACTCATCCACTGTTTATAGGTTAAAACCTATATTCATTTTTTATTGGTTGTTTTTTATTTTTTAGAGAGAGGAAGGGAGAATGAGAGGGGTAGAGAGGAACAGGGAAAGGGAGGGGGGGAAGGAGAAAGAGAGAGAGAGAGAGAGAGAGAGAGAGAGAGAGAGAGAGAGAGAGAGAAGAAAGAGAGCAATCAGCTGCCTCTAGCATGGGCCCTGATCAGTGATCAAACTTGAACCCTAGGTGTGCCCTGACTGGAATTGAACCCGTGACCCTTCAGTACACTGGGCAACACTCCAACCAACGGAGCCACACCAGCCAGGACTACAATTTCTGGCATGATCTTGTTTTCAAACCAATTGGGGACGGTGGGGGAGGCAGTCTTGAAAAACCTGGTAAGTAGCAAGCCATAAAAGCTAAGCATTTCATATTTTACACATTTTAAGTATCAAAATATCTCACTGACAAACATTAATAATTACGCTTAGGGCTACTTTCTGGTGCCTTGTAAAGCAAACGGAATTTCTTCACAATTCAATGCTTCAAAGATATCTTTAAATATAGCAGAGAAAGTGCTGAAGGGCTCAGCCCAAGGATAAATGCCTTTAAAACCCAAACAGTCAACCTCCTAAAACAGTGGTTCTCAACCTTCCTAATGCCACGACCCTTTACTGCAGTTCCTCATGTTGCGGTGACCCTCAATTTCATTGTTACAAATTGAACATAGTTAAAGCATAGTGATTAACCACAAAAACAATATGTCATTATTTATGTTTTCCGATGGTCTTAGGCGACCCCTTTGAAAGGGTCGTTCGACCCCCAAAGGCCCTAAAACATCTTTTACCCTAATCCTATAATTTAGATTTCTTTTTAATTTTGCACTTTGCAACAGGACTTAATGGAAAACACTTATTACTGAACTATTTCCCACTATGTGCTTACTTGCACAAAATTTTCACATCGGCAAGCATAATAAGACATTCACAGAAACTATATTCAAAATCAGAAAAAAACTATCAAGATTATCTGTTTTGTGTTTAAACCAAAACATTTTTTAAAAAAGGGTTAAGCATGCTCTTCTCGTGGATCTTCTTCTTCAAGTATATCTCCATCCCTCAACCTACAGTAAGGAACACGGCTGCTACTTTCCGCTCACCCACTTTCAAACATGGTGAAATGTGAGCACATTAGGAAATAAGGGACTTAAAGATTTTCAGTTATTTGAAATCCATAGGGGGAGAGGGATGAGTCCTACATACACTAAAATGGGAATACTACTTACTTGTTCCTATAAAGATTAGATAAGCGGTGAAGTGCCATGTCAATGTTAGGTCCCTAATACTTAATGTCAATATTAAAATGAAAAAACATTTCTATTCCACTGTGCTCTACTGTGATCAATCACACATACTAAGCTTGTTTCTATCTACCACATAAGGGATCTTGTTTTTCACAGAGAATACATATTAAGAACCTCCTAGACAAGTGGTTCTCAACCTGTGGGTCGCGACCCCTTTCGGGGTCGAACAACCCTTTCACAGGGGTCACCTAAGACCATCGGAAAACACATATATGATTACATATTGTTTTTGTGATTCATCACTATGCTTTAATTATGTTCAATTTGTAACAATGAAAATACACCCTGCATATCAGATATTTACATTACAATTCATAACAGCAGCAAAATTACAGTTATGAAGTAGCAACGAAAATAATTTTATGGTTGGGGGTCACAACATGAGGAACTGTATTAAAGGGTCGCGGCATTAGGAAGGTTGAGAACCACTGTCCTAGACAAACAGGACAGACACCCATCAAAAAGAGGTGGGGTAGGGTAAATCAAATAATTGCAGTGGAAGACAAAGGATCTTTTTAAAAAATAGTAAGTTTAACATTAGTGCTGTAGCCCTCTAGCAAATAAAAAGGCTACATAGAGCTGGGGGCAGGGGAGGTTTCCTGCACAGATGTGAAACTATTAACAACAAATCAGAACGCAGTATCATTACATATTCACTATTCCAGATTTTAGCACCATAGCGTATTGTGGGGGTGGAACCAAATTTTATAATTTGCCCGAAATTATCAGCTATAAATTCATAAATATAATGAAAAATATTCTTAAGTCTATTGCTCTGGTTATTCATCAAGGAGGAGAAAATCCTTTACAAAAAAAAAAAAAAAAAAAAAAAGCTTGTTTTCATTCAGCGGGGCCACTGCTCCCTACTCACAGGGGGAGCCCAATTCACAGGAGTTAGCTAACTCTCAGCCTCCTTGCTAAGCCTCCCGGATGCCAATTCTTGGGGGGGGGGGGGGGGGGGGCGGCAGGGGGGCGGGGACATGAATAAAAGGAAAGAAACAAAATTGCGAAATAGATTTTAAAAGCTCTGCCCTCTTGGTACTATCACGGCAGCTCTAGTACTTTAAAAGGTAAGACTTTGTAAATCATACTATTGAATCAAGTACTAGCACTGCCACATCAAAAGTTCATGAAATGCATGCGTAGTGAACATTGCATTAATTTTTTTTCCTAAGGCATACCGGTTAAGGATCATTCCGGCTGTGTGGTCATGTGCTTGCGATGTTTACTTAATGTTTGCACCGATGCCTGAGTCGGAGTTCTAGCAATGTTTCAAACATACTTCATCAAAAGCTGGCTCGAAAATTCAATTCAACAGTGACGACCGGACGCCTGCTTTGTGCACATCCAGTGTCAGACCTGCCCCGGGAACGAGCCCGTGGGAAATCCTTCCCCGGCGCCCTCCCGCTCCACGCGCAGGCCTCGTCCTACCACTTGTCTTTCTGTCGTGATTGGGGGGGGGGGGGGCGGCAGGGAGGAGTGGACGGAGGGATTAAGAACAGGAGAAATCACAGGATGACCTCGCCTCCCCACCACCCTCCTCCTCGCTAAGTTCCTATCTGGCAGGTCACCGGCCCAGTCTCTCCATCACACCCGCTGCGCGCACAGGCCCGGAGCGCATCAGTCCCCCAGCGCCCCCGGCACCGCCCCCGCCCCCGCCCCGCGCCGGCCTCAGCGAGGACCCCGGGAGGTCTGGGCGGGGAGGTCCAGCGCGCAGCTCACGGCCCGCGGGCCCGGGAGAGAGGGGGGCGGCCCAGGCCCCCGCGGAACCGACCCGGGAGAGGAGCCCGGAGGCTCCGGGGGAGGGTCCACCGGGCCTTCCCTCCCGCCCCGCAGCCACTCACGGGGCGCCGGCGACGCCGGAACCGCCCTCCGCCCGGGCCGGCCCGCCCCCTGCCCTCCCCCCGGGCTCGGGGGAGGGGCGCCGGGGAGAGGACACCCCTCCCCCACGGGGGCGCGCTAGGCCGCCGCGCGCCCGTCCCGAACAGCCCTGCAGACCCGCGCCCACCCTCCCCACGCTGGCCTCGTCCCGGGTGGGGGGTGGGGGAGCCGACGGCAATACCAACCTCGCTGTTGAAGGTTTTCACAGCCTCCATGTTGTCGGCGCGGAGGCCCGGAGCCCGGCGGCGGAAGAGGCGGCGGCCACTGCACTGCGTGGGGCGGGCGAGACGGAGGCGGCGGCGCCGCGAGCAGGGGCGCTGGCGAGGGCCGGGCCGCGGCGACCCCGGGCCCGGAGGGGAAGGGCGAGCACTGGCCGGGGAGGGCGCCCTCAAGGGCCGCGCGGCGCGGGCATGGCCGCCGGGCGGGCGGAGCGCCGATCAGGGGACACAACGCTGCCTGGGCGGGTCGGCGGCGGGGGAGGGGCTGGGCCGCGGCGCCTCTCTTCTCCGCCCTGCTCCGCCTCGGTCTTCCCCCCGGGAGTCCCGTTCCCTACACTCTCCACCCCCTTCCTCCTCTTCCTCCGACGGGCTCCGGCTTCACCTCCCCGCCGCTAGGGCCGCAGGAACCGGCAGCGCACGGCGACGACGGAGGAGGAAGCGCTGGCGGCGGCGGCTGCGGCATCCAATATGGCGGAAGCGAGTCGGGCCGCGTAGCTCCGAGCGCCGCGGCGCCCGCCAGCGCGCCCCCTGGCGCCCGGACCGCGTGGCTGCCGCGCCCGCGCGGAGACCATCGAGGTGGCCCGGCCAGAGCGTCGCCGCCCGGAGGCCTGGCTCTGGGACAGCCCGCGCCCCGCCCCCTCCCAGCGCCCCGCCCCTCCCAGCGCCCCGCCCTCGCGGGAGCGAGCGCTGCTAACCGGTGGGGGGACCGTGCTGAGCGTTGCTCGAAACAAAAAAGCGAACGGCCCCGCAAAGCCGCAAGTTTAGGAAGTAATAACATTGCCACGTTTCTGCTGTTTGCGTGTGGCTCGGCGCCTTCACGAGGCAGGCTGCGGTTTGTTGACCATCAGGACTTTGCCGGACGGTGGCCTAAAGTTTAACGGAGGAAAGAAAAGTTCCCATTCATTTATTTGGGGAAAATTGTGCGCGAGCATTTTAATAGCGCGGGGCGGGGGTTCACGTTAGAAACACAGGTCCTGATCCGGGTGGGGACGGCCAGCCCGCTTGCAGCCGCAGGCAGCTCGCTGCAGGAAATGCGCGCTCCCAGATCCCGGGCCGGGAGTGGCGCGGACAATGAGTGCGTTTGTCTGCGCTAGGAAGCGGGTCCTATGACCCATAAGATTTGGAGAGGTGAAAGGGAACCCGTCTTTGGGGAAAGATTAATTATTCTAAGGGATTTTTGCCCTAGGACCTAGGCTAGGTTGTTTGGAGTAAGAGGGTGAATACAAAAAGGAGAGCAAAATGCCTTCTCTCACTTTGTGCAAGGTAAAATAACCAATACCAAAATAAAAGTGAGCATTTATTTAACATTAAAAGTTAGGGCGTATCATCGAACCCGGAGCACCTCTTGCTGAGAGGAATTTGGAATATTTCCTGATAGTAAAATTGCTCTTCATGGGGGGTGAGGGGGTGGCAATGGGGAATACCGTTTTTGTTTACAATTTCATTCTGAAAATGAAGCAGTGTGTTGCTGCTCAGCATGATCACGTGAAATGTGTCTTCACTGTTGGCAAAGTTATCACACTGGCTTAGAGTCAGGACAGAGCTTTGGCAGGAGGAGAAAATGGATTTTCCCCTTTGAACGGGCCAGAGCAACTCGCAGGCCTGGGGAAGCTAAGTCCCAGGCACTTCCATTTTCCAGGGGCAACCTGAATCCTGCACTGTGGTAGTCGGCTGGGGGTCCCCTGGAATTTTCTTGCCATTCAAATAGCTTGGCCCATGAGAGACGGCTCTAGAGGCAAGCAGGTGGAGGCTGACTCTAACGTTATTTCTGCCTTAAAAGACACAGTGCTCGCTGAGCACCAGGTCACCTGGCCTGCACTGGCAAGTTCTCATTGCTCGGTTTCTGAGTTACCTTTTATGTTCGCCAGTGGTTCCGTCCACCCCTTCCAGGCACGTGCATTCATGTGTCTATGGCTTTTCTAGGATTTGTCTTTGGCGCCTACAAACTGCTCAACTTTTCCTGCATTCTTTTTTTTTTTTTTTAATATATTTTATTGATTTTTTTTACAGAGAGGAAGGGAGAGAGATAGAGAGTTAGAAACATCGATGAGAGAGAAACATCGATCAGCTGCCTCCTGCACACTCCCTACTGGGGATGTGCCCGCAACCAAGGTACATGCTCTTGACTGGAATCGAACCTGGGACCCTTCAGTCCACAGGCCGACGCTCTATCCACTGAGCCAAACCGGTCAGGGCTTTCCTGCATTCTTGCCTTTGTATTTTGACTATTCTAACGGGCATGCAAAGGTGACTAAGACATGGCAATGGTGATTTTAAAAGGAAAAGGAGCAGCAACAGTGAGAGAAAGGCCAAGAGGGACGTTTTTACAAGGAAAGCATGTTAAGGAGATGGCAGTCAAAAGGATCCACGGCTGTCCTAAAGTTAGGGAGTTGGAAGTCTAGATGTTTCCATGAGGTTTAGTAAACAGGTTTCATTGGTGACTTTGGTGAAAGCTTCAGGGTAGGGGCGGGAGTGAAAGCCAGAGTGCAATGGGATGGGGAGTAATGATAAACAACTTTCTTCAAAGGTTTACTGTAAAGAGAGGAGAAATATAAAGTAAGAGTTAAAGAGGACGAGGGGTTGTGGCCAGTGGTTCCTACACTACGTACCTGGAGCGCAGCAACAAACTCAGAGAGGTGTCCTGGGAGGGACATAGGAAACATCGATGCTGGGCACACCAGGCTTGGCCACGCTATTTCATTTTACTGGAATGCTTGCTGCAACAGTTGCATCTCATTTTTACTTGGGTAGTTCATGTTCATCTTTCCTTTTTATTAACTGATAAATATGTACACTATGTATAATAAACCAATGATATAAAAATATTAAAACGAATACCCGTGTAACTCACTCTGAAAGACAGTCACAAGAACAATGCCAGGTTCTACGTCAGGAGGGCTCACCAACTCAGAAAACAGTCCGGTTCACAGTATGATTTATTGCGGTGAAATGACACAAAGCAGAACCAGCAGCGGGAAAGGGTACAAGAAATCCAGGTGCACGCTTCCAAGAGTCCTCCCTCGGGAGTCTCGCGGGATGAGTTTCATTCTCCCACAGTGAACTGTGTCAACGCAGATGAAATGTTGCCTATCGGGGAAGCGCATTAGAGACACAGCACCCAGAGATTGTATTGGGGCTGGACACATAGCCTCCCTGTGCCTGGCGCGCCTCCCAAAAGTCAAGACTTCCGGAAGGAAAGCAGGTGTTTGGCACAAAGCACACTGTTTGTACAAACATTCAGGCACAGAGAGCCACTCTCATTAGGCAACGGTGGGAACTCTCCCAGGTGAAACCCAAACGCCCAGACACCAGCCAAGATCTACACTGGGAGTCTTTCTAAGGATAGCAGCCTCAGGCCTGCTGTTAATCTGTTCTGCCACCACTTCCTGCTTGGGCCCATCTCAAATTTTGTCACTGTATACCAATTATTTTTCCTATATCCACCAAGTAACCACCATATAAAGTGAATATTTATTAGTCTCTGGCTTTTTTCCAGATTTTTTTAAATATGTAAGTATGCCTATACAATTTATTTTGGGTTTTGCAATGTTTTGAACTTCATATAAGTGGAATAATGTATTTTTCAATTTTTCATTAATATAATGCTTATAAGATTCATCATGTTATTACTGTGCATTCTAGAATGTGTGTGTATACACACACATATGTATATATGATGTTATATATATATAACATATATAAACACATACACATCTGTTGAAGATAGAATATAATCTTCAACTTAAAGTATTATCTTTAAATTTGCTCACTGATGCATTATTTATATTAGTAGAAACCAATCAAGTTCTATCAATAAAGTAATGAATAATTAAGCCATAAGGCAGAAGATAATGTAAAGATATAAAGTATATCTACTATGAAGCTATATTTGACACATAGTCACATTTGCACATTTGACATATAACTATAAAATAGATATAAATCTATATTATAAGGCTATAGGACATATCCAGGTTGTGTTGAAAACAAGCCCATGATTTGGAGAACACTGATTAATTGTCCAGAAATAACTAAGTTCACATTTTTTTCATTTCTAACTGAATAAAGCATCAAACCTATATTTCCTTTCCCCTCATTCATATTTTATAAAATCTCAGAGTTGAAAAGAACGTAAGCATACATCAATGCTTAGCCCCTATGTGAATGTTTCACAAGTGGTCATACAGTGTCTGCTTTTGTGGTACCAGTGCTGGGAAGTCCAATTTATTCTCCAATTGATCTCAGCTCTGGATGCAGGGAAGTTCTGTCTCAAACTGAGCCAAAACGTGCCTCCATGGAACTTTCACCCACCTGTCTCGGCCTGTATCCCAGAGCCACGCTGTGTAGTAGGTTTGACTCCTCTTTCAAAACACCTTTTCAGAATTCAAAGCTACCATGTTTCCTACTTGACATAAACAACTATACTGCTTCCCATGTCTCTTTTCCCCCCATGTTTTTAGTTATTCATCATATGATCATCTCACTAATCAAACCATTGTCTTCAGATCTGCACCAGAGTCTAAATTTCTTCCTAAATAGTGGCTCTCTAAACAACACTACACATGCTACAAATAAGGACCGTCCAGCTCAGAGAGGACCAGACCGAGTAAGGCCTCCATTGTACTTCTATTTGGATAACTTAAAATTCCATTTGCTTGCCCTAGCCCGTTTGGCTCAGTGGATAGAGCTTCGGCCTGTAGACTGAAGAGTCCCAGGTTTGATTCTGGTCAAGGGCACCTGCCTGGGTTGTGGGCTCGATCCCCAGTGTGGGGCATGCAGGAGGCAGCCAATCAATGATTCTCTCTCATCATTGATGTTTCTATCTCTCCCTCTCCCTTCCTCTCTGCAATCAATAATAAATATATTTTTAAAAAATTGCATTTGCTATTTTTAGCTCCTATATCACATCACATTTGTTGATCTTCGCTGTACTCCTGTCTGGTTGGTTTCTTGGGCCAAGCATTACACTTGTCTATATTAAACTTCGTGCTCTTAGATTAAGCCCATCATTCCAATCTCCTCTTTTTTAAAAAAATCATATTCTGTCCAATCTATTAGTTTCCTATTTTTACCTCATCTGGAGATTTAATCAGGACACTCTCAATGTCATGATGTCAATAGCTATAAAAAAAAGTCAGATTATTAAGGAGTCTATAGCTTTAGAGCCCTTTCGCAATTGACATCGAAGAGCAGTTTCAGTCTTTTCTGATTACTCCATTGAATACAAATCTACCCACGTTGTATCAGCTTGTCTACAAAAGCATCCTGCAATGCAGTTACGTTCCTCCTAAATGCTATAGCCTTCCTTTCACAAATCCTCTTTAAACACCATGCCATGGTGGGAATCTTAGCTTTAAGCCTATAGTTAAGGACCACACTTTTATGCTTTAAATAAGGCACCACCAAAAATGCTGTAGAGGCTTCTGGCTCAAGATAAGCAACCTAACGGAGCACATGTATTTGCCTCACTTCCCTTCTGCGACTCCACTGACGTGACACAATGGAAATAGAAAAAGTAACATAAACACTGCCATAGGGTAGACAATGAGGGGATTTATCAGCCAATAAATTCTGGTAGACAAAGAGGGACAGGTATGTGTTGCTGGATAAGAAGGAACGCAAACTGCAGTTCAATAGGGTAGCAGTCTAGTCAGGAGACCAGCTGGAATCGATAAATCAAAGAGAGTGGGAGGGCAAAGTGGGGCTGAAAAAATAGAAGAGCTGTGTGAGCCCACTCCCAACTTTCATACCTCACCAGAGGCTGCACCACAAATGACAAGAAAGCCCAATTTCTAAGAAAATTTAGCAGTTTGAAGACCTAAGTTTTCCAAGGTGAGTACTGGCTTGATTCTTTGGCTGCCAATGATGTAATACAGCACCACCATTAACAAGTCCATAAAACATATAACAATTCCCCATTTAGGAAAAGGGGTTTAGGAGAAATTCATCCCAACTGCATGAGAAAATTGTATCACTTCTTTATTCTTAAATAGAAAGGAGCTATCAAGAATCAACAGATGTTGGGGGGGGGAGGGGCAGGCAGGGAAAGCAGCATGAAAGAGCTAGACTAAGATATATAAGGAAAAAAAATTCCAGCCATGGCCGGTATGGCTCAGTTGGTTGAGCCTAGTCCCATGCACCAAAACGTTGCTGGTTTAATTCCCAGTCAGGGCACATGTCCAGGTTGTGGGCTTGTTCCCTGGTAGGAGGCATGCAGGAGGCAGCCGATAGATGTTTCTCTCTCATTGATGGTTTTTTTTCTCTCTCTCTTTCCCTCTCCCTTCCTCTCTTTCCCTAAAAATCAATAAAAATATTATTTTAAAAATCTCAGAGTCAATAGATAATTTAAGAAACAGAAGAAGGTTTAAAATAAAATTAGTCTCAAAAAGTATTTTATACATTTTAAAAATGTTTTTCAAAAAGGAAACAGTACATAAAAGGGTTACTATAAACTAGTACTATAAATGCCACAACAAAAATATTTCAATAGAACTGAGAGAAAAGTTGGAAGAAATCCCACAATACTTCTCAAGCTTTACTGTGCACAAGAATTACCTGGGGATCTTATTAATGAAAATTCAGTAGTTCTGAGGTGAGGCCTGATGGTTCTACATTTTTAACAAGCTCCCAGGTGAGGCTAGGGCTGCTGGGTCCACAAACAAATTGTGAGTAGAAGGGCCATAGATATAGAAGGCGGGAAAAGAGAATCCAAAATTATAATACAGGAAATAGGAGAGAAAGACAACCCAGGAGAGCCCAAATATCCCATTAACTGAAGTCTCAAGAAAGTGGAGAAAGTCAAAGAAACAATAGAAGAAAACTTCTAGAAGCCTTCGGATTCAAAGGGCTGACTGAGGCGGAATAGGATCAATTTTTAAAAAACCCACGCCTAGATACAGTCACTCAATTTCAGAATATGAGAATATAAATAAACAGAAAGATCCTAAAAATTTTCAGAGTAAACATTAGGACAACTACAAAGGAACTTGGAAGAGACAGATATAAAACTTCTCTGCATTGGATGCAGGCAATGCCTTTGAAATTTTGAACATAAAAACTTGGGATTTGAATGTGTAAATTCAGTTGCTCTTGATCATTCAAGTAAGGACAGAACAGTGACATAACCAAGGTATGGCAGACAGTGTAGGTTGGCTGACTCATCATCATTCTCAACATCCTTTTTTCCTTGCTGCCTCTCCAGTAGAGGTTGGTCAATCCCAAAGCTAGTTTTATAAGCTTTATACAGCTAGGAGGGGCCATTAGCCACAGGTCTGGTCAGTGAGATGTAGACAGAAGTCAGCTGCGAGTGTTTCTGGGGAATTTTTGTCCAAATTACATGTGTTTCTGCAAAAGAATTTTTGTTTCTTGGTTGTTAGGTTGGTTGTTTATGTAGCTCTTTATGTGAGTTTATTAATCATGTTACTTATAGCATCTGCATCTGCACTTATTTTTAGTATGCTTTAGCAATGTATTTTTGAGAGGGTCTGTTAAAATCTCCAGTTTTCTCTCTCAGAGTCCTTTAAATATATTTTGGGTGGAACAAAATTGTTTTTCATCTCAGTTACATAGTTTTCTAACAACCACATAGAACATTTCAATTGCAAATGCAGTAACTCCAAATAGGCAGGCAAATTAGCATAAATACAGAACTGAAAGTTGTTAGGATAGTCCTAAATTAAGGCAGGCTACAACAAGAAATGTAAGTGACCAAAAAAGATTCAACATAGACAATTCCCAGAGCTGGTGTTCTACTCCTTCTGGCTGTGGGTTCTCACAGCTGTGCACGCTTCCTACTTCCACAGGGCATGTCACATTGTTTGGCTGTTCAGTATGTACTTGCTAAGTGCATGAATGCATGAGTGGGCGGGGTCTCCTGGCTGTTACCATGCATTTATCCTAAAGGCCTCTGCCTGATAAATATTGCTGAAAGGCGGATTTTATTGTGTCAGTCCTCAGCTCTGATATCTTTGCATTGTCTACAAAGTGAGAATTTTCTCGTCCTGAACAAAACCCTGTATTACTTTTAATTCTTGCTATTTCTAAAATGAGTTCTCTGACCTCAGCCAAACACATCATTTAGCACACTTTTTAACACACACACACACACACACACACACACACACACACACACAGCCTTCTTCCTGCTCTCAAATCAAACTACATCCTTTCCATCCTGTTAGGTTCAGCTGGCTGCTCATTTCCTTAATGAAATACTCCTGGGCACAGCAGAGTACTTTGCTTTTATCTTAATAATAATCAACACCTGGTTCTTGTAAATTCAAATTCCCTGATTCCTTCCCAGACCTAATCTCCTCCGGGGGATGTTTCTGCTAGGAAAGCATAGGAAACAGACATATTGCCCTCCCTTTGGGTCAAGTCATCACTGATAGCCTTTTACTGTTCCTAGTCTGTCTCCTCTGTATTTCTCCTCGGTGAGGTGATGTGCTCCTGCTGCAGCGGGACGATATTCATATTGATTCTGTTTGCTACTCCATGCCTGACATTATGCTGATAGTAGATGCTTTATAAATTCCCGCTACGCAAACAGATTATCTGGTAAGCATTTTGCCCAGGCACACTTTGAACATGTGACTTACAACACTGCTCCCTAATAAAAGTATTTATGAAGAGCAAGCACTCTCTAGCTTAAAAATGTTTCTATTTGGTTATGAAAGGAATAGAATAAATATATTACGCAACGTTGAGCGTGAAAAGGGGAATGTGGGACTGTGCGGGGTAAACTGGGGTTAAGTGCTTGCTCATCAGAGATTCTATATTTAGGCAATGATGCTGGAACAAAATCAAGAATAAAAAATCCTCCATGAATATTGAAGTGAGCTAGAAATGTGAAATGAGAAAGTGAGGCCTGTGAAACTGAAGCCAAACATTTTTTAAAAATGTAAGTGACCAAAAAAACCACAAAAACCCCCAAAACAAAAAAACAAAAACAAATCACCAGGCTCTAAAAAAATCAATTTTGATTTTTTTTTTTTAAAGTTTAGTGGATAGGACATTGATTCAATACTAGTGTGTTGTCTTCCACTTGAGTTCTACTGGGAATTCATTTTCTTTTGGAAGTCTTTATTATTGGGTGTCTTTTAGAGAGTTTGTTCATTTTCAGAATCCATACGTCCCTTGTATAAGATAATGATGAAATAGCAGCTACCTCTGGGTTCTTAAAACATGAAAGGAGTGAATAGCTCCTATTTTCCAACTTGAAATAGAACAAGTAAAGTTTTCTGTTTAACTGCTCTATGTTCCATTAATCTGAACTGAAATGATAAAATGAATGGCTGTTCAGGGTTTTATAGCAATGCACCCAGGACTGCCTGAAGGGTGTAGGAAAAGTTAGTTTTAGCTTCAACATATTGTCTAAGGGAAGGAGGGAAGTCAATTTCTAGATGAAGAAAACCTGACCAAAGTAATTTGTTAGAAAAAAAAACTATGAGATAATCCAATGAGATTTTAAATAATCTGAAATATGAGGTTGGCTTAGAAAGAAAGGCCAGTGTTTCTGTACTAGCTTCAACGTATTTTTGCACATTTGATAACAACCTTCTTTATAAATACTTTTGTAAACAGCAGTGGCCCAGCTCACACTGATTTGCATTTACTGTATGTGGTATCAACTTAGAATTCTCTCTTGTCACACTTCATGCTCCACAAATATCGAACCACTCATAAGTCTCCAAGGGCACCACGGTCTCCGAGCACGTGGTGCTTCTCACATGCTGAGTGGGGTGCCCTTCCCAGCTTGCACATCACTCACTCCTACCCTTCTGGGCTGAGACATAACCACTTCTACAATGACTTCCCGTCTCATGGCAAAGTTAAGAGCTCCCTGCCTCCTTCCTTTTTGGGTACACGTGTCTATTTATCTTCCCCTTTCACCATGAAACTAAACAATTTCTGGCTCAAATTGTGAGGTTGTTGGTTTTTGTTGTTGGTTTGTGTTCTTTTTTTGTCTTACTCTTTTTAGTGGCTAGAGCAGTTGTTCTTGGCATACAGTAAGAAGTCATCAATAAATATATTATTAATGAGTGAAAATTAAACAATGAACAGTAATAAATAAATTCTCTGGTAACCGAGAGCCTCTGTAATATTTTCCATATGAAAAAAGAAACTTCAGACTCATGTAAACTAATTTTTCCTAGGTGCGACCTCATTATGGGGTTGAAAACCGACGAGGCCAAATCTAAGGAAGTTGTTGGGTGGTTTGTCTGTCTTCCTCCCAACTCAGATTTTCTGAGCCGTTCCTGGCATCTTTCTGGGGTCCCCTCCTTATGGCACTACTCTCTTTTCATTTTCTAAAACATCAGACAAAGTTTAGATACTCTCCATTTTTGCTCACTGCATGATGTATTATTATTTAGTAAGTTTCAATATGTTACCTTAATTATATGTAAACCAGAGACCCGATGCACGAAGATTCGTGCAAGAATGGGCCTTCCTTCCCCTGGCTGCCGGCACAGCCTTCGCTCCAGCCTGGAGTCACCTTTCGCCTTCCCATGCTGCCCAGAGGCCCAGAGCTGCTGGAGTGGTGCGGAACGCCTGTGTCTGCCCCGCCCCCGGCAGCTTGGTGCTTGCATATGCAAATTAACCCACCATCATTGTTGGGTCAATTTGCATACTCACTCCTGATTGTCTGGTGGGCATCGAGAAGGTACAGTCAATTTGCATCTTTCTCTTTTATTAGTGTAGATAATGTAGTTTAATTTATTAATTTGGGGGCACAAAGTTTCTTTTAATATTCAAATTAATTTTGAGACTTCTGGTTCAATATGGTGACCTGAGCTCCTGTTTTGTCTTTGTTTTTCTTTCTTTCAGTTAAGTCATAACAATAAAAAAGATGCTAAGGTTTATCTTCATACTCATCCTTCCTGGATAGCCTCTTTTGCTCTCACAATGTTGTATTTATGAAATGGGCAGTAAGCAGAATAGCATGATATACACCAGGCTCGAAGGGGTGTGGACAAGGGCCCCCCATGAATGTGTCATATAATGACACCTGCACAGATAGTGATACATTGAGATAGTTTACAGATAAATCAAGTAAAGTTCCAGAGATAAAGTGGGTGGGGCCGCTGTAGGCAGGCAGATGGCCTAGGAACTAGAATTCTGCAGCAATTAGTGCAGCAATAAATTCCTTATAAGGGTATAGGGTGGACTTTGGGGGCTGACAAGACTTTGGAAGCCTCACAGGGTTTAAAAGGCCAAGCTCCTCTGACATAGCGCCGGCCTCACTGAACAGGGGCTGCGTGGGCATCTATTGACCACTCAGCTCGGTGTTGTGGACTGAGCTGCACCTCCTCCACATCATGTTGAAGACTTAACCCCGAATGGGATGGTGCTTAGGGTTTTGGGGAGGTGATTAGGGTTAGATGAGGCCCTAAGGGTGGGCTCTCAGGCTGGGATTAGTGCCCGGGTAAGAAGAGACACCAGAGCAAGCTTCACGAACGGAGCGCACGTGACCAAACAGCGTGTGACATCTGTGGAGCGGTGGCGACAGCAGCTGATCCCGAGCCTGGTCCGGCCCGCGTTTCCCAAACACTGAGAAAGCGGCCATCTGCAAGCCAGGCAGAGCGTTCTTACCTGGCAGCCAAGGCCCTTGACGTGGACTTTCCACTTCCAGAAATGTGAGAAACGAATTCCTGCTCTTTCCGGCTGCCCCTCATTTATGGTATTTGCTTACAGCACCTCAACCTGATTAAGACACTGGAAGCGTAGTATGGTTTTAGTGAAAGCCATTGAAAAAACAACCTGGAACCCAATCTCAGTTGCTCTTCCTGTCAATTCCCCCCCATACCCCCTCACACCCCCATTACCTTGTTATTTCAAGCAGGATATCTTATTTTGTTTTGCTCTCCCCGAAGAGGAGTTATGTGTGTTTTGGGTAGACTATTTTGACAACCAAATAGTGTTATATTTTAAAATGTGTTGAGTGGATAAAAAAGCTGTGGAACATTTATCCCATGGAATACTATGCAGCAGTAACAAAGAAGAATCTCTTACCCTTTGAGACAGCACGGAGGGACCTGGAGAGTGCCATGCTAAGTGAAATAAGTCAGTCAGAGAAAGACAAGTATCACAGGACCGCATTCATAGGTGGAATCTAAGCAACACAATAAACTGATGGACGGAGTGGATCCAGAGACATGGAAGCACGGAACAGAGTGTGGAATCTCGGAGGGAAGGTGGGGGAGTGTGGGTGGGTAGGAGGTCATCAACCAAAGACCTTGTATGCATCTATGCATAACCCGTGGACACAGACAATAGGGTGGTGAAGGCCTGGGGCAGGGGGTGGGGGCAGGCTGGAGGGGGAAATGGGGGGGAAAGGGGGACATATGTAATACTTTTTTTAAAAGATTTAAAAAAATAAAAATACAAATAAAATAAAAATGTATCGAAGTAATGAACCTGCCTTGACAGAAGTGAGACGCTGTCAGCGAAGCGCAGTTGTTCCGTGGGAGTCTAGTGACATCTGCTGGACCCCCTGAGCAGCAGCCCGCGTTGGCTCCCGCAGGCTTTCCCTGGAACAAAAGAGGAACGGGAGGCCACAGCCAGGAGAGAGACCTCTAGTGAACAAGCCTGGGAAATATTCGTGCTAATGGCATTGAGAAAGCCCAGAATGTCATTGAGATGATGTATAATTCGGGGGAAGAAAGGTGAGAGTATAAGTATTTACTCATCGCTGATGTTCAATTCTTTTCCCTGTGAAGAGAGATCTCCTAGCCTAAGGTGGGGCTGGACACCTGGGTACCAAGCAGAAGCGTTTTTTTAAAAATGTATTTTTATTGAGTTGAGAGAGGAAGTGAGAGGGAGAGAGGGATAGGAACGTCGATGGTGAGAAAGAATCATTGTTTGACTGCCTCCTGCATGCTCTACACTGGGGATCGAGCCTGCACCTGGGGCATGTGCCCTTGACCGGAATCGAACCCAGGACCCTTCAGTCCATAGGCTGATGCTCTCTATCCACTGAGCCAAACCCGGTAGGGCCCAAGCAGAAATGTTTGATGCCAAATCCTGGTTCAAGCCTCGCAAAGGGACACTCAGGTCACCACAGGGAGAAGCAGAATGCGAAAGCCACCAACAGGACTTCTCATTTGCCTTTCCCCCGCTTCATTTCCTCCTATTTTACCCCCTTCCTTTCTTTGATGAGAATCTGGTTTTAATCCCAAATGTTTAGGAGCAGAAATCATTTAATCTGGGAAATGCCAAGTCTTCTGGGAAGTCACTGGTAGATTTCCGCCACCTCGACCCTCCAAGTCCCCCCTCCCCCACTCCCCCCCAGGCAGGAAATAACTGAAGGTGTGGGAGTCTGGGAGCAAGTTTAGGCCACGAATGTGTGGTTTGAGAAATTTAGGTTTGGTGTAGTTCTTATTTGGATATTTTACAGCCGAGATGAAAGACACACTGTTCCATTAGGTCTTAAATTCTTTTTGAAGTATAATAGAATGATCACTTTAATATTCCTGTGAACAATGCCCTCATTTAAAAGAATCTTGGATTTTATACCACATACGGCATATTTCCAAATTTTCATTTTCTTTTTTGGCAAGTTTGTTAGTAAGTCCCCCCGCCGCCCCCCCTCTCTCTTTCTATTGACATTTGCCAAATCTTACTTCCACCACGACCTCTCACAAAAGTTTATTTAATCTGAATCAGCTAAAAAAATGTCTTTGCAAAGGACAAAAAGCTAAATTTAAGAAGAGTTTAAACCATAAAACAATAGTTTTATTGAATTCAAGTACTCAATCCATGTATATTTTATGTATGCATACCTGTATGCCCCATAAATAATTATTAACACTATTCATAGGTCAGAAGCCTGCAGATGGCCTCATCTTAATCCAGGATAACCTCATGACCCTATTTCTAAATAAGGCTGCATTCACAGGTACTGGGGTTCAACATATCTTTTGGAGGGACAGAATTCAATCCACAACGGGGCCATTGATATTCTGAGGCCACACAGAGGACTGTAAATATGTGTTTATAATGCCGTGTAAAGTTGGGGTACACTGAAATGAAGCTGATCCATGGCAGCTGCTGCTCTCTGGACAGGTCATGATGGAAGTCAGAAGGAAAGGGGGGGGGGGCGGGGGTTTGGAATGAGTGTCTGTTCCCTGCAGGCCAGTTTGGTGCTCAGACCCTTTAGACTCATTGTAAGTTGCCACTGCCAGCACTAGCACAAAGCCTGTGATGGATGTATAGATAAAGTGGTACATGTATACAATGGCATATATTTTACAATAGCTTTTTATGTTATTTGCAGGTGTGTTCCTCATTCAGACCCAAGTCCCTACAGCTTACACTTTCTTGCTCTCTTCTAGTCTCTCCCATCATGATCTTGCCCGCCTGCCATTCCCTTATTGGTACTGAGGCAATATCATGATACATATTCTAGATAAGTACAGGAGCAACATTTTGCAGTAGAATAAAATGTTATAGAAAACTGCTTTCTTCAATAGCAATCCGGTGACTAAAGTCATAGAAAGGGGGAAAAAGTTTAGAGACTACAGGATAGAATAATATTATTTCCCTCTATTTCTAAGTGTTAAATAATTTAAACCTAAAATGCCTCAAATATGTATAATTGAGGGGGCGGGGTGCATGAATTTTAATGGCCAAGTAATGAGAAGAGTCTTTAATATTGCTAAGTTCTAGGCGCTTGAGGGAAAAGTGTTTGACTTGTTAATTACTTAGGACAAATCTTGGTGAAATCATGCAGACTCAGGCGGCTTAGGAATGCTAATTTGGTGGCTGGAATTTTGTAACTGCTTAGTGAAGCCTGCCGTTTCCTCCCCTAGACTACATGTGCTTGCTGGTGTTCCCTTCATATAACATCAAAACAAGACGAGGTCAGGGTGCACAGGGTGTATTCTTGCCCCCTGTGGGTGCCTGTGCATAGCCTTTCTCAGTGTGTCTGGATACGAGGTAGGCATTGATTTCCCTGCATGATTCACATCAATAGGAAAACATTTGAACTTATAGGAAATGGCGTTTGGCCGGCTTCTCTGAGGTTACTGTAACTAAGTACCTCAAAGGCACAAAAGGTCATGTCAGGCATTTTTGTGCAACTTAACCCCACAGGGCTGTGTCTGACGGCACCTTGTGCAGCATTGCTTTGTTCGTGCATTTTACAGGAAATCCTGTCATTTCACCGTTTCCTTCAATATTTCAACTGCTCCTCACTCTAAGTAAAAGTAAGTCCAGCTCGGGGCCCTGGAAGCACGCCAGGTGGGGTGCAGGCTCAGTCACTCTTCCAGGTGATAGGCTTACCCCATTCTGAGTATGGAAAGTGTGAGCTGAATTTCACAGTCGTTGTATGTCACGTCCAACTGGGATGCGTCAGGCATAGACCGCCTTCCGAAGAAAAGACTTTAGACACCATGTCACACCTGTCTGCACTGGTGCACTTCCTGCTCCTTACTGATTGAATCGAACTAATCCCTTACGTGAGCGTGACCACTTTTACGGAGACATTTTTACCTAGACCTTTAATGAAGGCCTCCTCCCTCCTGCTCTCAGAATGATCTGTATCCCCACTCCACACCAGCGACCAGTGGACGTGTCCAGACTATAGGCCATCTCCTGGATCTGCCCCCCGTGCAAGACCTTGACCTCTAACTCCTCTCTCTGACCACCACGTCACTATCAAACGCCCTTGCTCTGAGGCCGGGCTAACAGACTTTGCTGCCTTCTAACTCTGAAGAGATTAAGGAAATATTGGAAGACTAACCAGGTCTGCAGCTCTCATCAGCTCTCACCTCGGGAGGTGAGGGCTCAAGGTTGAAAATTTCAAGGCAGAGTCCAACGGGATGGTTTCCTGTTTTTTGCCCTCTGAGCAGACCCACCTGGCCCTGATTCCAGAGGCTCCCCTTTGAAACTTCAAAGGGTGAAATTCCCCTTTCAAAACTACAGGAATAGGCAGGGCCAATCATCTCTCTGGGGAATTTATTACTAGGGAACTTCCTGTCATTTGACACTAAAGCTGGACCTCTTGCAATATATAACTTATTGACCAGAACTTTGAGATGTGATCTGTTGGGTTCTGAGTGGATTTTTGGGTGCCCCTCAAGATGTCATGGGGCAGATAGGATCATGTTCGGGTGACAACCAACCCTCAAATCTCAGCGGCTTAAAACAACAAAGGTTTATTTCTCACTGGAGCTCCCTATCTGAGCAGTTGGCAGGTGGCTTTGTTCAAAGTGGTCATTCAGACATTCGGCGGATGGGAAAGGTCACCTGGTAGAGGGAGAAAAGAGAGCACCCCGGAAGCTCTCACGCTGCCAATCAAATGCTCCAGAATAGAGGTGACATCACTCAGTGTCCACTGTCCCCACACTTAATGGGAACAGGACGCACAGTCCTACCTCGTGTCCAGAAGGCAGAGGATGAAATATTCGGTGACTAGCACTAATGGCTATCGCCATCCAGTACACATAGATGAGACCCTGGTAAATATTGGAAAGTACAACTCTGTCAATCAAATCTTTTTTTCCCAGTGATGTTGATGATATAAGTATCTAGAGCAGCGGTTCTCAACCTGTGGGTCGCGACCCCTTTGGAGGTCGAACGACCCTTTCACAGGGATCGCCTAAGACCATCCTGCATATCAGATATTTACATTATGATTCATCACAGTAGCAACATTACAGTTATGAAGTAGCAACGAAAATAATTTTATGGTTGGGTCACACCATGAGGAACTGTATTTAAAGGGCCAGAAGGTTGAGAACCGTTGATCTAGAGAGTCTGTCACTAAATGAGAAGTAGGATTCAAGGTTGGGATAAAAACAAAATTTTAACATGGTCCCTATTGTATTGGTCATGAGCATAAGGGGAAGGAAGCTCTTCTTTTTGACCAAGAAGTAGAGGAGTAAATCAAGATTTGGCTTATTTGTGTGTTTTTGTTTGTTTGTTTGAGTGAGAGATGCTGCAGTATATTAGAGAGACTCCAAAGTAGTGATGGCAATTAGTTTTTTCCCTTATAACAATTCCCATTTATTGGCTATGGCTTCTTAAAATAGCAGACCCCAAACTTCTTTGATTTCTCACTCCTGTTGGTGAAACACACGATTTATTGACTTTCATCTGCATATATATATTTATAATTAAATATATATACTTATATATATTTAATTATAAATCACTGCTATTAATGGCATATATCAGACAACATTTACAAAAATAGAAACCAAAACCCGAAATAGGCAGTCGGATATTTTCTTCCTACTCCACAAAGAACGGTCTTACCTGCCCACTCTGGAGATGAATGGCCGTGAGCACTTGTGGAACTGGATTTTCAGGACAGGGCAAGGCTCCGCCTTCCTGAGCAGCAGTGTCCGCAAAGGAAGGGGGGTTTTCTCCCGAGGGTTGGCTGCTCTTCATCCATGCTTGCTTCTTTCTTATTGTCGCAAGACACCGCACCCCGGGTCTGCATTTCTTGGGAAATCATGGAAAATTGCACTCCCTGACATCTCTTCCATTGATTCTTTCAAATGGGTTCTTCCTGAACGGAATGAAGTGGCTGACTGAACAGAAGAATCAAGAATGTTCACAATTGCAAGCACTTAGCCAATGTTTAGCAAGTTGGGTCCAAAAACTATAGATAGCATCTTGGAAGGATTTCATGTGGTAAGTTTCGGTAATATGAAAGATGCCTGAACTTTTGAGTAGTATATGTATTCTGAATCTTTCATAACATTTTCTTTCAAAACTAATAATAAATGTAGTGCTCCTTCATTTGAAAGACAGGAATTACTAGCTTTAAAAAGGCCATGCACTTGACAGGCTTTAACAAAGACCTTGTTTTGTGTAAGAGCTGGAATCTTCCAGGAAAGGACTAGAGAACTTTCTGTGCTCACGGTGGGAACTACCCATGTTTAATCTATTTTTAGCACATAAACTAAAACTGTTTTATCTGATTTTAGAAGCATTGAGTTTTCAGGAACCTTGAAAGGTTGAGGAAAGAATTTGAATCAAAACATTGACTTCTAGGTCCTTGTGAACAATGACAATGCATTTTATTCCCTCCTTGTACATACTGATCTCAAGTGAGAGGCCCAGGTATTCTGGTGTTTAGATGTTTATGCATTACAATAGGCCAGGGGTTTTATTCAGAGTGAAAAATGAGCATATCACCGTTCACAAGGATTGATATTGCAATGGGAATGTCTATTTGTTTATGTTTAACTTGCTTTGGAAAGAAGGTTTTAATATACTCGACAAAATTTATCAGCAATCCCTTCAAACCTAGCAGCATACAGCAGGAGTATAATAACTATCAAGATTAGAAACTTCCAGTAAGTCATAGGAACAGATTCTAAGTGGCCCCACGTAATTGTTTCAAAGTAGTGGAAGAAAGTAAAGGTGGAGACATTTCAGATATTTGCAGGGCTCCAAACATTGATATCAATTTTTAGATATTATATAAATTATATATTATGTATAATATAGATTTGTGTGTGTGTGTGTGTGTGTGTGTGTAAGTGTGTGTGTGCGTGCACACTTAACAGCCTAGTCTATACAAATAGACTGTTTCCATGGGAGACGTGTTATATAAACACAATTTGGTAATTGTTCCACTGAACTTGTGGCTTTAATTCTAACACGACTCTTTAACAAGCGTTTGGAAAGACTTAAACATTTTTTTTATATATCAACAGATGGTGCTGTCTTACTGCCAACTATTTCATGGCAAACCCTCCAGATGTCAACCCATGGTTCAGGGACATCTGTTCCATGAGCCAGTTGGGTATCATAGTACCTTAAAAACAAAGTCTCTTAAAAACTCTCTAATAATACATGTTTAATTGCTCAGTAATTTTTCCTTCATTAGCTCTTTCTCTATGTCAAAAGCCAGACATAGATTGGATGCATAACCTTCTTCTGGCTCCCAAACACTCGTTGTTTGACTTGGCTGTCAGCAGAGCACAGGAAGGTATTCATTAACGCAGCCAGACTGTGTGGATTTAAAGTAGCAAAGGAATTTTGAGTCTCTCCCTACGTACATTTCTAAATATTTTAAAAGAAAAAAAGATAGCCTTATTGTGTGAGACCGTTTCAGAAGCAGAGGTCATCTGGTGACTTCTCTAAGTCTCTTTTAGCTTTATGATTTCTTGACCCCATGATTTTTGAGTTGCATTAGGCCTATTAAAGTTGGATGCAATCTACAAGTACAGATCTAGTCAACACATCAGTCAATTGCATCTCCTTGGCCAGTTTTCTGTTGAATACTGCCACATTTAATGTAGGTGTAATGATTGAGTTATAGTGAATACTTAAAAGAGTATGTCTTTATAAAGCAATTTTAATTTAATCTCTCATTGCCTTTTAAAACTCTTTTCCTGTGAAAATTTTTTTAATACACATAAAAGTAGAGGGAATAGTATAATAAAATCTCATTCTCCATCATCCAGCTTCAATAATTATCAATATATTGCCAAACTTGCTTTATCTATATATCCCTCCCTCTGATCCCATATTGTTGTGTGTTTTTTTTAATAGTTTTATTGAAGTACTAGAGGCCCGGTGCACAAAAATTTGTGCACTTGGGGGGGTCCCTCAGCCTGGCCTGCACCCTCTTGCAGTCTGGGACCCCTCAGGGGATGTCCACCTGCTGGCTTAGGCCTGCTCCCCAAGCTGGCAGTCAGACATCCCTCTGGCAGCTTGGGAGCCCTCGGGGGATGTCTGGCTGATGGCTTAGGCCAGCGGTTCTCAACCTGTGGGTCACGACCCCTTTGGGGGTCGAATGACCCTTTCACAGGGGTCGCCTAAGACCATCGGAAAACACATATATAATTACATATTGTTTTTGTGATTAATCACTATGCTTTAATGATGTTCAATTTGTAACAATGAAATTGGGGGTCACCACAACCTGAGGAACTGTATTAAAGGGTCATGGCATTAGGAAGGTTGAGAGCCACAGGCTTAGGCCCTCTACCCGCGGGGAGCGGGCCTAAGCCATCAGTGTGACATCCTTAGCACTGCTGCGGAGGTGGGAGAGGCTCCTGCCACTGCCGCTGCGCTTGCAGTCGTCGGCCCTGCTTGTGGCTGAGCAGACCTCCCCCTGTGGGAGTGCACTGACCACCAGGGGGCAGCTCCTGCGTTGAGCGTCTGCCCCCTGGTGGTCAGTGTGCATCATAGTGACTGGTTGTTCCTGCCATTAGGGTCAACTTTCATATTACCCTTTTGTTATATAGGATCATATTACATACCATAAAAGTCACTCATTGTAAGAAAATGTACAATTACATTGAACTGTAATCAATGATATAAAGTTTATAGAATTGTGAAACCATCACCACAACATAGCTCTAGAATATTCCCATCACCCCAATAAGGTTTCCTATAGCTGTTTGAAGTCAATCCTACTCCCATACTCAGCCTCAGGTAACCCTAATCTACAAATCTATAATTTTTTTTTTCTTTTTGGGCATTTCATTTATCAGGGGTTCTCAACCTGTGGCTCGCGAACAACCCTTTCACAGGGGTCACCTAAGACCATCCTGCATATCAGATATTTACATTATGATTCATAACAGTAGCAACATTACAGTTATGAAATAGCAATGAAAATAATTTTATGGTTGGGTCACAATATGAGGAACTGTATCTAAAGGGCCAGAAGGTTGAGAACCACTGATTTAGATGGAATCATATAATATATAGTAGGGGTGGGCAAACTTTTTGACTCGAGGGCCACAATGGGTTCTTAAACTGGACTGGAGGGCTGGAACAAAAGCATGGATGGAGTGTTTGTGTGAACTAATATAAATTCAAAGTAAACATCATTACATAAAAGGGTACAGTCTTTTTTTTTTTTTTTTTTTAGTTTTATTCATTTCAAAAGGGCCGGATCCGGCCCACAGGCCGTAGTTTGCCTACGGCTGATATATAGTCTTTTGCATCTCACTTTTTAAAGTTTGTATAATGTTTTGGGTATAATGCTGATCAGTGTTGTAGCATGTAACAGTAGTTCGCTTCTTTTTATTGCTGAATTGTATTCCATTGTATGGATGTAGCACATTTTAATTATCATTCATCAGTGGATCAACATTGGGATTGTTTCCAGAACTTGGCTATTATGTATAAAGCTGCTATGAATATTCATGTAATAATCTTTGAATGAACATGTTTTCACCTTTCTTGTGTAGGTAGCTAGCTGTGGAATTGCTGGGCTAAGTTTATGTTTATCTTTTCAAGACTCTGACACTGCTCTACAAATGGCTGCACCGTTTTTATTCCTGCCAGGAATAAGAGGATTCCTGTTTCTCCACATCCTTGACAACACTTGGTATTATCCTTTTTTTTATGGCCATTATGATGGTTTCTCATTGCAGTTCCTAGTTATCTTTTATATCTGTTGAATTTATTGAATGGGATTACTACTTCCTCTGCCCAGATTACTTTTCCAGTTGTTCTTAGGTATTACAAAGAATCATGATTTAGTGAAAATGTCCAAACTGATGTAAGCTTGAGGCATCTACTCCCCTCCCCCAGCTAAGCCCTGAGGGGGGGTTTGGGCGAAGCCTAAAAGAAAGGAATTTTTTGCCCCCACCCCCACTCCTTTTTTTTTTTTCTGCTGGACAACAGGGATAGGGGAAATTCCAGACCAGGAAAGCCCTTTCTTTTTCTGGTACTGTCCTGAGGCGACCTGGCATTTCCTGGGCCTGCAGGTGTTTAAGGCTGACTTACTGATTTTTTGGGTGAGCTCCGCCCTACCCACCCCCTCCTCTCTCCTTTTGCACAGAGAGAATACAGTTCAGTCTAGCTGGTTGCTGATTCCCTCAGCAGCTAGAACTTGGGGATTATGTCTACTTTTCTTTGCTGAGGACTTTTTGCCTCTGTAGTTTGCCCCTTTGGACAGGACCTAGAACAGTGGTTCTCAACCTTCTGGCCTTTAAATACAGTTCCTCATGTTGTGACCCAACCATAAAATTATTTTCGTTGCTACTTCATAACTGTAATGTTGCTACTGTGGTGAATCGTAATGTAAATATCTGATATGCAGGATGGTCTTAGGTGACCCCTGTGAAAGGGTCGTTTGACCGCCAAAGGGGTCGCGACCCACAGGTTGAGAACCGCTGACCTAGAATAACCTCCTCTTATGAGGTCCTTGTGAAACATTAGCTCATCTCTGCTCCCACAGGTTCTGCAGCCGTGGTTGGCCCAGCACTGCCATCACTCCCGTTAGCTTGAAAATCCAGGCCTTTCCGCGGCAGAGGCAACACGCATTTATTTGAGATCAATAAGAAGAGCCATTCGGGAACCAATGGTTCAGGCAGAAGCCCAGACAAATAATGGTCGATTAGGAGACGAAAGCAATGGGTATTTATGAGAAAGAAAAAGGGGAACAATTACATCATAGAAGCGAGGCGTTTCTGTTGGTGCAGATAACGGGACATAGTAACATGCATTTTAAACAATGTTTTTAACTTTCAGTCTGGTAGTCATCATTCCCGTAGTCATAATCACTGCTTTCTTGCTTTCGTTGCAAACAGTTCTTTTGGGACAGCATTTCACCTTAGGCCCAGCCCAAGGGTCACCTTGTCCTGTTTTAACATTCCAGAGATTTGAGGCATAAAACGTGCAAGGCAGTGCCTCTGGATGGCAGCTCCGGCCGCATGTGAAAGTGGCTCCATTCATATTTTTGTTCACAGCCCTTTGGCCTGCCTCATTGCTGGCTGTCCCTGCGATCTCACTTTGGAGATCTCAGCTGAGGACGAACAATCCCCTGTCTCCCCACGCTGAGAGATTCCCGGGGGCCCTCAGTAGGCCGCGGAGGAGAGGACCAGGCCTGGCCAATGCCTCCGTGTGCGGTGGGAGGGGCTCCACGTGGGGCGGGGATTCCTTCAATCTTTCCATCTACTCTCTTCTGACCCTTTCATGTTCTCAGTGAGGCGAGGGGTTCAAGAATGATATGCCTGTCTTGTTTTTTTTCCATTGTGAGATCCTCTGAAAATTTGCATCTTGCTTGACACTTCACTCTGGGATACTGGTTAAATCTTGTAGCTCTGGGTGATAGAACTGGACCGGAGATAGGTCTCTATGATGTGAATATAGATTCCCCACTGAGAAAAAAAAATAATTTATTTTTCAATTAAATGAAAGGAAAGCAACTAAAGGCACAAATGTTGTGATTCCCAGCTCTGGGAAGGCAGAGGAGCAAGGAGCAGGGTCATGTGGATTTGGGTTTGATGTCTACTTCTCAGGGTCTATTTGATGGTTTGTCAAGTTGAGGCAATACGACATATATTTTTGGACATTGTGAGACATTAAAGAAATGGTTATGAAAAGTGCTTAACCCAGTGCCCGGCATATAGTGTCTAATTCAGTCACTGTGAGTTAATGAAGCATAATGATTGTATTAGTTTCCTAGGGCTGCCATACATAATACCACAGACTGGGTAGCTTAAACAACAGACATTTATTTCCTCAAATTCCTGGAAGTTAGGAGTTCAAGGTCAAGCTGTCAGCGGGGTTGGTTTCTCTCCTTGGCTTGCAGATGGTCATCTGCTGCCTGTGTCTTCACACCATCTCCTGCCCATGTGTTTGTGTCCTAATCTCCTCTTCTTCTAAGCAGGCATATCAGAGTTACAGACCTATCTCCAAATATGGCTCCATTCTGAGGAACTGGGGGTTAAGGCTTCAACATCTGAATTTTGGAAGGATATAATTTAGCAAGTAACAATGACCAAGAGGGAAGATACAAAATTCTCACCATCCATGAGTGACACGATGATTTACGTGGCGGAGTAAACAGCTCTGTAATTAAACTGTTAGAATTAATAGCTGCATTTGTGAAGTTGCTGTATATAAGGCCAATATACAGAAATCACTTATGTTTCTAGGGACAGCAAAAAAAAATTAGAAAATATAAGTAAAAATATGATTTGTATTAGCATCACAACTGCCAAGTGCCTGGTAATAAAGCAAATAAGTGCTGTCCATAATGGCCTTTCCTCCACAGCCCTGCTCAGCTCCTGTAGACTCATGCCTAGGGCTTCTTTTATGGACTCAGCCCAGCTCATATTTGGTCTTCCACTTTTGCCTTCCATTTCCCCCAATATTGTTGTATTTTCCAAAGAACCCTGTCCTCTCATGATGTCCTGAGGCAGGACAATTTCAGTGTTACTCCTGCCTCCAGGAATGTTTCAGGCTTCGTTTGCTCTACGACTCACTTGTTCATCTTTCTGGCCCAGAAAATCTGGACAGCTCTGCTCCAACACGGCATTGCACATGAATCCACTTTTTCCATATCAGCCTTCTCCACTGTCCAACTTTTGAATCCCCTAGGGCTGCCGTAAGTCAGTAAAAAGAAGTTAACTTACAAAATAAGCATGACTTCTTTTTGAGAATTCTTGAAGGAAAGGGAGTCATTATCCTGTAAACCTTTCCCCTTCCCACCCCATCCTGGAGATTTTTACTTGAAGAAACAAACAAAAAAAGAAATGGTTTCCTTTTCAGGATCCTCACACTCCCCAGTTGAAGGCTGAGTCCAATTTTAAGTCAGCAGAGTTGCTGGAAAGTGGAGAACATCCTTTCAGGAAACGGGTCCTGAATTGTTTGAATGTGTTTCACAGGTTACACAAACAGGCGTGGTGGGAATTGCAGCCGCAGCGTGTCATCCGCTGCCAACTGCACTTGACACAGAAACTCCAGTGACTCTTCGTCCCACGTCGTGACAACGAGCTGAAGAGGCGTTTGGACGTCCGGGCACAAAGGGGATCAGTTACTGGGACGAGTAAGCCAGTTTCTCTTTGCTTTGTCTTTGCAATAATGCAGGGATTCTCGGAGGATGTCAACCCCGTGTCTGACCAATAATGTGTAAGCTTCCATATAATTCTTTAAAGTTTCTTATTTATCTCATGAAACTCATTTGTCGGCTTGTTTATTTACTTATACACTTGCTTTAAAAAACCTGATAGAGCACGACTGGTGTGGCTCAGTGGTTGAGTGTCAATCTATGAACCAGGAGGTCATGGTTCGATTCCCGGTCAGGACACAGGCCCAGGTTGTGGGCTCAATCCCCAGTATGGGGCATGCAGGAGGCAGTCCATCAGTGGTTCTCTCACATCATTGATGTTTCCATCTCTCTCTCCCTCTCCCTTCCTCCCTGCAATCAATAAAAATATATGTAAAACAAACAAAAAACCCCGACAGTGAAAGACAGAAAAGAGAAACAAGAGTCTAGATTCATGGAGACCTTCAGGATCATTCCGTCAGTCGTGTACCCAGCGTGCTGGAGGGATCATATTTCTGAATCCTCATGTTTCTATAAAAGAAAACTCCCACTCCAGTCCTTGGAGGGAACATTAGTAGGGTGACTTCTGCTCTTCTCTCTTCCACTTCCCCTGGGTGACTTCCCTGTGTGGCGAGACTGGTAGGAAGCACTGAGCGCTGGGTCTTGGTCTCCCATCTCTTGGGGCTGGGACCTGAGGCTGTAACTCTCACCCGAGCTGCGCTTCCTGGAGCAGGGGCTGTCTCCGCAGGGAGCTAGGCTTGTGGGTGTGTGAGCCACAGGGTGGATGATCCGGGCTGCAGACCCAGGCTGCCTTCCTCAGTATGCCTTTCGCAGTAATAAACCTTATGTTTGGATCCCCTTTTCTCTCTGACTTTGTGTCTCTTTCTTGATTGGTCTCATTCCGCTTTGGGTTTAGCTGGCCACCTGTCTTGGTCTGTTCAGGCTGCTATAATAAAATACCACAGCCTGGGTGGCTGATACACAACAGGGATTTATTTCTCACAGTTGCTGGGAAGTCAGAGGTCAAGTTTCCGGCAGATTCAGTGCCGGGTAAGAGTCATCTTTCCCCTGGTGGAGAGGTCAAGGTCACTTTCTTTTATTTTATTTTTTTAAATTAAATCTTTATTGTTCAGATTATTACATTAGTTACTCTTTTTTCCCACCATAACTCCCCTCCACCCAGTTCCCACCCCACCCTCCGCCCTCACTCCCCACCCACTGCCCTCATCCATAGGTGCACGATTATTGTCCAATCTCTTCCCTCACCCCACACCCCTTCCCCCCCTAAGAATAGTCCATTCCCTTTCTATGTCCCTGATTCTATTACAATCGCCAGTTCATACTGTTCATCAGATTATTTATTCCCTTGATTTTTAGATTCACTTGATGATAGATGTGTATTTGTTGTTCATAATTTGTATCTTTACCTTTTCCTTCTTCTTCCTCTTCTTAAAGGATACCTTTCAGCATTTCATATAATACTGGTTTGGTGGTGATGAACTCCTTTAGCTTTTTCTTATCTGTGAAGCTCTTTATCTGGCCTTCACTTCTGAATGATAGTTTTGCTGGATAAAGTAGTCTTGGTTGTAGGTTCTTGGTATTCATCACTTTGAATATTTCTTGCCACTCCCTTCTGGCCTGCAAAGTTTCTGTTGAGAAATCAGCTGACAGTCGTATGGGTATTCCCTTGTAGGTAACTGATTTTCTTTCTCTTGCTGCTTTTAGGATTCTCTCTTTGTCTTTTGCTCTTGGCATTTTAATTATGATGTGTCTTGGTGTGGTCCTCTTTGGATTCCTTTTGTTTGGGGTTCTCTGCACTTCCTGGACTTGTAAGTCTATTTCTTTCACCAGGTAAGGGAAGTTTTCTGTCATTATTTCTTCAAAGAGGTTTTCAATATCTTGCTCTCTCTCTTCTTCTGGCACCCCTATAATTCTGATGTTGGTACGCTTGAAGCTGTCCCAGAGGCTCCTTACACTATCTTCCTATTTTCGGATTCTTTTTTCATTTTGCTTTTCCGGTTGGGTGTTTTTTGTTTCTTTGTATTTCAAATCTTTGACTTGATTCTTGCGATCCTCTGGTCTGTTGTTGGGAGTCTGTATAATGTTCTTTATTTCAGTCAGTGTATGCTTAATTTCTAGTTGGTTCTTTATCACAACATCGAGGGTCTCATTAGATTTCTTGAGGATCTCACTACATTTATCGGCGGTCTCACCAGTCTTTTCGAGGGCCTTATTAAGTTTATCGACGGCTTCTAGACAGTTCTTTAAAGACCTTAAAAGTGTGGTTTTGAACTCTATATCCAGCAGTTTGCTTTCCTCCAATTCTGTCGTTTGTGTCCTGTTTCTTTGTCTCGGCATTTTTTATGCTTCGCTGTGTCGATAGAGTGCCTTTCTGTGCTAAGTGTCCCAATTACCTGAGGTAGACACTCTTGGTGCACCCCCTTGTGGACTTTGTGCACAGTCTTGTTGTAATTAAGCCTTGATTGTTGTAGTTATCACTGTGAGGAATTGACCTCCAGGCCAATTGGCTGTGATAATCAGCTGTGTCTGCAGTAGGAGAACTTCTGTGCTGGAAACACCCCTCTGGGGCTAGACTTGCTTCAATGGGGCTTTGGTGCTCACTGAGTCTGCCCCCTGAGTGTGTCTTTTATGGTTCCACGGAGCTGCAAACTGGATGGTCCCACTCTGACCTCTGGGCTTCCTGGCTCCTGGATCTCTAGGGAGGTCAAGGTCACTTCCTGAGGTTTCTGCTATGTCACGAGTCCCATTCATAAGGGCTTGGCCCTCACAACCCAATCACCCCAAAGCCCCACCTCCAAACAGCATCACGTGAGCATTAGGATTTCACGTGTGGGTTTTGAAGGGGAGACCCACACTCCGTGTGTGTTGCCCACACATGTCCAGGAGGCTCAGGAAACATGGACAACTGACCCTACACACTTGAATAGATTAGGCTGTTAGAAAGAAAAGAAAGGTTTTAAGGAGAGAAACAAAAGAAAAGCAAAAATATATGCAAAGAAAAATAAGAAAGCCTGGCCAGCGTGGCTCAGTGGTTGAGCATCAATCAATGAACCAGTGGGGGGCGTGCAGGAGGCAGCCGATCGATGATTCTTTCTCATTATGATGTTTTTATCTCTCTCTCCCTCTTCCTTCCTCTTTAAAATCAATAAAAAATATATTTTTTAATAAGAAAAATAAGAATAATAAAGGAGTTGAATGTTGAAAACAGGTAAATGCTGGACTCAGGAATTCAGGTGCCTTAAGTCCCTGTCCTTGAGATTAGTTTATTAGTATTTCTGCTGCTCAAAAAGTCTGCAATGAAAATGACAGCATTACTTTTCTGATGATATAGGTGATACTAATGTAGAAAACACTAAAAAAAAAAAGTATAAAAAAGAAAGTTAAAAATCACCTTCAATCCCTCCAACAGGATAACTACTAAATGTTTGGGGAAAGTGAGACGGGGCTAGAGGGAGCTTTTTGGAGTCCTGGAAATATCCTATATTTCTATGTGGTTAGTCATCATGTGGGTGTATACAAAGTAAAAATTCATCAGCTGTATAAGATTTGTGCACTTTACTGTATGGGTTTTATGTATCAATTTAAAAATCTTCCAGATATTTCTTTCTATATATACATTTTTACAGGAACAGAATTCTATTATTCATGCTGTTTTGATAAGTCTTATCAAATTACCATATATTTTATTAGAAATCCTTTTCATAGCAATGCACTTACTGATGCATCTTTGTCTTAGAGCAGTGGTTCTCAACCTTCTGGCCCTTTAAACACAGTTCCTCATGTTGTGACCCAACCATAAAATTATTTTCGTTGCTACTTCATAACTGTAATGTTGCTACTGTGATGAATTGTAATGTAAATCTCTGATATGCAGGATGGTCTTAGGCGACCTCTGTGAAAGGGGTGTTCGATTGCCAAAGGGGTTGCGACCCACAGGTTGAGAACCACTGTCTTAGAGTGTTCAGTAGCAGGGTGTAGAATCATATGAAAGCTGGGGCAAGAAAATAGAGGTTTTAGAGAAAGATTATAATGTGTACTCTCACAGCACCCTATACCATTTGTAATTTTTTTTTTAACTTCTTGATGATCTTTAAGTCAATCTTCTGAGCCTTCTTGAATTTTCTTGTTGCTATTACTTTGGTGATCTTAGACTTTCATCATAACCTCAGAGATTAGCGTCATGGTTTCATAAGACAGTTTTCTCACTGCAAGGTCATTTAATGAGGTCCAGCTGAGTCCATGTAGCCCACTGTGTGTGTATTTGGTGCTGCCCAATGTAGCTATGCCCTCAAAGAAGGGAAATGAACATGAGAGAAGGTAACCCGCATGTTGCTCACAAAGCAAAATCATTCAGTTAATTATGTGGACCAATGGTAGAAGTCCTTTTTGTTACTGTCTTAGAAATTTACTCAGTGAACATTTGTTGATTGAACATCTCATATGTTTGACATGGTGTTGGCAGCTGGGGATAAAATAGTGGATACGACACAGACTGAACCTCAACGAACACAGAATCCAATGTAAAGTGGAACTTAGGAAGTCCCTGTTGAAACAAGTTCCCAATATGAATATTTCCTGATTCCCTGACCGTCCAAGGACGAGAACCACACCAGGATAATCTCGCTGGGATAGTGGAGGACACCAAAAACAAAGGGAATGCGTAGAGTGAGAAAGAATAAAGGCAAGCAGAGGCCTAACAAGCCAGAGAGGCATTTGGAGGTTGGTAGAAGGTGGAACGAGCCAGTAGAAGACAAAAAAGCCAAAGCCAAGCTTTGAACCCAGAAATCTGAGACCTGGGTCACAAAAAGAAGTAAACCTGGAGTTCAAGGTGATGGGGGAATTAAAGTCATGAAGGGAGTAAAGAAGGCTCAAATGGAGCACAGGCGACTGCTGGCGTCTGAGGTTGGGTAGTACGGGTGGGTACTTTGGGATAAATGGCCAGGGGAAGAGAAGAGAGAGCAGACACACAAGATGAAAACAACGTACGTACAGTAAATATAACTCTGGAGCCACCCAGAACCTGTCGCTAGGCTTGGCTTCATTGAAAAGATGATACAAGTCTTAATTGCCTGGTATTGGATGCATAAACAAGGTTAGATTCCCTTCCGAAGAACATATTATGTCTTCTGGAATATTCTTAGGTTCCCACTCTTGCCCACTTAGGTTACATGCTAAATAGAAAGAACAACTATGAGAAACTTGAGTCTTTTCATTAGCAGGATAGAAGTGCTACTGAAGATGGATTAGAAACACAACATAAAATACAACAAAATGTTACCAGTTGGTGGTTGGTGGGTGGTCTGGTTTGTTCTACCAGTAGAATCAGCCTCTTACTGTCAAACAGGAAAAATGTGAAAAGCAAACAAAGATTTTGGTCCAAGATAGGATACTTAATACTGACCATTAGGAAGGAGAAAGGGCACTTGAAGAAGTAAAACACAAGTTAATTGCTCTTTGGTGAATGTTCATGTTTGGTATAATGGCTAATGGACTCACCTCTACTAACCCCTACCCTGATATATAAGCCAAAGCTTAGCATGAAAGCAATGCTAATCGGCTGTGTTGAGTTTGAGCCCAGTGGAAATTTCATTTCTATAGTTCCTTAGAATGAGTAGATTTATCTTGGCTTTCATTGTTCAGGAAATGCTTCGATTTCCCTGTGTTCTTTCCAGCCAAAAGCACAGAGAAGACTTCCAGAGTAGGAAGCTCTGTGTGTGTGTCTCTGTCGCAGCTGGGACAGTTACTAGGAATTTTCAGTTCAGAACTGAAGTGGGAAGATGGAAAGAATCTTACAATGAAAGAAGCAAGGAAAACCCTGAAATCTGCTCCCCTAATCTGCTGAATTAGGATTGGTGACACTGAAGTTTTCATTCTATTGCTTTGTGTCCCATAAATAAAATGCATACATTTTAATTTAATTTCTTGCTCACAATAGCTTATCAGAGAGAGAGAGAGAGAGAGAGAGAGAGAGAGAGAGAGAGAGAGAGAGAGAGAGGCTTCTATTGTACTTTTATTGCTGTGGAAGTAATTTCAATATCTATTTATATAAAAGCCTAAGTGACCATTGCAACTGAATGGACGACCAAACAGGCTGCACGAGGCAACCAGGCTGGCAGGAGGGTTAGTGAGGGATGATCAAACGACTGACCAGCAGGCTGTGTGGGTGACCAGGCTGGCAGGGAGGGGGGGCAGTTGGGGGTGATCAGGCCGGCAGGCAGAGGCAGTTAGGGGTGATCTAGGGTTGATCAGGCAGGCAGGCAGGTGAGCGGTTAGGAGCCAGTGGTCCAGGATTGTGAGAGGGATGTCCGACACCCAGGGGTCCTGGATTGGAGAGGGTGCAGGCTGGGCTGAGGGGTGAAATTTCGTGCATGGTGCCTCTATTTAGTAAATATGAACACTTCCTAATATGTGCCTTGTAATCAATTTGTTATCAGTGTGTGTGTGTGTGTGTGTGTGTGTGTGTGTGTAATTGGCTAGATTAAAAGATATTAATATTTTATTTTTAAATATGTATATTTTTTATTGATTTCAGAGAGGGAAAGAGAGAGATAGAAACATCAATGATGAGAGAGAACCATTGATTGGTTGCCTACTGCATGCCTCCCACTGGGGATCGAGCCCTGCAACCCGGGCATGTGCCCTTGACTGGAATCAAACCTGGGACTCTTCAGTCCGAAGGCTGATGCTCTATCCACTGAGCCATACTGGCTAGGGCAAAGGTATGAAAATTTAAATGTTAGCACTTATCACTAAATTCTTTCAGAGGCATCAATTATAATGCAATCAGTAATGTACGAGAATGTACCAACATACTGAATCATACAATTTTTCATTTTCATAAATATGGTCATTGAATAAAGTATCTCAGTAAAGTTTGAATTAGCATTTCCTTTATTTTGAATGAGGTAAAATACCTTTTTCATAATTAAAAGGCTATTTTATTTCCTTTTCTGTGACCTGTCTGGTTATATCTTTTACACATTGTTTTATTGGTTTGTTTTTCTTTGTGTTATTGATTCTAGGATATCTCTATATTACAGAAATTAGCCCTTTGTCAGTGATAGAAATTGCAAGTATTGTCCAGTTTACCATTGTGGGGTTTTTTTGTGTGTGTTTTTTGTGGCCAAATGTAGCAATTCTTTATTTCATGCTTGCCATATTTTGAGTCATATTTAAAAAGGTTTTCTCCAGTATGAGTTTTTCCCCCCCCAAGGCTCTCTCTCTTTTTCTTCTCTTTATTTACATTTAAATCTTTGATCCACCTAGAACTTATTTTGGTGTAACATATGAGACCTTCTAGTTTTATATTTGTTACAGTGTTAGATGATGGTGTTGCTATTGATATGCTCATTGCCATGAAGTTAGTTACTAATTTAACTTCATGACAATGAGAATATTAATGGTTAGCCAACAATAGCTCCTTGGAGGAAAAATAATTAAATCTAATAATAGAAATAAATGTGTGCCCAAGAAAGTCATGAAACATTAAAGCACTACCTAGTAGAGTGTTAACAGTCTGAATGTTGTTTTACATAGTACAAGATCTCCATTATAGCATGAAAGAAGTCTTATTTTTTCACTTGAAACAGGATAAATATTTATTTTGCATAATTTGAGACTCAACTTACTTGTATCTCTCAAAAACAAACACTTTTTTTTGCAAAAGATTCAGTGTTAATCAGTGGGTAAAGTGATTCTTATGGATGCCTTTTCAGATGTTTTACATGTGAAAGAGGTCATTTTGTAACCTCACCAACATGGGGGCATCAAAAGAATGCAAAGAGGAAAGATAGAAAAATTCAACGTATAGATTTCAGGACCGAAGGCACAAGAAAAACTGTTAGCTTGATTGTTTTGGTAACTTTTAGTGAACCCAAATGAGGAATTTAAAGGGGGAAAAAGGGACAATTCAACTGAGTAGAACACCTTGGATTTATTTCCAGATTCAAGTGACCTGGCTGTTGACCATGTTCATGTTACAGTGTGGAGCACAGACGGTGGATACGGTTAAGCTTTCACTGTAAGTTCAGTCTAACTGTAGAAAGTTAATTTAGAGACCATCTCCAGTTCATCTTCTCATTTTGCTGATTAAGAAATCAAGGATCAATTAGATCAGCGAACATGTCTACAGACGTAACATTCCTAGCACATATCTTTAAAACCAAGTGTTTATGAATTTATAAAAGTACAGAAAATAAGGAGAGATGATAAAAATCATTTACTGCATCATTTTTTCCTAAGGGAAAGTAAACGATGTTACCTCATAAAGAAAGTATTTGAAATAAGATTCAAAATCAGGAAGATATTTAGAGGTAGCCTTGACAGCTCAACTAAGTCATTTTAGGACAAACAAGAATGGCCTCACAGGGTGAAGACTAAGAACATGGACCAGTTTCTCAGTTAGTGCTCCCTGTTTACCACAAAGAGGTTACGTTTATGGATGGTTATAATTATTTAAAAAAAACACTAGAGTTTTTCTGAGTATATTTTTGACCTTTTGAGTTTCAACTCATGAAAGGCAGCAGTGGCTTTCCAGAATACAACCCCACCAGGGATGGGGTAATCGGCTGGTTTAACTCAGTATGAAATTTTCTTTCTTTTTAAAAAAAATATGTTTTTTAAAATTGACATTAGAGAGAAAGGAAGGGAGAAGAATAGCGAAATAGAAACATTGATGGCTGAGAAACATCTATCGGCTGCCTCCAGCATACCCCTTCCTGGGGATTGAGCTTGCAACCCAGGTATGTGCCCTGATGGGGAATTGAACAGGTGACCTCTTGGTTCACGGCTTGATGCTCAACCACTTAGCCACACAGGCTGGGCAGTATGAAGTTTTCTTAATGAAAGTCAGTTTAAATGGAAACAATATTGCCTCTCCCAGTCACCAAAACTTCCTTTCAGAATCGTTATCTTTATAAATGAAAAGCAAGTATCAGAAACAGAGATGAACGTGATGCCTTTGCCCTAACTGTTATTAGAAAAATAATAAGGTCACTTATCCATTTTGCCCATTGAAAAGCTGTCAAAAAGCAAATTCAGGAAAACTCGTATTTGTGGAATTATAAAAGAAATTAAACTCGAGAGCAAGAGAACAAAACAGGTGGAAATATGTAAATAAATGCAAGAAGGCATTATGTTTAGAACTTGCCACAAATCCTTATTGTTCATACTGGCTTTTTTTTCTTCTAAAAATAAAACAGGGAGCATCTCGAAAAGTCATTGGCTCTAGGCTTCAAATCAAATCGGCCTTTACAGTTAACTGTGGGGTTTTTAAAAAATCAAATGAAAACTATTGTGCCACTTGCTTCATGACTTGTCCTTTCTTTATCCTTTGTTTATTAAATAGCGTAATGGCATTTAAGGAAATGAGGATAGATTGTGTGCAAAATATGGATAAGGAAATATGAGTGCAGAATTCTTCTCTGAGCTGTGTTCCTAGTTTTTTTTGTCTTGTTCCAAACTTAGCTGAGCGAGCACCTGTGGCATATGTCCTTTTAAATTCACATTCTGGGTTTCACCACGCCAGATTTTCTCCTGTAGGAAATATACTGCATATGTATATACTTTAGGTGCCTAGTTATATATTTTTATCACTGAAGACATTCACTTTTCCTTCAAACGTTTGTTCTTGTGATTTGATGTCTTTAATAAATGTAACAGGGCTCCCTTGCTAAGTGGTGTAAAATTCCCTTTATCTCCCTTGTAGTCCCACCCCATTATCAAAGAACATGAATACTATATTGTACATGTTGCATTGGATGCTGGATACATAAATCCAAGTAATTTGGATTAACACAATTTCTTTTTCCAATATTTGAGAACAACGTAAGAAATCCTAGTCACTATTCCTTAGGGTTGATTGATGTGGCATTGTCAATAGGGTCTTCTTTGCTATTATTGGAGCATAAACTGAAATAGCTCAAAAATTCAGGGCAAAGGGCGAAGGGGAGAGAAAAAAAATAAGGCTCTGGTCACTAATATTTATATCTGTGTATCTCTAACTCCTAGAAAGAAAAGATGACCTAATCTTGGCTGGCTTAATAATTATTAATAACTATTATTCTTAATAATAATTAAGAATAATTAGGATGTTTTTCCCCATGTTTGGGTCCTTCACTTATTTTATTTCTTACCCATCTTTCTTCATAGTCTTTGGAGTGGTATTTGTACATTTTTTTTTTTTTTTTTGCCAGCATTTGATCTTCCTTTCCTTGTTGTAGAATTAGCCTCTGTAAGTTTTAGACGGCACAGGGTCACATACGTGCCTTTCTTGATTCTTGGCAGTTGGGATACAGGCCATCAGCTCAGGGACTCAGAGGCTCTACTTCAACTTTGAGGGGCAGATGGGGTGGTGGAGCCGGGCTGGCTGGTGTGGAGGGCCAGCTCCCTCGCTCACCAGCTCTCTGACCTTACGCCAGCACAAAGGAGGCCAAGGAAATATTTAAAGGCATGAGTGAAAGAATGAATGAATGCCATATTTGATAGATGTTGCTGACTAAGGGTTTTTACATTGATGACTTGTGGTATCAACCCTTTATCAGGCTTCTGCTTAAGCGAAATAGAAATTCTTATATTATAGTTATTTTTAATTGGGTATTCTGTAATTTTAGCCAAATACACCCTGACATTAAGATTAAGCATTTTGCACCCAGATTCTACATTTTTAAAAAATTGTTATCCATCTATTGCCAAAGAAGTAGTTCTTGCCATTTTTCTGGAGAAGTCACTTACTAAGTGTGCTCTACAAAGTTCTGCTGGAAACTAATATTCCATTAGAAAGTTGTATAGTTCATTCAAACCGGCACTGTTTCCTTCATTAATTCAGGAGGCGCTCTTTCTGTGTGATTGGTGGGGCATCAGAACAGATGGGTCAAGAATAGATGAACCATAGATGGAGGAAAACGCTGTTATTTCAGAATTCAACGTTGTATAATGTTTTTGCATTGTTTGGCATTTTTTGCATGCATTTGTCATGAAGGGGCAATAAAGTTATTTGGATTATACGTGTTCAGAAAATGAAAAACAAATGAAATCATTATTTTTTCTATTTCATTCTGGACTGCCTTCATGGGCTGTTTTCACAGAGGGATTTTATAAAACTGCTTGAGTCAGAGCAGCACAGGAATCTGCGAGTATACAACAAATACTTGGAAAGAGTTCTATCGGAGCTTTCATCCGACCCCCAACCTGAAATGCTGATCACGAGCCAGAAAACCTCTCCACGTTGCCTCTCTTCCAGGGGTGTTACATTGCATTGCAGGCCGAACGAAAAAAAGCAAGTCAGATTTTAATAATATCCAGCCTTAGATGCCATCAGCAAGATGACATTTCCTGGAAAGAACTATGTTATTATAGTATTATTATTTGTAGTGATTTGCTTGATATGATCAACAAAGGAAAAATAAACGATCCAAATGGGACTTCTGGCAGGGAACGGAATTCTCATTAAAAGAAGTATTAGTTGGCCAAACACATGGGAGTAAACACTGGAGGTGAACTTGATGTTCGAGAGGAGGAGCTGTTTGTGGAGACTGCAAGAATGTGTAAGGCTGAGGAACTCCGATTTCACCCACTTATCATAGGCTGACCTTTGCCAAACCTCTTGGCAGCCTTAGGCAGGATTTATATTTCAGGACAACATCAAAATCAAAATACCATAGTTTACACGATGTCATATGCTTATCATTGCCATCTTTTAGGTCCTCAGACAAAAATGACGCGGAACTGTGGTGAAAAATACCAGGAAAAGTGGAGGTAGCGGGGAAGACTTCAAGCTCATTGCCATGAGGTCATCAAGCTTGAAAGATAATAAGGTGGAGCTGACAGGCTTTCGATATGTTACCAACTCAGTTTGCCGACAACAAAAATGCGATGCAAAACATTTAACAATGACATTAATGGGTTAGTTATGAAAGACTAGATAACCAAACACAGTCATTTCTATATTTTGGAATTTGCCTTTTAAAAACATATGAGAAAGAAAAAGGAAAAGTTGAGTTAGCTAAATGATGTTCCGAGGTAATCTCCTGATAGATCACCACCAATTCTTCCATAATAAATGCTATATTCTCCTAATCCAAAATCCTTGTATATAAGATTTTCAAGACCAGATGTTCAATGACCTAATTCAAGTAACATTGGATCCAAATCATAAGTGGGAGACATTAAACAATTTAGGATTACTTGCAATAGTGTACGAGCATTATTATTAAATAACTACAGAAACATAACTGTTAATTGTTCTAAATAGAAGTTACTTCTAAGTGGATAAAAATAAGATACATTTTTTCCTACCCCAATTTTAAAAATAATGTTATGCTGCTGTTCATTTTCCAGATTTCATATTAAGGTATGACCCTTTCTTGAATGATATCCCATTCATCTGCCCCCAAATAAAAAAGCAGTAGATTTACTCAAGGGCTTGCTCAGAACTTCCAACTTTATGCAGAAAGGCTTCCAAGCCAGCAGAGGTGGATCCAAAGTCACATTCTTCTCCAGGAAGTATGGTGCACACTTACAGATTAGACCATCGCAGCTGGAGGGTGGAGAGAGTGTGAGATGCAAAGAAGCCTAGGACCACTTACTCAGTTCCTCTCAAATTTCCGATGGATGGATTACAATGGATTACCAGAAGGCAGGCTTTCCTGCACTTCTGTGTAAAGATCTTTTTAGACCAGTCCAAAACACCCAGAAAATTGGACTGTTTGCAGATGAAACCTCCTTCTTCCTCTTCCTCTCCCTCCCCTCCCCCTCTTTCTCAGTTCATATTCCCTTCATCCCCTGCACGGAATGGAGTTCCACGTGGACACCAAATTTGAGGCTTTTTCTCACCCTTTAGGGCACCACAACCCATTAAAAAAAAAAAACAATACCCGGCACTTAGTCCGGATTCTCGGGCTAATATTTGTGGAATTGGCACAGAAACATGAAGGGTTACACACGGGGTCGGGCCTCGGGGGCCCGCTGTTCCACTTGCGTCGTTAATGTTCGTTACAGGGTGTCTTGGCTCGGGGACCTGGAAGACCAGCCAGCCCAGGTGACAGAAAACATGGCTGCAGTCCAAACCCGGAGCTGCCAGAGCCCAAAGGACAACACGGAAAGGGAAGCTTGGGGGCTCTTCCCTCCTGAGCGGTTGTTTCGCTCTGGGCTGGAACCATGCACTCTTTCCACAGATGGAAAAGTCCTCCCGAATGTCAGAATTCACTCGGGTCGTTTTTTTAGCCCCTTCCTTAGGAAGCATGTGTGCTCGCTCGCTCGACATTTCCCACGTTCTTCTGCCTTTTCTTCGCTCGTATAAAACCTGGTCCTCCCTGGGGGACTTCCCCCTCCTCACGGTGCTACCCCCGAAGCTCAGGTGTCACCTTGGCAACTGCATCTCGGCCTCACATGGGATGTAGAAGCAGCCACCGAGCTGGCCAGCTAGAGGCCCCTCAGACACCCTGACCGTATCTCATGGGTTCTGAGGCGCACATTCATTCGTACTCGTATCTCTGAGACAGAGACACCAGTTTCAATCGGTGGCATCTTATAGTCAATAAAATACAGTATAACAGGCAGCTCTGTGATAACAGCAATAATCCCACCTCTTTGGAGGTTCCTAAAATTACATTGGGAACTACAGGATGGTGCTGTAAAGGGCCTTCCAACAGCTATCTGTAGGCTATAGATCAGTGGTTCCCAAACTTATTTGGCCTACTGCTCCCTTTCCAGAAAAAATATTACTCAGTGCCCCCTGGAAATTAATTTTTTCAAAATTTTAATAGCAATTAAACAGAAAGATATATGTATTAATGTTTCTACCTTTTTCGTAAAATATAGTAAAGAAAGGTGTAAATTAGAAACATTGAACTTTGAAATTATGAAACTATTTATTGAACTCAGAATAGAAAGGGAATACAAAAAAAGTTAAAACAAATGCCCCTGTGGCCATCACCGCCGCCCTGGATCGCCGCAGCGCCCACCAGGGGGCGGTAGCGCCCACTTTGGGAATCACTGCTATAGATTCAGAGCCCTGTGAGTCATTATGTGGCCTTAGATCCTTTGAAGGCCCTCTGATTTGGATTAGGAGAATATAATGTTGGAATCAATAAAGGGTTGATTCTTGTGTTTTGTGATTTTTGTTTGTTTGTTTGTTTTTGAAGGCTAGCTTCTCATTGTTTGCCTGTTACAGCTACCATTCAGAATAGTTATTGTAGCTCATACTTATTTAGTGGTGACTGTGCAGCAGGCACTGTTCTAAGCACTGGAAATATATTAAGTCACTTGATCTCCACAACAACATGAGGAAGGTACAGTTCTTACCTCCACTTAACAGATGATGGAGTTCAAGGCCAGAGAAGTTAAGTAACTGGACTTACTATTAATATCGGAACAGGGATTTGAACCCAGGCAGCCTGGCTCCAGGGCCCATGCTATTATCAGACATCACTGCTGCGTAAAGATTTAGGGAAATGTAACTGATGAGCACATAGGCTGCAAGATGTCAAACTTCAAGCTAGCATCATGGAGAGATTACTGCCAAGAGTAGTATTATCATACTAGAGGCCCGGGGCACAAAAATTTTTTGTGCACTTGGGGGGGTCCCTCAGCCTGGCCTGTGCCCTCTTGCAGTCTGGGACCTCTCGGAGGATGTCCACATTGCTGGCTTAGGCCCGCTCCCTGGGGGATCGGGCCCAAGCTGGCAGTCAGGCATCCCTCTGGCAACCCGGCAGCTCTCGGGGGATGTCCACTTACAGGCAGGGAGCAGACCTAAACTGCAGACGGACATCCTTATGCTGCTGAGGAGGCGGGAGAGGCTCCCGCCACCACCTCTGTGCTGGCAGCCATCAGCCTGGCTTGTGGCTGAGCAGAGCTCCCCTTGTGGGAACGCACTGACCACCAGAGGACAGCTCCTGCATTGAGCATCTGCCCCCTGTTGGTCAGTGTGTGTCATAGTGACCAGTCATTCCCAGTTGTTCTGCTGTTAGGGCCAATTTGCATATTGCCCTTTTATTATATAGGATAGAGGCCTGGTGCACGGGTGGGGGCTGGCTGGTTTGCCCTGAAGGGTGTCCTGGATCAGGGTGGGGGTCTCCACTGGGGTGCCTGGCCAGCCTGGGTGAGGGGCTGATGGCTGTTTTCAGGCTGGCCACACCCCCTTTAGGGTGGGGGGTACCCACTGGGGTGCCTGGACAGTCTGGGTGAGGGGTTGAGGGCCATAGGCTGGCCAAGCCCCCCAGTGATGGAAGCTCCCAGCCTCTCCTTTTTTTCTTTCTTTTTTTATTCTGGGATTTATTTGCCTTCTATAATTGAAACTTTGTAGCCTTGAGTGGAGCTCAGAGCCAGCCAGGGAGTGCAGGAAGCTTGGCTTCCTCCATTGCCAGGGGCAACCCAAGCCTCCTGCTCGCTCCAGCTCCGTGGCCATGGCTGGCTGACAGCAGGTATCTGGGGTTTATTTATCTTCTATAATTGAAACTTTGTTGCCTTGAGTGGAGCTCAGAGCCAGCTGTGGCAGGCGGGAAACTTGGCTTCCTCCATCAGTGAAGCAACCAAGCCTCCTGCTTGCTCCAGCTCATGGCTGCTGGCCGCCACCTTGGTTGGATTAATTTGCATATAGTCGCTCTGATGAGCTGGTGGGCATGGCTTAAGGCATAGCGAAGGTACAGTCAATTTGCATGTTTGTCTTTTATTAGTGTAGATTATATGATTCAATTTATGTCCTGAGAGCTGAACTTCAGGGCTATAAGAAAAACTCAACAGATTTTACTGTCCAGCTGAAAAAACAACCACCTTGGAGATACCCAGTGGTAGGCAACTAGGCCAGGGTGAGGTGCCCAGGTGAGGCCAAGCTGTGAACCGAACAGCATCTGGCCTCACTGTGCTCCTGGCCTTAATAATAATTGATTTTAGTGAGGAAGGGAATGGGAGAGAGATAGAAACATCAGTGATGAGAGAGAATCATTGATTGGCTGCCTCCTGCACTCCCCACACTGGGGGATCGAGCCCACAACCTGGGCATGTGCCCTGACCAGGAATTGAACCGTGACCTCCTGGTTCATAGGTTGACGCTCAACCACTGAACCACACCGGCTGGGCACCCTTGGCCTTTTGACAATTGCCAGATGGGAAGGGGGTTGGGGGGCTGGATGAAAAAGATAAAGGGATTAAGAAGTACAAATTGCTTGTTACAGAATAGTCGTGGGGATGTAAAGTACAGCATAGGGAATATAGTCAATAATCCTATATAATAAAAGCCTAAAATGCTAAATGTCTGACCATTTGTTTGACCAGTTGCTATGATGTGCACTGACCACCAGGGGGCAGACACTCTGACAAGTAGGTTAGCTTGCGGCTGGGGTCCAGCTGATTGGGACTGGGCGAGATGGGCCGGACATGCCCTGGACGAATCCGTGTACTGGGCCAGTTTCTGCCCGATCCCCACAGGCCAGGCCAAGGGACCCACCAGTGCATGAATTTGTGCACCGGGCCTCTAGTATTCTAATAATTCTCTATGGTGTCAGAGGGGTGCGAGATTGATTGGCATGATCACTTAGTAAGTTATATAATGTCTAATTTGGGGTGTACACCTAAAACTAATATACTATTTATACGTCAACTGTAATTAAAAAATTAAAAAAAATGTTTTTAAAAAAGAATTATGCTGTAGTTTGTGAAGGTGATTCTAAAGTAAGGTCTCCCAAATTGTTTAAACAATGGCAACCTCATTGGAAAACGTATATATTTTCCTGGACTGACTCCTTTAAATGTAGCCATGCTAGGCCTTCACGTCGTGAATATTTATTTTTAAATGTGATTTGTTTTATGGTTGGAGCTTGTATAGTGCTTGAAATAGGATTCACCTCTTTATATACTGGAGAGATGATTAAACTTCATTCCTATCATTCACTTGCATTCCTCACGGACAGTGATGTAACTTGTTTTCCTTTGGGTTTTTAGTAGTATGACTTGAATCCACAGATGGAAAGGATGTCATTTGCTTTCTTATCTCTAAAATTCTATTTACATACAATTATTCTGGATCAAGATCAGGCTATAAAATAAATTCTCTTGAGAAAAGGAAAATTCCAACTTATCCTATGAATAAAAAATAGATTCTAAGCCCTGGCCAGGTGGCTTCGTTGGTTGAAGCATCATTCCAGACACCAAAAATAGATTCTATATTAATTGACCAATATGCCAGTAACTTTCTTTATTTCTTTTTTTTTTTAATATATTTTATTGATTTTTTACAGAGAGGAAGGGAGAGAGATAGAGAGTTAGAAACATCGATGAGAGAGAAACATCGATCAGCTGCCTCCTGCACACACCCCACTGGGGAAGTGCCCGAAACCCAGGTACATGCCCTTGACCGGAATCGAACCTGGGACCCTTCAGTCCGCAGGCCGATGCTCTATCCACTGAGCCAAACCGGTTTCGGCTATTTCTTATTTCACTGTATTAATCTATTAAAATTTCAGAAAGCTTAAAAAGATGTCAATACATGTTTTGTGTATGTTATTATTATTATTTCACACAGCTGTCAGGTCTGCCCTCCAGGCACATTCACAGACCGGTTCTTTCAGATCCCGACAGGGTCCATTCTTTCCTCGGGGCTGTGGTTCAGGATAGAGGTGTCGGGCATCATGTGGGAATGGGCAAGGCCAGTGAACGCTGGAGTGTGGCCTGACCTGCCTTCTTGCTGTTCCTCAAGCCTGCACAGTTACCCCTCCATGCTAAGTGGGTATTCTGGGATCCAAAAAATCACACAAACATCGCAAGAACATTTTACAATCATTCAGTTATCAGTCACTTCCATTCTTGAATTGGGTGCCAATCGAGTAAATTTCTGCTACCCCAACATTCTCCAGTTGTTAAATGTGTATTAAACGTGCCCCTCCCCCATGTATGCTGGGCATAACAACTGCATTTTATCCTGGTTTCTCCGCTCGGAGCATTGGCCCCTGCTCTTAATCTGAACAACATTTTGGATTTCATCTTACCTGAGTAGGGAGGTTAGTGAGCCAGTTGTTTCTTTGTAATAATTTGTCATTTTTTTAAAAAAATTTTAGGTTCTAATCAGCTATGAATGGTATGAAATTTATATGAAATCGCACACATGATATAAGTGTATATATCAGCTATAAATGCATGTATGATTATGTAAATGGTGCTCATGAGGGTCTCCAAGGGCACTGTCCCAGGCCTAAATGAGAGTGACTTAGGGAGTGTAAGTGATGTATTGAGGGAGAAACCTATAAGGAAGTAAGGAAATGGCAAGAAAATAAGCAAAGACATGGCTTTTTTGGTTTGCTTGTTTTGTTTTTATTGATTTCAGAGAGGAATGGAGAGGGAGAGAGAGATAGAAACATCAATGAGGAGAGAAAATCATCGATCAGCTGCATGAAGCTCACAACCTGGGCGTGTGGCCTGACCAGGAATTGAACCATGACCTGCTGGTTCAACGGTAGATGCTCAACCACGGAGCCATGCTGGCCGGGCACAAAGACATGCTTTCAATGAAGCCCAAGGGTGGCTCGGAGCATGAGGCAATGGGACTGAGCCTTTTCGCTCCGCCAGTGGCTTTGCACCGCCCCAGCTGGGAGGGGTGTGAGGCATGACCTCCTAGGTAAGTCTTAGTGAGAACAGTTCTCCTGAGAAGAGGGCACCTGTGAGCCAACAGTCACCAGCCTTGTGCAGCTGGGTAGTGGTGCCACCCACTGGAAAAGGGACAGAACAAGGTGCCAACAGCATCCACTGCAGACACCAAGGAAGCTGGGTAGGGAGCAATAATAGTAATAAATCACAAAGAAATGCCTACTGATCAGGGGAAGTTAATCTGCACACAGCTATGTCTATAAATCAAGAGAAAAGGGAGAACTGACTGACTTTTGTGAACCTGAAGTTTATGGCTAATTTAGGAAACGTACGATCCAATTGCACACCAGCTCCTGAACTGCGTTTGGGGACTTTTGGGGAAGTAGAGGCAAGCCGGGGATAAAAATCACAACCACCACCAACCCATTTTGTTTATAACGGAACGGAGTGCCTTTTAAAAATCTAATAATTTTATAAAATGCCAAAACAGCTCCATGCTCCATGGCATAATCAAAGTACGAGAGGTATTTAAAGAAAGAGACACCATTTCATCTCCTCGCATTTCTGAGTCCAGCCTGGACACGTAAAACATGCCGCATATGTAGGGCTCCCTTTTCTAGGTTTTCCTAAAAGGGAGTCTCTCTTTTTAAAAGGTTGATGTGTGAGGCACTCTCGCCCAGGGTTCAGTGAGCAGGCTTTGTGCTGAGGTCTGCTTTGAGATGATAAAAAGTTGAATTCCACGCTTAGGGACGCAGAGGTAAGGGTTACAGGATATCATATCTGGTCCAGAAGGGGACACAGCCCTTGGTCAGGGCAAGAAGACCAAAATAGCTGCACTGGGAGGTTGATGCCCTTGAGCATAAGGTCAAGTTTTAGAGTTTTGAATTATTGAAGAACGTTGAAGTCATTTTGGCAGAAAGCTGAAGTTTTTTTGTTATTATTTTTATGTTTTGGACTATATCTTTGGGAGACTTTTTTTTTTAATGACTATGCAGAGGCAGCATAAACATTTCCCTTCTTGAAAACAAGCTGACGTGTTGCTTTAATAGACACCACACTGGATCCCAGAGTCGAGAAACTATTTAGAATGGAAAGAGGACCATACGGATGCTATCTACCCTCTCTAGGCTATCCAGTGTCAGGAATTGGTCCTCACTTAAACAGCCTGCTGTGGTCAGTGTCCATCTCCTGATGGCTGATCCAACCTCCTGGCATGTACTGGGCCCCACTCATGCTTAGTCCTGTTTTACTGATGAGGAAATTAAGGCTCAGAGAGTTACATTATTTATCCACAGCCACATAGCTAGAATGTGGTAGAGCCTGCATTCGAGTCTATGTTTAATCCCAAATGCCATAGAGTTTCCATTTCAACACACTGACTCCCACAATTCTTTTCCATGATCTTACCAGGGACTGGGATCCACAAATTTCTATCCCTCATGAAAAACTTCTCACCTGATATAGTGGCTGAGAGAAGAGCAAGGTGAGTAAAGATTGAAGTGGGGATGGTGAAAGAGGGTAGGGTTACACATCCAAGAGACTTGGATTTCAGGGAAGCTCTGTGGTCTTAGACAAGTCACCGCATCTAAATGGCCTCAGTCCCCCATTTGTTAATTAAGGGGGTGAACTATAGAAATTCCAGGGCTAACATTTTCTCATTCTGGTCAAGGAAAGTTGAAGCCATATGAACTTGGTTTCAAAGGAAAATGTGAAGGAATGGTGGAAGGACAGTTCAGATTTGGGGAGTAACTCAAGACCAGAGATGAATTCAGACAAGCCGTATTCTTGGAGTCAGTAATAGACATCATAAGTTCATTCATAAACCAAGGTACACAGTGTTTGGACAGAGGGTGAGAGAAATGCCAATGTAGAAAGTACTTAGAGATCCATGCTTAGCACACTCATTGTTCTGGATCTCAACTCATCTATTTTTCCTTCAGTTAATAGCTTCTTTACTACCTATGCTGAGATGATGACTTGGACATTCAGTGACTCTTAAGATAAATGACATACTTGGGAATATACGCTAAATGCCACAGAGAAGACAAAGAAAGAGATAAAATGTGAGCTAGGGATTTGGGGAAACTCCTGTACCCATGCTGAGTTAAAAGGTTATTTTCTATGCTTGTTGGGTGTTCAATCTCACTCAAGCAACAATTATCAAGAACTGATTATGCACATGATATTATGAATGAAAGCAGCCCACAGCCTAATGAGTCATGGGGTACAGAACTGGGAAACTACTGGGGAAGAGCCAGAGGGGCTGGAGAAGGCATCCTGTAGGAAGACAAGTGAATTGTTACCTTGAAGTAAAGAAAACAAAGGGGGAAAAGCAAACCAGATGAAGGGAACAGCAAGAGAAAAGCCACAGAAGCATGACGTGCACAAGAGGACCAGGGAATGACAAGACCACTCGGACATGGCAGGGACAGCCCCTGGAGGTTAGAGAGGGATATAGCTGAATGCGAGCTCAGGTCTCACAATGGCTCTGCATGTCAGAGCGAACACTTTCTAAATGTTAAAAATGTGCTAATTCAGTATCCTGTCCCAATGTATAGTGTTGTATTCTGGGAGTGTATCCGGGTTCGTTACAGGACAGAAATAATGGAATGAAGTGGCCAATTAAGATCAAATGGCAAACCAAACATGTTTATGAGGTTAATGGGCTAAAAAGAAAGAAGGGTGTGGAACAGGGGTTGGGAAGAGAAACGGAATGCGGGATTCAAAAAGACTTCGGAATAATATAATTTAAAAACAAGTTCAGGTTCAGTCAGAATCATCAGAGACTGATTTAGTGGGTCAGGAAATAAAATGTTGACTTTTATCTTGTGGCTTTATGTTGAAACTTTGTTAATTGGATTTTAAATGAAAACCAGTTAAGTGATGGGTGTTTTTAGGGTAAGGCCAGCTTAGTACTATTGCTCTTGGACTAGCAGAGTTGAAGGCTGGGCCCTTATGAAAATAATTTCAATAAATATTTAAAAGGTGATTCATTGTTAAAGAGTGGACATTTTCACTTTTATGTTTTTCATCTGAGGGCTTAGAAAATTATTTACTAGACCAAATTAGTTTAGTCAAAGTCCATCTGTTCATCAAACATTTATATGGAGTCTTTACTATACTTGGTACTGTGTTGGTAGGAGAAATGGATTCATAGAACCTCTATGGGTAGAATAGCATGAGTTTGCTTAAGTTTCTCAATAGGGATATAAAAAAATTAAGGGACACTTTTAAAGTATGTGAGTATAATGTGAGCCTGTTTAAATTCTATTTTATTAATTGGATACATAAGTGTGGGAAGGGTTGGGAGAAAGAATCACCATTCACACAGTATTCCAAGATAAAAATATGAGTGTCCTTTGTTTGCTTTTTTCTCTCCTTCATTTGCTCACAAACCACCCCACTAAGATGCATCACTAATTCAATGTCACCAAGTCCTACTGAGTCTACCTCTGACGTGTAATCCATCTGCTCTTTTCTTCCCTGCTATCTCTGCCTTGAGCCTGTCACCCAGGTCAGTGGTTCTGACGTATGTTCTTAAGATACTGGGATTTTAAAAATAATTTCAGGGTATCTTTAAGATCAAAATATTTTTATAGTAATAATAAAACATTATTTTCATTATTTTCTTCTTTTACTCTCAATCTTTAAGAAGAAAGCGAAAATTTTCAGAAGCTATAAAAACTATGATGGTGTCACATCTCTGCTGGCTAACAGAATTTGTGCTTCTGCATTCTTCTGTTTTAGAAAGTTCTCAACTGTAATTTATTATACAGTAAATATAGATTGATACAGCACACATTCATAAACGCTCTTCGGCATCCTCTGTAATTTTTAAGAGGATAAAAGGGTCTTGGGACCAATAGCATGACAATCGCTGGCCTCCGTGAATGCCTTGGCTAATTGGTATTCCTTGTTCTCATGCTTCTCCCATCTCATCCCTTACCCTGACCACCCTCAGTGTGTCCTTCATACAAGCAATAGAGTTATCTTTCTGAAACATAGGTCTGGTAGTTGCCTTGAGCTTAGAAACTTGCATGGCTGCACTTTTTTTACGGAATGATATCATAGGCTAGCATTGAAAGGTTATCACAATGTGGCCTAAACCTTGCTGTCAGCCCACCCTAGGCATCCAGAGCTGGAGAGGGGTGAAGGCAATTCTGTAAGTATGCTTTCTCAATACCTTCCCAGTCAAAATGAACTACCCCCATGTTTATTGCAGCATAATTCACAAGAGCCAAGAAACAACCTAAATGTCCATTGACAGATGAGTGAATAAATAAAATGTGGGATAAGTATAATTGAATAGTATTGAACCTTAAAAAAGAAATTCTGCGATATGTGACAACATGGATGAACCTTGAAGATATTGAAATGAGCCAATCACAGAAAGACAAATGCTGCGTGATTCCACTTATATGAGCTATCTAAAATAGTTAAATTTATAGACTTAAAGAGTGGAATGGTGGTTGGCAGAGGCTGGTGGGAGAGGAAAATGAGGAATTACTGATTAACAGGCATAAAGTTTCAGTTAAGCAGAATGAGTAAGTGTTAGAGATCTGCTGTATAATGTTGTAAAGTCAACAATATTGTATTCTACACTTAAAATTATTGCCAAATAATAAAAGATCTACTTCAGAATCTGGGTCCCTGTAGTGTTTATACCTTTATTTGTTCATTTATCACAGTCTGACTTGTGTGATAACCAGGTATATCTGTCTTCATCCCTTAAATATGAGTTTGGTGGGGACAGAGACTTGATTTTACTCATTCTTGCAATACCACAGATCTAGACAGTATCATGCTTATTGCATTTTCTGAAAAGTACCTTGTTGAATAAATGAATGAGTTCCATTATCTATATATGTAAGCATTTTGTAGTAGGTACAGATTTAGTTATTAGATATTCAGGTAATTTTTGAACTTATTTACCTTATGAGACATAAGGACATTGATCTCATTATTTGTAGACGTTTCTGTGTTGTATAAAAGAGCATGGCTCAATAGTTACTAAATGGCTTTGATCTTTTTCCAATCATATATTAATCTTAAAAGCATTAAGATTTCCCACCACTGAGGTTATTGAAAGGAGTAAGTCATATGACTCTGGACTTAATTACTGTTCTGTTCCTGCCATTCAACAGGCAGCCATTGAGTTAGCAGTTCTGTAGGTCGCTGTGGATATGGAGATGGATGATACAGGCCCCTTCCTTTGAGGAGCTCACAGGTTAATACGGGAAATGAAGATAAACACATAAAGACAGATCATCATGATAAAGGCAATGCCAGGGGACAGAGGCAGGATCAAAAATATGATTAATTATCTCTTAGGATGATAGTGGTGTGATAGTAAGGAGGAGTTTTTCAGAGAATGTGTCGCTTCAGCTAGGATTTTAAGGAGGAATTATGGGAAAGGTTTCAGGCAGGAGGACCTTGTCTCATGGGAAGTGGTTTAGAGGAAACGGTGGGAGAGGGGTGACTAGCAATGAGCCTCGAGAGCTTGGAAGAGCTAGACTATGAAGTTCTCATTTTTCGTGTTTGGACTTGATCCTGGAAGTGCTAAAGAATCCAAGGGAAGAATCCTAAAATTATTCAGAGTAACAGCAGGGTTGAATTAAGTGTATGCCTGCCAAGGGTACTACTTTGGAGGGATCACATTCATTTTGCTATTTAAGTTTGGGTATATTTATTTTGAAAAATTAGCTATAGCACTTTAGATCTTATTTCACATAATAGATGTTTCTAACAAGTGTAGTTTCTTACCCTAAGGCTGTCATTTTACAAATATTTGTTGAGCTTACTGGGTACCAGACACTCTCTACAGACTTGGGAAACTTCAGTGCACAAAACAGATCCCTGTCCTCAGGCACCACTTTCTTAGTCTACTGTCCCATCTGGAGGGTTTGTGTGAACAAACAGCACACATATCTGAGTGGGAAGGGAACTCTGGTGAAGTTAAAGCACAGTAACTCCTCTTCCCTTTTTCTCTAAGGGAACTCCTTCTTGAGAGGTAGCTTTTAGATGGGATGTGATGGGTGAAATAGATGCAGTGGAGCAAGCCAGTATATCAATGGGCTGTCACTGAAAACACTTGCTCTTTCTTCTGACCCCATCGTCAATGATTTTTAAAAAATCATCTTCATTTTTAGAACAGTTTGGAATTTACACAATTGAGAAGATAGTATACAGAGTTCTCATATACTCATATGAGGGTTTCCCCTATTATTAACATCTTACATTATTAATATGGTGCATTTGTTACAATGAATGAACCAACATCAACACTATTGTTATTAACTAAAGTTCTTACTTGACTCAGCTCTCATTACATGTTTCCTACTGTCTTTTTTCTGTTCGAGGATCCCACCACACCCCATTGCATTTAGCTGTCACATCTCTGCGGCTCCTCTTGGCTGTGACAGTTTCTCAGACTTTCCTAGTTTCGGGGGTTTTGAGGAGCACTAGTGAGGAGTTTTGTAGACTGTCCTTCAGTTGAGAATTACTTTACGTTTTTCTCATAATTAGACTGGGATTTTGAGTTTTTTGGGGAAGGAAGACGACAGACAGGAAGTACCATGCCCATGACACCTTATTGCGGGTACGAAATGACTTATCACTGTTGATGTGGACCTTGATCATGGCTGAGGTAGCGGTTGTCAGCTTCTCCACAGTAAAGTTACTCCTCCCCCTTTTCCATGCCCACTTGTCCTCTTTGGAAGATAATCACCATGAGCTCCCCACCACTTCCCTGAGGATGGAACAGATTTGTCTCTTCCCCCCATTTACTTATTTTCACCAGAGATTCTTCTTTTTTTTTTTTTGGAAGGGAGAAGGATAGAGAGTTTAGAAACATCGATGAGCGAGAAACATCGATCAGCTGCCTCCTGCACACCCACTACTGGGGATGTGCCTGCAACCAAGGTACATGCCCTTGACCAGAATCGAACCTGGGACCCTTCAGTCCGCAGGCCAACGCTCTATCCACTGAGCCAAACCGGTTACAGCCACCAGAGATTCTTTATAATTACTATGAATCAGGTACTCAGGAAAGATATTTATTGAAAGCCTACTATGTGCAAGGCCTTAGTAACACATTTTTACAGAACAATATTTTGGTTTTCTCATAAACAGCTTGCTTAGAAATGGAGAAATCTGATTTCCTGCCCTGCCTCTGCCATTACTTTGCTACGAGGCCTCAGGCACCTAATTTCACTCAAGCCTCAGGGTCCTCTTTTGGATAACTAGAGGGTGGAAAAAAATGAATCCTGACATTTTTTTCTAGGTTTAACATTCTAGGATTAAGTATTCACAGAAACGGGCTTCAAATTGTCTACAAAAGAGCATTATTACGATCTGTATTAGGTTGGCCCCACTCAATGAAATCTGTGTTTCTTTCGTCTGCTACACTATTTTCTTATGACTCAGAGCTGAAATAAATATGCCCAATGAAAATATAAAGTGAATGAAATTAATAGTTATTAGTATAATATATCTTATGACCAAGAAAAAAAAGCCCAACCATCTGCAAATGACTGATTTATGGATTTAATAGAAAGGGCCACCTATGGAAAAAGTAATATGGAATAAAAGCAAAGGAATTTGGAATCTATTATAATACCAGACTGAGGTGGCTCAGTCCGGGAAGACTCACGTGGACGCTTCCTCACTCCTATCTCTGCTGAGAAAAAGAAATATAAGAAAAAGTGACAAGCTGATGAAACCTGAGGATAAAAGCATTGTTCAGTTTTAAGAGAAAAAAATAGAAATATTCATTACTTACTTCCTACAATGCTCCTCTCTGGCCTACGGAAGGAGGAGGCCTGTGTGTGGCGGGCCAGTCGGCTCTTGGCCTCATTTTCCGGGAAAAAGGCGAGGTAGCTTTCCACGCCTGCCCTTGGCGAACTTAATCCGGCGGTTCTGGGCAGCTGGAGTCTCTTTCCAGGGATGAATAATGGCTTTTAACGCATTTCTTGCAAATACTATTATGGATGTTCTTTCCAGTGTTTTCTGGAAAGATTTATTCCTGTAAACTCAATAGTTGTTGAGGCAAATGGTAATTTAATGTAATTCAAAGAACAGAGGGTCCCCATGCCAGGCCCTGCCCCCGCTCCCTTCCCACCGCCAGCTGTGCCACCTTGGGCCTGTCTGTTGCCCTCTTGATACGGAACACAAGACACATTTATTTCACCTGCCCCTTCCCAAATGACCCAGACGGCCTCTCGAGGTTTCTTCCCAGCCTGCATTTCCTGGGGCAGCAGATCCAAAGCAGTAAAGGTCAGGGCTGAGAGCCACGGGCAGCCAGTGCCAAGTTTTCATAGAGAGCCCAGCCATGCAAGGCAGTCCACTAAGCATTATGGTGAGTAAGATCGAGTCCCCTGAAATGTATAGCTTTGTAAGGGAAACAGCTCTCATTCAGAGCAGCCTCGATGAGGGCTGCAGGAGGAGGACCCACACTGCGGAGCCAGGCTTCTGCTCCTCCCCTCAGGCCCAGCTGCTCTGCTCTGGTGGGAGGAGGGAAGGGCAATGTTTTTGGTAAAATAATGGAGACCAATTCCATCATCCACCTGGTCTGAGTGGGAACTCAGGGGACAGTGTACCCAACCAGGTGGTCATTGTCTTCTTGATCTAGGACCATGCCGGTTCACAAAGAGAATTTAGGTAGCTGGACCAGATTTAATTTGGGGTATGGTAGGTAGGTCTCCTTTCGGCTTGGTTGCTACCCGGAGGGTGTACCAGATAGGCTGACCTGGGCTTGCTGTTGGAGGAGAAAGCCATATCATGCCTGGAACACTGGATTTTCAAAATAGATCTATGAAGCCCCTCACCCCTTTTATTCTGATCGCCACCCAGGATAAAACCCTTTCTGGAGACAGTTGCATTCAGTGGCCAAACTGTCTTACTACATTGCGTGGCCCAGGAGGGACTAGAGGATATCTTTTCTTTTTTTTTTTTTTTTAATATTTTATTGATTTTTTACAGAGAGGAAGGGAGAGGGATAGAGAGTTAGAAACATCGATGAGAGAGAAACATCAATCCGCTGCCTCTTGCACACTCCCTACTGGGGATGTGCCCCCAACCAAGGTACATGCCCTTGACTGGAATCGAACCTGGGACCCTTGAGTCCACAGGCGGATGCTCTATCCACTGAGCCAAACTGGTCAGGGCTAGAGGATATCTTTTCGAGTCAGAGGATTTTAGAAGTGGTTTTTGAGGATGTTAGTCCAGTGTTCAACAATCCCTGATGGTGTGGACTGGAGGGAGCGTGGACTACCCATAAAATGTCTTGACTACTGGCTTTTGTTGAATCTTTGCAATAAAAGGTGTACCATTTTCTGACTATACATGATCCAGAAAGTGGACAAACATGACACAATTCAAGAGCCACAAGGTGTCATCAGAGTTGACCGATTGGACTAGAGCAGCAACACTGTACCCTGAAAAAGTGTCAACCTTACGGAGATACCAGCTGTACCCTTGGGAGGAGGTCAAGGTCTGATACAGCCAATTTGCCAGGAGCAGAAGGGGTTAATACCAACGCCATATGGCTTTTTCACCACAAGACAAATGGACCAAGTTCTGGCAGGAGACGCAAATCACAGTGTTAGCTTCTGCATCGTCCTTTTTTTACTGTGTGCCCCGTCTACGGTGGGGGGTGCGTTGTCATGTACGGTGCAATAATGGATTCAAGTGGTAATGGTGGCAGTCTGAATGGTGCAGCCTTGTTTAGCTTGATTCTAGTTGTGCTCATCAGAAAATGGGCCCTTATCTTGGAAATCTACATGAGTGACAACTATGACTCATTTCCACAGTTCAGAGTTCCAAAGAAAAGTGTCTTCAATCTGATAGTCTGTAGAATTCCAAATGGCAGACTGGGCAGCTAGCACATTGACAACGAGCAAGCGTCAGTAAAAATACAGCACATTTCATTAAGGGGACTATTGTCCAGGGCTGGGAGGACCGCTTTAGGTTCTGTTTACCGAATGGAGTAACCTCATTCTACTTTCAGTTCTGCATCCCTGGCACTGGGTTTCCTGAGCCACAACAGCCCAGTGGACACTGTTGGGTTTCAGCTTAGCCAAACCATCAGCCTAGGTAACTAGGTATTATGGGGAACTTCTGTAAATTGAGGGCTCCATTGAGCCAATGGCTTTCCTTCAAGTGGCTGTGTGTGTGTGTGTGTGTGTGTGTGTGTGTGTGTGTGTGTGAGTGTGTGTGAAGTTTTCCTCAAGGGGTAGCTACCATTTTGTCATGTGAACCCAAGATGCCACTGGAGCTGGGGCAGCTATGTTCTTGATCATCCCTTTTCCACTTTTCCCGAGGCTTGTGGGCCTTTCCCATCTTGTTAGTCATTGACACTGATTTGACCCAACTCCAAACAGGAATATTACAAGAGTTCCACTTCCCACAAGAGCATAGTAGGAGGTTAATAGCTGCCTTCCTATTTTTAACAGGGGTGTACCAGGTGGCCACCTTGGGCAGGTGGGGATGTTGCACTGGCTTCCCTTTCCCCTTCTCAGATTCTATAGTGTTTCTACTGGACCACCTGGGCGGGGGGCAGGACAGGGAGGCAAGTTGTGGTGATGGTAGTGGTAGTGTGGCCTGTGCTATGTCCACTAGCACCTTTCATACGCCACAGACCCTGAATAGGAGAATTCCTCTAATACTTAGAAGTAGGGAAATCCAAGTGAGTAATGTATCAACTCCATATACATGCAGACGTGGAAGCCACAACAATACATCAATTCACCGGGGGCCCTTACCTGCTAAGTTATTTTAAGGTCACCTCCCCACAGTCCAAGCCCCATTAGTTGAAATCTGGTAACATTTTCCCTACAGGAATGTGGACAAGAGTGTACATGTGGTGAGCTCGGGGCTAGAGCAGCAGCAGCCGGGGGATCGCTGCCCTCGCCCCCGGGAGGACAAGGCATGCGGGGGGGCGGGGGGGCAGGCCAGCCTGCAGGCATGGTGGGGTGGCTTTTTTTTTCTCCCATGACTCTTTGCTCCAGCATCAGGGCCTGAGGAGGATGCTGCTTCCTCTCCCAAGAACTTTCTGGCACTCGATGGGCGTCTGGCTTCTAGGCCCCATTTTTTTCTGTGCACGTTGTCACCATCCTTCATGCCTTTGGCCACCAAGGTACCCAGCACCCATCCTTGTTGCTGCCATGTTGGGCTGTGGCAGGGGCCGGGCACATGAGCCTGGTAGGGTTCCTCTATGTGGCAAAGCTATACGTCCACTTCAGTTTTTGAGCAGCCGCTTGCTTTTGGTTCCGAAACATTCAAAGTTCTAATGTTTGGGATACACTCAAAGCTCGATAACGAACAGCAAGTTCCTCATTGCTAGCATTGTTTTTTGGTTTTTTGGGTTTTTTTCAGTGTTAGGGACTCCTTGTCTCAGCAGTCTCAACCACATTGCCTTTCAGCCACAGGCTGTGGTCCCATTTCCACAATAACATCTCCTCCTCTATCTGCCTGGAGGAGAGAGAGGATGACCAGTGCGCCCTTTGGGCGGCTTGTTGCAGTCCTGCTTCTCAGCACTCAGCCTCATTGGCATGCAGGATAATGGGAACGCTTGCTCCCTCCCTTGTCTACTGCTCAGATGGGAGCATTCACTACCCACCCTGTGGGTCTTCTAATGTCCCCGAATCCAGCCCACAGAGCTACTAGCAAATCAGGCCTCTGTCAGAATCCCATTCTCATCACCATCCAGCTGTGATCAAGGAGTGGGTCCATGTGAAGCACTGACGGGGAGACTAAAAAGAAGAAGGCACATCAGCAAGGGCGGGTGGTATGACTTAGAAGGTGGGATAACCATCAGCCCTGCTTTGAGCCGCACAAAGACACTGATGTAAGGGCAAAGGACCGATGCACTGAGGAGGGAGGTGGGAAGCAGGAGGAGCTGTGTGTTACAATTCTCTGTCATCCTCCCTTGATCACACCTGCTCCGAACTAAAGACCCTATTGGGTTCTTCAATGTGTTAATAACAGACAACGTTTTGGCAAACATAGCAGATGGTTGAAGAGCCATTTGGGGATAACATATTGAGTTATTATTTTAACAACAACAATAACAAAAAACAGGATCCTACTGCATACCAGGAACAGGGGCAGAGGCGTAGAACCTGCCCTCAGGGGCTTAGAGGCCCAGAGGAGAGATATCTGAGGAGAGACACAGGCTCCACCTGCACTCAGTCTGTACTTTTGGAAAATAGCCGGAGACATCCAATCTCTGGAATGGGAACAGGGATGGAACTGCAGTGTCAGGCAAATAACGATTGTCTCCATCACGTCTTATTCCACTTGGGATGCGTTATACAATGTCTACAGTGAGCTTAAAAATCGAGTTCACTATAACAAAATTTGTAAGAGTCACTGTTATTTATCTTCTTATCCAGGAGGTCCAGGCATTAAAGGCAGTGTTTACTGTTTGACTGGAAAAACAGGGAGGCATCCCCGACCTCAGCCAAAATGAAAAGCCAGGATAGAAATCCAGTGCGCTCATGAAACAAAAACATTCCGCAACTGCAGACTTCCTCCTCCGCGCCGAGAAATTAAGTTTGAAAACTGACGTAAATATTGGTAATGCTGCTTTGATGAGCCTGAATTCCTCATAGTGAGGTTAATGCATTAGAAAAACAAACACATCCCAGCTGACAGCAAAGGGAGGGGACAGTTCCTTGGGCTGGTAGCAGCCACGAGCTCGCAAACGCAGATTGGACATGGAGGAGGAGATGGTATACTTGGTCCTAAAGACTAACTTCCAAGAGAAACCACAGGGAAGTGATCCAGATGAAAGGCAGTCTTCTATCTGACCCTTGGTCCAACTATACTGCTTGCCATTCCTTAAATATTCCTCTTCGGAGCCTTGGATATGCTGTTCCCACTGCCCTGGGTGCCCTCTCTCCCAGTCACCAACTCTGTCTGGTAAATGACCTTTAATCTTTTAATATTTAATTAAAATTCCATCTCCTTGGTGATGCCAGGCCTGAATACTCCAGGTAACCGACTTGCAAGTCAATGAAATTGGATTAAAATCCTGGTTCTGCTTAAACTCCTCAAGTTTCCTTTAGAAACTTGGAAAAAAATATAATACCTACTTCATAAGACTTATTAAGTATTAATGAGATACCCCCTGAGAAGCACCTCGCACAGAGCAGGCGCTCAGTAAAAGTGTGTTCCTGCCCTGGCTGGTTTGGCTCAGTGGATGGAGTGTCAGCCTGTGGACTGAAGGGTCCCAGGTTTGATTCCAGTCAAGGGCTCAGGCCCGGGTTGTGGGCTCAGTCCCCAATAGGGAACATGAGGAGGCAGCTGATCAATGATTCTCTCTTATCATTGATGTTTCTATCTCTCCCTTCTTCTCCCTCCCTCTCTGAAATTAATAAAAATATATATATTTTTAAAAGTGTGTTCCTGTCCTCAGTGTGATTACAGGAGTTTCTAGTCTCTATTATAGTGGAGATCACACTCCAAAGTAATTTTAAAAAATATATTTTTTATTGACTTCAGAGAGGAAGGGAGAGGATGAGATATCTACACTAATAAAAGACAAAGATGCTAATTGACCTTACCTTCGCTATGCCCTAAGCCACATCCACCAGCCAATCAGAGTGACTATATGCAAATTAACCCAACCAAGATGGCGGCCGGCAGCCATGGAGCTGGAGCAAGCAGGAGGCTTGGTTGCCTGGGCGATGGAGGAAGCCAAGCTTCCTGCCTGCCCTGAGCCAGCTGTGGCCTCTGCTCATGGCAACAAAGTTTCAATTATAGAAGACAAATAAATCCCAGATACCTGCCTCCAGCCAGCCTCCACTGGGAGCTTGGGTGGCTGGGGGTTGTGGCCAGCCTGAAAACAGCCATCAGCCCCTCACCCAGACTGGCCAAGCATCCCAGTGGGTACCCCTACCCTGAAGGGACTGTGGCAAGCCTGCAAACAGCCATCAGCCCCTCACCCAGGCTGGCCAGGCACTCCTATATAATAAAAGGGTAATATGCAAATTGACCCTAACAGCAGAACGACTGGGAATGACTGGTCACTATGACACACACTGACCACCAGGGGGCAGATGCTCAATGCAGGAGCTGCCCCCTGGTAGTCAGTGCGCTCCCACAGGGGGAGCTCTGCTCAGCCACAAGCCAGGCTGACGGCTGCCAGTACAGCAGTGGTGGTGGGAGCCTCTCCCGCCGCCTCAGCAACGCTAAGGATGTCCGACTGCAGCTTAGGCCTGCTTCCCGCTGGCAAGTGGACATCCCTCGAGGGCTCCCAGGCTGCCAGAGGGATGTCTGACTGCCAGCTTAGGCCCAATCCCACCAGGGAGCAGTCCTAAGCCAGCAGGTGGACATCCCCCGAGGGGTCCCAGACTGCGAGAGGACACAGGCCGGGCTGAGGGACCCCCCCCGAGTGCACAAATTTTTGTGCACCAGGCCTCTAGTATATATATAAACATCAATGAAGAGAAAGAATCATTGATCAGCTGCCTTTTGTACACCCCACTCTGGGGATCGAGCCCACAACACAGGTATGTGCCCTGACCAGGAATCCAATCGTGACCTCCTGGTTCATAGGTTGATGCTCAACCACTGAGCCACATAAGCTGGGCAACAGTAATTTTTGATTGTCTTTTTCCTCCAAATGATTATAGGCTCCTGGAAAATAAGAAATGTGTCTTCTTTTTATCTTTGAATCTTTTGCACTAGAAAAATACTTGGCAGGAGTAGAGACTCAGTAAATGTGTAATGAATGAAGAAAGAATAAGTGAATAAATTCATAAATGAGTAATTAACTCACATCCCTTAATTTTATAGTCTTTAAGTTGTTGTTTTTTCAGAGAAGTATTAAATATTGCCTTCAGAAACCACATTATGTGTGTTTGCATGCATGCATATGCACGTGTTTATGTGTACAAAATGCAAACATCTGTACATACATGTGTGCTGAAGACTGAACCTTTAGAAGATAAGGTCAAAGACTATTGCCTCTGTCAAGGTGGAAGCTGGGTTGGCAGTTAACTTTCACCATTGGTACAGGTGTAAGGAGAGGCACATGTGTTTTTATGGTTGGGTTGGGTGTGCTTGGGTGTGGTGGTTATCAGTCTGACTCCTAGGGCATGTGCTTGTTATTGAGAGAGGTGTTTCATTCCACAGATACTGGTGTGGGTGGGTGGAGCTATGTGTATTCAGCCCAAGTGTATTAAGTAGGAATGCCTTAGGCTGCTAATGTGTGCGTGGGTAGTCTTTTATGTAGTTGTTTATGGCACTAGATCTAGACTGCCTGGGGGCATTTGGTCTCAGATGACTCAATGGTTATTTCACATTCACCTTTATTTAGTGATGTACCCCATCCCTTCCATACTCACTGCCTGATGATGGATAAAATATGTGATAAGAATTTAATTTCTTTAACCTGCTAGAGGGAATGTGCATATTCCCTGACACCTAGAGAGGGTCTGACACATAGGCAAGCATCCATTCAGCAATTCATCCATTCCCGTTCATTCATCAAGTATTTATTGAGAATACAATGTGTCCAGTGCTGTTGTAGGTACTGAGCATGTCACTGTGAACAGGACAGCTAAGTTTTGGAGTTTAGAGTTAAATATATTATTACTTAGAACCTAGAACCTATATTAGAACTTAGAACTTCGAATCTATATTATTACTATGATGCACTCTGGAAATACACCAAGAGAAAATAAGAGTGCACCCTAGCTGGTTTGGTTCAGTGGATAGAACATCGGCCTACGGACCAAAGGGTCCTGGGTTCTGGCCGCACGGGGAATGCATGAATGATGGGACATCAAGTTGAGGGAATGCAAGTGTCTATAGAAGAATGTGTTCTGGTTTCTTGAGTGTTATACTTAAGAATCACTGCCCAGCCTGTGAGTCTCCACTTTTACCCCTTAGTCATGCCCTAGGCACCACATGAAAGAGTTTCTGCACAATTTTCCAGCTGTTTGCAACTTTAATTTTGAAACAGTTGCCTCGAACTATTCCACACATTGCATTCGTTCTTCCTTTTGATTTTCCATTTTCTAGATTAACCTAGAATCTTGAACTTGGTGTTCAGACCCTGGGTTCTTCTGGGTCACAGTAGTTTTCCATGCATTTACACTTGTTTAGACGGCTTTGGTTTAACCTCTGCCCCAGGTCACCCTGGCCTGGAATGGGGGATGTCCAAGCTTGACAGCAGTTTTATGAGGCCACCCCAAATCCAAGAATAGATTTTGAACAAATACAGTGCATTTCAAATCTTGTTTCTCAAACATTTCTCAAAGGTATGTACCCACAATATATTGAGTTGAATCTTTCTTTAATACTTATGGCTCTTGAATGAATTTGTAGTTTATCAGATTAAGCATTTGTCCTTCTATATTATAATACATTCATATAAAAAGTTTGTGATATTTAGATACTACCCTACACTTTATCAAAACACTCATTTATTAATATTCCAATCCAACCAATCAAGGTGAATTTACTAAGCACTCATTATATATATGTCACTGAATTAAGATCCCATTTCAATGCTGATAGGTATAGGGGTTCCAAGGAGGTTCAATAGGGTGAGAAAGTGACATCATAGGAAATCCAAAACATAACACAATACATGATAGAAACCAAATTAGTGCGATGGGTAGTAAGCATATCGGAATCCAGAGCTGTGAGAAAGATTGCTGCCGAATGGGATGGAACCTGAGCTGGGCCTTGAAGAAGAGTTGGGATTTGAATGGGAAGAGAGGAGGGGGGCAGCCACAGGCAGGGTTGGTGGTGTGAACAAAGCCGGAGGGGTGAGGAGGGACCTGCTTCTGGGTAACATCAAAGGGCTTCAGTTGTATGGATCTGGCAGAAGCCCCGGTGGCTTTCAGGAGGCCATTGTGTCACAGTAAACTCCCAGTTCCCAGATAAGCATGATCGGCCGCAATCTGAAGACCCCCATTGAAAAGCAGAAAGAAAAAAGTGGTTCTGGGAGACAGTGTGTTTAACTCTATAAAACTTTAATCACTCTTTTTTTAACGTCTAGGGAGAGGTATGCCCTTCATTAGTGATTGGACTTTTTATCTTTAGCTTTTCTACCCGGAAAAAAAAATCTCTTTGGTTGCTTGACACAGGTCATCCGTGGCCGTCCCTGGAGGATCGCTCTTTGTGGATAATTTCACTCGCTGCCCATTCCGATTAAGACCTTCGGCTGCAGATAATGACATGTTCCCTGGGCTGTTGCTTCTGTGAACTCCGCGGTGACAGCTTATATTTAAAAGGTGAATTTGTGTAAACTCTGTGTCTGATGGGATTTGAAGTTTGGTGTGAAATGGGTTCGGCACAGCTGTGACTCGCAGGGTTTTGATTCTCCACAGTTTTGCAGGGATGAGTTCACCATGTTGGCTGCATGATTTCTAGTTTTGTGCCTATGGAATTGTGATATCCGGTGGTTGGTACCTACCTGCTGGTCTGGGTCAAAGTTCAGGAATGCACTTTCATCATGGTGGGATCACTATTGAGATGGGGGTCTGCAAAGGGTGCTCAGAAGAGAGTAGCTGGCATGGACCCCAATGGTAGGAATTGAGAAGGCAAGGCTGTATGCAGAAGGATAGCCTGAGTGCAGAAATAGGACCTCTATCGAAGGTTAGAGGTTTGAAGGTTGCGAGCAGGGCAGCGTGCCATGTGAGAAGTGGTTGGTACAGGCAGTTCTTAAAGAAGGAAGGGGCTGAGGCCACAAGGGATGCCTGGTGCCTGTTGTGTGATGTAGCTGAACCCCAAGGAGCCACCCCACAGAGATTGGACTCCAGTCTATAGCGGGTGGTCTCCTGCGGGCGAGAGGGGAAGCTCTGTGTCAGGATCGCAGTGGAGAGGTATGGCTGGTGTTTCGGAGAGGTCAACGTTGCGAGATAGCTGACTCGGCCATCTCTGAACCAGGGGCATGGTGCGTGGGGCCAAAGGTCCTCAGGGGGACATGGTTCACGCATTCCACATGGCATGGGACCTGAGTGACAGGCATTGGCGTGTTGCCTTGTGTGAATGGGATCTCCCCAAAGCAACTTTACTTTTGATTACGTTTCTCCTGGCTTCCAGATTGATACCCTCAAGTATGTTCAAGTGAAATCAGGTGTTTTTGTTTTTGTCTCCGTGTGTATGTATGTGTGTGAGGTTATAGAAATCCTGTTGACTTTAAGCACAAGACATTTTCGTTGAAATGGCCATTATTTCAACCAGACTGAAGCCTGAAAAGCCATCTGGAACCTGAAACTGCTCCCTCCGTCTCCCGGGGACCCATGCCTCTGGCCTCTGATGCTCGCTGTGCATCAGACGCATTCTTTCCATCAGGACTCTCTCTGCTTCTTCATCTTGCACGGAGGCCAGCTTGGCCGCGGACCCTGGGATCGATCAGAGCGTCCCTGGCCGCGGCGAGACTAGCTCACGCTTTCCAAGAGGGAGCCACTGTGGCTGGAGGGACCGCTGGGCAGCACCGCTCTTCAGAGGCTGCAGCAAAGGGTGAGACGGTGCAGCCCGAAGCCCTCTGTGTGCTGTGCTGCGGAGGCTGACCTGCCTCTAGGAAACAGCTTTCGGAAGGCGGCGCCAGCATGGCTGGTCCTTCTAAGAAGAGTGCAGTGTCAGAGCCATGGAATGAGGAAGGGACTCCCCAGGAGTGTGTGGTAGTAGCATCCCAGGCGGGAGCCACCCTCTCGGGCCTCGCGTCACCCCAGTGTGCCTTTGGTCCTGGTGTGTGCCCTGCCCATTGCACTCTTCTTTGGGGGGGACCCCAATGTTGTGGCCCAATCCCCCCCAAAGCAGTGTGTCCTGGCCTGTCAGGAGGTGCGGCTGGTCTCACTGCCACTGGAGGCTTGAACCTCATCCCAGTTGGCTGGGGCATGGGGTGGCTCAGCCTCCACATGGTTTTTCAGTTCTGAATGGGGCTACGAATTCCAAGTTCAGTGTAGAAGCATCTCTGAGAGGCCACATGAGGCAGATAGGCAGGCTTTGAGGCAGAAAATGGCCTGGATGTCTTGACTTTGAGTAGGCACAGAAGATGTAAGGTCTGGGGCAAGAACACAGACTGAATCCCTCCACCTACAGCCCAGCCCCTTCTCTTCCCCGGTCTCTGTCCTTCACCAGGAGGGCTCTTCACATGTGCAGACCCTCCAGCCCGCATGTCTTTCCTCGACAATAGTCACCCATTGGCCATCCTTCAGTCCTAGGGTGTGCACCCCAGTATTACAGCTGTAGCAGAGGAGGGCTGTGGGAGGGAAGGTGGTTACTGGCACCAACACCCTTCTTTCTACCCCAGGGTGAACCTGAACCAGCTGAGCCCTTTGTTGGACAAAGAAATTCCTGAAAAGGTCACACACGGTACGATTTGGAGCCTGAATGGACTTTGAAGAGTCTCTGGTTCAATCCTCTCACGATGCCTATGAGACGCTGAAGTGAATGATGTGTCGGCTCAGGCAGTCAGGTAATGGAGGCATCTTCAGCTGCTCAGAACTCTGCTTTTCCCATCATTAAAAGAAAAGGGACTTGCCCTCCCAAAGCAAGTGCAGTCTGAACCAAGAATACACACTGAGCATTCTTTTCAAAGTTAAAGTGTCCAGTGAGTTTCTTAAATAAAGTATTGATGAAGAGGCTGCTCAATAATTAACTCCTCCATGGAAACCGAAGGCATTCCACTCACTCGGGTGAAACGCGGCTTATTTCTATTTATTTATTTATTTATTTATTTATTTATTTATTTATTTATTAGCAACGCCATCTCTCACTTTTGAATGAAAACTTGGACCATGTCAGTGTCTCGCTGTTCCCGGCATTCCCTTTTCCATAGGAAAGAATGCTGTTAATGGCTTTAAGCTAAAGCAAATACTTCTTCCCCTTATGCTTGTCAAACAAGCCAAATATGTTCTTTGCTCTCTTGGAATTTTCTGGTATTTTATTTATTTTTTAATGGGCAGAGTGTGCCAGACAACGAAGCAGATTGCTGTGTATGTTTCACATGGATTAGCAAGAAGTCATAGAGCTTCAGAAGGTTTAAATTAAGCAACTTAAAAGTATTGGAAAGGAATCCCTTTTTAAAAGATTTTTGTTTGTTTGCTTCTTTGGTTTTGTTTTAAGCCAAATGAAGGATGCCTGGGGATGGGAGTTAGGGAGTGGGAGGGGCTTAAGGGAGGGTTTACAAAAGAGCAGGAGGAAACTTTTGGGGGTGATGCACATGTTCATTATTTTGATCATGGCAAAAGTTTCATAGGAGCAATCAGACCGCAAAATGAATTTAATTGTACCCTTTAAGTATGGACAGTTTGTTTCATGTTAATTATGTCTCAAAAAGTTGTTTTTAAAAAATAAAACAAATGAAAAAACAGTTTAGACTCTTCTATAAAAGACTCAGAGTTGGGAAAGGAGGGAGAGATAAAGAATCAGTGACTCTGGCCCGACCCGCGTGGCTCAGTGGTTGAGCATCGACCTATGAACCAGGAGATCAGGGTTTGATTCCCTGTAAGGGCACATGCCCGGGTTGCAGTCTAGATCCCCACTGTGAGGTGTGCATGAGGCAGCCGATCCATGATTCGCTCTCATCATTGATGTTTCTCTCTCTCCCTCTCCCTTCCTCTCTGAAATAATAATAATAATGATAGTGATGATGATGATAATAATAACAATAAAGAATCAGCCACTCTGCAGAACGTGCTGTTTAAAATGGGGAGAGAGGGAGAGGGCAGCATTATTAGAAAAAGCTGCTCTCCCAGCTCATGGCTGAACACCAGACCAGAAGACCCGCGCCATGACCCAAGGCCATCTCTGCAGGAAAGGCGTGTGATGGCTGCTTCCTGGTCTGCTTTCATCACACGCTTTGCCTTAGGTTTTCTGAGTGCCTTGTTCGTTTTTGCTTGAGGTGGGCCTTCCTTGTGTATTGAAAAATGACCGAGTTATTTGTCATAGGAGTACCACAAGGACTTGTGTTGGGTAAATGTAATTCTCCAGGTTATCCGAAAGGTCCTGGAATGTATAATTACAGATCACACTCTTCACCATAATCTCTAAGGCACTGCTCCAGTTCTCACGTTTCTCAGGAATTCACTGGAATTCCATCGTGTCAGCTGCTGCGGGACCGAATGGGAGAGAGGCTCAGGCTCAGGAGTCGAGCTTCTGCTGAAACTGGCTAGAAGCAGGGTGACCATATGACTTATTATCCCAACAGAGACACTACTGGTATTTCTGTTGACAGCACAGACATAAACTGGGACAGTGCCGGGTGAAGCAGGGCATCTGGTCCCCTAGTTATAAGGCTCTTTGATCTTTGTTTCCCCTCTGTGTGTGCCAGGGAGCAGAAGCAATGTTCTCACAGACACGGGGTCAGGTCAGAGGTTGCCCACTGCACTGGCCTTGCTTGGAGCTGGAGAGAGAACAGGGGGAGAAAGGAAAACGAGGATTATTTACTCACCAGGACTCCTGGGGCCCTGGTGGCATGACCTGATTGCTCCTTGCAAGGCCTTTGGGTGACCCAAGCCTTTATTTTCTGACCCGAGAAAGTCTGAGCAATGTGTGAGCAAGTCCCGCACAATGGCACACACCCAGCCTTCCCCATTGGAAGGAGACATTGGTGAAGACAAGTGGGACTTTTCCACCATTCGGCTTCCTAATCGTCATGACCTTGGCAGAAAGCAACATTTAAGCAGATGCTTTTGATTATTTATTTTTTAATTACAATAATTTTTTTTTTTTTTAGTTTGCGCTTCCTTTTTCTGTGCCCTTAAAGGACTGCCATGAGGCCTAAGTAGCTGGAACGTGAAAATGCAAGCATGGACGGCAGTGTCGCAGACATGAGAATTAGTCAAAGGCTTCCCGTATGAAAATATCTTTAATATCCTGCCTGAGTATCAGAGTGGCAGGATGTCTCGTGGATAATCTCTCAAGTCTACAGTAATTAGTTTTTATTACATCGTATTGAACAGAGCTTCTCACGTGGCAGCCTTTGCCAAACACGGTGGTGCACCCGGCTCTCTGTGATTCCATTCTTCTCATCCGCCAGCCTCCTTTCCAATCCCTGCTTAGCCCACACGTTGGGTTCTAGCAATATTAAACTTCTGTGGCACCCCCAGCGCCCCGCACCGAAGACTTTAAGGCCTTTGTGAACAGTTCGTTATCTCCAGGGTCTTTCCGTTGCCAGGTTCCCTGTAGAGAATGTATTTCTTTCTACCTGACTCCTGCTCTCCTTCTAACACTCAGTGGTCCCTGCTTCCAGGAAGCCCTCCCTGACTCCCTCCTTACTCCTCCCCAGGCTGCCTGAAGATTCCTTGTCTTCTCCTCTCTATTCCTATGTGTTGTATTCTTTTATAATTCTAAATTTACATATTTTATCTGACATGCATTGAACAAGCATCCAGAGAACGGAACCTGGTGTATAATGTTGTCTCTTTCTCTCTCTCTCATGGCCAGCTCCGTTGACACAGAGTTGGTGTTTCCAGGGCCTCGTGCGATTGTACGTGAACCTGAGAAAACAACCCGTTGAAACATTTCCAAGAAAGACAGGTGGGCAAACGATTCCTGCTGAGAGTACGTGTGACGCTGTTTACACTGCTGCTCGCGAGCCGAGCTCTGCTTTCCCATTTCCTCCGAGTAAATACGTGCCCGTGTCAGCGAGAAGCAGATGCACAGGCTCCGCGCACAGGGCTGCTCTCAGCAGGCCCGAATAACACAGGCTTTGTTGACCCCACGACATCCGGTCCATTTTTAGCTCTCAGTTCATCTAATGTTAGTTTTTAGTTTTCTTGGAGCTGAGAAATGCCACACATTGAATGGCGCGTTTTCAGGGAAACGATGATAATATAATGAAAAGGAAATGTTACTTCCAAACGAACGTTAATGAATGTTTTTTCCAATGCCCTTTTTGCAGGAGCAAGCACCCGACACTTCAGGATGACAGCTTTGTTCCTAAGGAGGTGTACCCCTAAATTAGTGGGGATCTGAAAAGACTAGGGAGAAAATAATTAGAAAAGTTAAAATATACTTTGTGAGGTTTTTTTTTTTTTAATGTGGGGGGATTAGAAAGAGTGGTGTAGGTCACCAAACCATCCCTTTAGGGTTTCATCCATCTGAGGAGGGACTAAGGGGTGAGTTGCTGTTGCAAAAACCCAGGTTGCTGTGTTTTCTCTTAAAAACTAGCCCAGGCGTCCAAAGGCCTATTGTTCTGCAGCTTTCCGAAATCTTGGTGATTATTACATGTTCATATAAACTTAAAAAAAAATCTTATTATTCCAAGAGCTGGGAACCAGGACTTAAGGTTTGTGTAATCTGTTCCCCAAATTGATGTCCCTAAAAAGTTAGCAAAAAGCAGGGCAATCTACCCTTTGACTTTTCTGACTGTAGGACAGAATGTTAAGCAGTGTGATCTATTTATTAAGTGCATATGAGGTATAATTATTTCCTACTCTACAGATGAACCAATGGAATGGCTAGAATATTCAGAGAAAAATCTTAGGTCAATGACTCAAAAAGCAGATGGGTGACTGAACAAAGGAAGGTGGTTCTGGATCTATCACTCAGAGTACCTTAGGGCTGCGTTTTGCCAAAGCTTTCCTTTGTAGGATCCCAAAGTCTCAGGAGTGATCAGTTCCAAGTGGGGCAAGGAGGGAGCGTTAGGCTTCTGTGGGTTCCTCTCTGAGCACAGGCTGAGGCACCTGTGTAACTCTGATGGAACATGTAGTGGGTAGGTTAATTACAGTGCCTGCTGCCATGAGGTGTTTTTGTTTGTTGTTTTAAATAGAAATAGAAACCACCCTGGTTACAGCGCCCCGCTTAGTGAAGCCGTATCTACCTCTAGCTGGGCAAGGGTTGCCTCCGATGGGACCAGATTGAGCACCCAACCCATGGCCAGATGTGAAGGGCTTTGCCTCATCCAAGGATAGTAATTAGCTAAGCCAACCAGACTAGTTTTCTCTAAAACTATTTCTAGAAAACAGAGTAGATTCCAGAAAGATGGAGCAGACACATAGATTGAGGCAATGCCACTTGGATCTCAAAGGGAGAGTACTTGGGCTATGGGAGAGATGGAGAGGAGTGGTAGCGCAAGACCTGCCAAATAATGTCATAGCCACCCACATATCTTTATATTTCTCCATTTTCCTTGAGGTGGCCTGAGCATATCTCTGCTCCTGATAATCGAGGGTCTATGCCCACATCCAAAGGATAAAATATGCCTGCATGTAACCCTCCATCCAAGAAACAGAGAGAGCAGTTGCTAATCAGAGTCTTAACAGAAGGAGAAGTGGAGAACAAAGACACAGGCTGCAAAGTGTCAACTCCTTCAAAGCTCCAAACAAATGCCGGAGACTCCTGAGCCGATCCTGCCCGCCTGTGAGACAGTGACCTTACTGAGATCAGCTGTCATTGAAGAGGGTGTGCCAAAGATAAAGAACTGGGAGTTCTAGTAATTATGTGATCCCGCCACATCGTTAGGAAGTCAACTTTTGGCCAGAAGACAGCAAATATCTTCCCCATGATCATCAAAAGCTTTTGGTTTCCTGGAACTGCTATTCAAAATTCCAAGCCCTGGCTGGTGGTGTTCAATGGGTTGGGCTTCGTCCAGTGCACCAAAAAGTTGCTGGTTCAGTTCTGGGTCGGGCACATGCCTGAGTTTTGGGGCTCCATCCCTGGTAGGGGGCAGGCAGGCGGCAGCTGATCCATGTTTCCCTCTCGCATTGATGTTCCTCTCTCTCCTTCCCTCTCTAAAAAATCAATGGAAAAATCTTTAAAAAAATTTCTAAGTTTCTGGGTAGAAATTTCTAAGTTTCTGGGTAGAAACATTGAAATTTTGACAATTCAGGCAGATAATATATATATTCCATTTAAGTTATTTTCTGGAGGGCAGTAAATATGCACTTGTAAAGCCCTTCTTTATAAAACATACAAAGAAATATTTAATTAATGTTTTGCAAAATAGTGGTGGCGGTGGTTGAGGATTACCACGGGAGTGCAGATAATTATGAAGAATGCAATTTCTAAGCACAGAACCAATTTGGGTCTCTTCACTAGTCAATTAAGCCAAAAGCCAGAATGGCAAGGGGATGGCTATTTTATGAAGGGTGTCAGAGACGTGTACTCACCTACAGTGGCCTTAGAAGTAGGCTTTTGGATCTCACATAACTTGGAGAAGGATAGCATTGTAAAAAGAGATCAAAAAGTCCATCCGAAGCTAATTGTGTACAGATTTGTAAATTATATAGTAAGACCACACACTTCAATTATATTGGCAAAGTCAATTACATATAATTGCAATTCCAGCTCATGTGCTTGCATAATTTAAATTGTACTAAAGCTTTATTTCATGGAGCAAGTTTCAGCACAGGGACATAGCTTTCAAATAACTCTCTAATCATATTGTACAATAAAAAATTTTCACTGCTTTTCCATTATGATGCCACTTCATCCACTTTCAAACAGGAAACATGTCCAACTACCTTTATAATCCATATATAGGGTAAATTTTCCGGGAAACCAACCAGAAATGGCATATTTAATCACCAATAAGTCATGCATCAAAATGAAATACTGGCTTGGTTTTTCCACTGAGCCTCACCAGCTAGGCTATTTTCAAAAGCAGTTCTTCAGAAAAACCTTTTGAGTTGCTATCAGAACAGCGCAAAACCCCTGGAGCTGAGGCAGTGTTGCAGTCCCTGAAAGGCTGGGGGTGTTCAGTAGGAGATTGTTCTCCTAAATCCACACGCATCTGTGAACTCCAGCCATTTAGAACACAACATTCCTGGAGTTATCCTGGTAGTTCATGTCTACACCTACCACGAGTACCTAGAATGCCCTTCTCGCTTTTCTTCATTGATGTCTGTCTTACTTACCCTTCACAATGCCCCACAAGCATCGCATACTCCAGATTCCCTTCCCAAGTTAACCATTATATTTAGCTATTCCTTCTCCATTCCCTAAACTTCCCACACATTTCTAATGTAACAGGTATGCAATGACTCTAACCATTTCTTCACTTCTCTTCCTCTCTGACCATACTGAAATCTCTTTTTTGTGGGGGGGTGGAGGACGGGTAGGAACCTTGTCTTACTTATTTGACTTCGTGTTTCCCATGCCTAGCAAAGTGCCTGGCATGTCGCAATTACCCAATGAGTGATTTTTTCCCCCTGAAAAGGTGGTGGTTTTGAGAATGTGGTCCAAAAGTCACTGTATCCATCGAAGTTCAAACAGAACATCAGAGATGACCCTAGACATTTCAAATAGAGCACATTTAATGCAGGGAGTTGGTGTCAGATGCCCTAAAAGAGCTGGAAAGGCAAAGACTGAAGAAGGGTACCTGAAGGGCATCAAGGTACAGGGGTGATGCCCACAGATCAGAAGCTGAGAGTATTCCCGGGCTAAGCTAAGCCCGTGTCCTGAGCCTCCACCTGATGTTGCACTGTTGGCTTCTGGACCCACTGAGGAGGTCTTCTCTACCAGCTTGGGACCATTAACGAGGTGGTCACTTCCTGGGCTGCCCACGTAGCTCCCCACCCTACTCCCATCTTAATGACTCCCCCAAACTGCTAGCAGCTGCCAGTAAACAAAAGGCTTCTCTCTGCTTCCGATTCGTGCTTCTTTCTGACAGACCTTACGAGACAGAGCTGAGAGAATCTGGAGAACGTGGTTTGCAGACTTCCCGCCTCAGTGCTACAGAGAGCTGGGGCAGAGCTGAGAGACAACAGTCACCCAGACTTCTGGCGTGCTGCCCCATGGAGCCCAGTTCTGGAACCCATTGTGCAAGATACATTTCTTGGAGCTTTCCTGCAAAACAATACTGATTGATTAAAAAGCATGAATGTATGTCAAAGACATTTCACCTCTTGCCTAAAGACTATAATCAGATTTACCCCTGACACAAAACTGGGGGATAGGAGGCAACTCTATGAAGCTCATCAGAATCAACATTCAAAATTATCTCAGTAGACTGGAAGTAGAATCCGCAGGTCAATGAGATAAAATCTAATGGGAGTAAGTAAATGCAAAGTTTCATTTGGTTAAATGTAAAGCTCATGTCTTTTCACTTCTTTAACCTACGGGGAATGTGTGAATCATAAAATGAACTGTATGATGGGGCTTCTAGAAAAACTAGCTACAACTGTCGCTGCATTAACAGGAATATGATTTTCATGTCTAGGATGGTAATGACACCACGGCACTCTATTTTGTTTATATTGCATTTATAGTTTTAACAATTCCTTTCAACTGTGAGTTTTCTGCACACAAAATTCAAATTTATAGTAATCTACCTCAGCATGTCGTTTTGGCAAGGGGAAGGGATCGGAGTCTGCATATATGAGAAGTTCCACTTCGTTGGTCGGTTTTCTACCAGACTATGGTAAAGACAAAAGGAACATTGGCACGTCTTACTTTTGCTTTAGACAAGTGTTTCTATATTCTACTGTGCCCATGTCCCTTTCTGCAGACCACTTAGTTATTCTCATTTCTCTGTCACAAAATTAAATTTATTAAGGTATTTTACACACACATTTTATACCCTTCAATACAGTGTCTTACATGCAACACAACAAATAAAAAGCAATTCAATATAAAATTCTCAGTTGCTATACAAGAAGATATAATGAAGTAGTCAGAGACTTGCTTCTTGTTGCAATGAATAGAGTCAGATTTATAAGTAAGAATGATATTTAACTGAGTATTTCCCACACTTTGTCTTTATATTTGACATTTTGAAATGAGGACTAAATAAGTACATTTGTTTTATGACCCAGAATATAATTTATCTTTATGAATGTTCTATGGCTGGGTGGAGTGTTCTAGAAAAAGTAATTAGACAACGTTATTTATAGTGTTGTTAAATGTTTCCCAAGTTTCCGTTTACTTGTCCTATCAGTAACTAAGAGAGTGGTGTTGAAATCTCAAATTATTTTCCTTTTCTTTTTAGTTTTACCATTTTCATTATTTTGAAGCTCTGTTATTAGGTGAGTAAACATTTAAGATTGTGTGTCTTCTTGATGAATTCACATCTTTGTCATAAAAAAAAAGCGCTGCATGTTTATTCCCAGGAATACTCCTTGTTCTGAAATTTACTTCATCAGATAGTAAGACAGCTCCTTCAACATTTTAAAATTTTTGCTTAATGTTCTCAGATGTTTTTTACCACCCTTTAACTTTTAATTTATCTGTTTAGTTGTATTTAAAGTGTTTTTCTCACAGACAGCACTGTAGTTAAAGTGTTTTTCTCACAGACAGTACTGTAGGTCTGGTTCTTTTTTAAATCTGACAATCTTTGTCTTTTAATAGGTGTGTTAATATAAATACTGATATAGTTTGGATTAAATCTATCATCTTGCTATTTGTTCAATTTGGTTTTTGTTCCTCCTTTTTTTTTTTTTTTTTTTGCTTGCTGCTTTCTTTTGGATTTATTAAGGTTTTTAAAATGATTATTATTTTTTCATCACTAGTGACTGACCAGCTATACATTTTACCTCACTTCTTTTTTTCTTTGGTGATTGCTCAGAGGTTTACAGTGTACATCTTTAACTTACCACAACCACCTTCAGATGCTATTATACTACTCCACGAATACTGTAAGCACATTACAATAGAGCATCTCATTTCTTCCTCCTGTGCTTTGCACTATTGTTTCTTACAGGTTGTTGTCATACATCATGCTATTTTTGTCCTACATGCCCTGCAATACATGCTATTATTATTGGTTTTAATAATAATTGTCTTTTAAAGAGATTTACAATGAGAAAAAAATATCTTTTAGTACATTTCCACACATTTATAATATCTATGCTCTTCCTTTATGCATATCCAAATTTCCATTGGGTATCATTTTCCTTCCGCCTGAAAGAATTCCTTTCCATACTGCTTGTAGTAATGCATCCTTCAGGTAATACTTCACACAGATTTTGTACACCGGAGTAAGTCTTTATTTCCATTTCATTCTGAAAGCTATTTTCTCTGGGTATAGAATTCTAGATAGAAAGCTTTTTTTTCTTCAGGACCGTGCTTTAAAGCTGTTGCGCCATTGTCTTCTGGCCTACAAAGCTTCTTTTTTGTTCCTCTGTATGTAATGTGTCCCCACAATTCCTACCCCAGAGCTTTTAAGATTTTCTCTTTATCACTCATTCTATGATGTTTGTTAGCTAGGTTTCTTTATGATTATTTTTATTTGGCTTCCTTGTGCATCCTAAGTCTGAGAGTTTGTAGTTTTCATCAAATTTTGACAGTTTCAGCCATTATTTCTTTAAAAACGCTTTCCGTTATTTTCACCCATTCTATCTGCTGCTCAGTTTTACGACACGTTCTAGACCACTTGATGCTCCATTTGTCACTGATGCTGTTTATCTTTCTTCAGTCTTTCTTTTCTTTGTGCTTCAGTTTGGAGAGATACTATTGCTTCAAGTTTACTGACCTTCCTTCTGTAGTGTCTAATTGCTATCAATACAACCTAGTGTTTTTTTCCTATCAGTGATCACATTTATTGTTAGAATTTAGTTAAAGATTTGAGAGAAGCCTTTTGCAGATCTTTGGAGCTCTCTCTCTCTCTGTGTGTGCAACTCGCTCCTTGCCAGTCCTTTGCCTCACAAATCATAGCCACCCTGGCTCCTTAACTGTGCTCTCTGTCTCCCTAACTCAGTGAGGCCGCTGGGCCCGGTGCTGTGGCTTGGAAACTGCTCCAGGCAGTAAGCTGGGGCAACTGTAACACTCACCTCACCTGATCTCTCCCATCAGGGATCACAGTCTGACCAGCACTGCCAAGCTGGCTCATGTCTGAAAACAGTTGTTTTATGTACTTTGTTCAGTTTCCATGGCAGGAGAGTAATTCCTGTACTCATTAATACTTCATATATGGGAGTGAAAGTCTAAATACATACATTTGACTGTTAATTTAGTATCACTGTGAATGCAACAGACACACACACAAAAATAGGTGCTCTCTAATTAGTGCATCTAATATTACTAGTATGAGCATTTGCTGATGGTAATTTTCTTCAATAGTCAATTTACTTTTGGGAGATTCCTGAACAAAACAAGTCTCAATATTCCTTCAGATTACATGATGTTTGCCTTCCTGGAGAATTCTGTGTATATTCAAATGGTGCAAAATACTTTGTGTTTAGAATTGAAGTGGAGCTCGGTTCTGAGCTCAGATAATATAAACAGGTTTTCCTCTTACAGGAAAGTCACATAGGATATGAGGCCATAATCCCCTGTAGAACTAGGGTGTGGCATCCTTGGCTCTTATGGGAAACAATGGCTGTCATAATTAGTATCTTTTACACTTCGCATATTTTATCTGTTGTATGCATAACCACGTGGTAATTTTGAATCTGACATGCCAGTGCAAATACAATAAATAGTTTATATCTTAGTTGCAGCTACTGGATCAGGTAAACGGGAAGATACTTAATATTGTTTTTATCAAGATAATCATTGTACTTTATAATGAGGGAACCTTTTTTTGTTTTTGTTTTTTTTTTTTAGTTTGCCTTCCAAACAAGCAACTCTTTCTGCCAAAAGGCAACATAAAATGCCCCCACATCATCACAATCCATTTATTCAGTCAATATGTGCCAGGTTTTGAGGACATATGGGTGATACATGAGACAAGAATCCTGCACTCATGGAGCTTACAGGCTTACTAAGGTTCGTGGCAGAGAACCTGTGGCCACCCAAGGAAATACCCACACATCCCTTAAATGGCTAAGGTAGTTTCCACATCACACATTTCTGTTAATAAGAACAACAGGTTATAAAAATTTTAGAAATTACAAAATGGGAGCAAAAGCCTCCATTCAAACCTTTTGGTCAAGATTCTATACTTAAAAGACTTTACTCTAACGAAATGTTTAACCAAAGTTGAAGACCAGACCTTCAGGCAAAGTTTGAATGATTTGCTCCAATTTTATTAATAGGTTCAGAGAGATCTTCAAATTGTACTGCTCAACCCACGTTGCTGCTTTACTGACGAGAGAAAGAAACCGGCTCCCTCACAGAGCTCAGTTGCCCATGATCCCCTGGGCTTTGGGGAGATTACTGGCTTGGCCAAGACTATGCTTTCAAAGCATACTACCTCAGGCCTGGTAGCCTGGGCTCTGGACTGATGACCACTTGGCTTATGGGGACTGATTCTGTGGGCTACCTACTCTCTGATGCAGCCCCAGCTCAGAGCCACAGGTGCAATGCACTTTGTCCCACTCCCCGCGGAGAGCCACGACAACACTGTGGACGATATTCAGAAATTAGAGGCCCGCAACTCTATGGAATATGTAGCTACACACAAAAAACACTTGGGGTCAGGAGCCACAGGTTCAAATCCCTGACCCAAGACCCATTTCATGTGGGTTCTGGGGAGAACCAATTAATTTTTTTTCCTGAGGCTCAATGACCTCAACTGTAAAAAAAGGGACACTGATGGCCTTGTTCATGGAGTTGCTGGAAGGATTATGATGAAATCATGTATGCCAGAGTGCTTTGTCAGCCACACAGCACCATCCTATGTAATAAAAGTATAATATGCAAATCAACCAAACTGCCAAACAGTGGAACGACCATCCGGGTGACCATCGGACCACCATCCGGGGCCATGCTATGACACCCACTGGCACCAGGCCAGCCAAGGCAGGTGTGATGTGATTGGCCAGGGGCCTGGCCATCGCCCCATGATCGCCCCACAGAGGGAGGCCCAGGCCACTGACCAGCGGGCTGCAGCAGGTGGGCGGGGCCTCCCTCTGCAACAGAAGCCTGGGTCCTGGGTGCTGGAGGGAAGCCAGTGCTGGCAGCAGGAGGAAGGAAGGCCTACTTCTTGCATGAACTTTGTGCATCGGGCCTCTAGTATACATATATACACTGTGAACATATACACATTGCTGTCGTGGTAAGAGATGAGTAAAGTAGGTGGTCTGTGGAAAGTATCCAAAGCATGAAAAATCTGTAGACCCCTGGCCTGCACATCTGAATGCAATGTATGTGTTGCTGAGTCAGACAACAGTAAGCTGTTGCTGTCAATACTATTTCCAATCTTCACCTCCCTTTTGGATTTGTAGTCACTGCTTGCAGTCTAGTCTACGTGTGATGAAGTTTGACGAGCAAGAGACAGGGAAGTAGGGGCACATGAACCCCAGCTTCCCTTGCTGGATGAGGGAGCTTTGTCTGGGGCTGACTTCTCTGGGTTGGGGGAGGTGCCCGTGTAGCTGTCTCGAACTCACCGACCTGGGGTAGACCCAGCACACCTGTGAATCCCTTACCTTGTAGGGTGGTACCCGACCTGGGGCTGAGAGGGCATGCTCGCTCTGTGATCTCCGCAGCCTGGTGAAAGATGGTTACAGCTCTGCCTGCTGTGTGGGAGTTGATGATGGGATTACAGCCTCCCTGGACAGGTGGCAGGCACGTGTGCCTGCACGAATGAGCACTTCTTGCTGGATCATCAAAATACAGTTCCCTTTTTGGGATGGGACGTTGTGGAATCTCATTCCTGTTTGAGGCTTCAGCATCTGTGTTTCATTGTCAATCTAACCGCGCTTCAAACAAGAGATCTGGAAAAAAACACTTTTCCAGGAAATTGTCCGCGTGCTATTGACTTTTACTTTCTGGGAGATCACTTTCTCCCTACACCCAGCAGTTTCTCACAAACACCAAATCCGTGTCTTGGGATAATTGGACTAAACTGGTTTGTCAGTTCTATTTACAAGCTCCTTTCGGTTTACTTGTTGTTATTTTTTGTTTACTTCACTTCAATTCTGTGTGCAATATGTTAATAATTTCTGTGGTTTAGAAAAAAACCCATAAATCACAGTGTTTCCATCATGCAATCATTATGATAATAATAATCATCTATTTTCTAGACTATTATGAATCAGATTCTTTATGTACATGATCTGATTGAATCCTCATCATGTTCTGAGTAGGCATCATTATCCCCTGTTTACATATGTGTCTTAGAGGGGTATGATAATTTGTTTAAAGCTCTGTAGTTAGTAACTATCAAAGCTGGAACTGGAACAGAGGTAGGTTTAAGTCCAAGTCCGTGTTCTCTCCACTATCCCACACTGTCTCTGGGATCTGTATCCCTCTTGGGCTGGGCCATGGAAATCAGTGCTATCTATGAGTCTCAAGGCAGGTTCCCATGAGCTTTTCTGTGTGTGTGTGTGTTGGGGGGAGGGGGTGGTGGAAAAGAGGGTACAGGTGGTTCCAATCTTTACAAACCAACATAGGAAGTCTACCAGGAAGCAGATAATCATGAAACACACTAGGCGCCCAGGGCTGGGTCCAGATTTTGGATAGTGAGATGTAGAGCATAAGCAATGAACTGAGTCGCATGGTTGAGGACACCAGGCTTTTGGATTCCTTTTGTCCCTGGAGTAGCCAGAGTAATCATTTCAAAACACAACTCTTAAGGTACTGCTCACACAAGAGTTCCATAAAAACGAGACATGTCGACGGGAAGTGAACGTTCTGATCAATTCCAACTTCCCAAAGTATGGGAAGACCAGGGCGTCACTGGACAAGAGCCCCCAGGGTTATAGATAGCATCGCTGAGTTACTGAAGATTCTGTCCTAGCGACAGGCTGGGCTCCGGTCACTAACGACACTGCCTGGGGCCCCGCTGGGGGCATTTCTGTTTGGACCACACCTCTGGATCCCTGAGGACAGGGGGAGGACAGGGCTGCGGACGTCACTGCAGACACCTGCACAGGCCAGGCCCTGTTGGGGAGTTATCTGCGTGCAGGCAGGCAGGCCGTGCCCTGGAGTTAACTGCCTCTCGGTGATGAAAACCCCAAAGACAGATGTTTCCTACCGAACACAGTGTACCACAGAGAGGTCCGCGAGAAATGTCAATAGAGCCAACTTTGAAACAATATTCAGTTTGTGAAGGGTTTCTCTAGAATAATCACGTCTCATTATTAAAACCAGAGCATGAAAGAAGAACAACCGTTGCAGCAAATGTTCTAGTTTAGAAATTTCCCCCAGGTGTCCCAGACTCAGAACAAAAGGTGGGATAAAGTAAGAAAGAGGCCAGCTGAAGGACCACCCAAATATTGAGGCCATGATGAAAAGGAACCCGAGGAAGAAGCCTGTGAGTATTGCTGATTATTATTAGGTCTCTGGGACTTTGTGTACGTTAACTGAACTTGACAATGAACAAGAAGCTGATTGTTTGGGATACAGAGCTCTCTACGAAGCTAATATTGACTTTCCTCTCTTCTAATACAGCACTTTGCTTAGAGTTTTGAAAACCAGAACTCTCTGCAAATATCCTGTTTGATTTTTTCCCTGAAAGCATAAACCCCCAATACAAAGCCCATTAGTAAATCCAAGAAAAATAATAATTCTTACTACGTGCTGAGTACCTGCCTTATGTGTTATATATTATCTCATTTAATGTTCACACACACACACACACACACACACCCCACACACACACAGCTAAGACAGACACTGTTATCTGCAGATTCCTGTTTATAGGTGAGGAAAAGGACATTGGGGAAGCTAAGGGACTTGTTCAGTGTCATCTGGATGAGAGGTGGAAATGAGGGAGCTGGGGATGGAATTCATGCTGAACTGCAGACTTCACAGACTCTTCCTAAGAGAGTCAAGGAACCCTACCCCCTACCCCCTGCCCCCCAACACTGTGTGGCTGGTCTCTGTCCCCATTGCTGACATTGTTATCCTGGTGAAGTCTGTTCAGATCAAGGCAGCAATAGGCAGGAGGCAGGGGGAAGGCAGTAGGAGACTGAGTTGTAAGTGAGAGTGGAGGCGCTAGAGTTAGTATTCGAACAACTGCACTTGTTATGAATATTTGCATATTAATTTTGTCACCTCCTTCTGATCTCCTCTCCCACCGAGAAGTTGAACTACGGCAGTGGTTCTCAACCTTCTGGCCCTTTAAATACAGTTCCTCATGCTGTGACCCAACCATAAAATTATTTTCATTGCTACTTCATAACTGTAATGTCGCTGCTGTGATGAATCGTAATGTAAATATCTAATATGCAGGGTGGTCTTAGGTGACCCCTGTGAAAGGGTCGTTCGACCGCCAAAGGGGTCGCGACCCACAGGTTGAGAACCGCTGAACCACGGCTTCCACAGCTGGGTTCCCCAGGAGAGGGCGGGTCCTTTAAATGAAGGGCCACTGGTGTTCTCCTGCTGGGCTGTATTTCTCCTGTTTCCTAACGGAGCCGATCAAGCGGGGGCTTGATCAATTAATTAGCTCCACCATCGATGAAAGCATTACGTTTTTGTTACCAAAAGACCAACGGAGAAGTAAATAGGCTTCTCGCTTGACTCTGATTGTACTGAGAAAGGACATCTTTTTTTGCGTTTCTGTAGAACCGAAGACCAGGTCTCTAGTGCCTGATTTGAAACTGGGTGGCCATGTCCCCAGGCCTGGGCCACCCCCTTGCTCGACACCCTGACCGTCACGCCGTTGGCCTGAGCGTCCCTTTCTGACACGGCTGAGCGACCTGAGCTCTCAGTGCACGGGAATCGCCTCGGTTTCTCGGGGTCCCTGAGGGCTCTCTCTGGATCCTGCCAGGCAGTTCGGAACTGGTAAGTAAAACCCCTTTCTACAGAATTTTCTGTAAGTTGACTCCTTGGCTGAAGCCCTGGTTGCATTGTCTCTGAAGATTAGCATGATTTTTTTGGTGGATTGTGAAACAGCCCGCGTCCGGGGAACTAGCACTGGTTGGCGTGTGTGCCTGAAACAGCTTAGAAGAGTCAGGGTCGGATGATATTTAATACGGAAACCAGGCCTCAAGCGGGTTTTCCTAGTAGATACTGTCCACATCTCCCTGTGATCCATCCTAAAAGTGTTAGAATCAGAGCTGAGAATTTCCTTCCTCGGGCAGGCCCCACTTCTTGTATCTCCTCTGTTTGTTGTTTTTTTCTCTGCTACATGTTCTCAACCTTGGCTGCACATTAGAACCACCTGGGAATCTTTTCAAAATCCTGATTTCTGGGCCTCATCCTCCAGAAATTCTGTTTCTTTGTTATGGGGTGGGGCCACAACATTAGTCACAAAGAAACAGAATTTCCGGAGGATGAGGCCCAGAAATCAGGATTTTAAAAAGATTCCCAGGTGATTCTAATGTGCAGCCAAGGTTGAGAACCACTGATTTACACTGACTTCCAATACTTTGTAGTCACATACGCTATCACCATGCTCCGCGCCCTCACCCTGTGCACCTGGCTGGCGTGATTATCCCCATTTAATCACTGAGAACACTCAAGGTCAGAGGGCTTGTGGCCACATTACTCACACCTGTAGCCGGTAGGCTACCCGCTGGGAGCAGGGTCATGTGAGTCTACTGCCGTCCACTTTCCACTGACACGGGGCCAGCTGGGCTGTTTAGTGCTGGGTTTGGGGGCTTTTGTTTTGTTTCTTGGGGGATGAGGTTGTGGCCCACAAAGTAAGAACATAGGACCAGCCCGTCATAAAAACACAAAGTAGAAAAGAGAGATCACTTTTCAGGATGTTAGGAGAGCAAACATCCCATGGCACCAAGAAAAATTACGGGGTCCAACCTCATTTGGCACTTCAACGGAAACACATTTGAAAACGATGGTGTCATCACTCTCGTGACATTGCGACTGACCAGGTCTGAAGTAATGAGTGCGTTTGGGCAAGTCCAGATGTTATTCTTCGAGTGGGTCATTTCCCCTCATTGTGTCCATAGTGCGGTTACTAAAACACAAAGCCATCCCTGCAGATTTCTGGTACCTGATGGAAATTTTCCTGGACGCTCGTCTACTTCCTGGCAGCAATTTAATGGATGCAGAAATATGAACTGGACATGCCTTCTGGTTTTGACGTGTCCTCAAATTACAGGGTTCTTGCCCCCAAACCTAACAGCTGGCATGCGCAAAAAGACCTGAAAATGTCATTGAATAAAGTTTATTTGAAAAAGTGTCCACCACAAAATGTTATTTTGACATCTGGTTAAGACATAAGCAGCTAAATTGCCTCACCTGACTTGATTTACGGTTTATGAGGTCACACTGCCAATCCTAAAAATCTGTCTTGTATTCTAATCACAAAAATCTTATATCCAGCATCAGAACTAGAACTTTACCAGTAACACTGAAACGAGCTGTGGACCCACTCAGATCCTATTCTTTTACCTCCTAAATCCAGAGCAAGCGATACTATATATGCATTTCCTTGCTGTTTACAATTTTTACTAGAGGCCCAGTGTGTGTGTGTGTGTGTGTGTGTGGGGGGGGGTGTCCCTCAGCCTGGCCTGCGCCCTCTCACACAGTCTGGGAGCCTGGAGATTTCCCCAAAGAGGTAGGCCCTATCCACCCAGCCAGGGCTCCCCGCAGTGGATTCCCCTCCCAGCCCCCCAGAGGGCGGCCCTGTCCACCCACCACAGTGCCACTGCTGGGTAGCCTGGGCCTCCCTCTTTGGGGAAATCCATCAATCCATTGCAGGGCTCCACGATCAATTGCCCAAGGAGGTAGGCCCTGCCCACCAGGCAGGGGCTCCTCGATGGATCACCCCTGCAGAGGGAGGCCCCACCCACCCACCGCAGCCAGCCTGTTGGTGGCCTGGGCCTCCCTCTTTGGGGCAATTGTGGAGCCCCCTGATTGATCCATTACCCCATTCTCCCTCTGCAGGGCAATCATTGGGCAATGGCCAGGCCCCCGACCAATTGCATCGCACCCGCCTTGGCTGGCCTGCCAGTGGGTGTCACAGAGTGGTCATCGGGATGGTCGTCCGGATGGTTGTTCCACTGTTCAGCCGTTTGGTCAATTTGCATATTACGCTTTTATTATTATAGGTATTGCTTAGAGGTACATACTTCACAAGCAAAATATTGTTTGGTTTGTTTGTTAGAAAACTTAACAAAAATAATTTCTTATTGTATGAAAACCGCAGAACTTACTTTTTTCACTCAACTTGATGTTTGTGAAATGCATCCCTGTTTTTTATTAACAATATTTACCATAAAAGGAACGTAGAATGAGTAAGGAGATGACAGGCCTATTGAGCTGTAAATCTGCCCTATCACTCCCTATGGACATTTCCTTCCTTAGGGCCCTAAAAATTCCATGGGGCACAAAGATGTCTAATTTCACATGGTTCCTTTGGGTGGCTGTCATCTGCTTCACATATTGATTACTGTTTTTGCCTTCACATTAACCTCCCTTTAAATGTGGGGAATATTCTTTTGTAAAGTTTTACTCCATAGAATCCTTGCATAGTAACTAGTAAAAAGTAGAAAATATCTCAATCAGAACAATAATTATACTTCTTTTACTCTGATTTGCTGAACATATACATGAATATTTATAGAACATTTTTCCCCCCAGAAAATATATAATAATAAATATAGGCTCAGTTGCCAGCTTAAACCCTAGAAGAAATTTCATAATGATACTTGTCTCCTCTATTCTCGCAGAGACATGCTTTTGGCACAGCGCCTGGGGATGCGATGGGTCTCCCAGAGCGTTCCAGCAGTAACTGGACTCAGCAGCGTTAGATACCCTCAGTTACTGAAACACTGGCTCGTCACCCAAGCCTGTTCGCAGAGGCGAAAGCCTATACTTTGGGCTCTCTCCCGACCCATCTGACTGCTCTCCCCACAGTATGGAAGCCAAGTTCATGCTTGCCAGGGTGTTACTACTCTTCAGGATTACACATTAATCCACACAATTAACTTGAAGCAACTTAGTTCTTTTAATTGTGCTGAGGCATCTAAAGAATTTGATGGTAAGACTGGCATGTGTTTATACTCAAAACATACATGGCTAAGAAGCTTACGTTAGCATAGGCTTAATGACTTAGAAATGCCATGGTTCTAAAATGAAATCATATCACCAAGCACATTTAACTCAGGTAGAAGCCCTGACTTTTCATAATGAGCGAAAGGAGTCATTCCCCTGGGGCCAGGGCATGGTTAAGATGAACACAGAAATGATATCATCGGACTTGGGGCAACTGACCCCCTGCATAATGTATATTGCATCCTTAATAATGGGAAGAGTTATCTGGCGTCTTTCACCGTGAGAAGGAAAAGACACAGGTTTAAGTAGAATTAAATGCAAATTATGTTCAGTCTTAAAACTTTGCCTTTTAGAACTGGACTCAAAGAAGCAGTAGTCTGCATATGAGCGGGCCCAGGGAAGATCTGAAGCTGTCCACTTTTCCCCATGCTTTACCCCCACGTGGTAATCTAGACATCACTAAATGTGGGGATGCTGGGACAAAAAGGGGTGCTGAAGCCAAGAGCCCCAGCGTGTCTGCAGAGAGAGTTGGCATGGTAATACAGCAGAAGTGGGGCGGTTCTGTAGGTGTACAGGTGGCTGTCAAGTTAAAATTTGGCTGACAAACAAAATGCAGTCTTGTTTTTTCCCAATATGCACTTCGCTCAGGAAGAGAAAGGCACAGGAAGGGCGTGGGGGAAAAGTGGAAGGTGAGGCAGGACCTGGGTCTAATCCCCGCTCACTGTTAACTGGCTCTATGACTTTGGGCATAAAATGGAAGCATTTTAGACATTTTAAAACATGCACAGCGGTGCAACTTTAAAAAATAAATGGAATTCTCTTAAAAGAGGTATGGGATAGTGGGAGAATCGCTGGTTTGGGCAACAGAGAGGTCGGGATCTGAATCCTGGCTCTGTGCCTGAATTTCTGAGTTGTCCAGGCAAGTTAGTCATGTCTTAGAGATTCCAGCCCTTCACTCATAAGTAATAGCAGCCACCTCATAGCGTTGCCTGTGAATTAATGATGTGATATTTGTAGTGCAACTGGATCATTGCCTAAAACGTAAGAGGTACTCAGTGAACCAGTGCGATTGTTCTTATCCGTATAATGGGCAGGTTGTGAAACATGATCTGCAAGGTCTTGTACAATTTAGACAAAATTCTTTGTAATGTTATCAGCAGCTCTTTTGCCCCATAGTAATCTCTTCCTTACTTCAGACTTTGCAAGAACATCAACCTCTTTCCACTGCTTTGGAAAACCTATTTCAGTCTCCATGAACCGGGACCACCTTGTACCCAGCGGTCCCATCAAACACAATGTCCTTCTAGTTCATTGGTATCCTTCAACTCATTCATTTTTCCCCACACCCCCTGCCAGGAAGAACTACTGTTTAGACAATGATCATCTCTTGCATGATATTGCAATGACCTTTTGAAGTGTTTCCTGACTTCCAGACTTGCACGTCCTACTTTATCAATGGGTAACCATGAATGTGCTCCAGGTGTGTTCATCCCCTGGGTCCTCATGGAAGCTGGGTGGGGCCTGGGGCCACCTCTTTCTGTTCCCCTTTGTGCCTGATAGTGTTACCATTTTCCATGCGTGTTGTTTGTGCAAAAACTCTCTGTACTGCAGCCAACGTGATCTTGTAAAGAAAACATGTAATAAATTTACAGCAGTCAGCTTAGGATCAATCAAAATTCCTAGCCTGCTGGGTCAAGTTCACTTCGGCAGCTTTAATTTATATGAGACTTGCCAAGCTATCTTGAGAAAATATTTTCCAAGTTCTTTTAATTCCCTTTTTAAAAAATTTTTTTTTTTGCATACTGACAAGTTAGCTTGGAGAAGTGGGCTTATGGCATTCTCCCACGGTATAGAGGAGGGAGAGGCTCCTGCCCGAATTACAGATGGAATCGGGAAAGAGCAGGGCAGGGCATGGGGAAGTAAAAGGGAAGTCCACCGCCTTCTAGTCCTGGGGCTGGTGGGGAGGAGAAGGGAAACAGAGGGTGTTTGTGTGATGGGAAAGGAGAGGAAGAAGAGCCCAAAGTCTGCCCTGAGTCTCGAGAGGGTGGGGGCCCATTATATCAGTGGGTTGCATACATCCAAGAGCAAGGAGGGGAGCTATTACCACAGCCACCCCGGGTGCAGCCTCTGAAAAATACGGCAGTGCGGATCCTTTCTGAGGTTCAGCCTCGATCCCTGTGGGGAAACGAAGCTGAGTCAGCTGCGGGCCCTTCTGAGGCAAGGCGACCTGCGGCCCTGAGCTCCGGGGAAGCAGTGAGGTGAGACCGCCCTGAGCCCTGCTGGTCCGACCCAGCCGAGAGGACCCGATCACAGGCCCACCCACACTGGGATGACCAGGATCTCTGGGCCATTCTGTGTAGATCTGAGAGCCCCAGTGTTTCCCCCAAACCTCAATAACCCATCCATCCCACAGCTCTGTTCCTAAACACCTGGTGAAAGAAAAAAGGGGTTCTATGCAAAGTAACCTCACAGGGCGACTGCTCATAAATGCCTAACTGGGCAGGTCATGGTGGGTAGCCACCCCCCAGGCATGTCACTTTTTAGCAAACGTTCATCTTTGCTTTAAGCAAGACCTGTCCATTGTTTCTGTGCATCTAAGTTAACACGCCCTGGAAATAAGCAATAACCACCCTCTGGAGGGCACATAATCTTGTTGACTATCTTGTAATTCAATTCCCACCTTGCTTTCTCCCACCTCCATGCAATCTTCCTTCATGTCCCTCCTTAATTTCAAATGTATAAAAGGAAGTGCAAAACTGTTATTCTCCAGAGCATTTGAGATCTTTCTCCCCAGCATAAGTTCTCCGTTTGGCCCAGATAAACTCTTATGAAAATCCTCTACAGGTCTGGATGATTTCTACATCGATAACCTGGATACGATTTTAAGAAAGAAGCAGAAGAGGGGAAGGCGGCGGAGAGGCTGAGCGGTTCTTCCCGACAGGCACTTGGCATTCCCTACATGGCCTTTTTAAGTTATTGGCCTGGACTGTGCTTTCAACAGGCTTGAACATTTAACTTAATTTGTTTTTCTCTTAACCAGGCTTAGGAAAAAGACCAAACGAAAGAAATTACATTTTCCTGCACATTTCCGTTGGAGTGTGTGAAATATTTGGCGCACTTCTTGTGTTGGTAATGGTATAAAGCAGATTACAAAATTCTCAGTTGCCCTTTTCCACCCTCCACCCCTTTCTTCTGCTTCTAATGTTTTACAAAGTCAGTGGATGGCGGAAGACAATATTTTGAAGTTCCAAATTTGGGCAACTGATTGAACGAGCCTACAGTTAACCCCTGAGGTTGGAGTGAATTTGGAACTGGGAACATGATTATTAGCTTGGAGAAGTGGGCTTATGGAATTCTCTATGAGGGAGCTACGTTTGGAGAAGTGTAACTTGATGTAACTGTGCATTATCAACATGAAGGTATTGTTTTGGAAGTTGGGGATATGTACTTGGAGCTTAAGCAGGAGACTGGGACACGAGGTATAGATGGAAGAGACTCCAAGATCAGTGACAAGTGAAGCTATTGGGTTGGTTAAGATCTCCCTTGATGAACAGTAAAAACATCTACTGAAGGAAAGGACCCATGAAAAAGACTGAGAAAATGGTGAAAGTGGACATCCTTGTCTTGCTTCTGATTGTAAGGAAAATGCTTTTAGCTTTTCACCATTGATTATGATGTTAGCTGTGGGTTTGTCATATGCGGCCTTTATTATGTTGAGATATTTTCCCTTTATTTCTACTATACTGAGAGTTTTTAATCATAAATGGGTGCTAGATGTTGTCAAATTATTTTTCTGCATGTATTAAAATGATCGTATGATTTTTATCTCTCATTTTGTTTATGGGGTATATCACATAAACAGATCTTGAACCAACTGTAATTGAAAAAATAAAAAAAATTAAAAACAAGAAAAGAAAAAGACTGAGAAAGAAGAATATTAGTTAAGTGGCCAATTGGGAAAAAGCAAGACAATGTAGTGGAAGGAAATGAAGAGAAAATTTCAAGAGTCTGTGATAATCTGGGTCAAATTATTAATCAATTATTAATTTATTCAACCAGTACGAAACACTTATCATGTGCCTGGGAGGGAATTAGGCTCTGGAGATACAAAGCTGCAAAGTAGTTGAGTAGAGTGTGAATTTGAAAAGGACACTGGGTTTTGCCACCAGGAAGGCACAGTGAAGTTTTAATAAAGTGATGGGGTCAGAGGTCAAGCTGCAGTCGCCAAGGTGTGACTGGAAGAAAGGGAGAAACGTCTTTCAAGAAAATCCGTGGTGGAATGCAGGAAAGCCATGGAGCCAGTGGAGTTCACATGGGAAAGAAGACATGTCTTAGGGAGAGAAACATGAGTTTGTATGTAAGCTGAGAGGAATAAGCCAATGGGTTCAATGCATTCTTCCAGAAAATATTTATTGAATAACTATTCTGTGCTAGACACTGGTCCTAGGGAGAGCGGAGGGCAAGGGAGCAGTGACTGAAACCCTGACCCCAGGGGGGCCCCATTCTAATGGGAGGAGGCAGACATAAACTCAGAACATACCTAATATTTTCCTGTGTTGGCAAATGCTATGCACAAAGGAGCTGGGTCATGTGGAGGGGCCACCTGATCTAGAGGCTAGGCCTCTCTGGGTGGACCCTTGCACTGAGGCCTAACTCAAGAGAAGGGGTGGCCACACACATGTCCAGGTGAGCAGCCCTCCCTGCTGGTGTTAGGGGAAGAGATGAGCATTTGAGTGAGTAGACTGAGTAAAGAGATCCTCCCTGCCCCATGTGGGCAGACATCCTCCAATCCATTGGGGACCCAAGGGGATCAATGGTGAAGGAAGGGTGAATTCTTGTGCTAGGTTAAGCCCTGGTCTGAGCCCAAAGGCCGCAGAACCAGAAACTCAAATGTCTGGTAGCCAGAAAAGATGGGTGTCTCAGCTCAAGAAAAGAGAGCAAGAATTCACCCTCACAGACGCATCCAGAAATAATGTTTTACCATAGAATTAACCATCACAGGAGGGTAAAGGGAAGACTGGTTTAGAATAAAAGGGAAGTCATGGGGGTGGTTGATAAAGAAGTCACCGGAAGCGATGGGCAGGATGGGAATAAGCACAGGTGTGTGTGTATAAGATTTGATAGGGATGCTTCTGTTATTTTATTTTTCCAGCTTCATGGAGGTATAATTGACAAATGAAATTGTACTGTACTTAAGGTCTACATAGTGATATGTATACCTCATGAAAGGATGCTCCTTTGAGCTAGTCAACACGTCACCTCACATATTTACTTTTTCTGTGTGTCCCCCCTCCCCCTCCCCTCAGAGAACATTTACGTTCTACTCACTTAGCAAATTTCAATTTTAAACACGGTGTTGTCAACTATGGGATGCTTCCTTGAGACATAGAGGAGGAACATACCATTGGAGACATGTTCCACGACTTTGGTGGATTTCTGAACCTCTCTGAGCCTTTTTGTAAAGCAGAGCATTATGGGTGGGGTGCCTGGCACCATGGCAGGTAGATAGCGAGTAGGCTGTGCGTATGGGGAGAGAGAAAGACTTTGAATCGGGCAGAGGAAGCTGGAGGGATTCCCTCTTTTCTGAAGCATTGTCTCGGTGCAGAGGAGAGGGAGTTCTCAGAGAGCCTGGCCTGCAGTTGGGAGTGGGCTCAGGGATAACATAGCCTGCTCAGAGGAGAGGGATAATATTTAGAGAGCTGCCACTGAGGAGGCTGGGAGGGGTCGGGAACCATGACTTCTAAGGCCCTTGCTAACTCTGTTCAGTGATATTTTTTCCCCCTGAAGTATTTTTTTAAGCCAACGGTTTCATCCAAAACTGAAGTCTCTCTGTACTGAGTCCAAGAAAAACAGAAGTCGTATTACAATTATAATAAGACTTGACAGGAAGTGGTACCCAGGGGAGCTGTCCTGGCATATGCTGGGGAGGAGGCCTGTTTCAGTGATGCTGTCCTTCCCTATCCATCCCCCAAACTCACCTGGATCTGGTTCAGTCTGAAGACTCAAAACTGATCTTACCTTGGGAGCGATGGCACTGGGGGGTGAGGTGGGGGTGGGGCGCAGTGTGGGAAGGGGGAGCAGCCTATGCCGGTTTACTTCCAGGTTCAATGCACATGTGGGGTTCCTTTACAGAGAACCGTGGGATCTGGTTACATCTAATAAGAAAGAGTAAGGAATAGTCACTATATACGATGTTTAATATATAATTTATATGGCTCAAGGTCCAATTAGGTTATATTTTTATGGATTTAAATACCCAGCTCATTTTTTTTCATTTAAAAACATAGCTTGAAAGCATATAACATTCTTACCCTAAAATATTACTTACAGTTTGTGCTTTTTTTTATTTTTAGTTTCCTTTGCTTGACAAATATATGACATATTATCATTAAGATATTGTACTTTTATTTTTTTTTAATGTCCACTATCTTTGGATGAAGTCATTAAGTGAATTAAATGTCTTTTTTACTTCTTGTTTTCTGTACATAATAAAATAAAATAAAATAAAATGTACAAGTATTTTCATGGAGCTATTAACATAAGTTAATTTAATTCTTTGTGATAGTGATTTCACAGTTTTTCTTTTCTATAAATTGCTGTAGCTTGTTTTAATGAAACAACTTGTGAAATTTCCTGAAGTACTGTTATTTTTCCTTCCTTTCCTTTTTCTCACATACTTTCAAATTTAATTTAAAAGCGTGCAACATTTTTATTTTGGTGTCGAACTGTTAAGGTTCTTATCCTTTAAAAAGCTTTCTTACACAGGAATGTAAAATCCAGAATGAATTTATGGCCTGAGACTTGTGTGTTTAAATTAGGAAACCAAATTTATTGCTGATGAGTAAGAACAAGATCTTCACCCACGTAGCTTTCTTTGGCCTTTCTTGAAAAATGACCTTTTCCTGTTTAAATAGCCATTATTGGGAGAGTCATAAGAAGAGATGAAGACCCTTTCTGGGCATTAACGATGCTGGCTTTCTGACTTAAGGTCCAAGAGATCCGTCAACACTCCGAATACTGATGCTCTAGACAGATTCTTGGTTTGCAGGTAGGACCAGAGCTGAGTGTCATTGTGGTCCTTGGCCGTGCAGCCCCGCTCACTGGCGCTGTGCCTTCCTGGAAGTCCAGGCGGTTTCACTCTCTGGATGGTTCCTCTTCAGTTTCAGGGAAGCTGTAAGTTGCTTTGTGTAGATGTATAATGGCGCTACGTATTTAGGGAAGCTGTAAGTTGCTTTGTGTAGATGTATAATGGCGCTACGTATTGCATACCACGTCTATAAACATATGATATCACATGAGCGCACTGAAAAGCAGCTGAATTTGCCGATTGCCAATGCTCTAACCTACATTATAACACTATTTGCTTTAAGTATTTTCATTTTTTTTCTTGCTATTTTTGGACTGTGGTCAAATGCACAGGGTAAACTATGTGAACATTAATTCAGATTGAACATGTATACATGCTAGATTTCCATTCCTGGGAAAAAGTAAATCTATCCAGTGTGTTTGGTCAATTTCCTTCTCTTGATTAGTTTTATGATTTATTCTTTAAATTCTGCCTTAATGATCACAACTTAAATACAGTTTGACATTTGAACAAAGAAAGCAATTTGTTATTTTAAAGAACAAAAGCTTATGATGGAGGAAAGTGAACTAAATGCAGCGGGAATTCAGAGTTTTGACCACCGGGGAGTGGATTTTTTTCCCCATCTGGCTCGGTGATGATGAGAAAATTTGTTCGGAGGTCAGGGTCAGAGAATCAAGAAGTTCCTGAGCTATGGATAATCTTAAATTCTAATCTAATCTAATCTAATCTAATCTAATCTAATCTAATCTAATCAACCCTCCTAATTTTGTAGAGATGTAAGCAGAAGGGAAGGGAGGTGATTTGTCTGAGGGCACTTAGTTGTTAATGGAAGAGTTGGACTAGGAATGCATTCTCTAGTGTCCAGATTCAAAACTTTGCCTACTGTAACAAATCATATAAATTGAAGCAGGGGTAGGGGCAGGGGGAGGATTAAGGGGATAGGAGCAGGGTTTTGAAAACAATGATCTCTTTGCTGAGTCCCGCCTTTTTGGAACCCTCAACTGAGTACTGTCAAGGGGAAAAGGAGTTGAATTTGCCATTTGTATTTAATTCCCTTGAAATCTGCAAGAGATTTGGAATTAAATCCCAATATTGACATTGATGATTTTGAGGTTAGACACCTCAATTATCAATTGAATGTGTTGGCCTAAGTCTGTGGTTCTTAGACTTTACCAGACATCAGAATCACCTGGAGGACTTGTTAAAAACGAGTTAATGCCGGGCTGGCCTGGGTCAGTGGTTGAGCATCGATCTACCATTATGAACCAGGAGGTCATGGTTTGATTCCCGGTCAGGACACATGCCTGGGTTGTGGGCTTGATCCCCAGTGTGGGGCATGTAGAAGGCAGCCAATAGATGATTCTCTGTCATCATTGATATTTCTATCTCTCTCTCTCTCTCTCCCTGCCTCTCTGAAATCAATAAAAATATATTTTTAAAAAACTAGTTAAAACCCCCAAGTTTCTGGTTCAATAGGCACAGGTGGAGCCTGATAATTTGCATTTCTTTTTTTTTTTAAATGTTTTTATTAATTTTTTTGAGAGTGCGTGCGAGAGAAAGAGACACAGATGTGAGAGAAACATTGATCAGTTGCCTCCTGCACACTCCCTGATCGGGGCTCAAACCCACAACCTGGGTATGTGCCCTGACCAGGAATTGAACCGGTGACCTTTAGATGCATGGAACGATGCTCAATTAACTGAGCCACTCCAGCCTGACTGCTAATTTGCATTTCTGATAAGTCTGCAGGTGGTCTGAGCACCACATTTTGAGAACTGGTGATCGAGGTCACCAAGGTCTTTTCTGCACAAAAACTCCTGCACCCTCTTACTTTCACCTTCTTGGCAAGTGAAAGTTAATACTTCATATTCCCTAACCTTGGGAGGGATGGGACCAGGAGGTGTTGCAATTGTGGACCCAAGTTTTGTAAGATCTTCAATGAAAGACAAAAGTTATTTTAGTATGATATTAATCCTATATAATAAAAGGGTAATATGCAAATCAACCGAATGGCAGAATGACTGGCTGTTATGACGTGCACTAACCACCAGGGGGCAGATGCTCAATGGAGGAGCTGCCCCCTGGTAGTCAGGGCGCTCCCACAGGGGGAGCTCTGCTCAGCCACAAACTGGGCTGACAGCTGGTGAGCACAGAGGTGGTGGCGGGAGCCTGTCCCACCTCTGTGGCAGTGCTAAGGCCCATGGGGAGCGGGCCAAAGCCATCAGTCGGACATCCCCTGAGGGTTCACAGACTGCTAAAGGGTGCAGGATGGGCTGAGGCTCCCCACCCCCCGCCGCCCCGCCCCCCAGTGCACGAATGTTGTGCACCGGGCCTCTAGTATAGTATAATGTTGAAAGTCACAGGTGTTATTGGAAAAGGAAGGTAAGATATTCTATCTGGCAAAAAGAAAATGTGGAAGAACTTGACTATACTGAATGCATTATAGGCTTCCCAGTAGTACCTTCTCAGGGAAGCCATTCTCAAAACAAACCCTATTTATTTAAATTGGAGGCAATGGGGGCTCCCAAAGAGAAAAAATAGTTGTATGATCAAAGCACTGAGTGAAAAAAGTCACAAAAAAATTTTTTTATGACACTATCTTAACAATTCTTCAGGTAAGAGCTTTTCAGTTGCATTTTATTGATGTTCTTTCATAGTTAAAATGGCATGATGCCATAGTTTTAATCCCACTTTACTCTTTTCTTAAGCCTGAATACAATATGCTTGGTGTTTTATTGAGTTAAAGGTGCTTCTTTAATCATAACCAAGAAAAACGGGGAAGTCCAAATGTATAGTCAGTTCGTTCCTATTACAGATCTACAGTTTTGCCTGTAGCAGTTTTCCTGTGGGAGTCTATATTGGCTGAGATTGCTATGCTGGGGTTTTAGATATTACAGTTATATTTTGTACTGTACAAATTCTTTTTTTTTTTTAAATATATTTTATTGATTTTTTACAGAGAGGAAGGGAGAGAGATAGAGAGCCTGAAACATCGATGAGAGAGAAACATCGATCAGCTGCCTCCTGCACATCTCCTACTGGGGATATGCCCGCAACCCAGGTGCATGCCCTTGACCGGAATCGAACCCGGGACCCTTCAGTCCGCAGGCCGACGCTCTATCCACTGAGCCAAACCGGTTTCGGCTACTGTACAAATTCTAATTGCTAAATGGACACACCCCTTCTTGTTATACACTGTTTATTTGTTTTATGCCAGGTTTTAAAATAAATATTCCCCAAACTTGGAACTTGACCTTTAAAAAGTAAAAATTGCATTTAAGATGTATAATATACTCCCAATATAAAATAATTTATTATTTTACATTTCTTTCATTTAAAAATGACCCCAAATCTGATTTAAGCCACTTAAGAAGAGGTGACTTTCTTTTTGTGGTCAAGATCTAATGCACGGGTATCTACTTTCATCTTAATGAAATAGGGCCCTTGGAAAATGTAAATTTATACAAAAGAAAGAAAACGAACACATACCTCTCAGTGGGCTTTCTGTTGACTGTGTAACAGTTACTGTTTTATCTGGTCCTGCCTGGGGGGAAGATATGTGAGGGAGGGTCTTGGAGTGAAAAGTTGCCCCGTTGGTAATCTCAAAACCACCTGGGAACTAGCCTCAGAATAGTTGGTGGGTGTCCTGGCCACTGTGTGCCTGGGCAACCCTTTCCCCATGGAAACGCAGGCAAGTTTTCTGGTGCGTTGAGCTTAATTAGGGCTCCATAATCCAGGGCTTTCTTTCTTTTTTCTTAATTTGGTTGACTTTTGACATAGAATGGTTGTGTCTTGGAAGTAAGACTATCAGAAGTTAAAAATGAGGCCATGATAATAATTTTTAAAAGTCAGATGATAACAAAGGTTGACAAGGATGTAGAGAAATTGGAAGCCACGTGTTTTATTAATGGAAGGCAAAAAGGTGCGGCTGCTTTGGAAAAAAACAGTTGGCACTTCCTTAACTGGTAAAACCTAGAGTCACCAAATAATTGGGTAGTTCTGCTCTTTTTCTCCCTCCCCCTCCTCCCCATACACTTCCAGACTCTCCACACTGGCGTGCAAGCTCCGCGGGCGTCCTGGCCTGGCTGTCCGGTCACTGCTCTACCTCCACCATCTGGAACGGAGTTTGGCACCCAGCAGGCACTCAATGTATTTCGGTTGAATAAATCTGTGAGACAGGCATATTGTTAAGTCGTTAAGAGCACGGACTCTGGAGTTATCCCGCCTTGGTGTGAATTCTGCTTCTGCTCCTACTGTGGGACCTTGCACTGGTGACTTAGCCTCTTTGAACCTCAGTTCCTCATCGATGGAATGGGGCAGTATTAGCACATCACAATCACTTATGAGAGAAAATTCATTTAACAAATTGTTATTAAGAATTGAATGTACAACACTCTGTGCCATGTAATCTGGGCATCACCTCTATAGATGAATAAGATGTGGTCCTTGGCCTTAAGAGAATAAGAAACTTTTCACCCTCCCGGGGCGGAAATCTGTAAAAGCCAAAGAAGGGCTCCAGGCCTGTGAGGAATAAATACACCAGCGTGAACTCCCACATCACCCAAACGCATTAGGAATCACCAATTAGCCAAACTTGGTTCCCAGTTTTTAGCAACAGGAGACAACAATTTTGAAATGATTTTTTTTTCTAAAATATTGTGTTAGATGTAAAAAATATTAATTCCTATATGTTTCAAGTGGACAGATTCATATCATCACGAGAAATTTTTATTTCATGTCTAGCCAGTTTATTTAAAACCAATGAAAATTAGTACATTGAACGCAGAACATATTTTTAAAAATACAACTTTGCTTTTGTCTTCCAGTCCTCATTGAAAAATGTATTTAGTGGGAGTGTGTTTCCTGTCCCTGCATCATTAATCAGGCAGGTCCCATGATTATGGGGCTCACTCTTAGACGTTTGTACTTCTAGAAGGTTGTGATCACTGTAGCAGGTTGTGCCTTCTTGACTTAAAATTCTTCCTAAACCTAAATCTACAACATACTGTGTGTGTGTGATTTTATCGTCCTAATATAGACAGTCCTACATACAGTCCTATAGTCCTATCATTGGGCAAAGGGCCAAGTATCAGCATTCTGCTTTCAACAAATAGTAAAAGCATCTTCGTTGCTATTCCGTTAAAACTGGAATTTTAGTGTTTGCCATCTCTGTATTTTGAAATATACACATTTTTGCCCTCCTCTTTTTTCTTTTAAGCCTACCATCTTAATGAAAATATAAAATTGTGTCCTACAATTTCCTGGTGCATTGTTAAATGGTCAAAGGCCATACAGCTCCTTATATCATAATGACAGGGCCCACGGCTGCCTGACCCTTGTACTATGTGGTAATGCCTTTGAAATAAAGGCTGGATTTATTTATTTTTCTATTTCCCCCCTGGCTCTAAACTTGTCACATAAACTAATAGGAGAAAAATATTTCTCTATGTTTTGTGTTCCTGGAAGATGATTTACAAAAAATTAGGTCATTGTCTATCTACACCCTCCACAAAGAAATAAAGTTTAATTTATGCCAATGTTGTTTATTACAATAGCATGAAAGATTGGGGGAAATTGATGTCAAATCAGGACAGTCTCTCAAAATCAGGATTTCTTTATAGCTAAACATCACATGAGGACCTTCTGTTTGAATGTTTTAGTTTGCTACTGCCATTAAGTAACTCTTTGATCACTGCTCCAGATGCAGGTATTGTGGGCAAGTAGTCAAGATTCCCACCTTCCCTCTTCTTTAAAGTGAAGTGGCATTAAAAGGGAGAGATGGGAGATACAGAGGAGGAAAACACACACACACACACACACACACACACACACACACACACGCCCCCGCACGTTGACCAGGGGCTGCCTCTGTGACAGTCCTGCAGGCTCAGCTGGTGTGCTATGGCCTTTGTTGGTCTTGCTCAGGGCAGGGCCACAAGGCCACGCTGTGTGGCCACACATGAACACCCAGCTGCGTGCCATCATTGTCAAAGAAAACAGTACAGGTGAGCTCACAGAGACCTAGTCATGAACACAATCACCGCAGAGATGCATGGTAATTAGCACAAGTGTTTATAATTTTACATAAATTGCTATAATTATGACAATATTTTAACCAAAAAGAAAACACAGCTTCTTGATTTCTTGCTTTGGTTCATTTGTACTCAGTCCAGAACGTTCCCTGGAACACATCCCATTCCTTTCTGACATCATCATCACCAAGTCTAGCTGCGTGTAGTATTAGTACTGGGGATTCCTTTGCCTTCTATGGCATTCCTCCTATATCTCCAAACCAAAGTCCTCCCTATGTGTCCTTTGACCCGTACCCTGTCTCAGTTCCTCTCACCATGCTCCTAGTCACCGGGTCCCACACAGTGAGCAGGAAGTCAGGGGGCTGTGGGTCCCAAGGGTGGGCGGGTGAGGAGATAACAATTTGAAGGGAAGGGAGGCCAAAGCTCAGGGACAGTCATATAGGAATAAAAGCATCCATTGAGATTAAGGGCTGGCTCCCCGGAATGCTTGAGTATGGATCACATGTGTTGAAGGAGAGGCATTAGGAAGAAATGAGAGGGCCCATCTTAGGTGCCATGTTGACCCTTAGCCACCATTTCCACCCAGCCATGCAAAACCATGGACTTCTAACCTGACACACAGGGGACCAGGGGCACCCTGGACACCCCCGCCTAGTATGGGGCATGCCTGGTAGGAATATTCTACACCAGCGGATCTCAACCTGTGGGTCGCGACCCCTTTGGCGGTCGAACGACCATTTCACAGGGGTCGCCTAAGACCATCCTGCATATCAGATATTTACATTATGATTCACAACAGTAGCAATATTACAGTTATGAAGTAGCAACGAAAATAATTTTATGGTTGGGTCACAACATGAGGAACTGTATCTAAAGGGCCAGGAGGTTGAGAACCACTGAGTTAGAGGATAGCTGTTCTTCTCATGAACTTTCTTGCTCATTGCTTCTTACTCTCTCGCCTTGTGACCTTCCACATTCAAATGATTTTTCTACAAGCGGAACCAGGTTCATGTTATTTATAATGCAATAAGCACGTCTCTAAATGACCCGGTGGTTCTCAAACTTTTCAGTCTTAGGATCTCTTTACACTCTTAAAAATTATCAAGGACCCCAGAAGGCTCTCATACGGGTTTGTGTGAGGTGTATCCACCAACATTTACCCATACTAGAAACTAAAACTAAGAAAACTGTGAAATATTTCTTTATAAATTCACTTAAAATAGTTATAATAGTGTTAACCGAAACAACATATTTTTTAAATAAAAAAAGTAACCATACCAAACAAAAAGACTTTATGAGAAGAATGGCATTGTTTTACATTTTTGCAGATGTCTCAATGTCTGGCTTAACCAAAGACAGCTGGCTCCTTATCCGTGTCTGCATTCAATCTGTTGCTACATCACACACATGCAGCCCCTGGAAAACTCCACTGCGAAAAAGACAAATAACATCTTTGTTTTATCCTGAAAAAATTTTTTGATATTGTAGAGCACCTGAGAGGCAGTTAGGGACCACGACGTGGTCCCAAAGCACATTTTGGTAATTATTACACCAAATCATCATCATAAGGCTTAAAGGAACCGAAGAGATGATTGCTAATAGTCACGTTAACAGTGAAACCACCCCAAAATGTTGGTTATCTACAGGTGCACTTGTCGATTGTCCTTTTGTGACTATGCTACTGAGCATTTTATGTGATTATTTTCTTTTATTATAAATTCCATCATTTACATATCATCAGAAGAGCTTAACATTTGGAAATAAACAGTATGGTATAGTGGTTAAGAAAAATAGCTTTACAAAGTATTTTTATAGAGAATACTATATGCTACTATTTGCATTAAAAAAACAAAGAGTAAGAGATGCTTTAGTCCTAGTCGGTTTGGCTCAGTGAATAGAGCATCAGCCTGTAGACTAAAAGGTCCCGGGTTTGATTCCGGTCAAGGGCACAGGTCCCCAGTATGGGGTGTGCTGGAGGCAGCCCATTAATGATTCTCTCTCAACATTGATGTTTCTATCACTCTCTCCCTCCCTCTCTGAAATCAATAAAAAAAATTTTTTTTTAAAAAGAGAGAGTTGCTTTATAGATTTTCTAGGAGAATCTATTAAAAGTACTAGTAACAGTTGAATATCTGGTGTAGAAAAAATGGCTATCACCCATTTATAATTCATGATTTTTTTAAACAAGGCGTATGCATTCGTTTCTCAATTAAAATATGTAGTGAATAACAAAAAGAAAAGAAAAACAACAAAACCTTTAGATTCAAGATTTAGCTTAGAAACTTAGCCACTTATTACCTACATGACCTTGGCCCAATTACTTGATCTGTTTAAAACTCATTTTTTCTTACATGTAAATTGAAGTTATTGATAATACCTACCTTATCAGATTATTAAATGCAAAAATAAAATATCTTGTTCTTGGTCCATAGAAACAACTGTTTTACTTATTTTTATCATAATGATCACTTTTTAAATCAGAGGATTATTTTGAAAGCCATTAATCATTCTTTAATTTTTCTTTTATTGGGTGATTCTAAAGTTTCGTTAGATGAATATAGTAATGCAATTACAACAGTGATCTGCTCATCGAGGGGCCGTTTAAAAGCTTAGATTATTCTGTCCGCTTTTGACTGCATCTTATCTTTCTGCCCAACATCATGCTAGACTTCCATAATCACACTTCTATACCGCACACCTGTCCTCGGTCACCCTACCCTGCGCCCGGCTGGTAGGTCCATTGTTCCTGCAGCCTACGGCAGAATCCCCCAGCTTGAGGCCAGCCGGTCTGAATTGACCTTTTGCCCTTTTTATGCTTGAATGGGCTTCATTAGGCCCTGTGGTTCCTGTACTGGATTTGGAATCATCTATTTTTAGTAAACCTCTTATTTGTCGATTATTGAGCTCAGCTACGATGGATTTGTAAGTTCCGACTCCTCTGGTTTTGATTCTGTGTATGTCTCAGTCCCAAATGCATGACTCACTTCCTGCTTAACCTAATGTGCATATGATTATTTCCTTTGTGCTTTCCATCCTGTCATCTGGGGTTGGTCCTTGGTGGCCACTTCACAAGTGTCTGTCTGAGCTTCCTCTGCTGCTTCTTGGTGCGTAAGAAATCTGAAGACTCCTACCTCAATAATGTACGGGTGTATCAGAGGAGCCAATCATGTGGCTTGGTGAGCAGTGGACAACACAGAAATATCACTCTCTGGTCCATGTGAGACACACAGTGTCCTCTAGCAAAGGCGGGTCTGGTTGAGACAGCATTCTTAAAGGGTGTCCATCTTCTACTTGGGTCTTTTCACGTCATCTTCCCTTTACCTGTGTGTCTGCCTCAGTGTCCAAATGTCCCCTTTTTATAAGGACACCAGCCATATTGGAGTAGCGTCTACTCTAATGACATCACTTAAACATGATTATGGAAAGATCTAACATCCAAATAAGGTCACATTCTGAGGTACTGGGGGTTAGAACTCCAGCATGTGTTTAGTTGTGGGTCACAATTCTCCCCTTCCCAGGCAGGACTTCTGGGATCCCAGCTACTTAGAGTATGGTCTACCAGGGGTTGCATGGGTTCCAGATGGTTGTGTCCTCCTAGCTCCATAAATGCCTTCCCCTCGTAGGGAGGGCCAGATCCAGGGGAGGACCACAGGGGCCTAGTCTGGTAGTGTTGTACTCTATAATGCAGCACATAAAATTATAAACTTCAGCAAACTCTGCCCCACCCTTTCCCCCAGCCTTTAGCACTTCAGGCAAGCTGGGCTATGACATCCTGCCAGCATCTACAGCCATCTGCCCAAAGGCTTTCTTTGGCCCACGGAGCCCGCCCTGTGCCAGGGAATTCACACGCCCCTGGAAGCAGCTCTCAACCCGGGACATCAATGGCTCAGCTCCCTCTCTCCTTGTGAGAAATAATCCTGAAGGGTAGGGTAAATGTGTGAGTCAACATCAAAGACTTTACCCCCTATTTTAAAATCTCATTTGAGAGATATTTGTTTAATGTGGAAAAAATTAGCACTGAATTGTCACATGTATTTTTTTCATTATGGATTTTATGAATGGTCCGTCTCCTCCACTTTAAAAAGCAAGCTCCAAGAAGACAGACTTTGTGTCTGTTTGGTTGACCGCTGTATGCCCAAGTCAACACAGGGCCGGATGTGTACACGTGAGCAGTGCTGTGGGGATGTGGAGTATGAGAGGGCAGAAAATGGCAGTGCTCACGAGGCATGCTCATCATCATCATCATCATCATCATCATCATCATCATCACTTTACGTTGGTATTATTATTGTTATGACTTCACATTTGTCTTAGGAAGCGAAGTTCTCATTCCCTATGATGCTGCATTTCAGCATCTTGTTTTGCTTTACCACCATTTTCCTTCGCCCCAGGATTATGATTATTGGAGAGCTGTTTGTACCTGGCTCATGATGTTTATTGGTATGTAAATTTCCAAGGGAGAAATGTGGTTGTTGCCTGATTGGGCCCATCGTAGTTACCACTTGGCCACATACACGCTCTTTAACCTCCTCTCTGCTGTCTCCTCTTTCAAACATAAGCTCATCCAACAACTCTAATTCTTTCCCCAGGCAACAATAATTCATGAAGAATCCATCATCACTTTTCTATTAAAGGTGGAATCCCCTTCTGAAGTCTTTTTTTATGTAACTGACTTATTTGTGTGCTATCGTTTTTCTCTGTTCGTTCCCTTCTTCTCTTTTCATTTTCCAGGATTATTTCCTTCAGGACATGTAAGCCAATCTGGTTTTAGCTCAAACACATGATACAAGACTTGGCATTAAACTTTTCTCCTTCTAAAGTGTTTATCTACTTTCAATTTCACTGACCTTCCATAGTTTCCATCTCTACACGATTCAGCCAGAAAGCTGAATTAATATACAATTGCCCCAATTCCCTAACGAAGGAAGAGTGTGATGATCTTATCTGCTACAGTAACATTTTATGGGGTGGGTTCTATTTTTTTTTAGAAGATATCTAATTTTTAAATATAGCACTTCATTCACCTCACCTAACACAATAGGTGTTTGTGGTGGATACTCAACTCCTTGTCGAATTGATAATCACGGGCTTTTTAAAGCTGTTTTGGACCTGAATGGTAAAACACAGCCTCGTCATTTACTAAGCATTTCTTTAATGTCCAGGGAGTGCAAAGGAAGTACAAGGACACAATGACTGCCATGGAAGAGTACAGAGGAATTGTACTGCTTGGACAAAGGGTCAATTTAGTAGAGAAGGAGTTAGGTGGCCATGGGTGGAAAATAATTAGATTGATTATATGGATCTTTAGATGCAAATAAGAGAACTGCCAGAACAAAGAAGACCAGCTGACTGATCTATCTCTCTGTATTATACAGAGGACAGCCCAGCTTGTGGTGTTGAAAGTGAACACTGGACTATTGATTTTGGCTCTCAGAAGACTTACCACATTGTACTCATGTTACAGCCTCTCAACATTTTCAAGTTATCAATCAAGTTAATCACATGCTTGTGGGAACTCTTAGTCCACTCTCCCACACCAGATTCTGGTGTGTGTGTGTGTGTGTGTGTGTGTGTGTGTGTGTGTGTATGTGTGTGTGTGTGTTTTGTTTGGTTATTATTTTGAATTTTGTTTAACTTTCCATAGAACTCTCTCTTCTCACACTTGTGTATTGGTTAACACAATGTAGAAATTATAGAATTTTATCTTCAGTGGAGTCTTTTCCTTTTGTCAACAAATAGATTTCACAGCTACTGTGTCTATATGGTAAAATTACCTTAACATTACTGTAAACAGTATTAACATTTAGCCCCTTTGATGAAGTTTATTTAGTTTACTACTGATGAAACAATAGTTGAAAAAGTTTTTTATCCTCCACTCTTTTGTTTGTTTGTTAATCTATGCCAGGGATATTTTCCCATTGATTTTTAGGTAGAGTGGACGAGAGAGGGAAAGACAGAGAGAAACATTGATGTGAGAGAAACACAATGATTGGTTGCCTCCTACAAGAGCCCTGACCAGGATCTGGGCCAGGGAGGAACCTGCAACCAAGGTACATGTCCTTGACTGGAATCAAACCTGGGACCCTACAGTCACAGGCCAATGCTCTATCCACTGAGCCTAACTGGCTAGGTCTATCCTCCACTCTTTATCTGATAGAGATTATGACAAGTTCATAAACTGATTTGTACATTCAAGAAATGTTTATTTGAGCACCTATTCTGTGCCATGCATCGTTTTTCACAGTAAGTGCAAAACACTAAACAAAACCACAAACACAGACATTTTTTTCTTGCAGTCCACACATTCTAATGGGATGGGATTGACAACAGATAAATTAATAACATTTGAATAGTGACATATACATTTATGTGATAGAAACCTTTTTATTTATTTACTAGAGGCCCGATGCACGAAATTCGTGCAAGAGTAGGACTTCCTTCCCCTGGCTGCTGGCACCAGCTTCCCTCTGGCACCTGGGAACCAGGCTTCCCTCACAGACCTGGCTTCATCCAGAAGGTCATCCAGAAGGACATCCAGAAGGATGTTTGGTCTAATTAGCATATTATACTTTTATTATTATAGATTTTATTTTTAAAAATCTTTATTGTTGAAAGTATTATACATGTCCCTTCCCCCCCCCTCCAGAAATCTTAATGTAGAAATGGTTCAAATTCCTATATTAGTTATCTATTGCTGTAGAACTTCCCCATTCCCCTCCACCCCCCAATTTAGCAGCTAAAATCAATAACTGTCTATTATCTCACCCACGTCCCATGAGTCAGGATCCAGGATCAGTTCAGCTAACGGTTCGGCTCAGGGTCTCTCATGAGATTGTACTCACGATGCTGGCCACGGCTGCAGTTACCTGAAGGCCGCCTGGGACCGAAGCATTGCTCCCCAGGTGGCTGACTTCCATGGCTGGCAAGCTGGTGCCGGTCTTTGGCAGGGGCCTCAGTTCCTCAGAACGTGGACGACTCCGCCCAGCTGCTTGCGTGTTCTCACAACATGGAGGCTGGTCTTCTCCACAAGAAGTGATCCAAGAGAAATAGGCAGAAGCTGCATGTCCTTTAAAACATTGTCTCGAAGTCACACATCCCCACCTCCGCCATATTCTGTTCATTAAGCTCTACTCTTATTTAAAAAAAAAAAAATTATTGTTGAGAGTATTACAGATATCCCTCATTTTTCCCCCTTTGCCCTCCCTCCACCCGGCTCCCACCCCACCCCATTCCTCCCCTTGTCTATTGTCTGTGTCCAAAGGTTACGCATATTTGCATATAAATTCTTTGATTAATCTCTTCCCCCAAGCTCTGCTCTTGAAGGGGAGATATCAAAGAATTTGCAGATGTTTCTAAAAACCACCCTAATTACTCCCATACATTTAAAAACATACTGAACAAATAAAAGGGTACATTTCAGAGATATTTCAAAAGCAGTTATGCCATGTTTTTTGTATATTGTTTGTTAGCATATAAGGCCTTATTTTACAGCTGCTGTTTTTTATTGTTTATTAGCTTTGCTTTTGAACACAGAATCATTGAATATTAGGTTTCTTGCGCTTGACTCTTTCCTTGCTGCTCTGGTTTCTTTGCTATTATGCTGTCAACACTGTTTCGGGTTCCATTAGTGAAAATGTTTGATATTTAAAAACATTTTTTTGTTATAAGTTGATGAATTTAAGACCACTTATTATTACCTTACTCTGGCAATGAACATGATGTGTCTAATGACAGGGAGACTCAAATTACATGGCTCAGAAGTAAAAGAAAATCCCCCCGGTTCTCAAATAAGTTCCTTTTGGTGGGGCACCTATAGTCTATAGCAGTGATGGCGAACCTATGACACGCGTGTCAGAGGTGACACAAGAACTCATTTTTTTGGTTGATTTTTCTTTGTTAAATGGCATTTAAATATATGAAATAAATATCAAAAATATAAATCTTTGTTTTACTATGGTTGTAAATATCAAAAAAATTTCTATATGTGACGCGGCACCAGAGTTAAGTTAGGGTTTTTTAAAATGCTGACACGCCGAGCTCAAAAGGTTCGCCATCACTGGTCTGTAGGAACGTGGTTCCTGTGGAAGTCAGGCTTCTGTACACAAATGCTGTATGATGGAATGAAAAGTTAAAATCGTGGTCAGCTACATGTGAGCCGGGAAACCTGGAGAGAAATCGCATATGGCTACTCAGGGGACATCCATACCATCTAGAGACATGTGAGTGAAGGAGGAATGCTTTGGCTCTTTGGTGATCATATTTGTGTATTGGACTGGAACACGTGAGAAGTCCCTCCCTTTGGGGCCCACGTGTGATGACGGTTCCAGGGCCTGCCTCTTAATGACCGAAGCGGTAAATTTGGAATTCATCAGGTTCAACTTTCCTCCACGACTGGGCCTCCCCTCTGGGCAGTCTTCCATGCGAAGCCGTTAGGGATCTTTCCAGGCACGGCAGCTGGACTGGAGATGGCAGTGAGTTAGTCTCTGCGCCCTCGATGACAAATGGTTCTTGTCAACTCCAAAGGCCCCCCTTTCCCCAGAAGGGAATGCTTTTAAGTTTCTTAGCAAATTAATTAGTAACTGGAGATAGCACCTTCTTTAAACCGTTCCCACTTTACAGCAAATAAAGGGCCAGCAGACGAAGAAATCAGAAAAAAGTATATATATAAGATAGTCACTTAAATGTCAGGCCTTGTCAGTCATGTGGAGATTTTACCTCTGCGCCTGGATCCTGCCCTACAAACAAGCTGTTGGTGGAGCCAGCTGGTAAAGGGCAAGGGGTGCAGGAGAGGTGCCTTTTCTGCCATTGCATCGCTGGCAAGTTCAGTGCCATGAATGCCCGAGACATTTCTACTTGTACGGGGAGATGGACTGAAGCGGGTGGAAGCTCACTGTTTCAGAAAGACATCAGATTTTATACAATGGGTGCAAAATGAAAACCAAACAACTAGTGCCGGTCAGAGCCAGTTTGTATCTGAAAATTATTTTGTGTCGGAGGAGACAGACCTCAGATGTATTTATGCTGATTTTCAAACAATGGTAAGCAGTGTTGCAACAGTTAAGTTGACGATGACATAGAGCTAGGAGAAACTTTATAGATGGTTGTTTTCGACCCCAGAGACATGAGATGACTCAGTGAATCACTGCTTAGTGAAGGGATGTGGGCACAGCGAGGACTAGAACTTTCTGGAAAAAAACAAACCCACAAATTTTGGATTTTCACTCTTTGTAAAATAGTCATTTAATTATAGGTCATTTTGTGGATATGTTTTCATCTGGGGGGTGTGGAGGGGGGGAGAGGAGAAACAAGAGCCACAGAACTAAATAGAATATACGTTGTAAAAATGTTGTTGTAAAAACAATCCAGTGAAATTAACTTTCAGACCATGGTTGCCCGTGAGACCTTCTCGGGGTGGGGAAAGGCAAGGTGAAGGTTGCTGGAACTGAGCTATCGGCTTGGGTCCTAAATGAACTTGGGGCCCCTTACTTCCTCCAGGTGACATTTCTTTCTTGGGGAGCCACCCCCTCCAGGGGGAGCCAGAGTTGGCTTCTGATGGCTAGTAATAGTAATGAGTGCTTCTCTGTGCATGTGATTTATTTATTTATTTTATTTTAACACTGCCCCAAGTGAAACCCTCAGATTGACAACCAAAGTCTGATTTGCGATCATTACATTAGTGATAGCCCCTGACAAGTGGAACAACTTCATTTTATATTAAAATCTATAAGCAATACCCAGCCTTGAATCTTCTCCTTTTTCTCCCCGAATTACTGTTCCACGTCCTGTTTTCAAAGGCAATGTCAGGAAGTGAGGCTATACCACCATGGCGAGCCCCATGGACTCAACAGCAGGCAGAAAGGACTTCCCCAAGTCCCTCATGCAAAACTGCCTTCTCCCCCTTCTGCCCTCAACAACCGATGTCTCATGACCAGAAAGGAGAATTTTGAAGCTGGAAGGATTATTAAAGTTCCTCTGAACTGGATTTTTAAGTATATAGTCCCACGGAGGCTGACTTGGTCAAGGTTACATAGCTGGCTAAGAGACTGAGATAATACAGTTAGTTGGGCTCAAAGAGTTCCCCTTGAAAACATGAATTCTCTGAGCAAAGGACCATCTTCAGCCAGCACCTTAGTGAGGATGAAGTTATCTAGCCCCGGACATGGGCACACATGGGGAGGAGGCAGTCCTGGAAGAGGAGGTGATACCGAAGGTGATCCCTGGCCGCCTCGATGGTGTAGGCTGTGTCCTCACAGGTGAGGCCAGCACCATAAGACTATTTCTCCTTGTTTCCTGCTCCACTGGGTGGTCTCTGTGTGGCACCCACAGGAGATGTCATTTGGAGCAGGACAGGCCTGAGGCCTGCTGGCTTCCCTCCCTGGTGTTGTATGCAGGTACCCTCTTTGCTTCACTACACCCAGCAGCAGGGATTTCATGGGACTCCAGGATCACAGCTTAAGCACAACAGGGCTTTCTGTTGGCCTGGAAACGGAGGTTCCTCAGCTCCTGGAACCTCCCTCACCCTCACCCACAACTGCTCCTCTGGGACTACGCTCAGGAGAAGGAGAAAAAAGTGCAGAAGGAATGGGTATAGCCCCCCCTTTCTCTGTAACTAAAAACAAAATTTATATGGAACTAAGTGGAAACAAGAGATTCGATCTGGGAGTATTTTTTCCAGAGTGGAATGACCACTAAAACAATTACTGTTGCTATCATTGGTGAGCTCGTTGTGGGTTTCAACCATTTTGCTGACTTTTTGGCAACAAGTGTGAGTTTTCCTGTTCAATTAGGCCTTGGGGAGTGCTCTTAAAATCCTATGGAATCATCTGACTCCCTCCAGGAAAAGCCTGATTGGTATTAATTTTCGTCCTTTCCCTTTGATGCTGACCTGGACTGAAACACTTCCTGCTTTTCTCATATGTTCGTTTTCTTACCACCTTCCCCTCCCACGCCAAACGATCATAGTGTTTCCAAATATGAGGGTCTAGTTGTGGAAAATGAAGGCATAGGGTCCCGTTACAGGCTTACATGTCTAGGGATCCCCAATGGGAGGCATAAATGTGCTTTTAGTGGGAAATCTGGATGTGTTGATTAGCAGGGGCCGAAGAAGTAAAATAGCCTTGATAGACTAAAACTAGGAGAATTTTCCTTCTCTGCGTGCAACGGTAGCTCCATAACAAAGAGCAAACACCTTTTAGATGGAACCCAAAGTTCACTAATGGTGCTGAATTATAGTTTAGCACCTGTGTATTTATTTTATTTGATTTAAAGTGGCATTATAAAATATTTTTGTTGTGCCAAACTCAAATTTGAAAAACACAAAGTAGTAAACAATGATCTTTATGTTCTTCTTGTTAACACTTAAGAGAATTTTGTAAAATTTGAGCTTGCTGTGTTCATGATCTGCGTTTTATTTCTCATGCTACAAGTTTACTTTGCTAATGAAATTATGGTTTTATTTTGAGATTTAGAATGATCTCCACCAATCTCTCTCTCTCTCTCTCTCTCTCTCTCTCTCTCTCTCTCTCTCTCTCTCTCTCTCTCTCTCTCTCTTTTCTGCCTGCTATTATGAGCATGCAGCTTGGGTCTGAAACAAAAATCATGGAGTCTGAACCTCTTGGCATTACGTGTACTCGTTGGAAGGTTGAGTCCCACAGAGTTAAGTGGAGGCCGCAAGAACAACTGGTGAGATGGCCCGGAATTCTTTCTGGACGCCCTGCAACTTGATAGCTGGAACAAAGAGTCTCCTAAATCCGTGGGAGGAAACGTAGGCTTGATTGTTCCTTCTTCGTCTATAACACGGGGCTTTGGTGGTTGTTCGAGCACTTGCAGGAAAGGGAGCTCAACTTGTTTGTCATTGCCTCATAGGAGGACTCTTAAAAAAACACAGCTATAAATCCTGGAAAAGGGGATTTACCAGTGTCAATGCTTCTTTCTTGTGGGAGAAAAGTGTAATCAACGTCTCTAAGTCTGATTTAAAATAGGTGAGGTTTTTGAATGTTTCCTACCCACTTGACATTGAACTCTTGAATTACTGATAGGGCTCAGAAAAAAAAAAAAAGCCAAATATCAGTTTTCCAACTGGAGGAAGACTTCATTAAAGTGACTGAATGATCAAAAGAATTCGAATAAGTAGGGCAACCCTTGTGAGACTTAAGGAAACAAACCAAAAATAAAAAAGTAAAAAAAATGAGGACTTACTACCTGAATTATCTGATAGGAAACCTGGCACATTTAGGAAGAAAATTACATTACCATGGTGTGAAGAATTCAGACCAAATGAAATTAAGTGGAAGATAGGATCATCAGCAGCCTGGATAACTTAGTTAGCCAATGCCTTTGCAGTGAGTGATGTCATAGATAAGAATGAGTATTTCTCAAGATATAAGATAACACCAGAGACATACATGAGGCAATTATATGTGAGGAAAATATGACATAATTTTGAATGTTCTGAAAGTAGTAAAAAAGCAACGTGATGGGAAGAAAATGATAATCTTAGATTGTGAGATAAAGTTAATATGTGGAGCACCTTGCTCTTCTTACTCATTTTTTCTTTCATTTTGGAAACCATTGTTTTGGACTGGGAAAGGAGACTGGGTCTTTACAGATTAATAATTTGTTTAAAAGTTTGCTCCCATGTTATCAAATAAATTCGTCATAACACCAATAGAAAATGCTCCATCCCTAGTTCTCAAATAAAACAAAGAATAAAATATGAACTGGCTCAGGACGAGAATATCACATCCATCCTTAAAATTCCCGTGTCTGGGTCTCGCAGGGCAGGCGTTTCCTGTCACTGAAGGCTGCAGAAGAGAACACCCCATCGCCCCTACAAAATCACAGGAGGCCTTGGATTTCTAAGGGCTGCTTGCGTGTGTTCAGAATCCTCCGTGTGCCTAGTTTAGTGTCTTACAAGTAAATAGTTCATGGATTGAATACATGACCGAAACACAGAAGGAGACCCAAAGTCAGAAGAAAGCAGGAAGTTGGCAAGAGAAATCCGGGAGACCTGGGCTCTGGTGTCCCGTCTTCTACAAGGCCGGCCTGAGTTACAAAAGGATTTGTGCAGCTCCTGGGTAAGTGCCAGGGACTGTGCTAGCCATCACGGTGCTGCTGAGGAGGTCTGCTTCTGAAAAAGATGGCATAGCTGGGGTTTGGGAATGTGCACCCGGGTACAATATAACACCCTTGCCACAGACGACAGCTAGCAGAGAAGAAAACTCAGCAAAGCTCTAAATGATCGTTTTGTATCCACTTTAATGTCCTAAGAGTCTGCCTTTACGCCAGCAGTGACTTCAGATGTCTTCAAGTTTGCCTCTCAGCCAACAAGGCGGGCCTCCCCAAAACTTTCACAGGCTAACAGCTGTAATTAAGGTAGAAGGCCTTATTTAAAGAGTAATTAGCCTGCAGGACTGGAAGTGTAAACAGAACGCTAATTCATTTAGATAGGTAATTGGTGTTCCGGTTGGAGATCTTAGCATGGTCTTCCTCTTTAGCTATGACGTGTTTATGTCCCGAGTGCAGACAGTGTATTGACCCAATGGGATGGAATTTAGCAAACTTTTGCTTGGCTACCAGAGTTTTAGCTCTAAACTCTCCCGTAAGGAGTCATGCAAATGCGCTTGAAAACATTGTGAAAACATCAAATAAAATTCTATGGCAAAGTCATTAACACTTGACCTCTCTTCATAATTACAGGGACCATATGGCCCAACTTATTCATGTTTTTCCAAAGTAAGTATTGTTAGATCCCCTCTCATATTCAGTAATGTCTTGATTTGGAGATAAATTATGTGGTCACTTTAATCATCATCATAAAAAGACACAACATATAGTGATTGCTCTAACTAAAGATGTAATTTTTTCCACGACAAATGTCAAAATCCTTCTCCCTACTTATTGCCATAAAGATACCTAGCAATTGATGCTGTTGAGTTAAAAAAATATTTTTTAAGGACAACTACTCTACCAGGAATTTTATCATTGCCTTTGCAAAGTTTCCTGGTCTGCCAATAACTCGTTAAAAAAATAAAAATCATTGTACTTGATAGCTGCATATCTGTGTTGTTGTGGTTTCTCAGTCCTATAGATAAATTTCATGGACGGTGGGTCTGATGTTGTTTTCCTTTTTAAAATGTTTCTTCTTCCTGTTTATTGTATTTCACCACACCATACAGCGGATGCAAGGCCTGCTGCTGGCCATCTCTTCAGCATGTGCATCCAAACAGACCTGTATCAACAGTGCATATCACACTAATTCAACACATATTTAATGAGAGCAGCGGTTGGCACATAGGAGGCACTCACAGATATTTATTGAATGAATAAGACCCAACCACACCTTTGGGTTCGTGCTAGGTGCTACCAGCTAGGTGGTAGGAAGTGGGAGAGGAGAGAAAGCTCTGTATCAGGTAGGGGCTGCCCTCAAAGGGTTAACAGTGGCCAAGCGTAGGATGTAAATATATTAGCCACAGTTGAATGTTAGAATCATTAAGTGCCAAAGAATCTCTATGAGCAGGAGGTAGAACTCGCTGGGGCTGTAGAGGAGATATTGGGGGGTGCGGGGGGGGGGGGCTTGAAGGAGGAAAGGTAAACATTACACTTTTGGATTTTCCCTCAGATCAGGGGTAGCTCTGGCCCCAGATTGAGACTCATGAATGTGGAAGGACCCTCCTCATGTCAGTCACTGAAATTGTGCACATGCTACCTTTTTTGGGGGGGGGGGGGAGGAGGGCATAGTGGCTGACAACTTCCCTTCATCATGGATGACTAATCCAAAAGTGCATTAGCTCACTTTGCAAATATGAATATATAATACGGCAATACATAACCAGTAGCATTCAAAGAGAAGTGAGTTTCCATGGCCACTATGTTATCCAAAATATAAAGTAAAATAATTTTACCGCAAGGCATTTCAAACAAGGAAGGCCTCACGGCAGAGCAATAGCGATACAAAGAGTTTAAAACGAACGGGACACGCAGATCCTCCTTTTGTTTGTTTTGAGTGTGTTGTCGCTCACACCGAAGCAGACCGTGCTGCTGCCAACAGGGCAGCGCCTCACTCGGGCTCTCGGGGTGCACGCACGTTTCCCGTGCGCCCCCAGAAAAGGAAAGTTCGCCCCGGCCCCCGGGCGCGCGCGCAGGGCTCGGAGAGGGAAAGTAACCCGAGCCGCGCGTTTCGGGCGGCCCCACCCCCGCCCACGAGTTTCGCTGGGCTCGCCCCGCCCCCCCTTTTATTCCTGGAGCGGCGACCGGAGCTGAAACTTTGTAACCCGAGCGCCGGCTCCGCTCTGCTCGCGGCCCCGGAGCGGCCCGGAGGGAGGCGCGGAGGTGGACCTGCGGCGGGAAGGCTCGCGGGCGCGGCGCACGGAGCGGGACCCGGGAGCACGCCGCGCGGAGGAGGAGCCGCAGCGGGAGCCGCGGGCAGTGACCCCGGCCGTGGGCGCAGAGGACCGGCGGGGGGCGGCCGGCCCGGAGGGTCCCAGGCCGAGGAGAGGACCGGGGGCCTGGGGTCGCCGTCCCGCGTCCCCGCAGCGGCGATCGCCCGGGAGCCGCCGCTGTCTGGCTCGGGCCGCGGCGGGAGGAGGCGGAGCGGCGGGACGGTGGCAGCTGGGGCCGCCGCCGCCGTGTGTCCCGTGGCCCGGAGAGGGCCGCGCCGCCCGGCGGAGCCGCGCTGGGGTGACCCGCTGAGCGCGGCCATGCAGCCTTGACGGGGCGCGGGGACAGCGCGGGGCGCGCCCTCCTGGTGGGACAGCGGGACCGCGGGCGCGGGCAGCAGGACTTGACCGCCGACTCCAGCCCCGCTGGGAGCGAGGATTTGGCCATGGAACCCGTGACCAAGTGGAGCCCCAAACAAGTGGTGGACTGGACGAGAGGTGAGCGGACGGGGGGCCCGGGGTCTCCAGCCACGGGGACGGGGAGGGCGGGGAGCTGGCGCCGGGGCGGGGGTGCGCAGCCCTTGGTGCCAGCGAGATGCGTGGAGAGCGCCGCGCGGTGACCATGCGAACTTCTTTCTTCAGAGGGGCCTGTGCGCCCCCAGCTCTGGCGTGGGGGTGACGGTCGTGGCAAGCCGAGGGGAGCCCTCTCTTTAAACCAGGGAGGAGCGCTGCCTGTCCCTGGAGGGTGAGCAGGCGGTGCCCCGCGTCCCCGCTGCCCGTCCCGGGGCGCGAGGCACAAGGCGCCTTTGTGTGGGTGCCTCCCCCCGGACCTCGGAAGCGCCGCTGCCCGGCGGGCGGTGGGACCGGCGGCGGGAGGGTCCGCCGCTCGCCAGCCCCTGTTCTTGTTGGAGGAGAGAGGGCGGCGCAGGAGCCAGCAGCGAGGCGTGCGCGGCGAGCCCCCTGGAGCCGGGCTCCCCGGGACTCGGGAACTTTTGCGCCGGGACCCCGGGGGCGCTGCGTGTTTAGGCCGCAGGGAAGCCCCGGGAAGAAGAAACGTGTGTGAGCCGCCACCCGAGTAACGCCGTGTCTGGGACGAGGGGCAGCAGGGGGACGGGGAGGCGAAGGGGGTGGGACGGGGGTAGAAGCTTGGACTCCGAGCTGTCGCGCGCGTACTTTTGACTTTCCCGAGATTTCCAGGAAAAGGGGATAGAGGTTTCTCAGGCCCCTGTACTCTTCTAAGAGAACCGAGCTCAACCAGTATTTTCATGGGTCCCTTCCCCCCCCCCCCCAACTCAGCGTCTGTTTCAAGCTATTGCCCTTGGTCATGTCAGTAAGCCTGTGAGGTGGTAACCTGGTAAGACTAGGTCATCTTTCCAACCGCCTCACCGTGGCTGGGGCATCCTGAACACAGCTTGGCTGCCTCTCATTCCTCCTGCCCGCGGGAGGTGGTGGATGGAGAACACGTGGGGAGGGATGTAGGGGAGGTGTCCGTGGGGGTGTCTGCCCGGTTCCTGCTCCTCTGGGAGAGGGAAAGGCTACACTCTCCCCTGAGAAGAGGTTTGTCCGGTGGCCAAGAGTACTTGGGCTCTTACTTAAAAACAAAGGTGAAAACAGCAAATACTTGTGCGTTGGGTAAAAAGTAACTAGCAGTTGTCAGTGCTGGGTGCCAACATTAACTTAAAATACCCAGAGCCTGTTTGTTCCCCATCCAGCGACTCGCCCAGACTGAGTTGGTCGATCTCTTTTACCTGTGAGTCTCTCATAGAGGCAACCGAGGAAGCTGATGATTTTGCTGTCTTTGAACCTGAGAGCTATTCTATCCAACATGGTAGCCGGTAGCCACACGTGGCTGTTGAGTCCTTGAAGTGTGGCTGGTCGGAGTTGTGACATTCTGTAACTGCGAAGAGCACGTGGCCTGGGCATGTACACTATCCCGTTAGTAGTTCTGAATCGTTATCACACGTGGAAGGGATAGTATTTTCGAAACATGGGGTTAAATCCAACGTATTCCTGAAACCAACCTCACCTGTTTATTTTCACCTTCTGAAATGGGGCGCCTGACCCGTTCCCTGGGGGGCTGCCGTTTGTGGCTTCCATGCTACTGCACAGCACTGCTCCCCAGGAGCGGAAGGGTTACAGCTGGTCACGCTGGCTTCCCTGAGCCGCTGCCAGACTCCTTGATAATGTACAACCAGAAAAATGCCAGCAGGCACACAGGAAGATATGGAGTGAGAGCTTCACACCCTCAGGATTGGTCTTTTTTTTTGGGGGGGGGGTTCCTCTTGGGATTGGGAGAGAAGTGTACATTCACATCCTGTTGTGTTTGTTTAGCATCGAAAAGGAAGAGCACGTTTAAGTGATTTTGGAGTCCAAGATTGCTTTCATCCGGGAAAGTTTCCCGCTGACCTGACGGCGATTGTGGGTGCCTGGGTTGGACACTGATTAGGTTACATACCTGTGGTGAGCACGTGGCAGCTTTATACAGAATGCCTGTGCCCTTTTGGACCCTTAAATACAACCTTATAGAATGACCTCCAGACTTTCTGTGTTAGAACGTAGAAAAGGTAAAAGGAGCGAGTATGTGGCTAACTCTTAGATGACAAGAGGTGACATGCTCCCAAATTGCACGGTACCTGTCTTGAATATTTCTCCTAGTCGTGACGTGAAAGTATTGGCTTTTTAATGGACTATGGGCGTATGCAAACGCGTTTGCTTATAGGACTATTTTTAGCTGTCTTTTCCAACCTCTCTACTCACCCCCCCATTTTATAAATACATGCTACTGATAAGCAGCTCTTCCTGTAGACTTTGCCACTCCTGGTATCGCATGGTTCTATGGCTGCGGTGATTCTGAGCCTGGAGAAGGCTTTGGAGTCAGAACTATCTAAACCCCACTGCAGTCTGCAGAATGTCTACAGTCGTCTGTTTTTTATGATGATTATTATTTGTACTAATCTTGGCCATACTGTCACCCATTTATCATCACAGTAGATCCTCACTAAATATTGAAATGTGTCAGGCACAGGTCCGAGCGCTGTAAGGATTAGTTCATCTCCTGTGCACAGCCACTCGAGCTAGGAACTATGGTTTCCATTTTGCAGTTGAGGAGACGGAGGCATGGGTTAAGTACCTAGAAGGATGTCGCGTAGCTGGGAAGTGACAGAGCGGAGTGCGACCCCAGGCGGTTTGGCTTCATGCCGTCTTCTCAGGAGGCCGGGCCAGGGGACTCTGGCTCTTCACCTCCTGATGGCTAGGCCTTCAGGGTTCCCACGATGGGCGTTACTGATACCATGTGTTAGGAGGAGAGTTGTCCAGCGTGTGTGTGTGTGTGTGTGTGTGTGTGTGTGTTATCCACATATTTTGTATACATCAGGAAAGCTAGTTGTAAATCAAATTAATTCATAGTTCATGGCACCTTGCCTTTCAAATAATTCAGTAAAGTTCTCTTCATCATGATAATTGGAAAACATTCCCTGAAGCAGTTATTATGTGTCAGACACTGGGTGAAGTCCTTTATTTAGACTTCATTTAATCCTCAGAAAACTCAGTGAGTTGCATGAACCGTTATGTGCCCATATTAAAGACGAGAGAGAGAGAGAGAGAGAGAGAGAGAGAGAGAGAGAGAGAGAGAACGAATGAGAGAATGAGAATGAATTCACTATGGGCCCCATATTTATAAGTGCCGTTGCTCTTAAATACCCTCCTCCCTTGTCACTTCGTTGCATGGCCTGTACCGGGCAGTGGTTGAGTGGTGAGAGTGCGGGCTCTGGAATGAGACTCTGGGTTCATACCCCAGTTCCACTCCTGACCGTATGTGAACCACCTCAGTCAACCACCACTCCTTGTGTTTATTGCTTCCTCTCCTCTTTTGCCCTGTAGCCAGGTCTGCCGGAAGGTTGAGTCCTGCATTGGGGACCAGTCAGTGCTGAGGACATTTCCCCGCCATGTGCTCCCTCAGAGCACCCAGGACAGGACTTGGAGCTGGTCAGGAAGGGTCTTGACTAGTTGCGTGATAGATGCCTCTCGCCAATATCATGAACACGCAAAGCGTATTTTCTCAACTTTATTCTTTTTAAAAAATGTTTTTATTGATTTAAACATTTTTATTTATTTTTAAATATATTTTTAGTGATTTCAGAGAGGAAGGGAGATGGGGAGAGAAACATCAATGATGAGAGAGAATCATTGATGGGCTGCCTTCTGTACATCCCCTACTGGGGATCAAACCCACAACCTGGGCATGTGCCCTGACCTGGAATTGAACCATGACCTCCTGGTTCATAGGTCAACGCTCAACCACTGAGCCACACTGGCCAGGCTGATTTTTTTAGAGAGAGAGGAAGGGAAAGGGAGAGAGAGAAACATTCATGAGAGTGAAACATGGATTCGCTGCTTCCTGCATGCCCCCTCCTGAGAGTGGAGCCTGCAACCCGGGCATGCGCCCTGACCTGGAATTGAACCAGCGACCGCTTGGTGAATGGGATGATGCTCATTCCACTGAGCCACACCGGCCAGGGCTCAACTTTTTTTTCTAACAGTCACTGGACTTCCAGGGAGCATAGCATTAGGACTGGCTCTCGCTGTTGACAGCGACCCATTGGGCACCTGGTCCATGACTGGTCTAGGAGGATTGCTGGAGACAGAACCGCAGGCCAGTGCATCGGCGTCTGCATGCTCACCAGATCCCGGTGGTCCGTGTGTGTTGCAGTGTGAGACACATGGCTTCAGCACGCGGCTGCGAACTTGTCTCACACTTCATGGGCGGGTGCTCTGTCCTATCCTACATGGGCTCAATCTCTCCTGTTTAAGTTCTGCAGCGATGCTGGGCGAGGCCACTAATGAAAGCCAAGACAGTCTTCGGGTGAGTGCTTACATTTATGAGCACCACCTAGCAACAGCAACCCCATGAGATAGTTCCCCTGAGCATTCTTGCATGTTTCTTGGGATTTGAAGAGTTCTCCTCATCACTTTTTATTTTTTTTAAAGACAAGTAGTAGGAAGGGCGTTGCGGAGTGGTCGGTGGGCTCTGTGGTTGACATGTGTTCTCAGGATCCTCTGTTGGCCAGTCATTCTCTCTGGTCATCTGCCACTGCATGGTGTTCACCACATGTAGCTGACTTTGGCGGGGAGATGTCGTTGTTGATGGAAAATGACACAGTGTCATTTTGGGAATAAATAACCAGGGAAGTATGGGTTGGACCAAGCCGGTGTCTCAGTTCTGTGTCCTTGGAGATTGGAGGTGACCTCTCTGTTCTCAGGCTCCCCCGCACGCCTCGCTCCGAGTTCCCATCATTGTGTAGAGCCGGGGGCCTCCCTTTCCCGGCTCACCTCTTCCATGTCACAGCCTCCACGTGTGACCCTTCTAGCTCTGGGACATTCATGTTCTCTCTCAGCTTGCTTTCCAGCGTTTTCGTCACCGGGGTAGCCATGCGCTGGGCTTTGATGAGTGAAGCCAATGTGACTTACATGACACTCGCAGAGTTTTCCCGTGCTTGTTCCCATTCAGCTTCTCACAAGCCCAAGGGGTGCACAGCGAAGGCACATCTCTGCTGCAGATGAGGAAACGGAGGCTTTTGGACAGTAAGCCAGGAGCTGGGCCAGACAGCAGGCTTCTGTCCTGTTGTCCGTCCAGCCCTGCTTCCTCTGGCCGAAGTGGCTGCCCTCCGTTCTCATCTAGGCACCGAGTGTGGGGAAAGGGCGGCTTCAAAGAACTCCTGACTTTTGTGTTTCCTGGTGAGCCCTTCAGGGTTTACACTCCTGGGACGCATACCTTTTCTTAAGTTTCCTTTTTTAATTCCACAGCGTAGGCAGGGATTTTTAAAAAATTCTCTACATATTTTGGGTCTGACCTTTTTGCATTTGTGATAGTGCCAGTTACTTGTTTTTATTGGAGTTGGTGGTGTTTTATTGTTACAGAATGCAACTCAGCAATGAGATGAATCATTTGACTCTAATTGTTATTTTTATTTTGAGGGTTCTATTACAAATTTTTTGCCTGATACAGTGAACATTTCTGGTTGGTAGAACCACACACACACACACACACACACACACACACAATGCATTTAACTTTCTTAAGCCACATCTGCAACTTTTATGGCCCCATTTCCTGCTTGCCTTTGATTCTTCACAGCTTCTTCATTTTACCGGCCCTGAGGGGGACTGTCAGGCACTCACAGTGAACAAAGCACAGGCTTTGAAATACAATAGAACTAGATTCAAATTCTGTATCTGGCACTAACTGGTTGGAAGCTTAGGTAAGTAAGTAAATTATCTCCTCCAAGCCTTCCTCTGTTTTCTCCTCTGTAAAACTGGACTGATGATCACCAACCCACAGGGTTTCGTTAGAATTGGGAGAGGTAATATGGGGACAGCACTTTGCATAACGCAGCAGCATGTGAGTGTTACCTTTCGCAGGCTTACTAAAAATGGATGGCGAGTCCATCCTCCCTTCCGTTGGTGTATGGGCTGTAAGTGAAATCAACTCCACCTTCTGCCTTCTCGTTGTTCGATACCTTCCTTGAGGACCTTAGACGAAGGTGGGGTCACAGGAAGGTGTAGTGGTAGCTCCCTCGGAAAAGGCGGAAAAGGCGTGGAAGGAACACTTATGTTGATGACAGATCCCACCCTGTCGTGAAAAAAGGGTATCGGTCACTCACATAATCCCTGAGGTCATACTGAGCCCCAGGTACGGTGCCAGGTGCAGGGGTCCAGCTGGTCCCTGCTGTAATGTGGTAGCTGGCAAACAACAATAACAATAAACAACAACAACAACACAACAGAGCAGACGAGCAAGAAATACCAGCTGTTGACAAACTCAAAGTAGAGCAGAGACGTGAAGGCGAGTGACTGGGGACGAGGGAGACTTTTGGATGATGTCATCGGGGGTGCCTCTCTGAGAAGGTGACACTGAGGCACGGTGACAGGAAGGAAGCGGCCGTGGGAAAATTAAGGAGGGGGGGAAGCACTGCAGGCAGAAAAGCACGTAGTGCCAAGGCCCTGAGGTGCGGATGAGCTTGGAGTGTTGGAGGAAAGGAAGTGTGGGGAGTCCTGCAGAGTAAGGAAGGTGGGTGGGGTGGTGGTGGGTTTGGAGACACACACAGAGGGTCATGTAGAGGCTTATCTCGGTCAGGGCCTTATCGTGTAGGGTCTTATCTTGGTCAGGCCTTTGCAGTTTTTCCTCTAGTTGTTTTGGAAAGCAGGGGAGTGACTTGATTCGAGTTGCATTTGGGGGCAGAAATGAATCCAGGAGCCCAGCTGGGAGGCACTGCGGGATTCTGGAGATGGTGGTATCCTGGTGGCTCCAGTGTTTGAGAATCCAAGGTCTGGGTACAGTTGGTTCATTGATAGCTCCCCATCCCAGCAAGTTTAAAATTATATTTGAAAGTAGGAGTGATCGATCGCTATATAAATATTTTCTTTCCCTGCCTGTGTTAGGAGAGCTCCCTGCGCCCCCCGCCCCCCGATTCCTCTCTGGTCATGGGAAATAGCGAGCAGCAAATCTGTCTTTTCGCATTCACATGCTTTGTTCACGTCCTTGTTCTTCGCTGGCACATTTTGCTGGGAGCTACAGTTTCCGAAGCTGTTTATTCATCTATGAATGGGGTTTTTGTGAAAGTGGACTTAGCCTAGTTTGTTTTCTTTGACATCAAGTGGCTGATTGAACAGTTTTTTTAACCTGGGGAATCACAAGGGCAAATGCAGTTGTGTTTATTAGAGCAAAACAGCTCCTTAGAATGCAGATCAGTCGTTCGGAAAAATGAGAGAGCTTTTCCTATATGAACACGTAAAAATGTTGGAATCAAAGGAAGTGGTAGAGAGATCTGATTTTAAATATTTGGTTCCATTGACAGACTGTCAATTAAAAAAAAATATTTCAGAGTGGAAAGGAGTGGGAGAGAGAGATAGAAACATCAGTGATGAGAGAAAATCATTGATTGGCTGCCTCCTGTACACTTCCCACTGGGGATCGAGCCCATAACCCGGGCATGTGCCCTGACTGGGAATCGAACCATGACCACCTGGTTCATAGGACAACACTCAACCACTGAGCCAGGCTAGCTGGGCAGACTGTCTTAATTTTGCTTTAGAAAATAGAGCCACCATACTTTCGGTCGAATAGATGGTATTTTGAGAAGTTTTCAACAGGTGAGAGTTGAACACATTTTTAAACAATGCATCACTTCTCAGTAGGGGAGCATGAGGTGGCAGGGATTGAAGGTAGGCAGGCTTGGGAAAACCTGGAAGTTTCCCTCTGCACACCTAGTTCCCACCCCCAGCTTGTGGGTAATGTGTCCCAGCGGAAAACCCCCGTGAGTTCTCTATCAGCAAAGGCCCTGATCATCATCATCTGAGTCATGCTTTCCTGAGAGAAACCTTTTCAGTCCAAAGGAAACGTTCTATTTCCTATTCTCAGAGATTTGCAGCGGAGGGGAAATTCAGTGCTTTTGCGTTTAGGCGAGGATGTGTGCGTGCCTGCGTGTGCGCGCGCCTGTCTCTCTGTGTCTCCAACTTTAACTTGTGTTCACGGAACAGTCTTTCATGTTCTCAGAGTAATTTTCTGTTATGTCTGAAGGACTGCCTGGAGTATGACCTTTGCAATAGAGGAAAACTGGTTTAATGTGGAGAGTGGACCAGACTTCCAGGGATGTAACACCTGTTAGAGTTGTCAGCACCGTCTTAACATGGATTCCAACTGGAGTCTGAAACTAACCATGAGCAGATGACACGGCTGTGAGCAGTCTTGGTGAAAGTGACTGACTACACCAAAGCCTTAAATTGTTTGTAATAAGTGCTTGAAAAAACATACACATTCCTTGCGAGTAAGACGTCTAGAGACATACGGTATGAAAGGGTTTGGTTACAAGCAGCCCTAGGCCAAGTCGGAGAATCCTCTAAAAAGCTGATTTGTAAAGAAAGACCCTTTTTGAAGGTGGAGAAATTCTTCATTCTTTTTGGCACTGTCTGATCGGGACTCCGAATGAGCACCCCTAAGTGGAGATACGACTATTGTACCTGCCTCCTGGTATTTGTCAGATGAGATGTTCACAGCACCCTTTTCCAGCCACGTACACGTGGTGCCTCCCAACATCTTGTCACTCTTGTTCTTAAACTTACTCTTCTCAGCATCAGCATCCCTGGGGACCTTAGGCGTGTGAATTCCTGGGCCCCACCCCAGTCCCACAGAATCAGAAACTCTGCTGTCTCCCAAACCCTGGGGCTGGGGCCCAGGATGCTGTGTTTCACAGCGGTCGCCAACCTTTTGGACCTCATGGACCACCAGGCAATTCTGGTGCTGGGCAAAATGTATTTACTTATTTATTTTTAAAATATATCTCTGCTGATTTCAGAGAGGAAGGGAGAGGGAGAGATAGAAACATCAGTGATGGGAGAGAATCCATTGATTGGCTGCCTCCAACTAGGGATGGAGCCGCAACTCCGGCATGTGCCCTGACTGGGAATCGAATTGTGACCTCCTGGCTCATGGATCAGTGCCGAACCACTGAGCCATACTGGCCAGGCAAAAAATGTAGAACCACTGGTCTATACCACTCACGTGAAGTGTATAAAAACAAATGGTGTGGGTCAGACTGGCCCCCATAATTCCCGTCTACAGTAGGTTTTCAGCTAATATATAATGACGGGTTAGGAAGTTTTCTGTAGGGATGGTGGTTGTTTCCTTCAGTGGGTGAGTTAATGCACCCAGTGTCTGTAGCGTGGGCAGGGAAGAGTTAAAGCTGCTATCCTCAGCGGCTCCACCCCAGGCCCTGGAGTCCTTGTTGCTCTGTGAGGGCTCAGCCCCAGGAAAACACAGGAGGGGGTTGTGTTTCAGGGCTGTTTTAGGTTTTGTGTGGAATTTCCAGACCTAACAGAGGAGCAGAGTGTAAACCCCTCTTCCCCATTCCACTTGGAGAGCGTGGATAATTCTCTGTCACTTAGCACTCCGGTTTTGGCTTTGCATAATGCAGGCAGATACCAATGAGGGACAGAAAAAGCAGGAAAGAGAAATACCCAGGGTGGCAAGTATGTTACAGCTCCAAGTAAAAAGCTCTCTTGTCTTAGTGCATGGACGAGGAATCAGGGCAGATGGAGTTTGGGAGCTCCCTGCCCTTGACAAAGGCCAAGGGAGTCAGTCTAAAATAAAAAGAGATACTTGTAGGAGTAAAGGCTGAAGACCAGGAATGGCCCTGAGACTTGCAACAAGAGTTGCAAACTCAGATGCCTACAGGGGCCAGGCAGGCAATGTCAGAAATTGAACTGTGGGGCACGTGAGACAATAAGGAGTGGTGGAGACTGTGGCAAAGACAAAGACATGTTTATTGCTCAATTTCTGCTGGCTATGCACCTACAGTATCTAGGTCTTCTGATTTATGTTTCAAATAAAGCTGGAAATCTGGATTTTTATGTAACACTTACCAGTTTTTAGAAAACTGCTCATAGTTGTTTTTTTGTTTTGTTTTTATTTTTGGCATAGGAAAAACAAAATATATCTGTTGGCCAGTTCTCTCTGTGGACAGCTGTGACCAGATGTTAATTGTCCAAGTGAGAAACATACCTATAAGATGTGAATACAATGAATTATATAGTCATTCATCAACTATTTAGTAAATCTGTTCATTACTAGGACTTCATTTTGCTACTTAACTAATTCCGTTATTTCTAAAATTGCAATATGTAATTCCATGCAGGTATTGATGAGCCAGAAATACACACCTACATTGATGAACACAGCAGACCATTGCAAGTTACTCTTCAGTGTAAAAACAGGAATTTTCAGGTGGTCCGGGAACCACAATTTGAGAGCCACTGTAGGGAGTGGGGAGGGGTGATTAGAGGCCGAAAGACCAGCTCTAGGAGGCATTTGGGGTGGACTCTCGGTGGGAGCTGAAGAGAGGCCTGAGCTACTGCAGGGGCCTTGACAAAGAGAGCAGGGAGGAAGTGCTGAGAGAGGCACGGCCAGGAGCAGACCGGGAACCTGCGCAGGTCTGAATGTGGGAGTGGTGAGACGGGGCCTGATGTGCAGGTTTTGTGCCCCAGTGCCTTAGCACGGCAGGAGCATTAAAAATGTGTTGACTTCTGAGAGGAGCTGCTTTGTGGGTTCAAGAGTGGACACACCTTAACGATACCAACCTCAGAAGCCATTCTAGTGGGGAGACGATACATCTTGCATGGTCCCAACATCTTGCCTGTTTTAAACACCTAAAAAAACACAGGTTTTTTTAGCAAGTGCCCTCTCTCATTGCAGCACTAGAATAGTCTCATGTTAATGAAGTGTAAATATCATGCAGTTTCGCACATGAAATGTGTTAGAATAGGATAGTGTTAGCTGAGATTCAGGTCCTCACCCTTGAGTGTGAAATGATGCAATATACATGAATATGACACCCAGACACTTTTCTGTACAGCGCTTTCTAAGCCATAGAACACAGAGTAAACGAGAGAGGATTAGATTAGGGCAGCCTTCCATGGGGACAGAAAATCAGTGTTATAAATGCAAGCTGCATCCCGGAGTCATCGCCGACGTCTTAGCGGGATGAGCAGTCTGGCTGCGATTGCTATGTGGGTGGGTGAACCGGTCCCTGAGATTAGTGCCTCCTTTGGGTTCCAAAGCGAGGAGAAGGCCTGACCAGAATAGCGCCAAGGTGGGTAGGGCTCTTTAAGGGCCTGACAGGACAGGGAGGGGTGGCAGGTGCTTTCTCAGCAGGCATGATGTGGCCCGTTCCCTTATTCATCACTGGCCCAACCAACCCTTAGAGATAGATGCGATTTCTTCTGTGATTTCCGCCAGGCAAAGTTAACCTGATTCTTTAATAGTAACAAGACTCTTTATTCAATAGCATCAGCTATAAAGCGGTAGCTTATTTTTCTTTAAAACATCTTTCCCGGCGCTCTGCATGGCAACATTCCCATGAAGACTAGCTAATTTCTCTTCTCTGGTTTCTAAATGAATACCAGTTCCATGTGCCTGGCATTCTGGAATCATGCTACCCGTCTTTCCCATACATTCTAGCCCTGCAAATGAGGTTTTCAATGAAGTGCTGTGCCACTGGGATTTATTAGGAGAAATATACTCTAACTGGGGGCCCGGTGCACAAAATTTGTGCAAGGGTAGGGTCCCTAGGCCTGGCTGGCAATCAGGGCCGATCTGTGGGGCAACTGGTGGGGCTGTTGGGGTCGGGGGGAGGGGGGGGAAACTGGCACCCGCCTTGGCTGGCCTGGGGCCTGTGGGCTGGGGCCAACTCCTGCATTGAGCGTCTGCCCCCTGGTGGTCAGTGCAGGTCATAGCGACCAGTCGTTTTGCCCGATTTGCATATTGGGCTTTTATGATACAGGATTCTTTACACCCTCCATCTGTTACATAGAGTGACTCGTTAACTGGCACTTTCACCACGTCCGGGGAGGCTGAGAGTCACCGTGCATTCACTCAGCAGGTATTTATTGAGTGCCTACGGTGGACGGCACTGTGCCAAGAGCTGAGGAAACAGCAGAGAGTGAAACAGGCAAGAGCTCCTGTCTTTCCAGAGCTGATACTCTAGTGCAGTGGTCGGCAAACTGCGGCTCGCGAGCCACATGTGGCTCTTTGGCCCCTTCAGTGCGGCTCTTCCACAAAATACCGACTTCTGTACATGGGCCTGTGCATGGGCCATGAAGTTTCAATCACACTGTATGTGCACGCCCGCATGTGGTATTTTGTGGAAGAGCCACACTGAAGGGGCCAAAGAGCCACATGTAGCTCACGAGCCGCGGTTTGCCGACCATGGCTCTAGTGGGGTGGATGACAACAAGCAGAATTCTTAGGACAAAGAAAGGCTATTTGCTGTGGGAAGGGCCAGAGTGGACGCAGAGGGAGTGGGGTACAGTGTGACCAGGGTGGCCGGGGAAGGGTTTCAGTGGGCAGTGCAGCTGTCACGTGGAAGAATGTCTGTGGCAGAGGGAAGAGCAGGTGCAGATGTCCTGAGACAGGTGAGTGCCTGACACGTTAGAGGAGCAAGGAGGCCAGGGTGGCTGGAGCCGAGTGAGCAGAAAGGAAGAGCAGCAGGAGAAGAAAGAGAGGAAGAGGAGAGGGGAGACCAGAGGGTGCAGAGCCTCAGGGAGCATCCCTTCTATATATTTGGTGTTTTGGGGGAGCTGTTGGAGGGTTTTGAGCCAAGGAGTGATATCAGATTTACATTGTAAGGTTACAGTGGTGGCTGTATTGAGAGGACTGAGGGGGCAAAAATGGAAGCAGGGAGCCAGTTAAGACTTATGGATGAAGATGTGCAAATTGCCAGTTATAAAAACAGGCACAGAGATGTAAAGTACAGAATAGGGAACATAGTCAATGAAATTATAACACTATGCATGGTGCCAGGTGGGTACTGGAAATATTGTGATCACTTCTTAAATTATATAAATGTCTAATCTCTATGTTGTTCACCGGAAACTAATGTAATATTGTTTGTCAACTAGTTGAAAAATAAAAAAATTATTAAAATAAGTTGGAAAACAAATAGATGCTATGGCAATGATGCTTGGGCCAGGTGGTAGCCATGGCCACCGCGAGAGGTGCCGTGTGCTGGGTATTTGGAAAGGCCAGCATTTGGAAAGGTCTGGAGTTGGAAGGATTGGTCTGTGGAGAGGTGGAAGTGTGCGGGAGGAGGAAGTTAAGGGAATATTGAAGTTTAAATTTGCAACGCCTGGTAGTCCATCCAGTGAGGTAGGTTGTTGGATATGCGAGTCTGGATTAATGGAGGAGGTTGGGACCAGGTAGAAATTGGGTGGCCATTGGGGTATGCCTTGTGTTGAATCTTTGAGACTGGGTGATGCCACCCAATGAGGGGCGCAGGGAGACAGGAAATGTGGGCGGTCTCACCTTTAGAAGTCTGGGAGGTGAGCAAGCAGCAGAGACTGCTGTGAAGTCGCTTCCATGAGTAGAAGGAAACCAGCGAGGGCGGTGTCCTGGGGCCAGGGAGGAAGTGTCCCCAGAAGGAGGGAGGTCGGCTGGGCCATACTGCTGTTCGGCCGGAAGGGGAGGGCTGAGAATTGATCATAGTATTTAGCGGGGTGGAAGATTTTGATGAACTCGACAGGGTAGTTTTGGTGGGTTGAAGGGGGCACAGTCTGAGTCAATTCAAGGGCAAATGGGAGAAGGCGAATCGATGTCCCAGGAGACCACCCAATGTCAGAGCGCCTTCGTGAATGAGCACAGTGGTTTCATTCTGAGTAGGTCATGTACTGAATGCATTCTATTTTAATTCTTTAAAACCTGTAGTCAACTGTTGGAACTGATAACAGGTTGGTAATTCTATAATTGATAAATTGGGACATGTTACGCGCTCCCTGCATTGCAGGTTACGCAATCTCTTACTTTATACTAACAAAGCCATCCGTTCAGTGAATGGCTATATACTGATAGCTTCTCTCTCTCTCTTGACTCCATTTTTGGGAAATGAGTGTAAACAGATTTCTACGAGTTCTGTATTATTCCATACTTGAGCCATTTAGGTAGAAAAGATTTGTTCTGCCTGGGTCCAAAACCTTGGAAGAATTCCTTGGTGCTGTTGGTTTACTTTCTTTGTAAGATTTACCTGAAATATTTAGAGTGCCATGAAATCACATATACATAATGTCTGTGATAGCCCAGAGGTGGAAGCCAGTTGTTAGCAGGAAAGTTGGTGCAAATAGAGATAAACAAATCAATTCTAAATTTAAGTCATCAAAAGGTATTTGTGGAGCACCTATCATTTGTAATGTCTCTTCCAGGTGCAGTGCACGGAAGGGTCCCTGTGCCTTCTCTCCAGTGGAGTGCACCGACAAGGCCACAATCATTTAAGCTACGGGCATCCTCAGAGTGCAGAGGAGGAGTATTTGACTCAGATTTGAATGAGCGCAGCATGGAGGGCTTCTTGGAGGAAGTGCCATCCAAATTGAGACCTGTAGGATGAGCCAGGAGATAGTCAGATGTAGAATGGGGGAAAGAAAATATTTGTCAGGCCCTAGCCTGTTTGGCTCAGTGGATAGAGCGTCGGCCTGCAAACTGAAAGGTCCCAGGTTCGATTCAGGTCAAGGGCACAAGCCCGGGTTGTGGGCTCGATCCCCAGTGGGGGACTTGCAGGAGGCAGCCGATGCATGATTCTCTCTCATCATGGAGGTTTCTATCTTTCTCTCCCTCTTCCTTCCTCTCTGAAATCAATAAGAATATAAAACAAAAAAACAATTGATTGGAAAAAAAATAAAATAATTTGTCAGAAAACTGGCAGGCAAGGGAGAGCATGGCATTTAGGAGCAACCGAACAAACTCGATTGTGCTAAATCTGCCGTGAGGTGAAGCGAGCAGAGAGGAGGCTAGAGGAGTGGGGAGTGGGGAGGCCAGAGTGCCTCTCTTTATGGAACATTGCACTATCCTGGGTTTTAGACCCCGAGTGAACTAGTCACTCTGAGGCAGGGGCAGCTCTGAATCTCAAGGAGACGTGTCAGTCAAAGACTCTGCAAAAGTTAACCTGACTTCCTGAGTATTTGTTTCCTTTGATCTGTGACATGTGACACTGATTGGACTTCCCGCATCAGGAAACATAAAAACTTCATTAAAGAAAGAAGGAACTATTGAAACATGGACTTGAGTCCAAAAGGAGAGGGGAGTCGGGGCTGCCTGGCAGTGGGGGAGGGTGTGGGCAGTGAGGGATGGAGAGGAATAGCCTGGGACAGAGGAAGGGAGTGCTGAGGGGTGTGCCTGGAGGTCACACCTTGAGCTGTGGGTGTTCTGTGTGTTCTATCACCTGTAATCTGCAGCCGGTGGCTGATTAATGATTAATCACTGTTTCTAGCTCAGCTATAATGTTGTCTTTATGTGCCGAGAGCCTTCGCTCAGTGGGGTGAGCCAGAGTGTAGCATCGCATGTGTACAAATGTACTCCTTAGAAGCGGGCAGAGATATCATGCAAGGGTTAGGAAGGCTCCCCCAGCCCCAACTTCTCATGGATGCTCAAGCTTGTAAGACATCCCCCCCCCCCCGCCCCCCACCACCTTTTGCGCTTTTAGCTTGGTGCAATTCACACTCAATCTCTGAAAACACATGGGCATTTTAGACCCAGGCCCAGATGAATCATACTTGCTCTACCAGCTCCAGAAGCAGCCACGTGGGCACTCACTTCTGAGGTCCTGAACTCGGAAAGAACACACAGATTATACTTAAAACTAATGGGCTTGGTTGTGGTCGGATGGGAACCAGCGAGCGCCGCACCCCCTCTGCAGGGCGGGGCTGCCCTCTCCCTGGCTTGCATTGTTTCCCAGCGTGTGGTGGGTGGGGGCCTTTGCCACATCATTCCGGCTTAAACACACACTCGGGCCGGGAAAGCTTCTCTCTCCAGCAGCCAAATTACAGCTCCCTGCAATGTGGCGTCTAGAGTAATTGAACAAGGGAGAATTTCAGTTTTTAATAGTTACCATTTAAAAAACATCAGCCAGTTTTTCTTTCCTCATGCGCCCCCCCCCCGTCACCCCAATAATTTGGGAGTATGTGATCCCTTGGGGGACTTTTATAGCGATTACTTTAATCAATTGAACATCCTTCTCTGTGTATTAGAGCAACTTAAAATTCTGTTTTATAATTTCTTTTTGTACCCGTGGGCTTGTTTCACACCCCGAGGGTGCTTTCACTTACCTTCATCTTTTCTTTAAAAAAGCACCAGAAGGGATACTGCGAAAATATTGTTTTAAGATAGCATGCACATTGGTGTCTTTTTTTTTTTTTACTATTTTCTGATTTTAAAATTCACTTTAACTTGAGATCAAATGTCATGGTCCAGTTCTGCTATAGAGATTCTATCCCCTAAAATCATGTTCTAATGAATCAAACAGCAACAGATCATTGTCTAAGACTAGTACACAGGGAAAAAGAAGCATACATGCCTATTAAGCAATCTTAGGAATTCTGGGAGAAGTCTAAGGATCCAAGAAAAATCCATCTTATTAAATGCAGTTGTGGTAGACTTCCTGGAAGTGATAAAAGCAGGGAACCCAATCGTTCACAATGACTTTAATTGTCGTGAGCAGATCTGAAAACAATTTTGTGGGTTAAGGTAGGTGACTGTCATCTCTGGAGATAACCATGTAACTGTAATGTTATAAAAAACGTCATAAAGCTATTTTTTTTCTTATAAAAGCAGACTGTGTACTGTAGAACTTATGGCTGTAATTGTTGGTTTTATTTGCTTTTTACAAATCCAAAGTTATAATGAAAGTGACATATTGCCATGAGATGTAAGGAATAGAGCTCTTTTTTTGTTGTTCCATGTAAACTTTTTTAAAAATCTCTTTTTAAAAAGAGCGTTTTCATCCCATAGCCAAATGATAGGATGAACATTTGCATTTGAGGTGGCCGGGGATGGTATCTGTGTATCTACTCAAATTAGGTTCGGGCTGTGCAATAAAGTAATGCTTGATAGGCAGGGTTCTCAGGGGAATGTGCCTGCTCTGATGAACGGAGGGGCATACCCTTGTAGTTAATTGCCCGGATGGAGAATAACTGTTTTACTCTTAAGGATTTTGCCTGGGAAAAATATGTATTCATGCATTCATAACCTCTCTGCCCCTCTCTCCCCCCTTTGTCTCTCAGTTCTATACTCTGTGTTTGTGTGTGGGCCATTCCTCATTCTATTTATGTTTAAATATATTTTTATTGATTTCAGAGAGGAAGGAAGAGGAAGAGAGAGACAGAAACATCAATGATGAGAGAGAATCATTGATTGGCTGTCTTCTGCACGCCCCCTACTGGGGATTGAGCCTACAACCTGGGCAGGTGCCCTGACTGGGAATTGAATTGGTGACCTCCTGGTTCATAGGTTGACGCTTAACCACTGAGCCGTGCCGGCCGGGCCCATTCCTCATTCTAAACATTTGTGGCCACTGTAGTATAGACGGTGGTTAAGACCAGGGTTGGTTGCCTAAGTTTGGATTCTTTGTCATCTTTATAGATGTGTGATGTTGGCCAATATGTGTGCATTGTTTAGTCAACTAGCTTATTTCCAAATTTGGGGTCGTACTAGTACTAAACCTTCAGGGTTTATGTTGAGGGTAAAAGTGAGAGAATACTGGTGAAATATTGACCACAATACATGTCAGTGCTTAGGAAAACTCTAGCTATTGTTTTGTTGCATAGACTACAGGAATATCATGGGAGAGAAAATTCACATTTCCTACAGAATAGTTTCAAATTAAACGAAGATACCCTGCCCTTTACAATTGGTAAATTACAAGTCGGTGAGAAGAATGGTAAAGAGAAGATTGGGTCACATCCCCTTTGGGCAGTATGCTGATATCCAGTGACTTTGAAAAGAGATGCCAATTCCATCTCTTAAACTTCAAGATGCAGATGATGTCTTAAATCGCCCTCCCTGGTTCTTCCCCTCAGGTAGTGTTCGGATTCCTGACAGATGCTAGTAGTTATCTGTAAAGTCAAGAGGAAGGTTGTCACCAACTCAGGCTCTTTAAGGTCATATTTCTTGTTTTATCACGATTAATTTTTCACGACTTACTGCATATCCTGCCTCCCTGACGGTGGCTGTTGATAACGAGTGAGTGTGGCAGGCGTCCTTGGGCGTGTCCACGGTGTAGCACATATTCCACTGACTAATAGTCCCCTGTCATCATCTGGCCCGCAGCCCCACACGGAAGGCGCTCCTTCTCGCCAAGCCCAATTAAGGAAACCCGCTTGGTTTCTTCTTGGAGCCAAGAAGTTCTTTCGTAAGATCTGCTGCTGTACGGACTGTGGGAATAGCTCTCAGAACGGGGATTATTTCTGTGCTTTAGTTACCAGAGTGGCTTCCCTCAGTTTCAAAATCTCAGAATGTCGCAAACTTCTCAAAGGACTTTGAGGCGACAGGTGCAAAGGGGAGAAAGAATGGTCCCCACGGGTCTTGTGCAGGCGGGCACCTGGAGTGATGTGAAACCTGCTGTCAGTGCTCACGGTGGACCGGGGTTATGAGCAAGACTCACACCTGCTGTTTGCTTTGGGAGGAGTAGGGAGTTACAGAAGAAGCTTAAGGATTTACCTGATTTGCTTTTCTATAGATGGAATAGACTATGAGGCACCTTTGCACCCCAGACGGAGGTTTGGGGATGTTTGTGCACCTTAGTCGGTGTGTGCCTGTTTCCTGAACGGGATTACGGCAGTGACTGGTGTAGAGGAGTTGCCTTAAAACTGGATAGGTCTGTGTTAGCCAAAGAGCACCATTTCTCCCTTGAGAAACTTTCTTCTAGATCAGTGATTTCCAACCTTTCTCATCTCATGGCGCACGTAAACTAATTTCTGAAATTTTGCAGCACACCAAAAAAAGGTACTAGTTTCTGTCGATCTGACAAACAAAAAGGTGTAATTTGGGTTCATTCACACTGGGTGGTTATTGTTGTGTTGGCTGTTGTCATTTTTTTATTTGACAGCCTAAGGGGAAGGAGGTCAGTGCCCCTGACTAAATAACTACTCAGGTAGTGCTTTTATTTTATCTTCACCGAAGATATGTTTATTGATTTAAGAGAGAGAGAGAGAAACATTGGTCATTTGCCTCTGGTATGTGCCCTGACCAGGGATGTAACCCAAAACTTAGGTATATGCCCCGGCCAGGAATTGAACTGGCAACCTTTTGGTGTACAGGACGATGCTCCAATGAACTGCGCCACCCGGCCAGGGTACATTGCATGTTTTAAAAATTCTTGTGGCACAACCGTGTGCTGTGACACGCCGGTTGAAAAAATCGCTGTTCTAGATCAACTTCCAACAATGTATTTGCCTAGTTATTTTATGCTTATGTCCTTAAAAAATACATGTATTTGTAAGATATCTATACCTTCCCCTCAACAGTATTATGGCTTTAGAACTCTGTGTAGATCCATAATGAATAGTCTAATGCACAGTAATTCTAGATGCTACTAATTTCCAAACTTGTACACGGAATTTAAAAGCTGCAAAAATCCATGGAAACTTCCATAGGAGGGAGTTAATAGCCAAGCTAATTGGCGGTTCTGTCTTCCGTGGAACTGGCCATTGAGCTTTCTAAGAAAGCAGGGCTGATGAGTCAAGCTAACCGCCCCCCTGCAGGGCCTGAAACAGCCAGGCCAGGGGCAGCCACCAGGCCGGGTGGCTGATTTACGGTCTGTTTGCAGGCCCGGAAGAGCCAGGGTTTGCTTTCCATGTCCTTGGCTGCTCAGATTTGCAACAGAGCCCTTTGCCTCAATTCAGATAACAGCAGTTTATTTTCATTTTCATACTTTTCCTCATTTTATTTGGGGGAAAGGATAGGGGGGAATCATGTTAGGTTTGAGGTCAGGGAGACCAGGAGGAACGTCATAGTAAAGAACTATTAGGTCTTCGGTGGTGCTAAGGTGCTAATCCTGTTTAGTTTTGTGAACCCCAAGGTTGCCTGCATATTAGGAAAATGGGGTTATTTCTTGTCCTCTCCTGGGACTGTGGTTCCAGCGCTGTGAGTTCCGTGATTTTTTCCTCGCTAACTAGAACTTTGAGGGTTGGTGATAACCCTGGATCATAAAGTCCCAGTACGTGTGCTTTTGCATGAATACATTGTTCCATTTTATAAAGAAACTGGCCCAGAGATTCTCCTGGCTGAGACGTAGTGGCAGGAGCTAGACTGGAACTGAATTCGCCAGACTCCTAGTTCCAAATGATTCTGATCATCCTATTTTCCCAACCTCACCCTCATGGCCCCCACCTCGAAATCCTATATGATTTACGGCCTTGTAGGTCCCACCCACCAGCAGTAGCATGGGCACCCAGATCCATAATTCTGTGAACTGTTGATGTACTAGACGTGGTGTCGGCTTTTGTGGGTCTGGTGATCAGGAGCTCTCAGTCTAGCAGGGAGATGCCAGCATGAATTATTACACAACAGGGTGTGGCACATTCCATAATGGACATGTCTGCAGGTCCAGGAGGTGTTCAGAGGAGCACAGAATGCCGTGTGTGTGTGTGTGTGTGTGTGTGTGTGTGTGTGTGTGTGTAGCTCAGGGTTAGTTGTGTGAGGATGGTTTTAAAGGATAAAGAACTGGGTTGAGAGTGGGGCCTTCTAGGTGAAGAGATTTAGGAAACCCCGCAGTCCACTGGCAGGGCTGGAGGGGAAGTTGGTAATGGGATCACGGCCAGTGGCAGGCATCACTAGGTTGTATTCACATTGTCCACCCTCCCCAGCCTTCTTCAGATGGGAAGAGGCTTCCCAAGGTCACCTGCAATCCTCTATTTTCTTGTTGGGCTAATGTGAAAAGTCTTTGACTGTGAGGGCTGGTGTCATGATGAGTGTGTGTGTCAGGTGCCCGGAGGCTCCGTGGCTGAGATGGGTTCGGAGAAGAAAGTTCAGGAATCATGCTTTGCCTGGAGTTCAGACACTTAGAGGCAGAGGTCCTGTCTGGAGCCTTCCTGCCCTCCCAGGAGGCCGTGGGGGTGAAGGTGTGGATGCAGGTTTGCAGGTTCAGCTTCCGGAACCAGACAGAACTTCCCTTCAGTGTTCTCGGCCTTGGAGGAAACAGATAAGGGATGATAGGAAGCAGCTGCCTCTCACGTGGCCGGCAGAAATGCAGCCTCATGGAGCAGCTTGCTCATCTCAGGAATATGAATGGAAAGTCCTCACTGATTAAACCTTTGGGGGCCCTGATTTTACTTTTATTTGTGCAGTAATACAGACTTTATTTTTAAAATATTTAACCATTATAACTCTAAATAATTTAAAAAAATATCTAATTTTCCCCTCCCTGGTGAACCCTTCTCGTTTTTCAGAGTTGGGTGTGAGCACCTAACAGAACCCTTCCTAGGCATTTGCATAAATGTTTATACATATTCATGTTTAATTATTTCCATTGCTATAAATGGACTCAGGCATCATTTGAACCTGATCCATAGTTCTTTATTTTGCATTTAATACCATCTTAAAGACCTTTCCACCTCACTCCATTTAGTTAAACCTTGAACATTTTAGAAGTGATTTTTAGATAATGAGACTTAATTAACTTTATCAGTACTTTAGGAGTGGTTGTATGAATCCAAGTGCCTCTAAGAACAGGAACGGGTCCGGCCCGCCCACATTGGTGCTGAGCGCAGACGGGGGCTGCTTTATGGCAGGCTGGCTGGCACCTGGCAGAACATCTCAGGTCAGCTTGACGAGAAAGGACTGATCTCTTGCTCGGAGAGTTTATTACTCAGTTCTGCTTCGACAAATATTTAGCCTTTTCTTATGCCAGGATCATTTCAAAGTGAGAGGTGGCACCATGTACAATCGTGAGAGCTGTGAATGTGGGACTTGTATCTTTCTCCAAAGCTTGCTCCGTAATTTTGCAAAGCCAGGAGAGGTTGATCAATTTTTGACCCAAAGGAATTTTCATGCTGGGAAGTGGGACCCAGAATTGATAAGGGAAACCCTTTGGGAGAGGAAATGGGTCAGGTCAATGCTTTGATGATATCAATGGCCTGCTGACATCATGGGAAGCACTTGATGGCAACTTGGTAAAATTATCTTGTACAGTTGAGTTTGCCAGACCCCTGCAGCCCATGGCATTGGGGGCGGCTCCCCGAAGGGCAATAGCAATTGTCGCAGGAGCAGCGGTCGCTGCTGGAATGCTGTCATCATGACCTCAGTGCTTGTTGTTTAGACAAAGGGGGAAGGCGCCTTCACAGCTTGACAATTTGCCAGCCACCTGCTGCCATTCTTTTTCTTCAGTGCTTTCAAAGCCAGCGGAGCCTGGTCTTCAGTTCACTTTTAAAAATAACACAGGATGGCTCAGTGGTCGAGCGTCGACCTATGAACTAGCAAGTCACGGTTTGATTCCTGATCCGGGCACAGACCCTGGTTGCTGGCTCGATTCCCAATGTGGGCTCGTGTGCAGGCGGCAGCCGATCAATGAGTCTTCCTCATCATTGATGTTTCTATCTCTCTCTCTCTGAAATCAATATTCCTTCCTCTCTGAAATGAATAAAAATATATTAAAAAAATAACGCAGGCATGCATACAATTATAAAAGCTTAAAATGATGTAATTATGAAGGACACATGGCAACATGAGCTGGTTTTCCTAATCTTCTCCATTCCTGAAGGCAACGCATTTCTTATATTCCAATTGCCAGCGCTGCCTTGAAGAGGGACATTCCAGAGGGCAGGTGGACGTTCATGGTCAGTTACTTAGGTCTCTTAGTGGAACTAACTCTCATCAAATAAGCATTAGAAGGACCTTCAAATTTCGGGAGGATGTGGGCCTAGGTCACGGCCTTCTGAAGAAATCATACTCTCTAGACATGATGGCACATACCCAGTTCATCGCTGTAACCTGAGTCTCAAGGAAACGGGGGCTTTGTGGGACATAAGGAGTTAAGAACATGGTGTATCTTCTGGGGGATGTGAAATTGCTATTTACAGTTTAGGAGGTCCACCTCTTAGACCAGCAGTGCTCAACCTTCCTAATGCCGCGGCCCTTTAATACAGTTCCTCATGTTGTGGTGACCCCCAATTTCATTGTTACAAATGGAACATAATTAAAGCATAGTGATTAATCACAAAAACAATAGGTAATTATATATGTGTTTTCCGATGGTCTTAGGCGACCCCTGTGAAAGGGTCGTTCGACCCCAAAAGGGGTCGCGACCCATAGGTTGAGAACCGCAGTCTTAGACAGTGGATGACGGGCACATGCCCACTCAATGGTGAACATGGGTTTACATCTGCATTTGTTCATTTATTAAGCACCGGTCAATCTGATCACACAGAGAACAAATCAAGGAGACAGCTGTTTCCCATCTCCATCCTGCTCTTGGGGACCCCTCACCCCCCAGTTAGAGGCTTGACTTTCCTGGGGAAGTCACACTCCAGGACGGGCGCGTCACCTGCAGTGGAGGGAAGGCAGAGCCAGCTGGAGCAGAAAAGCCTCACCCTCGTGCTTACTGGTGCCGTGACCTTGAACACAGCTTTGCGGAGACGCCGCCTGCAAAATGGGGCTACTAAGACGTCCCCTGGTGAATATGAGGGTGATTGAGACACGGGAGTGAGTGCCCAGCTGATGGTACGGAATACAGAAAGGCCCAGGAAAGGTACTTGTGACTTCTTTCTCTTTTCTTTTCTATCCCTTTGTCATGAGATGAGATGGACCTAGCCCCAGACATTCGGGTGCTTGGTGCTCAACATCATTCACCAGGGGTAACTTTCTGAGGCTGACAGTCCACAAAGAGAAAGTTTCCTTCTCCAGAAATTTCCCTCCTGGAGTTGCAGCCACGCTGTGATGTAGTTGCCTCCCCCCTCGCCCTCCGTCAGGAGTCGGGGGGGCGCCAGACAGTTACAGTGAGTTACAAGTCCAGAGTCTCAGATTACTTTGGCCCAAGTTTGACATTGGAAAGTCTCCTCCAGGTGCTTCCTCTTGAACCAATAAATGTAGAATCCCACGGGGAAGGACACGTTCTTTTAAAAAAATGCCGTTTTGAAATCCGCCAACGCCAACCTCTCGCAGTCCATCTCTGAGTTCCACGGTGCGCATTCTCGCCTGGCTTTTTCTCAGGGGCTCGATCTGTGCGGTAATCATTGTCAGCCCTGGTTTGACTCATGCATTCCTCGCGGCTGCAGTCAGATGTGTGTTTATGTGAAATATGGAAACGATTTCCCCCTCCTTTCCTTTGTGCTGGAGTTGGGATGGAGCGGCTGAAGTTCGCCTTTGTTATTTCTAAGGGGTCGTCCGTTTCAGGGCTTGAGGAGGGACAGCTGGCCGCGTGGCCCAGACGGGTCCTCCTGAGACCTCGCTGACATCCCCGCAGCTAAAAGCTGACTCTGAATCCAGCATCCGTGCCCCGTGCCGGGAGGCCCTCCCTTCTAGAACTTCGAGTCGCCCAACATTGAAAACAAGTTGGAAATGAAAACAATGGTCCAGGAATCGGTACCGGAGGAAGGATTTCTTCCCCTGAATGTGTCTCCTTTATCCGGAGCCATATGTCTTGTGTCTTGGTCTCTGCCTAAAACGTTATTTTTCTTCTCTTCACCTGCTCTTCCGCTTGGGTCCCAGGAGGTTGGGGAAGGGATAGGCTGAGTTTTCAAGGTCCAGAGTGAGCTGTAGAAAAAGGGCGTGTGACCCTCCCCGTCTTAAACCGTTTGCCCTCCTGAAAAAGAACGTTTTGTGAAAACGACCCCAGGCCGTAAAAGAGACTGTAAGCCGCTGGCGTTGTGTCCAGCCTGCTGTTCTCATTATCTGTTGAGCAACCCTTTTAGTGCCTTGGCAGACAGGGTTTCTTCCTTCACAGCACAGTGTTTTCCCAACTGCGGAGTTATAGCTGCTTCGGAGCCGTGACACATGGCCAGGTGGCAAGATCATTTTATAGGGGAAGAAACTGAAAAAAACTTTTAAGACGTGCAGCTTTCAGGGGAAGGAGAAAACAGAAGTCAGTTTTGCAGAGAGTTGAAGTAAAAGGGCGCCCGTGGGTTTATGCTTCCTTCATGGGCAGATCTCAGAGAGGGCCCAAAGAGGACGTGCGCGTTAGTCGCTCCTCACCCGTCCCTCAAGGCGTAGCTGTGCGGAGGGACCTTGAAGGAGCTCGGGTTTACTGAGGAGCCAGAGACATGAATCAGAGTATCCGGTCCAGGGGGCGGGGGGGGGGGGGGGTGATGGGCCCCGCGGGGTGGAGGTGGTGTGGCCGGGGCCCAGGGAGGCCTCCTCGCGAGGAGAAGCTTCAGGTGAATCTTGGAGGATCGCGAGGCCGTTGCCAGATCAGATAGGAGCGTGGGAGGCCTGCAGAGGCATGAAAGCGGGAAGCGGCAAGGTGTGTGAGGAGAGAGAATCCTCACTCGGGGAGGCTGCAGCTGGAGGGTGCGAGAGGGAGAAGGATGGGCGTGGAACTCGGCCAGGTACCCCGGGCCAACCCTGGGAGGCCTTTGCCTGTCATACGGTCCTGCTAGTGCCTTTAGGACTTGGCCCCGCTCACTTGCGAGGCCCTTCTCTGATGAGTTGATACTTTATCTCCTTTCCCCTTCTTCCTAGCACTGAGCACTGACCTGTTACAGGTTAGGGTTAGTGTGTTTGCTGCCTGGGTCCAGTCACTGGGATGGACTTCCTTCCGGTCTGAACCGTCTCCAGCGCCTCAAAGTGCCGGCCGTTGAGTGTTGAGTTGGGGCTTCATCCTCTGAATGTTGGGGAGGCGTCAGAGGGAATAAATGGGTGGCATGAGCATAGTTGGGTGGTAGGAAGAGTAGAATGAATGACACATCGAGGCGATGCCAAGTGTTTTGGGAGGGAGCTCCTTGCACATGGAGGGTCAGGGGAGGAAGCATGTCAGGGGTCGTGCTCCCCGGGCCACTTTGGATGGGCCCAAGCTCTGCCCACCTGGTTGATTATCCGTAGCTGGTATCAATCTCATTTTACTGGAGATGTTTTTAAAACTCTAAGAATTTGAGAGAAGTTCTGAGAATTACTTTTCCTGTTTTGCAAAACCAATAGCTGCCCAAGGATTCCAACAGAGGTCAAGATGTCATCATGTTACATAGGCGTGTGCTGTATGACGATCTTTTGGTCAACAACGGGCCACATATACTGTGGCGGTCCTCCAAGATAATAACGGAGCTGAAAAATTACTATAGCCTGGCGATGTCGCCATGGTAGTGTTCTAGTACAACATGTTCCTCACGTGTTTGTGATGCTGCTGCTATAAACAGACTTGTAGCTGCTAACTGGCAGCATGGCACAGACAACTATGTACAGAACATAATACTTGATAGTGGTAATAAATGACTGTGCTACAGGTTCGTGTATTTACTATACTATACATTTCATCATTATTTTGGAGTGTGCTCTTTATACTTATATATATATAAACAAGTTTTCTGTAAAAGTGTTATACCAGTAGCACCCTCACAGAGCTCATGTTTACTGTGTCTCTTGGAAGAGGCATGTTCTCTTGTGCTTGATTCAGTCTCCTGTCGTTTTCTGCAGTGACATGCTGTGCAGGCTGTCCCATTCAGCCTAGGTGTGGAGAGGCTACACGATCTAGGTTTGTGTGAGGGCACTCCGTGATTTT